>NC_092078.1:12977891-13630391 GCF_039877785.1 Chaetodon trifascialis | reverse complement strand
TAATTAACTCACATTTTTATCAGCTTCCATGAGGAGGCCCGAAAGAAAATAGCAGTTGTTTATTGGACAGATAAAAGTGTAATTTGCGGCTAATGTGACATTATTAGGATTTATTTGATCTTTTTAACAATAAAGTTATTTGGCATAATTCTCATTCTGTTCATGCTTTGTGATCTTGCTTTGTTTATTTTTTAATGGTCAAACGGTTTGTCTGCAGAACAGAGGGAATAATTAAGCAGGTTTGAGTGCTGTGACTCCCAGTTGTTCATGTGGATTAGTTGGAAACAGAAACGTCTGAGTCAGAGGTAATAGAAACTGGGCTTCTTAACATTACAGGCATTTGCTTCCTCCCACTTCCACATCAAAGTGTCACTTAAAATTCTGTGAGAATGCTAACAGAAGAGAAAATCCAGCAAATCTCCTCCTCCTTTTTATCTTTACTACTATAAACACTTTGCTTCTTTCTGTCAGCAGTGACATTTGTTTTAACCTGAGATAAAGCCACTATGGGTGTGCACAGACTACTTTCTGTTTTCCTACTGTGAGCCAAGCATGCTTCATGGCTGAAGGTGTTATATGGAAGAACTGGCCACCTGTCCAATTCAAATTCCAAACAAATTAGTAGCAGCATATCACTGGAATTTTGGGGTGGTTTCTTGCTGGGAGTGGGTGGTGGTGATCATAGTGGTTGATTGCCCAGAGCTGTACCCATCATTGCATTTACCGTTCCATTCAGTGATTAACTGGGATTGTGCATTCTCTCATGTTGGACTGAGGCCAGAATGGATGCTACAGTGACTCACAATCACCTCTTGATGGACGAAATGTACAGCCTGAGCAAGCTGGTTCGCATGCTAACTTCAGTAGATGCGTCTGCAACATGATATACTGCCAACTTGGACAGCCACACTGTTATTTCCTCACATTCTGTTGAGAATTGTAGTTCATTTTTGGATGTTCTACATTCAAATTCTTACTTTAGCTCCATTAAAATCATCATAGGCCTCATGAGCCAAGTTGATCATTCAGAGTTTGGCCTTACCAGCAGTAGATGGCCCTGTGCTGTGAGGGCAGTGACAGAGTCGGAGTCATTTGTGGGTTTATGCCCCTCAGGCTTCTGCGTTTCATGTTCTCAGCTCTGGAAAGACTGACAGCTGTGCAGCCGCACTGAACCCACCAGCCCTCCAGACTGCAACAAAATAACTGGCTTTTGACCAATCTGGTTTTTTGCTAATATGCAGAATCAATATCAATTTTCATGTGAATTATTTCCTTAAAACGTGCTCAGTGTTGAACCCAAGAGAGTCATTGAACTACACTAAAACCACATTACATCAAAGCTGTTCACTGAAAGCAACAGTGAAATTGTAACAGTGGTAATGCTAAACCATACCCGAGCTTATATTTGTTGAATGTAGTCAGGCTGTTGTTTTAGAATCACTTCAGGCGGCAGTTTTCCCATAAATGTCGGGTGTCAAATCATCAGTTAGGCTCTAAACAAACAGACTGCACATCATTCATATCAGAAGTGGATGACAGGCTGACATCAAAACAGCTAATTAGCAAACTAATTAACTGTACATACCTGAGATTTGGCATGGCAGCGTCGTCCTGCTGATCAGCGGCGATAGTTGTCATTTCCACTCGCTTGCAAATTAAAGTCTGGGAAAAAAAAACACAGAAAATGAATTCTGTGAGAAAATTTGAACTGCAAAAAAAATGTAAAACAATTTCTTGTTGCCGTTTTTCTGTTTCATGTACAGTATTCCGCTTTCATTTCCCATGCATGTGCACACATTGTAAGTTTTTTTGTTTACTTTTCAATATTGTCTTCAATATTTTTTTCGCTTTGAATTCTGTCGCCTCAAGCAAACTCCAGGCATTTATTTTAAGCTTTCTGTAAGCGCCCGAACTTTGCTTTTGCATACATTTGACTACTTAAGTATATGTTTAGTTTGATGACTCAAAAATATCTCTGAACTGAAGGTCATTTCTGCGGGGTGGTTACCAAGGAAAAGGAATAAATGAATGCTTTTGTGATAACTGAATCCTTTTGGCTTTCGATTAGTGTTTTACTCCCTTTGTGCATCATCAACTAGTGTTTATATGGCTCTATTTTTTTCCTCCACCTCCTCATGTGGTTGACAGGGGATTGTGTGAGCTTGTGTGGTAAAAATTTATTTTTGCAGTTGAGTGCACAGCAGTTCCTCTGTAAAGGCACCTGTTCCTCATGAAAGGAGAGAAAATAAGAAAGACGTAGGAGAAATAAGAGAGGTAAAGGACCCATCTGTTGCTCATTCAGCAGCAAGGACAGGTGGCTCTGAACTGGCTCACTGTGGAGGAAGGAAAAGGCTTTAATTAATGAATCTCTGCATTACTCTCCACTGACTCCTTTCTTTCTGTTTTCTTTCGTCCCACCAGGTTCAGGGACGATAAGGGCTACGTTCTGTACCCTCAGATCGGGGACCGGCTGGACCTCATCTGCCCTCCGCTGGACACCGCCAGGTCCACGCCAGAGTACGAGTTCTACAAGCTCTACCTTGTGTCGTCGCGGGAGCAGGCGGACCGCTGCGAGGTGAACGGACCCCCCAACATCGTGCTGACCTGCGACGAGCCCACCCGCGAACGTCGCTTCACCATCAAGTTCCAGGAGTTCTCGCCTAACCTCTGGGGCCACGAGTTCAAGAGCATGCACGACTACTACATCATTGGTGAGTCAAGGAAGCAGAAGGAGCACTGGAGATTAGGGGTGGTGTGTGTCTGTGTGTGTTTATGGCCGTGTGTGTTGAGCTTCATTGCAGTGTGTGTGTGTGTGTGGGGGGGGGGCAACAGGGGGGTTGTTATGATTGCATGGCTGATTTCTGATTGTGCCTGAGTGTGTTTGTTTATTTCAGTGATGATGGTGATGATTGGGCGGGTGTGTTTAGAGTAATTAGGTTTGAGGATTGTGTGTGATCCGGTCTGCGGGTGGATACAGTACAGGACGTACACTGCAAGAAATAGCCAGGCCAGCCTGGAGTTTTCAGGATATTTCAGGTTATTTTCTCCCAATCCAACCTTGCTTTAGCATTAGGTTATTTGACAAATTTTTAATTAAATTCGCTCTTTTTCACCTTTGTGGGGTTCAACACACTTCAGGTAAGCAAGAGAAAAATGTGCTTTTGGCTCCTTTCATTTTTTTTTGCAGTGCGTCCCTGGATTTGTCCTTCTTTGCCACTTGTGTGGGATTTTGTGTTTACTGAAGTATGGTTGCATTTGACACAAGATTGTGTGTGCATTTGTGTGTTTGTCATTGCTATGTCTTTGTGCTGCTTGGCCGCTGAGCTGGCCTCTGGCCTGTTTATTGTTACTGCCAGCCTTGCAGTGACCACAAATGGTGAAGCACAGTTTGTTTTGGTTTATTCAGAAGGTTTGTTTGGACTTAGGCTGTGTGAAGACCTGATGAGGTCATCAAGGCGAGCCAGGCCGTGCGTTTGTATCGGACGGAACAATCTGCAAGTAAAGGTCGCGTCAACCGAAACCTGTGGGTTGTTTTTAAATACAGGCCAAGAGCCAAGAGCATTCGGCGCTCACAATTGGAGCACGCAACACACACAAAACACACACTCGTGCGCATGTATGCACACACTCTCTCGCACAGACAAGTTTCCAATACAAACACAAGCACTGTAAAAACACCTCAGGAGCGAGCGAGTGAGCAGGATAGACAAAAAGAAAGAGAGAGAGAGAGAGAGAAAGAGAGAGAGAGAGAGAGAGACCCTCTTCGATTCCCACAGCTCTCCTCCCACGCACATGCGAGCTCTATTCACTCAGGTGTGCAAATGCTCTTTTCACTTCTTTTCATCTGCGGGTAGAAAAAAAAACCCTAAAAAAGACGGGACGAGTAGAGCCAGGAGGAGGAGGAAGCCGGGACCGAGATGGAGAGACAGAAAGAAACAAAGAGAATATAAGATCTCTGGAAGTCTGTGAAGTCCCTCATGTCTCTTTGTGTTCTGTATTTGTTCAGCGTTTCAGGTGCGCTCGCTTTTCTCTATCAGCCCTCATACCCGGCGTGTTTGTGAAGAGAGGTGAGGCACTGGGCATATTTCTCCTGCACCTTGAATCATTATCAACATATAAGTATTTCTCTCAGATTAGATATGAGGGGATGAGATAGCATGCAGTGGCGCAGTAAGCCACCGTGTGTGTGTGTATCGGTGCACCCAATAATACAGGAATTTTGGCCTGATAAGAAGGGGAAAATTAATGCAATCTGATACCTGCTGATACCTGATTCAGTGACTGACAGATATTGAACAGCAGAACCTGAACAGCCATCAAATATAGCTGCAAGAAACTGACACTGATAGCTAAATTACACTATCTCTTGATTTAAAATCCATTTATGTCTAAGCAAATATGTTGAAAGATTATGTTTTTTTATATCAGTATATCAGTTTGCTATGCCAAAGACATTCAGCAAACGCATACACACGGACTAAGGAGTTGTCCATATTCAGAATTCACACAAGCCGAAGTTCTGGAGTGCAAAACAAAAACAGTGTGAGCCTCAAAGTATAGACAGGCATGCATAATTTAGAAATACACTGTGTTCACGTGGTCGTAACACATTTGGGCCCTTCTCGAAATGTCTTTGGACTGTTCAGGCCAACAGGTAATCAGCAAAGTCATGCACCGTCGCCACAGGATCTCAACCAGTTTGCTTCCGTCTTTGGCATTGAGCAAGGCTTTCAATGTGACCTGGGTTCAATTTTTGCATTTTTCATGATTGCACAGATACTGATTACGCGTCAACGCACTCAGTCTGCTGCTTATTGTGCACTAAGCCAGTTCCCGCTGCGGAACTTCCATCAATAAATAATATATAACTGTCTTAAACTTGAAGTTTGTTCCACCGCAGCAAAGTAAGAACAGTCATGAAACCCTTCGAAGGGCTGAAAAGGTGCAAACAAAGAGCCGAAAAGGTGCAAACAAAGAGCCGAATGTGGCCCACGGTCTGGATTTTTCCCACCTCTCCCCTGTACTCCCACCCGGCAACTGGAGTGTCCAGAGATAGAAACACCTTTATCTCCGCTCGCAGACCAGACTGATCGATTGACAGCTCCAGCCCAATCAATGACGGCTGCAACACAAGGTCACGCACACAAACACGCACAGATACTACTGACACATTTGAAGAGAGAGAGGGGAGAGTTGGAGAAGTGAAGAAACGGGGGAGTAGCCGATTGTAGAGAGCATTTGGTACTGATAACTTATTGATAACATCAGCAGATAGCTTGTGTATAGCGTGCTGTGTGTCTTTGATCATGTGCTCTTAATGGAGAATTGTGCTTCGTCTCACAGCAGAGCTTCTGCGTACTTAATGAGGCCGGAAGATAATTAATAACCGTTAATCCTGCCGCTCATTCAGAGCCACGTATCTGCTGTAACTTGTGTGTGTTCACTCGCTGGATCTCATGCATACTGGACTTACTGGTTGGTCCCTGAATTTAGTTACAGTTCATGTATGTTTGTAGATGCGTGTAAGGGCACCAATGTATGTGCAAGCCTCAGGGAAATCTCGCTTTAATTAACCTATAGCATCGTGTGATTTAATTTTGCATTCTGCAGACCATGCAGGCGTGGTGATGTGGAGCGGTTGGGTGGTGGAACAGCAGGGAGGGGGGGTGAGGAGGCAGTGGAGGTTAATTTCAAAGTTAAACTCATTACAGATTACCAGTAACTTGCTTAAAGTCCACTGTGTAATCAGTTTCTTTTGCAAATGGCGACTACAGTGCACAGTGAATGATACCCACAACTCTTTTTAGCATCTTGTTTCTCCGCCGTGATCCGTGTGGGCTTCATCAGCGACTGTTATGATTGATAATTTCAAGACAAAACATTGTGTCTTGAGAAAATCTTGCAAGCAGCTGGAAAAAATCCAAAGTTTCCTTTGTTTTTGCTGTCACTAATGTCACACAGATGCCACTGTTTTGTAATCAGATTACATGAATCGCATTAAATGTAATTCTTTACTTCGGCATCCTGCGGAGAGGAGAGAAGGAGTGGGGAAATTGATTAGTTATACTCATTGATTGATGTTTTCATTCATAACATGAGGTCAGGGTTTATGTAAACCCATTTCTCAGTCACACTCGCTCTCTTCCTCTCTCTCTCCGTCCGTTTTGTCTGTGCCTCTCCCTCAGTCTCTCCACCCTTTAGTTTGTCCTCTCTTTCACCATTCAAATCACACACACACACACACACACACACACACACACACACACACACACACACACACACACACACACACACATGCTCAGTACATCAACCCAAACCGCGGATCAAGCCTTTCACTGCTTTTAATGAATCCTTTGAAAGCAGGCGCCAGGGCCTTGTAACACACACTCTTTGCATGCATGCACAAGCACACACACACACACACACACACACACACACACACACATGCACACACACATTCACAATCAGAGTGCGGTCTTGATGACGTGTCTCTCTTAATGAGAACTGCTGGCGGAAACTATCTCCAGGCAGCTGATTTGGTTTGCAGCTTGAAGGACGGCGTACACATGAGGAGAATAGAAGAGTTGTTGTTAATGCAGGTCCAGGGTCAGCTGGTTTTAAAGGGTCAGTTCACTTAAATTACAGAAAACATATTTTCTCACTTGCTCCATGTGGTAGCAATCCATGCTGTTAGTTTTAATTTCGTTTGCTCTGGTTTTGAGATATCATTATTATAAATCAGCAACAGCAACATGTGCTTGTTCCTCTCGATAATCCACAGACCTCACTGAGCTGTTTTTAAAACCTGATGACAGTGTGTGTTGTGAATTATCCAGAGGGTTTTTCTTTTTTCTTTTTATAATTGTGGCGAAAATATCTTGAAACATGCAGCTTTTCAGAGATTAATTTTCAGTCTCAAGGGCCAGTCAGTGTTATTCTTTCATATTTCTTTACAATGTGGCATTCTGTGATATGAAAACACATTTGCAGACCGTGATGAGGGAAGAAAAATAATCAGAAAATATGTGAAGTGGGTAACTTTAAAAACTAAATGGTTATAAGTGTTATTAAATTACACTTGAACTTACTTTTCTATAATTTTCTAATATTAATCATCATTCAATTAATGGTCTAAAGTGGCAAACGCTGCACAGCTTGTGCTAAAATGGGCTAAAACATACAATTAATAGGTCTTGCTGGCAGTCAGAGTAATGTCTTTTCCTCTGGAGATTGAGTGATGGAAGTGAAGGCTGGAAGGATGCAGAGAGGAGGGAGGACTTGGGAAAAGAGTAAGAAAGAGTTAAAAGATGCATGCGTGGGGATGAAAGGGAAGCAAACGGGAGGAAAGAGGAAGAATGAAGTGAGAATGAAAGATAGAAGAAGATGACAACAGACAGAGGCAGGTCTGTCTGTGTGTGTGCGGCTGATGTGAATGGGATGTGAGTGTTAGTTGACACTCAGACATGGCATCTCATCTGCAGGGTGACACTGAAACAACGCGGTCACTTTCAATCACCGCTGCTGCTCTCGGGGGAATGGGACCACACACACACTCGTGCACACACACATGAATGAATGCGCACACGCACGCAAACGTATTTGAACACACCAGCTTGTGCACCAGCAGTGAATGATTGCAGGCTCACAGTCAACATACATATGACCTCATATGTCAGTGATGTCTCCCTCTCTCACGCACACAGACACACACACACACACACACACACACACACACAAATCAGTTAATTTCCATGGTGCTCACGCTAACTTATGCATGCTCACAGCACCATACACAGGGGTTTCTCATAAATATATGCACTCACACACACATTGGCATACAAGTGGGCTTGTGGTTGTAAACACACACAAAATAGTCTGAAAATAGCCGCACACACATCACCAAAAATATGCACAAAAACTGGTCAGATCTGTAGTGGTGAGCAGGTCAGTTGCTGTGGGATTGCAGTGTTGTTGTTGTTGTTGCATACTGAGACAGATGGCAGTGTGTATGTGCGCGAGCGTGTGTGTGCACGGATGCAGGTATGAAACTGTGTGTCGCGCAGGACTGTGCGGGCAGAACGTGCATGTATGGATACGTGTGCCGGACGTGATGGTATTTTTCTGCGTTTGTGCGTGAATGACTCCCAGCGGTGTTTTTAGGGAGCAGGGCCCCCGGGGCTTTGCGGAGAGCCCGGTGCTTGCTTCTGCACAATGGCAGAGATAAACAACCCCCTGCTAATATGAATAATAGAAGAGCTGACTGGAGCATGAACACCTATAAAAATAAATCTGTGTGTTTGTGCATGCATGCACTTGTGTGTCTTTGGGTAAGTTTATGAGTTTTGGGGCAAAGTTAATGGTGTGTTGTTCTGTGTGTGTGTTTGTATAGTAGTCATTTGCATACCGCAGTGTCGTTTCTGCAAACTTTATTTTCTCTCTCTTTGACTTGGTGTTGTTTTACTCTTCTCTGTCTCTCTGTTTGTCTTTCTTGTCCGTCCATCTGTCTCTTTTCCTCTTCTGTCTCATTTTGTGTGTGCGCCTGTGTGTGTTTGTATGAATTTGTGTGTAACCCCTTTAGTCAGCTTTAACGGCAAATTTCGGTTGGTGTCTCTGCGCAACTTGGGACAGGGTGGGGCTACTTGTGTGTGTGTGTGTGTGTGTGTGTGTGTGGTCTAATTGTTGGACAGCACGGGGCCGCTGCAACGCGTGCAGACAGCAATGTCGAAGTGTTCAATAATGCAGAGGTACTCACTGGTTTATTTATCAGGGTTAAGCTGAAATAAATGACACAGAATCCAGATGGGGGAGAGGGAGGGAGGACAGAAAGGGGGAGGGAAAAGAGTGAGAGATGAAGGGGGAGAAAGATGGTGAATGACAGTGAAACAGAGAGTGAAATAGAGGAGAGAGAGGAGACAATGGAGGAGAGGAAGTGGAGAGAAACACTGCACTGCAGCGTAAATGAGCTGCACCTCTCTGCCACTCTGCGTTAGTTTATGAATCCCCATGTGCATACGTGCGTGGCTGTCTGCGTGAGTGTGTGTATTGTTTGTGTGTAGCACACAACTTTGTTTGTGACTGCAGCGAGGAGAGCAGAAGTGAGGGATTCAAGGAAAGGACGGGCTGAGGGAGGGGTGGAAAGCAGCTGGGTGGAAGAGGTGGGGAATCCAGGGACTCTGAGAAATCTATATCTGCTGAATATTTGATCAAGTTTAAGCCCTCTGATTTGAGCCTCCTGCCAGGTTCTAAAGCAAACACAGGCACACGGGAGAGAAGAGGAAGAGCTGCAGGAGGGAGGGAGAAGAGATGGTGAAGGAGGGAGAGACGCCGCCCGCGGTGAGGGGCTTAGGGCTAGGGTACAGGTTGTTTTATACGGAAGAATTCCACTGGAATCAAAATGCTTGTGTAGCAGTATATATAAATCTGTACTTCTGTCATAAAGAGAGACGAGCTGAGATACTTGCTGGAAAAGTGGTCATACATCTCATGTAAACATGGAGAGTATTATACTCTCTCATTATTTTAATGGCATTTAATGCTTTAAAACCCGAACAAGTGGCTCCTTTTGTGCACTCACTTGAAAATGACATGCTCAAAATAAAATAGTCTCTGTTCTTGAACTCGTGGTCACTTCTGAAAGGCATCTCTTTGAGTTTTCCATTCGACAGTCGAAACTAGTCCAAGTGATACTGAACCAAATTTGCCGCCTGCACGCGCACGATAAAAATGCGAGGTTTTTCTTTGGTGCGCACTCCTGGAACAAAATAGGGACTATTGCTGCAGTGATGTTGCGATAAGGAAATGGTTTACACAAGTAGAATACTGAGAATATGTAAGTGCCTCAGGTCAGGTAACAACCCCTCCCAACCCGTATGAGGGTGGCTGCTTGTTACGGGTGTCGCCATTTGTTTTTTTGCTAATTTCACCACATTGTCAGTCACTTAAACTACCTTCATTTGACATTTTGGCTTTTGTCATAGTCTTACATGATGAATCTTGTCTGATGTATACATGCCTACAGACCCCCCCCCCCATCCAGGCCACGATGAATTCTACACCAGTAAAACAGTTTCACACATACGTTGCAGTTAGTTACAGTTACCTCATTAGAGTTCATTACTGATTATTTACTTATTGTTACAAGTAATTTACTTGCTTTTTACATGTCTACTTTGAAATGCAGCCATTGCTAAAGGGGCTGTGCACTATGATCAGAATCTCACATTGTGATATAGTTCATTTCATAGCGATATGCTGATTGAATTGCTAACGTGCAGACGAATGCAAGCATCGTCCAATGATCATTTTCCAGCATGCATGCCTTGTGCAGGATGTAGGACTTTATCAAGTTTGTTGTTTTATGTTCCAAATGCAGATATTTCTTTTTGTTCGTGTTTGTAATGTGTCCTTTTCAGAACATGGTTGTTTATGTTGGTCATTACCCGGTTTTGTTAACCATTCATGAGGTAGCTGTTGCATTCCTTGCAGCGGCGTTTTGGGAGTGCTTCTCCCCTTTGTCATTATAGTGCATTAAAATAGGCAGCATTTGTCAAGATGAAAGTAACAGATATATTTTGGTAATTGTATTTGCGTTATTTAACTTGATACAGTAATTAGTTACATTAATTTTTTTACCAAAAGTACTGGAGTTACAGTGACATATTACTTTAAGTTACTCTCATCACTGACCAAGTGTGTGAAGGCTTTCGCATCTGTCGTGGCCCTCAGGGGACATGCCAAGAGTTTCCACCAAGCCGGCCCCTGACAACTATTTTGAGGAGGACCTGAGACTGCTTTTTTAGCCCACAACACATTTTTCACACTCCACTAAACACATCGAAATTCTTAGGGCGAACAGCCTCAGTTAAACTCTCATGTGTGAAAATGGCCTCAAATAAAGTGCAAAAGAGGAAAATGGAATAGAATAGGCCAGCAGGGGTTTGGTGCAACAGATCCGACTAATATCCCCTCTAGAGATGAAGTGTATCTGCATCTCTCTGTGGATAAGAGAAAGTGGATAGTAGAAAAGACAACTCTATTTAAAAGGTTGGTAGTCAACTCAACTGTTAAGCAATGATTAAGTTTGAGATTCCCCCGAGCTCCACTGTATGTAACTTCATTATATGCATGAAGACACGAAGGCTACTCAGACTTTAATACAGTGTACAGATCAGTGCAAGACCACTGTAAACACGCAACACACTGTACATTGACACCTACAGTACAGTGTGTGATACGAATGAGGCCATGGCATTTCTGGTAAAGTTAATAGGGGAGAGGAGGGGGGCTGGAATGAGCTAATGGAAGGCGACACTGGGAGAGAGCGAGGGATATTTGGCCAAGAGAGGAGAGGAGAGAGGGAGAAGAGAAAGGGGAGGAAAAAAGATGAAAAAAAGATGTGTGCTGAGTGTGAGTAAGAGAAAGTGACAGATCGCCTGGCCGATTTAGGTCAGCAATCAGAGCCGCGCTACTGTCTGTGAGATTGGCTGTGTGTGTGTGTGTGTGTGTGTGTGTGTGTGTGTGTGTGTTCTGGTATGTGTGCGATGTTGGTTGAGTGCTTATGTGTCTGTGCGTGTGGATGGAGGGTGCCTTAGTGGGCCTTAGTGGGCTTTGGTGTGTGCTTGCGTGAGTTTTGTGTTTGTGTGTCTGTTTTTGTGGAGGGCTGACTGCATAGTTTGTGTGTGTGTGTGTGTGTGTGTGTGTGTGTGTGTGTGTGTGTGTGTGTGTGTGTAGCTGTGTTAGTGGGTTGGGGGTTGATTGCGAGTGAGTGTGAATACGTTTCTCCTGTTAAAGGTCAGACAAGAAGAATCCCTCCTTAATTGGATTGGGCCTGGTTAACATTGTATGATTCATTTAACCTTCCTACACTGTCTGGCTGTCTTAACACACACACACACGCACACACACACACACACACACACACACACACACAAACACACACATACGCAAACTTTTCTCGTTGCCCATCACAGCTTGACAGACAAAGGCATCATTGTGCTGCTGCCTTCTGCCGACGGACCTTTTGCAGAGGGATGTGTTTCCCGGCAATCAGACATGTGGGAGTTTAAAACAAGCGCACCTCTCTGCTGACCCCTGCCATCAGGAGAACACATTAGCCTACTAATATAGCTTTGATTTAGTGTCCAGGTTCAGGCAAACATGACCCCTGATCAACATAATGAACACATTCACACAGACAGATGCGTAGCCCCACACACAGAGATTCAGGCATGATGTGTGTGTGTGTGTGTGTGTGTGTGTGTGTGTGTGTGTGTGTGTGTGTGTGTGTGTGTGTGTGTGTGTGTTTGCGTGTTTGCTTACACACATGGGCAAACTTTGTGTTTTAAACTTTTCCTGCTGAACCATCTGTCTCCCCCTTTTTAGGATTATTTTCTTTCTTTGTGAGAGTGGAATGAAAAATGACTGGAGTGAGGGCATGGTTAGCCTAGCTTAGCATAAGGGCTCTACATTTAAACACTGTATTTGTATACATTGTACATTTTCATTGTATTGGAAAAAGGATAGCTGGGGTTAGGCAGTGTTTAGCCTAGCTTAGCACAAAGACTTGAAACAGCTAGCCTACCAACAACCGCAATGTTAGCTTTACACGACAAATCTCGCTTGTGCCTAAACACAAATGTTTAAAACTACAATATTGGATTCAAGGTTATATGTTGGAGTTATTTTTTGAGTCAGTTTCTCCATCCACCCTGCAGTTGTAGCACAGGTGCAGTCAGGCTAATGAGCACATTTTTGGTTTTGCTCTTGGACATGGTGGTAGAGGTCAGAGATACTCTAAGGAAATGTATATTTTTGAACTTGCTTGAGCCAGGCTTGCTACATCCATTGCTTCCTGTCTTTATGCTAAGCTAAGGCTAACCACACCCTAACTCCAGCTCCGTGTTTAATGCACAGACATGTAATTGATATCAGTCTTCTCACAAGACTTCCAGAAAGAAAACAGATGAGCGTGTTTTCCGTATTGTTGAACTATTCCATCAAGTGACACGCACAGTGCTGCTGCTTTTTATGGGACTAGTTTGTTTATAAGTAACAGACATGATCTCTGCCATGTGTGAGAGAGATTATGGTGTTCGTGGAGTCGGCAGCTGTTCAGTAGAAGAAGATGGAGAGGAAGAGGAGGAGCGGGAGGAGGAAAAGTGAGAGAAAGAGGAAATTACAGGGAAACAGATGAGCTCAAATAATTTGAGCATGCAGAAGAGGAGAGGGAGGAAGCAGAGGAAAGGCTGACTGTGGGACGGCTGATGAAAGAGGATTTCTGTGTGTGCTATGAGGAGACAGTAGAAGAAGACAGCGTAGACACTCAGTGGAGCAAGAGGGCCCACGGCTCAAAGACACAAGGACAAACAATCAGCTGCAAATCCTTTTTAACCACCATTTAAGCGGCCCTAATTACCCCAAAAAACTCCACAAAGAACATCATTATCACGCCGCACTCGTGCACATTGTGTGCGTGCGTGCGTGCACGTGTACTCCACTTGTTTATTGAAGAGAGATTCATTAGCGGACTGGCTGTTTACTTGTACTTGACTAATCGTTATTGTTGTGAGATACTTTGGGTGCATTTCACAAATACAACAAGGCATTTTCAGCAATTTTTACCCCCCGCCTCCCGCCGCCAGAGCCCAAATCTCCCCCGCACTCACATACACACCCTCCACCTTTATTGGCTGGAGGATCTCTCTCTCACTCTCAGCCTGGCTTATTTTTACCCGTGGGTCAACTCAAGCCAAAAAAAAGCTTAATTTGATGCATGTTGTTCGGTCTGGAGAGCCAAGGGTTTTGAGAATTTTTTTAGAATACGCAAACTGTTCGAGCCAAGAAAGCCGGGAAGTGCAACGAGCAGTGGAACTAATAGTTCTGATGTTGTCATGGTCTATGTAAGCCTGCGTGACATGCTGCGGGGGCCAGACGGGGCGAGGCTCGACGGTCGCAAATCAGCGGCAGGGTTTGACATCTTGAATGTCACAGGGAGCGGAGCACTGAGTAAGTGATACAGTGAAGAGTTTCAGATGAAGACTGCTTCAAGTAGTCCCTGTGGTTCCAATATTAATCCTCTCTGTTCCCCCTGGGGGAGCTTATCATCTATAGTAGTACTACACATCTGCCGCTGGTGTATGCGCTGATTATATATTGATGAGGGGGGGGGTGGATAATTGAATACCCTCATCATGGAGGGGAGCGCTTGGTCTCGTTTCTCCACTTCAGACTACGTCAAGTGGGTGGGGGAAGGTGGAGCTGTTTTGCCACTTCTGTGCATGTGTGTGTGTGTTTGTGTGTAATACCCTTTTGTCCGCCTGTACCCACCCCCGGCTCCAGCTTTAGATGCAGGCCCCAGCCACAGCTCCAGCCCTGCTAACCACTGGTTTAATATATGCAATTAAGAAGCTAATTAGAGTAATTAATTCAGCCAGGGCCAAGGCCCAGCCTGGCCCCTATTCACAGCTTTGGAGCTGCCATAATCCCCCTCCCTCCACACACACACACACACACACACACACACACACACACACTTACACAAAGAATAACACACACTCAGACACCGCTATGCCCTCATTATGAGCGGGGTCTTTGTTGGCTGTGTGTGTGTGGTGCCAGAGAAGTCGGAGATGAAGAAAAGGGTGTAAATAAAGACAGAGAAAAAGTGAGGCAGTCAGTTTGGTGTAATGAGTGAAAACAGTGAACTAATTCATTGGCACCTCGAGCCTCGCTCGGTTGCTCTCTTGATGACGCTGCGAGAGAAGAGGGCCCCGTTGTGGCAAATAGCGTCTTACCTCATCTGTAGCAACAGTTCTGCTGTCATTGCCTCTGGAAGCTGGCCGGCTGGAAGGAAAGACAAGGTTTAATGGAGAATGCCCGCTCTGTTTTATTGGTTTAACCTTTATTTATCCAGGTTTGTCCCTTTTGAAGATTTAAGAACTGTTTTTACAAGCTTGACCTTGCCAAGAAAGCACTATTACATTATTGCAGGTTCACTTCAAATTATTTGAAGCTTTAATTAAGAATAAAATCCTATTTTTTCTTTTATTTTACAACATAACAAGATGAACAGGGTAGTTTGTTAGCCTTTAGTGATTCATGCGCACGCCATAAACCTTTTGATCGCTCGCATTTGGCTCAGCGCACGTCGTACAGAGAGAGGAGGGTAAGTAATACCAGGTTTGTTATTTTTGGAGCGTGATTAGGAAATGTGTGATGAATTGGAGATTAGAGGAGCGGGACAGATTTACAACACTTGGAGCGCACTGTTTTAAACGGATTACTGATAAAGTAATCGAAGAAGTTTTGGCGCCGGCGCTCGGGAAGAAAAAGGTCGCTCAACCCACAAATATGACACCGAGTGACAAATTAGTCATAGTTTATTTAGGGCTGGTGCATTATATGAGATGCTAACACGATTCTGCCTATTTGCTGGGATTTGTGTTACCCTTTTTATCACCGAGTACTCCTGTGGAACTGATATTTTTAGCTAAGTACCCCTCACTGAAGACACTGACGTTGAAGTGCACTCCTTTCGCTCCCTGCATGCAGAGAATACATCACACATATCAATCGTTACACCGGCAAATCAGTTCTTGTTATGTGAGATTTTCAGTCAGTTTGCGAGTGGCGAACGTCTCCCATCTGCCATGTTTTGGCGTGCTCTGGAAGCTTTTTTTTTTTAGGTCTTTAAAAGAGATGCTAGCCGTCCTTGGAGGTAATAGCGGGCTTGTGATCCTACGGGAGCAGGGTGCGTTCATGTGAGTGCTGTCAGGGCTGTGTGGGAATGGCATGTTTGAAATATGAATTAGCCCAAACTGTTTTCACAACAGCACCTCAAACTTGACCCTGTTAAAAGTTTCACTCAGGTGGGAAACTCTCTTTCTCTCCTCTGCAGCTCTGTCTAATTCACCGTTTCTGTCATCCTGCATGCCTGTCACTCTGTCTCCAGCTCTCTTTCTGCACGGCACATTTATGACTCTTTTAGATGCTCTCTCCCTCTCTTCCAGTCCCCCGCTGTAAGATGAACACAGCCCGGAAAAGTGAGCGGTGAGGAGATACATGCATCCCTTTTTGCTATCAGATCCAGCAGAATAATGACTTTTCCACTTGCAAATTTCACATGCATGAGTCAAAAGATGAAATCAGAAAATGAAAACTTTTTGCTAGGTTTCCAGATCAGGACATAATGATAATTTTGAATCTTCAAGACATAGTGGGGAAATACCCTTAAAAGAGAATACTGGATTTAAACTACTAGTACTACTACTGCTGCTTTTTTGCATAAATTACACATTCTGGTGAAGTGCTTTTTAGTGTTCCTCTTTTGATTTCTGGCAAACAAAACTGCATGTGAATGAGATTATGTTTAGCAAGGTGAAAAGGATACAAACATCCACCCTGCTGCTGAAGTGCCCCGGAGCAAGACAGTGAGTCCTTTCCTGCAAAGTAAAAGCCCAATGATCAGTGAAGCGGCATATTAACATTTAGCGGATGTTTTTTATCTTTCTGGTGAGTGGGCAGGTATGATTCAGTGTCTCCCTCAGGACACTGTGATTGGACACATGGATCAGACAAGATGAAGTGAATGTGCTGCTTATTTTTAAGCTAAGTTCCACAATCTTGTGCATCTGCGACATACGGGAATATTCTGCTAAACTTTACCATTAAAGTTGCAGCCCAGGTTTGTTTTTATCTACCGCAACAGCCTTGGTTCTGTGTACTTTAATTTAGCTGTGTGAGAATGATCTTATCAGGCTAATAAAGCCTGTTGAACTCGAAAACTAAGGTGACAGATATCTTTCAGCTGTCAGATGAAATGAAGTCAACATGAAACAGGAATGCAAACAAACCTCAGGACAGCACAGAGAGAAACCTTGTACTAATGAGCACACACGCAGCCGCACACACAGGTTTTTCCAGTCCCACGTGCACCAGACATCCGTGGATGATTTCGCTTAAGCAAACAAGAGCGGGAGATTAGATGCTAAAACACACAAGGGGGGGGGGTACACACGATCACATGCACAACCCCAAGATGCATTCATGACGTGCAAATAAGATTTAAGATACACATAAACGCAGTTCAGAACTGAAGACAGACGTGTACAAAGCGCATACACACCCACATTTCTGAAAAGCAGAGTGCTCACACACACACACACACACACACACACACACACACACACACACACACACACACACACGTGATAAAAAAACAGACAGACTGCCATACAGCTAAGCACACAGCTTCTAGCAGGCTGCTTTAATCACAGAGCTAAACAAACACAACTGTCATCACTCCTTCTCTCACTGTTGCACACATATAGAAATATACAGTCACACACACAAATTCAGTATACATGCACGCACACACGCATACACATATACAGTATATAATTGCCCTATGCTTTCTGCTGTCCATCATCTTCCCCTTCATATCTCACCCTTCTTCTTTCCACTTTCTCTCTCCAATCTCTCCCTCGAGCAGTATGCAGGCACAGATGTCAAGATGTATTATTTCGGCTGGCTGGCTCCCATGTTCTGTACATGTGTGTGTGTTTCTCCTGCTTTCCTCTTTTGGAAACAAGAGTAACAGTGGGGGTCGGTGAGGAAGAGGAAGGCGGCTGTATCGGTAAAGATTAGTTAAACATTTCTGAATTCCAATGCATATGACTCTTTAGGCTAAAGAATACTTGACAAAGAACACACACACACATACACACACAAATGTACAACTCAGTATTCAAGTATTGCAGTCATGGTTCAAGGACATTTAAGGCAAGCATACGCACACTGCCGCTTTGTACTGAGTCTGTGTCGAGCCATTAGCAGGACCTCCATGCTCGTCAGGATTGTGTAATAGCAGAGCCTTGGCTGGTGCATTTAAACACTAAAACTGAGCCAGGTTTAAAGTGCTTCTGTGTGTGTGCCTGTACACACACTGTCTACACCCTGTGACATAGCTGCTGGTTGAAAGAATGGCATGCAATGAAAGAAATGAGCTGGAGGGAGAAAGAAAAGAGACACTGTTTTCTGTGTCTCCAGTGTTTCCTGATCTGCATGTTGGGCCCCTGAAATGGATGGTGGCGGGGGCCCCTGACATGCAAAGAAATGAAAATAGTAATAGCAAAACTAAGAGTAACAGAATGATAATAGTAGGTAAAATGACATGTTGTGTCGCTATACCTCAACACTTCATTGGTGGTAATACTGCTGCGATAACTATGCCATCATAATAATTGCTCAAATTACTAGATTTGTAGATCACATTCACTTTAATAAAGGTCAGCTATACAAAAGCATAAAAACATACTATAAAGTGATTAGATCTCAAGCACTACAGAGGGCATTTAGCTCCGCTTTTACCACCTGACCAGGGCGACCAAGCAAGGAAATGTGTGTTTTTGTAATTTGCGTGGACTGAGCCTTTAAAAAAGCTACACAACAGAGGTTTTTACGCTGTGCCATCATTATACACGCACTCGCCCACCCATAATCCAAGCGGATCTGATTGTGGCTGTTGCTCTGTATCTGCCGCTAGATCGAGACCTAACATTTTTCCAGCCTTTGAGGACAATCTATTTTCCTATACCTGACCAGCCAGCAGCAGAGTGCAGCCAAGAGCTTTAGCAGCCCAGCTCAATGATGGTTAATGCAGATTAGCACATTGTTGCGAAGTATTTTAACTAAATCTTAACTAAAGTTTTCCTTAATGGCAAATCCAATTGTTTCAAAGGTCTTTCCTATAGGTCCAATCATGCTTCTGCAGTGGGCAGGGGTTTAACACTTCATCACTATAGAGAGGGAGTGACAGCAACAATTAGTTTTGTGTGTTTTTGTGTGTGTGTGTGTTGCAAAAAGAGTCGAGACACCCTCACAGGTATGCATGTTTATTAGATGGTGGACCTCAAAGCTGCACTCGGGCTCATTAAAATGTTTGATTGTGTTGGCGTTTATGTGCACTTCTTCCTTGAGCGCATCATTTATCACACACACGCTCGTGCAAACAAACATGCACACTTTCCAGCGGCTGGTGGTTTTTGTCCTTTCTGAGCTCTCATGGAGTTCATTAAAAGCCTTAATTAGACTGACAGTTATGTGTAATTACAGTCTTTAAGATGTACAGCTCCTCTGCAGGCCCACTCCTTCACTGCCTCCTTTCAAAAGTCATTGTCTGGAGGGAAAAACTCTGTGTGTTTGAGAGTGTTCATACATGTGTTTGTGTGTGTTTAGGAGACCTAACCTCCCGTAAGTTCTGGGTCTTTGACATTTGCCATTAATATCAGCAGGAAAGGAGTGACATTTATGAGGCCATTTTCTCTAACAGCTCCTCCCTCCCATGGACTCTGCCTTTTCCCATCTTTCTCTCACATTTTCACCCTCACTCTTCCGCCTCCTCCTCCTCCTCCTCCTTCACACCCTTCTGCTTCCCTTCTTCTTAATTTAGAAACCCCTCCCCTCTCCCTGCCGCCATCTTCCTACTTGCTTTCACTTTCTTTCTCTCCTGCTACATGTCACAGATCGCTGTCACGTTCCTCCCTTCAGACCATTGACCCACTTCCATCTTTTTTTTTTCCTTTGCATTGTTCCTAGCTTCCTGTTTTACCAGACGTTTGTCCTTCAGTTGAGCAACTTCTCCCCTTCCTGTTCCCCTGCTCTGCCAATTTCTATTTTACCAAAAGAAGCGTAACCTACATATCAAACCCAAAAGCAGGAAATAGGCCTGCCGTTATTTGACCGCCTGTCCTTCAGAGAGATTTTATATAATCGCAAAATTACTTGACATGTGATGTTTCACCATTTCATTTTAGGTTTTCTTTAGATTTTTGTATGTTTGATGTTATTAAAAATGGATATTAGCCAGTGTTGGATGCACATGATGCAGTTCAAAGTGTTGCTTCAAATGTTCTGTCTTTGTCAGGCGTAACATTTCAAGGGAACTCTGTATCCTGACATTTGTTTTGATTTCAAGAGAATAGAAAGATACAAAGTAGTATCATAAAATATCAGCCAATAAATGAATCCAAAAGTAGTCTTTGATAACCATGGGGGTCGCACTGTACGCTCAGCGCTCCACAAACTGGATCACGCCAATTTTTCTGCAATATCTCTATCATCTAAAAGTCACCATCAGCTACAAAGTTGGCTCAAAGTCACTTGTATTAGGAAAATCTGACAACTCAGTGTCCCAGAGGGAAGTTTGGGCTTCAGATATATTCGTTTTTTTTTCTGAGTTGTTTCTGTAGTCAAAGGGTTTGTACCCCATGGCAGAGCAGGACGCATGCGGCGAGGGTCGCCTCCTGCGCGTCTTCGGCATGTTCGTGGCGAGGTGCCAACGCTGTAATCCTGCAATGACAGACAATGTCACAGCGAGGCTCTGCCTGAGAGGAAGCCACTACAAAGAAGGGGACGGCAGGACGGCTGGAAACATAAAGGCAATAATTGAAAGGAGAGGGAGAGGAAATGTTGGAGAGGAGGGAAAGCAAGCGCTACAGGAGGAGAGAGTGATTGCCGCAACAGACGGCTTTTTTCCCCCCCTCTCCCCCGTGATCAAAGTATGACAAAGTGACAGGAGACGTGGAAGTGCGAGTTAGGTGTAGTTGTCTCCTGTTTTCCTCTTCGCTGCACTGCATTCATGCTTAAATTGAGACAGTAAATCAGGCTAATGTGAGACTGAGGGCTTTTATTTAGCGATCGTGTGATCACACAGGTGTGTAAATGTCCCATCCCCCGAGTTTGTGTGTGGGAGTGTGTGAGTGCATGGGCGGAGAGTGGAGAGGAGGGTTCTGGCGGCAACTTAGTGGCCTAAAAAAGACAGCAGCATGAGTGATGGGGGCATTAATATAAGAGAGGGAGAGGAAGACATCCCACCAGGGCGATTAGTCATGACTATGGTATCCTGTTACCTGTGCTGTGTCTCTCCCCCTCTGTCTGGTTTTGCAACAGGTGTGTGTGTTTGGGTGGGTGTGGGTCTGTGTGAGCAGGGCCACCCTGACAAAAACACCATGAACCAGGCCCAGAGCTAGAAGTGGAAATCTGCTGTTACATGCTTTCAGTTGAGATACTTGACAAATAGAAATTAGTTTTCATCAGAATCATCGTTGTTGATCACAAGACGATTGAATCTACGATCTAAATGTCAGGAGATGGCAAGAGTGTCGCCATACGTGGGGGCATGCTTTGCGTACTCCACAAATCTGATGTCTCATTTCCTCCTCTGAACATCCCCATCATTGCTTCTTTCTCAGCCGAGCTTATTAACAAACGCGAGTGAGGGACTTCTTAGAGTTTCTTCATTCAACAGAAAGAAAGGAAGGGAAAGAGGGAGTGAGTGATGGACTTGGCTGCTTTAACCCAGATCCAGGCAGCCGCAGGAGGAGTGGACAACCGGAGGTGTTTCGTTTTTATTCTGGGAGCGACTTGGGAATAAGAGAGGCTGGGAAAAAAAAAAAAAACATGAGCACAGAGCAGGAGAGACAGTGAGAGGGAGCGACGAGGCTGGCGCTGACCCATTTCTCCAGGCCTCCAATCTAGTGGCTGATATAATGCAGAACGGCTACCCACATGCACACACAAACCTTAAGACGGACACATGCCGCCAGACACCAGCAGACGAGGACGCACGCAGACATAAGGGGCACGCTGGGGTCTGCAGGCAGCCAGATTCCCCCGCAATATCGTCGAGTGTTACCTCTCATTTGGTGCGACTGCGGCGAATCCGCCATCACCTCAGCCAACACTGGAAAACATCACAGTCAGACATTCAAACGTGACCATGAACTCACCGGCCGACATTGGACCGCGTTACGTACTGAGTCGCATCTAAAAAGGCCTCGCGTTGCCTTTTAAAAGCCTTTAAAAAAATCTGTGCTGTAGAAGTCACTCAGGGATTCACTGATAAGTATTCATTAAGTATTGATAAGTAGTCATTGAAGTATTCATTCAATATGCATGGAGGTCCACTCAGAGGTGCACTTGACAGGCATTGCAGGGATAGCAGTTTCTAGCAGGTTTGTGGAAGTTAACAGATAGATACTCATGACATGCACGCGCACAGACAGCCACGCAGAATGCCCTCGCTGCCCCGGGACGGGAACATTGACCCAGTTGTAAGGAACATTGGTCGTGACTGTCCTACATGACTAGCACTTTACTGACGTTACACAAGGCTCATCCACCCAGTCACTAGGCCTCTTTTAATGGCTCTCCCTCTTTTCTTTGCCTTTGCTTTTTTTCCTTTTTCCCTCCCTCGCTTTGTGCCTGCCTCTCTTTCTTTTGGTCCATCATGCCTGTCTATGCTCTGGCGGTCACATTTGTTTGCCGTGGATTATTTTCCAAATTGGGCATTGCGTTCGCTCGCCCGCGATTTGTTTCTTGTCATTTAATTAACGAGAGTGAATGGAAGAAACGGCCTCTGTGTTTATTTGTACTGATGACCACATTTATGCCCCTCCCCTGTCCCTCCCTCACTGACAGTGATAATGACCTCCCTTCCTCCCCCTCTGGGCCCTATATATATCACTTATAGAGACCATAAGCAGCTTTAGAAGGCTGTGCGTAGATTGTCTATTGATGTGCAGAGACAGCAATCATACTGTGTTAGCGCTGCAGTCGACAGCCATCATTAACCTGCTGTGCATCAAACCAGATTACCAACTGGAGGATCGCTCATACACACACAAAGATATACGTGAACATATATGACCTTTGCACACATACATGAAGTGTTTAGATGCACTAGAATACACAAGTAAGGCCACGCACACACACACACACACACACACACACACACACACACACACACACACACACATACAACACAACAATAGCTGGATTATCAGTATGGCACCAGCAGTGCTGTCAAATAAATCACGATATGGATTTAGTCAGAGGCAAACAAAGTGACAGAAAACAGCCACATTTTTCAGGCCCCCAACAATGTTTTTACTCCCTGCCTCAGAACTAAACCAGAAAATGGCAGCAGATCTGTCACAAGCAATCAGACTCCCTCTCAGTGCTGCGCGTGCACGTGTGTGTGTTCGTCAGATATGGAGATCAGGTGCGTACCACACTCCAGTCATCCTGTTTGGAACTCTGATGGGCGGTGGGAGGAGGAGGGAGGGTGGAGGCTGCTGTGCCATGGCCCAGTTTGTTGTGTGTGTTTTGGTGCTGGAGGTTAATGCGATGCGATTCTGAGTCGCCCACCCTCAAAGCGCACGGGACATCGAAAGACGGAGAGACAGAGGAAGGGAGGGACGGAGGAGAGAGAGAGGGCAAATAAAGAGGCGGAGGCGGGGGGTGGGGGGGTGATTGTAATAGAACAGGATGGATGGAAAGCGAATAACTGCTGAGAATTAAAATGTCATCGAGCACAGAGGAGAGATCAACCGCACGCAAGCAAAGACACTGAGATCATTTTCCCCTGGTGGACTGTGTGTGTGTGTGTTTGTATGCGAGTTGTGTATATGTCTGGGTTTTGAGGCAACGGTGTCTCCGCTGTGGAAACGTGTGAAATCGGGGGGGGGGGGGGGGGGGGCATGAGATTCCTCTCTGTGGATTTATGCGTGTCTCTTTGGTCAGCATGTGACACGTCATGTGAGTTCAACCTGTGACCATGACTCGGCTCCCAGTGTCGGCCTGTCCGGGTCCCATCGCCTCCCATTCCCTCTCACACAGGCACACGCGCCGAAAGCCTGCGAGAAACTGGTGAAAATGACTCAGTTCGCATCAGGAAGTTTACTTTTACACAAGTTTGTGCAAGTATGAATGTCATATTTGTCAAATAGCCTCACTCATTTTAAATCACATTATTACAGAATACGCATTTTAAAGAGCTCCCATCAGAAATGAGCCAATTTGGTTGCCAGCATGAGACATATGGCTTTAATTTGTTCATGCACTTTAGGTAGTAAAGTAATTAGATTTATCTTACCCTTTCAGTGCTGCATAGGTCAGATAAAATGTTCTCCTCTGTGAAAAAAAACAACCAACAAATTTGATTTTAAACAGTAATTAGTAACCATAGTAACCTAAATGTCCCTGAATGCCACTCTTTCCACTCAAACACATAGCAGCAGATATTGATGTAAGAGGTGCAGTTTGATCGGAAGTAGGAAAGATGGGATTTAAGAAGCCAATATTTCAGCAACGCAGGTCTTTATTAGCACAAATCCCTCCCCACTCTTGCATTACCTCATGAGACAAACACATATCCTTGTCCTGTCTCCAAACCTCAGGCATACCATCGTGTCATCGTGCAACGGAGGCGCCAAAACATGCAGACGTCTTTGTGTCGTCCTTGTTTGTAGCTGGTCCCATTTATGGATCAAGTGCTACCACAACACAGTCAACAGTGGGCCTTTGTCTGCAACAATAGAACAAAAAACCTGCATTCTCTGCACAAAAAAAGTTTGGAAAACATCATGCTATGTTGGGAGGAATGGTGTGTTGTGTATTTGGAGGTGGAATGTGAAAATAATACTTGACTGGTGTGTTTTTTCGAGGGGGGAGCTAAAATAATGCCCGTTCTGTTTCAGTACACAACTTAATGCCTTTTTCCCTCCTCGCCGCCGCCACAAGGTAATGGCTTGTGATAGCTTCGTTAATGCGTCATAGCCAGGTTATAAAAGCGCCGTAGGAGATTTATGAAGACGTTTTTAGTTACAGGAAATTTCAATGGCAAGATCCAGGAGTTTTTGGAGGGAGCTAGGACGTGTGGGGAAGGGGAGAGAGAGAGAGAATGAATCCTTCAGCTTCGCCTCAAGGGAGAGGGGATCAGGTTATATGCTCTTCATCATCTAGATGACACACATGGAGCTCATAGAGCCGCTGGAGAGTGAGGCCTACAAATTTAAACAGGAAGGCAACTGTAAATCCCACCCCCAAGTCCCCTCTGCACACACACACACACACACACACACACACACACACACACACACACACACACACACACACACACACACACACACACACACACATGTCCCAGTCCACCCGAGTGACAAACTTAGTTTCGTGGTTGTTTTGGTGGAATGTGGTCCAAAAACCAAACAAGTGGAACTAAAAGGAGGATTTTAAAGGCAAAGCTGCTGTGAAGCAACACATCGGTTTTAGCTTGATTTGCACAGATGGGAACACTTTGCTCACACACCGACACAAACACACACACAGAGGCATACACACTCAAACCAATCCATCCTTAACATGCACCCAGAGGGCCTGGAGCAATATAAAACACCCACTTGTGTTTGTGTCTTTCACGTTGCATTTGCATTCGTGATTATTGCGTTCCTTAACCTGACACACTCATGACGTGGCTAACATGCCATCGCACACCAGAGGCTAGCGGGGGCTGAGCTCGTGGAACATGAGACAGCACGAGCAAGCGGGCTTTGTTCCTCCCTGGCCCTTGTTTGCTTGTTTATTCATTCTGTTTGTTGTTTAATCTGCTCTTTTGCTGCACGCCACAGTCCCATTTTTGCTCCCTTTTAATCTAGCTGTCATTGGAAAAGATGTTCCCACTTCATGCTCAAACCGTATGTGTGTAATTTGATTGTGTGTGGTACAGTAGTTAGCTTGGACTGTTGCAATAGCTTGGCCGCACATACAGTATTTAGCCCAGCAGTACGTAGACAGCACCACCTCCATCTCCATCATCACATGAGTGACATCAATCTGCCTCCATACATTATAGATCTACAATTCAGACATATTTAATTGCAATGCTGCTCATCTTAATCACTTTAAGATGCATGCTCACAGCTTTAAGCTTTGCAAGCAGGAGGGTTGCAATTTTGCCCCGGATTTTGCCTTTCAGGCTACATACAGGCTACTGCAGCCTGAGGAGGAGCTATGTAGGATGCAGAATAAGTACTAAAAGTGTTTGTTAGACTACCATTAATTTGGAAATCCTGAACCAGCTTAAGCGTCTGACTTCATATGTTAACCCCAACTTCTAAAACCAAACCTATGCCGAAAGCGTCCGAAAAGCCTTGCTTCCATTTCCTGAAAAGCACATTGCACTAAAAGCTGGAACCAGAAATCTAGAAAATCAGGCACAATAACAACACTTCCTGTGACTTTTGAGCAAAGTGGAATGTGAGTGGTGTCCCAAAGTAGGCAGAAGGACGTGATGGAAATAACAACATCAGCATGTACACAAATTCGCATCACTCGCATAGGAGCAAGTGTTTTGCTGCGGGAGGCCGGCTGTCACTCAGCATGTGTGGAATATATAACCAGGGCTGCAAAACACGGCGCAGGAGGGGGACGGAATAGAGTGGGATGGCAAACATTGGGGTCTGGGCTGCGTCTTAATGCAAATCAAGTAGCTTTGCATCGTCCACTGCAGCGGGTGACAGTTGATATGAAGCTGAACGCACGTCGGGCGAGGGGTTTAAAGTCCCTGAATGAATCACCGATCTGAGATGCGATTCTCCCACTTTTACGTAATGCTGGGCCAACTTCGGCACCAATAATCGAGGCTGAGAAGAAACTCGGCCCAGCGCTGACCTTGGTAATAACAAGAGAGACACAGAGTCAGACTCTCAACCGCTCTGTGATCTTTTTCTATGGACTAGATCCACACTCCCTCCCCCGGCCTGCCTGGCTGCCTGCCTCGTTGTGTGCACAGCCCCGGCGCTGTGCTGTCTGATTGAGGTTGACTGTGGTATTATTTCATTAATTAAGTTTTTCCACTTCCTCCGCCTCTCCCTCCTGTCTTCCTGTCGAACGAGGGTGGCGGAGCGACGCCCTTCCTCTCCTCTGTCCTCTGGCGCTTCACATCCCCCCCATCACTGCTGATCATTGTCTCAATTACTCATCCCTCTTCTCCCTCCCCTGTCTCCCTCTTTCTCCTCGCCGTTCTTCCTCCTTCCTCCTCTTATCTCATCCCAAATTGCTCCATACACTCCTCCTTATTTTCTTTTTTTTTCTCTCCCCATCCTCCAGAAAGTGAGGTGGGAAAGATTTGGCACACTGCGTTCCTGCATTCCTACATCTCTCCATCTTTGCCGCTCTCATCTCTGTCTGTCATCAGGATTTCACAGATGTTTGGTGATTATTTCTACCTTGATTTGGTGATATCTTCTTTTCCCCCTCAAGTGCAATGAAATTGTCTGCATTTCCAGTGTTTGGCAGCCAAGATTGGGTGGGGGAATATTTTCGATCCAAGGACAAAGCAGCTCTGATCTCTTTGTTTGCTTTGTTCCTGTGAAATTGACATTCACAGAAATAGTGGCACCTGTAACACGTCTAATGGATTTGAGAGGATTTGTCCTGATACAGTTCACCGTTATGACAAAAATTGCCGTCGTGATATTTGTGACCTGTTGATTATGATGTTAAAAAAAATAACTTGCATTTGCAAAATCACATTTGTGGAGGCTCTGGCGGTGCAATTTGGCTGCCTTGCTCTCAGTGTCTGTCTCTCTCTGTGTCTCCCTCTTCTTTGTATCCATTACCGCTCCACTTTTCCATAATGGAGACATTAGAGTCTTTTACCTCTCTGCTATCTATCATGTCATTTAAACTCTTTCCTTACTTTCTGTTTTTAACTTTTCTACTTTTTCCCTTTTTTTTCCACCACTTCCCTCCTCTCTCTATGAATCTTGTCTTCCTCCCTCCTCCTCCCTGTGTCCACTGGGCTCTGGGTCATCTCTTTCGTCTCACATAGTCTCCTGTCCCCATCATATCACCAACAGCTTGTCACAGGCAATCAGTCTCCCTGCCTCGCTTCCCTGCATGGCCTCCTCCTCCTCCTCCTCCTTTCCTCACCCTCGTCTTCCTCTCCTCCCTTGTCTCCCGTCACCTTCTTGTCCTCCTTCGTGTGTCAGGAGTTATTACTCTCAGAAATCACAGTCCTCCACCCTTCTCTCTCAGACCAGTTGAGGGTGTTTACTCCATCCTCCAGCCATTCCTTTAATCAGAGCTGCTGCACCCTGTTTTTTACCCTACGGCCCATCTTAATCACACTGTGTACCCCCTGCCCTGGGATGTGGTGGAGGGTAAAACCATGTTTTCTGGCTTTAAGATAATTAAAATAGATTACACATTTGAAATCATTTCATCATTTAATAACTTTGTTTTCACACTCTGCGCCTCTGGACAAGAATATGTAATTAATAATGTTAAAAAAATAAACATTATTATGACTAAATTATTACAAACAAATGTGATTTGGCGCAGTTGCATTCAATTAGTTTGCTGAATAATTATATCTGTGTGCAGAATTCAATATGAAGAGCACAGAATCGAACGGCTCGAGCCACTAATCCCTGACATTTTTATCTATCTATAAGGAAAACAGACCTCACAGGAAATACCTTTAGACATATTGATCGTTATTATTATTATATTTTTGATATGAAACCTACACAAGGACGCCTTAGAAAATTGTATTTATTTTAATAAAGTTATACAATTAAGCAAATCTTCTCAATTGGGGCAGATTGTTTCTATTTGTTCATTTTGTGCTACTTATGTTTTTATGAAAGGCACTCAGCGTCGGGCAACAACAGTTTTTGTATTTTCACTCTAAACCTCTCTCGCTTGTTCTCTGTGAGGTTAGCTCGTACGAGTGCTCCGTGCCGGACTCGCCAAACTCCGCTCCACAAACCTGTCGGAAATGGCTTGTTTCAGCCTGATGAGTGCCACCTGTTCGTGATTGTTAGGAAGTTTCATTCACCGAAATGTTACCCCAGAGTAAACAAAAGAATCTCTCGCCATGGAGCTTCGAGTCCTGCTGTCAGAAATCAGCAGAGGAAAACATAACGACCAGAAGCAATTAGACTCATCAGAGCAGGCACAAAGAATAAACTGTTTGAAGTGATGTTTGATGCAAAAAAGCGTCTTTCTAAAGCTTCCTTTGCATGGTTTGTACGACAGGGCTGCACCAGTTGTACATTTTTGTTGTGCCTAAGAGGGAATTTGTCTGAGAGAAGTTGTATGTTCAGGTTTTTTTCCTTCAAGTGGTTGTTATATGAGGCCCGATCATCTCTGAATCTGAAATTTTCTCAGAGTAATTTTCAAAACATGTTGCTACAACCTGGATGTGACGTCTGAGCAGCCAAAGATATATATATATATATATATATATATATATATATATATATAAAGTCCTTTCCAATGTTGCAATTAAGCCCACTTAATTTGGCACACTATTTCAACTTCATTGAAATAAATTATGTTTTCCTCCCACAACACGGGTCTCAGACAAGAAGAAATACTATGATTCAAAATGATTTGGTGACAACAAATAGTAGAAAAATTGGAGGAACGTACAAACTTTTTCACAGCACTTCATTTAAACCTTCTTCATCCGTCCCCGTCTGCTGGCTTTCCCACCATACTGCTGTTCGCCTTGACCTCCGCCTGCTTCTCTCCTCCTCTGCTTTCACACTCTGCGTCTTGCAGGGATGGAGGGAGAGAGGAAGAGGGAGGTGTTAGAAGTAAAGCTGCCTCTTTTTCACACCTCCCGTTCTCTCTCTCTCCCGTCCCGCTCTCTCTCTCCTCAGCCATCCGCCATCGCTCCCTTTCTGCTTCGCTTCAGACAGGCTAATCTATAGCCTGAAGCGAAGTGGCGGGAGGAAAATTATTTTTTATATTTCTTGAAGAAGACAAGGTGAGGGTTAGCCCAGGGGCTATAACAGGGAAAATAAGGATAGATGGGTGGTGTGTGTATGTGTGCTGGGGTGTTTGGGCGGGCTGCTGGAAGGAGAAGAGTATGTTTAGTGTCTTTTTTTTTTAACTGGTCGCTGAGGCGACACATCAGTTCCTCAATCAAGTTCAACTTTAAAGTCAAAAGTAGTTTCAAGTTCTCAAAATGAGAACTGTTTTTTTTTTTAAATCTGATAAAAAGGCTGTGGGTCACGAGTGAATATTTGTGCACAAATGACTGAAACTGATTGCAGGTCAGCCACCTTGAAGACCTCTCTAATTGCTTCAGCCCTCACCTCCTCCTTTCCGTCAATTCTATTAATATAGCCCAATATCTCAAATCACAGATTTGAGGGGGCTTTGCAAGCTGCACCATATGACACCCTCTATCCTCAGACCCTCCATTCAGAAAAAGGAAAAACTCCTGGGGAAAAAAAAAAACTTCAATGGGGAGAAAATGGAAGAAAAATGACAAAATTATAGTCTCTCCTCTTAAACTGCCTCATATCTGCGTCCCTCCACTTTCACTGCCTGATCCCTCCATCCTGATTCAGTCTGTGCGTTCCCTCCTCCACCCTCTCTGACCTGCACACCAGTGATGTGTAATGCATTCACTGACATGCTTTATGTAAGGAGAAATGTTACAGCGTTACAGGGATTCATGCTCACGCACCCTCTTCCCTGTGCACTCTGTCAGCACTGCTTGACCTCCTTTGGCCTCCCTCCTGGCTGCAGTAGAAAGAAACATGATTCCAGAGCAGGTTATGATGCTGACTTGAAACCCGACTGCTGTTTTGATTGCAGTTTTCAGTGCAAGCAAAGCTTTTACAGTTTCAAAATGCATATTAAATCCCTCATTGGCTGTATTAACGCTCCAGTCCCTCAATTTTAAATGAAAACTCTCATTATTTAGCTTAATTTAAACATACAGCAACAGATGTATACTACCTCATTCAATATAAGTTTAGTCTTTGTGTTTTTATCTGTATTTATTTCACGCCATGTATGTACCCATGCCCCCTCCCACATTGCATATGTGCCTGCTCATTGTGTTAGTGGCAGTAAAGTTGAATTGAACTGAATAAGCAGTGATAGTAATGGAGCAGTACAAATTGGAGCTTTAAGTCATTTATCACAGTCACTGTTTTCTAACCAATCAGGTCCAGTTTTTCTCCACACATGGTGTTTTGTGTCTCAGGGGCTCCATTTTATTTCATATGTGTGCTTGATTGGATTACCATTCCTTTTTTCCATCAGTCAGTCTGTGCCTCTCTAAACTACCCCCCTCTCCTGCCAATCCTCCAGCCCGAGCAGCGATTGCCGTTGACTGAAAGCGGTTGAGTCCATGCGGCACGGCGGGGGTGTTAATGAATTCCAGCGGACTGCTAAATGAGGACTTATTAAAGTGCTGCCGCCTCGTAGTTTGACATTTCAGAGCTTCTGGTGGAGTTTTAAATCGCTGCCTCTGCAAATGTCACTCGCTGACTTGCTGGAACGGCTGACCATATGAATAGAAGCTATTGTTGGCATCAGCTATAGATTGAGAGAGAGTGAATTTGTGTGGCTTTAAAGGTTGTCTCTCCACTGTGTGTGTGTGTTTGTATACCGCCATGCTACTTGATTAATTGTGTCATTTTTTTTTTGTTTCCATCCCTCCAGCTACGTCAGATGGGACGCGTCAAGGCCTGGATAGCATGAGAGGCGGAGTGTGTGCCACGCAAGGCATGAAGGTGGTGCTGAAAGTGGGGCAGAGTAAGTCCTCTCACCTCTCTCGTACATTATTACTTCTTCCACACACACGTGAGCTGTCCCATATGCGCAACTCTCGGAGTGCACCACACATGGACTCTTTTTCACACACTCCCTCGCTCACAACACACACGTTGTTATTCATGCATCACACACAATCGCTCACTTAACACACAGTGTGACTAACACACATTGGCTCCGGTCCACCACATCTCACATCATCTCCCATCTGTACAGTACAGAGCGCTACACGTTCATTACCGCACCTTATCTGACATGCAGCCTCTTCTACTTTTAAACCGTCTCTCTTATCTTCCTTTTTCTTACACACACATACAGAATGCACACACGCACGTTCATCACTTCTTTGTGTGTGTGCGTGTGTGTTCTCGCTGAGCGTATTAGGTCTCGTTAAGTGGTGAGAGCAGCGGAGAAGTGTGGGATCAGTCAGCTCTAATGAGCCCTGTTGACTCCCCTCTCACTCTGCCTTTTAACTACTACTGACTCACGGTGGACACGCACACTCAAGCGCACACACTGAAACTCGCATATCCCTGCGCGGAATATACATTACAGGCATGAGCATTGGCTTGCACGTGCAGCAACATGGGCGCGTAGAGGTGTGCGGGTGCAGACACCCAGACTGAAGTGTCCTTGCAGGCAAGTGGACGCACGCGCGCACACACGCCAGAACACACACATTTCCCCACACAGCAGACCTGCCAGCTAAGGCGCGATAACAAAATGACTCCATTCAGTGTTAAAGCCCACAGTCAGTGATTTTTAATGACTCGTGGCTGCACACACTCCTAATTTGTTTGGAAAATATTCACAGGTAATGACCCTCACATGCAGGCTTTTCAGAAAAAAAAAACAGAGGAAAAAAGGCCCATTTAAGCATTTTCACTGACCTGCGCATTCCTAGACATAATAGGCACCTGTCCTTCACACGACCCCCCTCACGCACACATGAACACACGCTCGCCTATTTCTAGTTCTTTAGCCTATCCCGAGTTATCGGGCCTTGTGCATTGTAGGTGCTCTTCATCAAAGAGCCAAGTGGCGCTGCTGTGGCTCTATCAGCCCATAACATCAGCACAGTCAGCTCAGCTCAATAGAAATACCACCACACACACACTCTCTTTCCCCTGGCTTTTTCACCACATGGGCAATGGAAATGCTACCTCCCTCACACACACACACACACACACACACACACACACACACACACACACACACACACACACACACACACACACACACACACACACACACACACACACACACACAACCCCTCTGCACAATTCTGTGAAGTTCTAAGACACACATAGCTATCTTTTTATTGGCATCTTTCTCTCTGTCCCTGTTTCATCCCCAGTCTCTTCCGCTCTGTCCTTCCTTCACGTCTTCTCTATTCCCTCTGCATCTGCCTTTTTTTCTTTTTTTTAACCCCTCTTCATTCACGCAACATTGCTCGTTTCCTTTTCAAATTCCCCTTCTCCCTGTCCTCATCACTTCCCTTTCATTTTGCATGCTAGCCGCCTCTCCTTAGGACTCTTCCTCTCGATCCCCCTCTCTGTTATTTCCACTCTTTTCCTCTGTCTCTCTGTCTTATCTGCTGTGTGGCTGAAAGGTCACGTCTGTGTTGTTTGTCGTCTAAATAAGCGGCACGCCGCTTCATGGCGATCTCTGATGAGATATGGCGCTCTGCTTCGCTCCGAGGAACACGCACAGACACACACTCGCAAAACACACACTTCCACCTTTGCCCCACACACATACATTGACCTGTCTTCTCTTATTTTATTCTTTATCTATCTTTCTTGCTATCTTTCTCTGTCACACACACACAGAACAGTCTGAGCCTCCCTCCACTAGCCCCAGCTGACCACACAGCAGTTTCTATTGATCCAGACAGCACCGCCCCTAACTTCTGTTTGGTTGACTGTCATGAGGGAGCTATCAGCCAATAGCCTCACACTTCTTCTCTAAATGTCAGTATGTATAGGTTGATGGCTGTGCATGTACGCACACATTCACCAGTTTGTGACTGGGACGCAATGCAGTGTGTGCCCCTGTGGGTTTACTGTACAGTATTACCCATAAGCACCCCCCGGTCAGCTTTGCTCTCTGCTGCAGTGACCAATAACAGACTTTCTTTTGAAAATGTCACACAAACTGCAGAGCTGAATAGTCATATCCTGATATCAAACTATAAACCTGCAGTCTACTTTTGGCCAGATGGCTCAGAAGCAAACAAAATGAGTACTTCCTGAACCATCTCTTTCAGCAGTGAGGAGTGGCACTTCTACAATTGCCGCGTTTGTGTGCGTGCATGTGTGCGTGTGTTTGCATGTGTCACATAAACGCACTTTAATGCCATCACCATTACTGAGGGCTTGCTAGACAGATGGCCTGATTTAGCGACTACAGATTACAAGCCGTTATGGCCTTGTGTAAATTCACTCTGGCCAAAACAACAAACAGCCTCTCTTTAGTTTCCCATTCAAACAAATGGAAAAGTGCTCATGCACGACACATGGAGGCCCAATCAATATGTGCTCTCCTATAATGGGAATAGAAGGGAGGGAAGCCTTTATTAAAGCTCCTCTGTCTCTATTTCTCCCTCTGGCTGGCTCTCTGTTTGCTAATGTCACTCATTGGTTCCAATTCTGAGAGCCTTGGCTGTTGTAGCGGATAGAGGCTGTCTCAGTATTTCTGTCCTTTTGCTCATATTCCACCCTTATTTTTTCCTCCACAGGCCCATATGGGCTGCCTCCAAAGAAGGAGCCACCAGCGGGACGTACCACCAACAGAAACCCAGGTAAGCAGGAGACCAAATGGAGATAATCCTCAGCGGATCCATCCATAAAATAGATGGAGGGAATAAGCAAAGACTAGTAGATAAAAAGAAAAGCAGCGGGGGAGGGAGGGAGGGGGCGACAGATGGAGAATGTGCAGCGGTGACATCTGTGGATCTCTCTATTTAATTCCATATCTTTCTCTCTCTCTCTCTCTCTCTCTCTCTCTCCGCTGCTCTCTATCCCTCTCCTCCTCATCTCTGTGCCCGGCCCTGCGAGCTAAGTGCTGCAGGCGGGGAATGGATGGCTAATAGCTACCTTGGGAGAAGGACAAGAAAAAGAGAGGGAGGAAGAAAGAGGCAGGAGGAGAAAGGGAGACAGGGCAGCAGGAGAGAGGGGCAGACCGGCGGCGACATTTCAGAGAATTATTATTGTCATTAGTTTGGGTGGCCTGGATTCGGTAGTTCCGTCTAGAGAGAGAGAGAGAGAGAGAGAGAAAGAAAGAAATGAGAATTACGGAAAGATGAAGGGAGAGAAGAAGAGACATCGGGGAGTGATGGAGCAGAGTGGGTAGAAGTGGGAGGCACATAAGGAGGAGAAAGAAAAGAATAATTGAAAAGCAAAGAGGAGCAGGGAATAGAACAAGGAGATGGAAATGGAGAGAGGCTTAGATTCATGCTCTACCTCACAGTCATTCAGTGGAGGAGAAAGAACATCAGTCGCGTTCATTTCACCTTTTTTTTTTTCTTCTCCTTCGTCCTTTTTTTGTGTGTCTGCGCGCGTGTGTACGTGTGGTGAATTTGTGTACTGTACCAAATGTGTGAATTGGGGCATTCACACGTTGTCCAAGCACTTGTCCATACCTCACATAGGTGAGAGCTGCATGTGTGAAGTAAGCAACAATAGTATGCATTGTTTTTACTAGAATGAGACAGATAACACCGGACACATGACGAGACTGATTTACATCACACACATAATGAGGGATTTTACACATTTTTGACACTCAAACAAGGACATATTAGCATGTACTTATCTGAAATGATTGTTTTTGACTCCTGCTATGGCAGAATTTCTAATCCCTGTGTGAATACACTCAAAATCATCTCAGCTAATAACTGGAATATTGCTGGTTATTCACAGCTGCTCATTTTGTTTGTTTTGTCGAATCTGATCCTCTCTAGAAATATAAACAAATGCATTATTGGGATATGAACAGATAATCTCTCTCTGGACAGATATGTACAGCATCCAAACTTTTTGAGCCTGTCACACAACTGACTGTTTGCCACAAACTGTGCGTCTTCTTCTCAGAGTCAGTCAATGTGGTTTCTCGTATGTGCGTAAATGGAAACAAATCGCAGGTAAGCTTAAGACATGGAGGTGTAGACAGTTTTCAATTGAATATTCTGATATTCTGTGAGGTTCACTCGCGGTACCTTTTCATCAGTTTTCATCGGATTAGTTGAGCAGCGCAGGATAAAGCTGGCTGTTGTTGCACAGGTGTTATTTTTACCTCATGATCTCATATTAAATCCAGGCACAGTGTGCGACTTGACAGCAGTAAGACAATAATATAAATGACAGTAGGTACTGTAGGTTTAACACAGCAAAGGAAGCAATCTAATAATTCTTAACAGCTTCCACCCACTTCCAGTATAAACCTGAATAATAATATTTGTGTGACATAAACTGATATAGAGGCAGATTTAATAGTAGCTTTGCGTTACACCTTTCATCCACCTACATGACACCATCACTTCTCATGGAAATCAGGATTTCAACTTCTGTTTTCAGTGTTTACCTGTTTTTCTGCTCATTTTGAATTTATGCATTAAATACAACCTGAAGGTTTGGAAAAGGACGGAAACAGATTTTTCTAATACAGTGCTTCTGCAGGTTCTCTTGTAAAACAAGGTGTACACACCATGCTGACACTCCATTAGAAACCAAACACACAAAAAAACTAAGTAAAGAGAGTGCAGAGGTGTCAGGAGTGCATGCAACCGCAAGGTCTGTGGTGGGTGTCCAGACGGGGTCCCTTGGTGCACATTAAGCCCCTCTCTGTATCCCCATAGCAGTTGGTAAAGCACCACAGATTACACACGGATAGGATGTATTTATATAAAGGTTGTTAATGGAAGCGCGCACTGACTCACACTTTATTTTGACATCAAACACTTCCAGTAGTTCCAAAAAATGTGTGGAAAATATAATGATCGCCCAACGACCATCTGAAATGGGAATTATACATGGGAAGGACAGCTGGCTCAAAAACAAGGCTGGAACTATGTCATCACCTTGACCTGTTTTTTCTTCTTTTTTTCATTTCTGACCTGTTGGACGTCTCTCTCCAAGGTGAAACTAACTAATGAAAAAAAGAAGAGGGAGGCAAGGGGCAAGGAAAGCATCAAAGTCTCAACTTGTGATAAAAAAGGAAACACAGGAGGGAGTAAGAAGTGGAAAATAGGGGGAGTGAGAAGGGAAGGTGGAGGTGGAGGAAGAGAATGTAATAAAGAGAGCCGGTGAAAGGCGGACATCATAATGGAGATGGAGAATGAGGGATGTTGGGTTAATGGAGGGAGGAAGAAAGCTGGAGGAGGAGAAGGGAGTATAATCGACGTCTGGCATTAGCGCTTTGCTCCCAGTCAGTCCAGCGCGACGGGGGGGCCTCGCAGCAGGGGATGAGGTGTGTTTGTATGTATTTGCTTGCGTGGTTGTGTATGTCCTCAGTGTGTGTTTGCCCATATGTGTGTTTGTGTTGCTAGGCTCTGAGCTTAGAGCAAGGTAGGTCATTACGGTTACAATAACCCGAAGATAGAGAGAACCATGGAGCGAGGGAGGCGAGGAAGCAGAGGAGACGCAGGAGAGAGACAGACAGGGAGCAAAGAAAGGGATGTGTGCCAAGAATAATGATGGACCAATCCAAAGTCTCTTTATAGCAGGGACTCGCATTACCGGCCTTAACCAGTTAGCCACACACATTCACACGGTCCAGTAGCAGAGCCGCAGCCCCCACCCCCGCCCCAGCCCCCCCAGTCTGTAAACATACACGCGCACAGATGCACACACTCATACACGCATCCTGACCATCATCCACCTGCTGAGTTCTGACCCGACCTCCTGCAGAGGGAACTGTGAGCTCCGAGGCTGTGAAGATCTTAGGTTTCAGGCAGACACACAGCAGACAGAAAGATAGTATGACAGACAGTTTGATAAACAGACAGACAGATAAAAAGACAGACAGGCAGGCAGGAAGGCCAGCAGGCAGGCCGAGTGTGTGGTCTGGTGGTATAAGCATAGCGAGGAGGCTCTCTTCATGTGGCTGGCTGTAATGCTAAGTAAATACAGTTGTTAAGGTTAGGGAAATAGAGTGTGTTACCTTGATACACACTGTGGCTTTGCCCGGCTGTCCACAGGAGTATATACTGTGCTGAGCTCTCACACTCACACACTGAGTCTACAGACATCCCTCTCCATTTTATAAGCAGTGTTGTCCACTTCATTGCATCAATAAAGAGACCACATATAAGCGTCTGTGAGATTTGCTGCATACTTGCTGCATTCCACTGGGTTGAGTCTCTGCAGGCCTCACTAGCAGAGCTAAACCAGCGCCGTTACTCATGTTATTGTGGTACAGAGCCATAAGGGTTGGTATGTTTATTTAAAAGCTAATGAAAACACAAGTTGTGAAAGCAAGCTGTGTTATTGCTCCGGTATATTCGTGATGATTAATATGTATATATCAATCAAAGGGAAACACTGAAAGCAGCTTGAGATGCTGTGGATGTTGGAGTAAGATTGTGACTGTGATTTGTTTCAGGCGGCGCAGGGAACTCCACCCAGTCTCGGGGACCCAATAGCTTCGGGAGCGAGGGCGGGGGCGAGAATGGCCCTCTTCAACCCTCCAATATCGCCCTCATCGCCGGTGCCGCGGGAGGCTCTGCCTTCCTCTTGCTGGTGACCGCCGTGATCTGCGTGGTGTGCTACAGGCGGCGGCACGCCAAGCACTCGGACACCCACCACCCTCCGCTGTCGCTCTCGTCGCTCACCAGCCCCAAGCGGGGAGGGGGCGGGGGCATCTCCAGCTCCAACAACAACGGTTCAGAGCCCAGCGACATCATCATCCCCCTGCGGACGTCAGACTCAGCCTACTGCCCGCACTACGAGAAGGTGAGCGGAGACTACGGACACCCCGTCTACATCGTCCAGGAGATGCCACCTCAGAGCCCGGCCAACATCTACTACAAAGTATGAGACGGCCGCTGCTCCGGCCGACTGGACACATCCACCTCCCTCTACCCATTACCAACCAATCCCCTGCTCCAAATGAAGCCACAGCAAAGCTCACCATCACAGCTCCGACCCTGAACCCCTCAATACTATCAGTATTGTCCCATGGACCCCCCACTCACTGCCCCGTGAGCCCGGCCACAGTTGTGTTTCTAGCTGAATAAACCACCCCACCCCATTCTCACACAACTGGGCCACCAAGTGTGTGTTAAGGGCAATGTCATATTCGTACATAGCCCTTCTTAACAAGGCCCTCACGAATGGGCAAGAGCCTCTGAGTACCCCCTTGTTAACTCAGAGCTAAACGAGCCCCACCCATGCTGAATTGAAGAGTCGTCCCTGTAACGCCAGTATGTGTGTGTGTGGAAACACACTTTATTTCTGGGAGTATGGACCTGGAGTTGGGACTTGAGGTGTTTTACAAAAGAAAAAGAGAGATGGAAAAGGACTACAACTTAATAAAAAAACAAAAAAACTACACCCCTGATCCCACTTAGCGCCAGAGAACTCTGATTCCCAGAGGCCATACCTGCCTAGCTCACCGCCCCACCTCTCAGAGCTCCATCAGCCAACCAGAGACCGGCCCCTGCCACTAACTCACCAATAGGATTCTAGTTTGTTTGTGTTCGTTTCTCCTGAGAAAATAGGGGCCTCGGACTCACCCAATCAGCAAGCCCGGGCGGCGGTCACATGACCGGGCCCAGGCCTGAGGAGGTCTGACCTATCGGTGACACTCAGAATCTTGTATATTTTAATAACGTGTGCGTGGCTGTACGAGTGTGCATACGACGTGGATAATAATTATGGCGCTGCTGCTCCACATTAGACGTGTGTGTGCAGTTAGTGTGCTTCAGTACAGCAAGTTTGCATATGAGTTTGCATATGCGTGCGTGGGATTTAGTTTGTGTGTGTGTGTACGCTTTGTATGTGAGTGATTGTGTGTACGCGTGCGTTCTTTAGACTTGTCTTAAATACCAAAACACAAAATAGTGAGCGAATATCAAAAAAGTGAGATTTTTTATCACTATCAACACTTATAGATTATATATATGAATATCCAGTAAATAATTTCTAGATGTTTTCTTTTTTTTTTTTGGTTTTCTATTGTTTGTTATTTTTACCCACTCTGTTAAACTACACTTCTGTTGCTAGACATTTTTTATCTGCTGTTTTTTTGTTTTTCACAACTTAGAATGACCTTGTTTCCTTCCTTTTTCCCTTTTACGTTGTATATTAATTTAATCCCTTTTTTAATTTTCCCGGCGAACAGAGGTTGTGTCTCTCTTCCTCTCTTCCCTCCCTCATTCACTCCCTCCTTCCCTCCCTCCCCCCTCCCCCTCCCACCCCTCTAGGGTCTCTGAACTCTGTGTATATTTTTATAGCTCCTTGTACTATGCTGTAGTTTTGAAGTTTAGACCTCGTTTGTGGAAGTGTTGAGGTAGAACCATCTATGAAAGTTTTTTTTTTTTTTCAAACGCTTTTTTTGAAACGCAGAAGTGAAAAGAAGCGAGGGGCGGGGGGAGTGGTGATGGCGGGGAGGGGCTGGGGGGGTGCGAGAGGGGATGAAATGAAAAAGAAGAATAAAGGAAAAAGAACAGGGCGAGAGAGAGAGTGCTGTCTGGGGAGGAGGAATAAAGCGGCATCTGAATGCAGAACTTTAAAAAAAAGAGAAAGAGAGGAAGGGAGGGAGGGAGACGAGGAAAGAAAAGACTGTGAAGGAATTGCACACTAAAGAAAAGAAGCTGAGGGGAGGGGAGGATGGGAGCGGCAGGAGTGAGAGATGAAGGATCCCAAGGAAGAAAGGATGGAGAGAGCAGATGAAAGAGTGGCTGGCGACGGAGAGAAACCTTTTCTTTGAACGGAGGGTCTGAGCACTCCTGAGCGGAGGCGACGGACCAACAGCCAAAAACGGATTTCGGAGCAGTTGAACTTTAACCGCATAAAGGAGAGATGTCATCACACACACGCTCTCTCTCTCTCACACACGCACACACACACACACACACACACTGCCGTGACTCGGTCACACGTTACGTTAACGTGAGGTGGCACATTTCAGATTTGCTCCTCTTTTCCAAAATTTGCGTTGAAATGCATCTCTGTATCACACACACACTCACACACACACACACACACGCGCCCTCATTAAAGCTCACGCAGTTCACTGCGGACACACACAAGAGAAATCCCCCGGGCAGTCAGTGCACACTGTTTCTCTCTGTTTGACACACACACACACACACACACACACCCTCCCACACAACCATAACAAATTTCACACCTTTTAATGACTGTCACAAATGCCTCCTGATTGCATTGAGTGACATACATTCTCTCGCGCTCCCGCTTGCTCTCTGTCAAACACATTCACACACACACACACACACACACACACACACACACACACACACACACACACACACACACACACACTTCACCCACACTCGACAAAAATGCTGATTGCTTTCATATGACTCTGTATTTCTGTGATTAAGACTAACCCGATGGACATGGGAGGGATGAAAAGAGCGCTTGTGTGCGGTGTGTTTTCTCCTCTCTTTCACACACACACACACACACACAGACACACACTCACACAAACACGCTAGTGCCCAGCACCTCGACCTAGAGGGCAATAACACAATGCTGTGTTCAGAGGTGCAATATGTTCACATGTGCATACTAAAAAAAGCTGTTTTGTGTTGCTCAAACATGTTTATGGCTTATGTGTAATCTGGGTGGCAGTGAAGAGCTTAAGCTTCTATTTTTTTCCGACACACACGCACGTACACAAAAGGCCTCCAGTGATGTAGCCATGTTTTCTGTGTGAAGCCAGTGTTAAATCTGGACCTTACAACATTTCGCAACCGTGTTTTGTATCAGTATCTTAACATCATATAATGAGATATCTTTCATTAAGTGTCACATTCGTCTGAAATGACTTTGTTCAACACATGCTGATGATGTTCAGATATGCTTTTATACCATGAATGGGTTTTGGATTGTATTTGACTGTATCGGAATTGATTTCGAAGACAAAATGAGAGGAAAGCACCTCAAATTCTTCTTTTTGTACAACTACCGACTTGTGTTTTTTTTTTTTTTATGTATGCTGTTAAGTCTATGTCTATTTAAACATGCTCAGAGTACCTAAAATATCCTCCAAGCCAAATGAAGTGTCTGTTTCTCTCTCTTCAACGACTTCTGCATCTCTTTGCAGCACTCCGATCCAAAATGACAGTATTTTCTTCAAAAATGGCTGCTGCCGCGAGGGGGAGAACTAAACTTCTCGGACTTTACGGCATCATCTCCAACAAAGAAGCCACTGCCCTGTTTTCAGTCCATTTCGCTCCCTCTCCCCCCTCCCTCTCTGCGAAATGTCAAGTATCGCTTGGACTCAGCGTTTTTTTTTGTTTTTGTTCTATTTTCACGTCGATGTTACTTCAAAGTTGTGTCTCTGGCTCTCACTGTTTGTGTTTGACTGGCCGACCCAACGTGTTGGCTTTTCTAAAAATCACGGACACAGCCGCTGGTTGTCATGTTGAAAAGAGGAAGAAGAAGAAAAAGCTGTTTTGGTGGAACGGGGCAGAGAGAAAGAGAGAGAGAGAGAGAGAGAGAGAAAAAAGCAGCCACCGCCGAGCTCCCTCACCTCTCCGTTGGTGAAAGTGCGTGTGTATGTGTGTGTACATGTGTATGAGTGTGTGTTTCTTTGTGCCAATAGACAGCGAGCGGAGGCCGCGGAGCGAGGTGGCTCTCATATGTAACGTGTTGAGACTTTGTATTTGGGACACCTCTGTGTGAGAAAGGTTTTTTTGTGTCCTCTCCTCCTCTTCTTCTCTCCTCCTTACCCCCTTGTCTACTCATCACAACGACCCCTGAACCCCCCCCTCCCTCCCCCTCCCCCTCCTACCCCCTTCCCCTGGCCCTCCCCCCCTCCAACACACCTCTAAAGAGAGGAAAAAACTAGTACATTCCTGGTTTGGAAAAAAAAGGTTGAATAAAAAAACAAACAAAATTGTTTAAGCACCACTCTTTTGGTCCTGTTGTGTGATTCATTATTGCATGAGGGTCTGCTGAGGTCTTTTGTTCGGTGAGTGTGTGTGTGTGTGCGTGTGTGTGTGTGTGTGTGTGAGAGAGAGAGAGAGAGAGAGAGTGTTCCTGAGGCCCACTGCTAACCCTGCCTTTAATAGAAGGTCTCTCCTCTTATCTCTGCTTTGGGCTTGTCTCAGCGGGGGCTCTTTCACTGCCTCTGCTAATAACACTGCCATTTCAGACACACACACACATACACACACACACACACACACACACACACACACACACATGCACTGGCTCTCCCACTGGTGTTATCAACAAGTTATCAAACCCGGCTTCGTTAGTGTTGAGTGTTGCTTGGCAACGTATTGACAGAGCTGATTTCATTCTCTGTCTTCCTCTCTAACACCCCTCTTCCTCCTCTGTTTCCCCCTCTCTCCCTCTAGCTTTGTGGCTCGTTTCTATGGTAACTGTTAGCGTCTTGTACTCCCTTCCAAAATTCGTTTCATCCGGCCGTGTATGCGCATCTGTGTGTCCCTTCCAGAGCATGGTGTGCCACCCGGGTGGCCTACAGGGTGAGATGACCAGGCAGCTGCTTTTACCCTTTGATCTGTGGTGTGTGAGAGTAGATCACATGCCCCCCCACACACACACGCACAGACATGCACACACGTTCACTGACCTCAACTGCACAAACACGAACGCCTGCATCCGAAAGCAATCTTATGCACTGCCACACACACAAACACGCCGGCATTGATCCTTGTAGACACTTGTCGCTGCTTCTGCCACGACATCCTGTCGCTGTAACTGAGGCCAAGTACAATGAAGTTTGGCAAACAGTAAACATCCATTCACCAGCAACCTGCTAAAGCTGCTAATCCACCAAACACCTTCAGTCAGTGTCGCTACTTTCTTCTGCAGTAATGCTGTCATTTTTCCTTCCCTTGTCTTCCCTTTTCAAACACACTTCAGCGGTAGGTTTTCAACCATAATCGCATAATCCATAATCATAACCCACTTGTAAACAAAACAGGTTATTTACTCTGACTAGGGTTTGGAAATGAGAACTGGTTTCTAATTAGACCGGTGCCAAATTTAAACCAGTTCCTGCCACTTCCTGCAGTGTCTGGAGGCCTTTTTCACAGCAGACACTTTAATTTGTCACAGTAGGAAAAGCACAGGTGTTACTAATAACATTAATCATGGCTCTGTTCTATTCAAGTGTCCCAGTAAGCCATGACAGTGACTACATTTACATGCACACTAATTCTCCACTGTTTTTCTGAATAAGACAATATTCTGTAAATGATACAGGTCATGAAGACAATATATACTTGATTAGGCTTTACTCTGAATGAAGCGTTTTAAGATATGAGATATGCTGATATTCTTCTGGTTTGACGAGCCTTCTTTGGACATACAGCGCATTCAGAATATACGTCCCAACTAGGCTTTTTCATCACTTACGCGTGCTTTTCCTACTTTGACAAAATGTTGAATGATCTAACACTAATAATTCCTGTCACAACTGCATTTCACTTCTCAGGACTGCAGTAATGCACAAAATGAGAGTTATTTTGCACCTGTTGTGGTTTGAGATTTTCTATCAGATATATTTATACATGGACGTATGGCATCACACAAAAGCCTGCACATGACTTCACCCTGACCAGAGGTCCATGCAGCAGCCATGATCGAAAACACCTGTGTGGGTGAGCGGGGCCCAACGAGACAGCATGCACTTTCCCACTGTTTTTGCACATGTAGAAATTAGTATTAGTGTCAATTATGCTTGACAATGTAACTGAAATTGCTAATATTCTTGCAATCTTGTTTATGTGACTGCAACTGGTGCTTTTATTTAGGGGGTCAAAAACTAATGTTGTGATGAAAAAGTGATGCAAAGTGGCAGCACATGAGTGGAACCCATGCAGGCCAGCTCAAAAGAATGGTTTTCCTACCAAATAGTCTTAAAATATATCGCCCTTATATTTCTATAGCTCTATAAATCAGACTTTAAGACTTTTACTGCATATATATATCTGTAGTAATCTTATTTGCCTTATTTTTGTCCCATGATATTGCCACAGCCTTCCTATAATGAGAAGAAATGCCGGTGGGTTTTAGCTCTACCCGTAGAGTACTTGGATGATTGGTATGTGTTTCTAATCTGCAAGAACCAACCATCACTGGACAGTAACACGAAATAGCTAACAATAAAGAAGCTACTAGCTGCAAACAAATCGCTAACTTAAACCAGTAGTACTCCTTGAATGGCTCACCACTGTTGCTAATCCAGAGAAACCAGCAGCAATATTCCCTTCAAAGAGGAACTAATGCTAATCTAATGGCTGTTAAGCCGTAATGAGTTTGCTTGCTTCTTTCCAGTCGAGTTTAAAGCAGGCCTGTTTAGACTATCGGGACTGCTGTGGTCCCCTTATCATTACATGCTCATCATTACTCCTTGCTAATCTGTTCTGCTCAATGCACACACAGATGAATATTAATGCCATGGAGGATGATAGCCGTGTGTGTGTGTGTGTGTGTGTGTGTGTGTGTGTGTGTGTGTGTGTGTGTGTGTGTGTGTGTGTGTGTGTGTGTGTGTGTGTGTGTGTGTGTGTGTGTGTGTGTGTGTGTGTGTGTCCCGCATGAACACACACAGACAGATGCAGATAGGCGCCAAAAGTTGGAACGGCGCACGCACAAGCACACAAAGAGGAACACGCACACTCTTGCGTGCTTTCTGTGCTTTGCCAAGTGAGACGGCTGAGCCTCCTCTTCAACTCCATGGAGGAAGGAAAGCTTGATACGTCGCGCACACACACAGACACACACGCCGCTTCCTTCCCCGATACTTTATCACAGCAGCAGAAGGATGGCAAGAGAAAAGAATCAGTTTTAAGTGAAATCAATAGAGAGATAATCCCCTAAATTAGATTTTGAAAAGCTTCGCCGCTGATGCGCAACTTAAAACCCGAGGATTGGCCCACTTGACTTACCAACGAAACAATCCTCAAGTAAGACACAGTTACCATGGGAATGAGCGAAGGTCAAGGATAAGAGGAGAGCGAGGGAGAAGTGGAGAGAGTGGGAGGCAACGCTTTAAATCAAAGAAATATACCCAGGAATCTGCATACTGAATCAGGGCAAAACTGCTGTGATTACAATGTCAGTGTGATTAATGTAGTGTAGCGCCTTCACGCCTTGAGGAGGAGAGCAGCTCAGAGTGCAGGGATGGCTCGTACCTGACAGACCTCAAATGTCATGTCATGATTGGAGAAGAGATGAAGGGTTAAAAGGTCAAGCTATTTGATTGGATGCAAAGGCCTCTCTGTGTGTGGCCAGTGCTGGAGGTGGACAGATAGCTGTGGCAGAGAGTAATTAAACCTCAGCAGAGGTGGAATTATCAGTAGAAAATCCATGATTTTACAGTATCGATGCTGGCAGCTTTTCCTCCGTGTCCCCCTCTCTCCCTCCACCATTCTCCTTCTAACACAGCCTCTCTCCTCTTTCTCACTCTCACTCGTCTTTTTGTCTTTTTTTCCCCTCCTGCTCCCTCTCTCCCGTCCTCCCTGAATATTTCACTTTCTCTACCTTTCCCTCCACATCAGAGTGAGAAAAATGTTACCGTTAATAACAGGCCTGATGACAAGTGCAGCTGCGATCTGCAAATGCAGAGCTGATGGAGAGAGTTGGAGAAAGAGGGAGAGGGGGAGGGATGAGAAAACAGTTGGAAAATAGCTTGGTCGAATCATGGGGGGGCGGTGTTGTACATTATGTATTTGGCTTGAGGATATAACAGCATTAATTTCAGATGATTAACTTGTTAATATTCCTGAGTGGATAGCACCACTGCAGCCCTCATTGTTGGAGACAAGCAAAAGTTCTGTAACGCCTCTGCTTGTCACGCAAACAACTCCCCCAATGTCCCCCACCCTCTCCTCCACACACACATACGCACACCATTATGCATACACACAACTGAGGCCACAGGAAATAAACAAAGCAGGTTGTGTTCATTTAAAAAAGCTTTGCCTCTAAATTGCTTTAGAAAGATCACATCATTATTCTCAGCTGCTCCTAGTTGTTTTTCCTCCATTTTGTCCATAATATTCTCATACAGAGAGTAATGACGTCAAACCCTTTGCTTAACCCCTCCGCTGAACAATCACTGTCCAATCATAACTTTGCATCCATCAATAGGCACAGCAGGCCTGTCAAGCTTTGGATATCTTCACACGCTGAAGTGGTGTGCGAGGCCCTAGTAAGAGCTGCAAATAGAGCTGGAAGAGCACCTATGAATCACCTGTCCAAAACTAAAAATGGCAAAAGTGTAAGGAACTGTGAATTTGTGCAGCTAACTAGCTTACAACCTATAGCAGTTATGTATAGTCATAGTCCTATTTCCAAGACCAATAAGCACATCATTAGCTAACATTACATTATTATGGGAATGTACAGTTTACTGTACAGATTCCCCCATTATGTGCAGGCTGGTGCTGGATGCTAAACTATACCTGAGTTTATGATGACGTTAGCAGCTCTGTCCTGCTTTTTATACTTCATACTTTTATACTTTTTACCTAACTGAACTCTGGCCTCGGTCTTGTAGCATAATATCACATGTATCCATCACTTGCATATGTAAGAACCTCTTTCATGGCTCAGTTTTAAAACAAGTCACCCAAAACTGCATTTTCCACCAAAACTCACAGTTAGCATTAATTAGCTCGTTAGCTACAGCTGTTGCAATCTGCAAGCAACACATGTAGTTTCAGCAAAATCGCCAGTTGCCAGGTAGAAGGCTGCTATCGCCTGTGTGAAAACAGGGACCCACTGTTGCAAAACCCCACTGATTACCTTTTCTTCCAGGTAATCTACGACATAGTCATTGTATTTTTCCAGGTGTCACTTACTCTCACGCACAAACATTCACACACGATAACAATATACCAACACCACCCTGTGCACACATACATTCCACTCTCACACACAGACACCCAGAGCAGATAAACAAACCCAAGGAGACTTTACATTAATGTGTTCACAGAGAAATTCCAATCTCGTCCAGCAAAACAAACCATATACTGATATGCAGCGGTGTCGTGGCTGAAGTTTATTTCCAAGCCCCCCCTTTATTGTTTCATCTTCCAGTTTACCAGGAACCTCATTTGTTAAAACAAAAATCTACTGAGATTTCATTTGATTGGGAAACTGAAGGAATGCTCTCTGACAAAGAAGCTGTGTTGCTGGCATCAGGGTGGTCTTGTGGTTAAAGAGTCCCACAGTTTAGGGATTGTGGGTTCTTTGTTCACAAACATCTACCCTGCTGAAGTGTCCTTGAGCAAGACATGGGAGCCTGTAGTCAATGACAGTCTGTGCAGGGAGAAAAATGCACAAAGTCACCCAGGCTGAAAGTATAGAAGTATCTGTGTCCACTGTGAAGGCTGGTTTCTTTGGCAGTGTTACATGACTATTGCACATACCTGTGAGAAGCACTCCAGCTTTTAATTGGTCTAACCGCTACGCACACCACTGCTGTTGTCGGCTACTCTGTATTTGAAGGGACACAAAGCCTAAGGCACTGCCAGTCAAGCAATGATGAAACAATCACTGCATATTGAGCACAGTTAAAGATTTAATGTAGAAAAATAAACATTTGTATTGCTAACTGTGCATTACCATAAAGTGGCTATTGGAATATACTTTATGAACATGAAAGCCCTTTGACACAATTCTGTCTGCCATACTGCTTCCACACGAACAATGCCTTCTATAGTGAAAGCTCATTTTACTGATTAAATCCTTATTGCTGTTCTGGATACATATATGCTGTAGAGTAAACACTATACCGGGAAAACTACGAATAACCAAGTGTTGTGCCAATTAAAAATGTGATTAGTGACACCCCACCTCAAAGTATTCACAGGTGAGAGACAATCAAGAATTATCTACAGTTCTTAAACACTGCAACACTTCTACATATAGTTCCTCCCCAGATTTCCACAGTAATGGCATAAAATCCCTTGTGCAATTTGATCATTCAGAATCACTCTTAGCATTCTAAACCTACATCAGAAATAGCTGTAGAAGCCTTGGAAAGGGTTTTCCATCTTAGATTCTTAAATCAGATCAGAAAAAGCTCCAGTTACGTCGGGGCTTTAGGGTGTACGGGTGCCAGACTTGCTGGATTAGTCTTAACAGCTGAAGCACGCAGTTTGCTCGATTGGTGATGAAGGGGGCTTTTTGGATGAGCAGTACTCGTCTTCTAGGGCTTGTTTGTGCCACAACTTGATTTGCATACATTTCTAAGACTGAGATGAAAAATCTCCACTTATAGTTCAAGCTACTGAAGCGCAAAAAATATGCAGATAGCCTTCACAACGTATTCTTGGTGATTCTGGACATGTATCTCTACCACTTGGGTTCACTGTTCTGTAGCAGAGCATGATTTCTGACCTTCCTGCAGAGGAGAAAGAAAATATGGATTTTCTTTACCACAATCACCTTCTGTATCTGTATCTTGATACTGTATTTCATCTCAAGTTTCTCAGGAATTTGTAGGAATGTGCTGGAACTCGATGCGCTGTAAAGCCAAATTAATTAACAATGAAACACTTGTTCCGTTTTGCAAAGAAGTGTGCAACATGCAAGATACAGAACAGTTTTCATCATACCACTTGCTGCATGTCACACCTATTTCAAGTCTTTAATGCATCATCATTGCCGCGAGGAAGCGTGTGCATAACAAGATGAGAGGTTGCATGAAGAGCCGGGAAGTTTTTCATGTTAAGTTCAAAGTTTAGGACTAACCACAGGGAGGCGGATTTCTACCTGCACACATTTCCACGATCAAATTGTGTCATGAGACCTTTCTCTAAATGATGCCAGGCGCAGTTCAAAGCAAATCCTGTTCAAAGGAAATCTGATTTAATTTTCACTCAGTCAAGTCTAAATGTGATCATGGCAAAGTCATCCTGGTTAGCACCACACCCTTTGAGATGCTCAAGAAGGCGAGCTTTTGGATCCCTAAAGACACTTTTCAATCCATCAAGAAGGATTTCACACCACTTGTGCTGTGGCAGCCTCCCATTAGCTTTTGCAGGTAGTAGCAGTCCATGAGAGGAAAATTTTATTCAAAATGTCAGTCTTTCTCTCTTCACAGTTCTCTGGCTCATTCCCCGATTTTGGTACTCACAGTCCTTGGACGAGTGTGATCCACAGGTAGGTGTTTTAAAAGATATTAAATCAAATATATTTTACCTTCAGTAGCATCCCATTGTGTTTTTGATATTAAATATAGCAATCATTGTTTGACTGCAGCAGTTTTGAAAAGGTTAATGTGTCATTTTCAAATGACCACAGACAAACTGTCCCTGTAGGAATATTATGGCCACTTTTAGTGAATAAAAAAAGGCTTCTGCAAGCTTTGGGACAAACACTGTAGAACAGATCCCAAATGATGCAACCTGCACCTTAGCATTACAGAGATATTGCTTTCCTTTTCGATAGCACTTTAATGTTTGGTTGAGTAGGGCATGTGTAGGAAGAGATTGGAGGGTCAGAACTGATGTCACGCATTTGGGGTGGCTTGTAATTAGCCACTGATGCAACACACCTGTGAGATGCCAGGAGAGCACCGGTGGAGATGTTGAGTTTGTACCAAACCAAGAGGATCTTGTGTAATCGTTCTAAGGACTTATGACTCTTTTGCCCATTAAACAAAATCTGAACTGACTGTCTTAAGGGAAGAGCCATACCAAGCAGAACAGCTGCTGTCACCTCCTGAAGCTACAGGTACAGGTCAGTGTGTATATCAATGTTTAAGAGTTTAATGGAAAGCAGTGCAAAACATTACAAATGCCAGAGAATACATGGACAAAACAAGGGGGCGATGAGAGAGGAGCACATACTGAACATGCTTGGGTCAGTAGTGCAATAGGCCTTTTTCACTGCAGACATTTGGACCCGTCACAGTAGACCAGCAGAGGTGTTACAAATAGCATTATGATGGCTCTGTTCTAGTCAAGTGTCCCAGTAAGCCATGACAGTGACAGCGAGCCAGCATGCACAATACCAGGAATTCAGCCATGATCAATTTTATTATTTACACCTGTGGTTTTCTTACAGTGTGACGCGTCAGAATGTCTTCCATGAAAAAGGCCTATGGTTAAATTCCACAGTGCATCTCCATGACGCTTCTGACCATTTTCTGGTGGCTACCCAAGCCTCTGTGAGTCTTTGTGAAAAGCTGCCATTCTCTCTATGTTTAACAGAGCAAGAGTCATCCAACCATCTATTTGTTGCTAACCGAAATCTCTAGACTGAAACAACAACTAGCTCCTTAAAAGCAACCCACCACATCAGTTCAATTATAGATAAATATCTGAGTTACATTCCCGTATTTAGAGGATTAAGTCATGGACAACATAGAAATTGGAGGTTTTACAGATGGTGCTCAAGCAGTTGTGGTCAGACAGAAATCTTCATCATATCTGAGGTGGATGACATAACCGGCTGCTATCTCATATTGCACAAAAAGGCCAATATCAACCCCACAACTCAGTCCAGCTCGAAAACACACCCAGCAGTGGAGGATTTTGTCCATTAGCCAACAGCAGATCCAGCATGTTGGTCGTCATAAATACAAAGAAGACACGGCCAAGGATCCTTTCTGGTGAATGGCTGTAACCAACCGTTTGTGTTTACATCTGCTGCAGCCAAAGAGAGTAAACAGAGTGAGAAAGGGGTACAACAGCCGCTATTACAAATGCTGCAAAACAAGCCAGAAAACGAGCCAACCACCCCTCATCCTCAAACCCCCACGAGCGCCCCCCAAAATACCCCCCAACCCCGATGCTCTAACTCCTTCTGCCCACTGCCGAAAGGGAGGAAAGTGAATGAGTCACCCACCTCCCTCTCCATTTCTACCCCTCTGTCCCTCCCCCATGTCTTTATTGAGGCAGCTGCACCCTTTGACCTTTATGCTTGTGGAATGTGTGTGTGTGTGTGTGTGTGTGTGTGTGTGTGTGTGTGTGTGTGTGTGTGTGTGTGTGTGTGTGTGTGTGTGTGTGTGTGTGTGTGTGTGTGTGGACCAGTGGTGGTGTGGGTTTATAGTAAAGGGGAGTAGATGGGTGACGGCAGGGAGGGAGGAGAGGAGAGGAGAGGGGGGAGCTGGTGAATTTGGGAGAGGGAGGGAGAAGGGAGGAGGGGAGAGGTCGCTTTTTCTCCCAACTACAAAAGCTGTCAGGGGGAACAATAAGCATGGAGAATGGTGTGTGTCCAGGGAGGCACTGAGCCGTGTTAGTGTGCGAACCAGGCAGAGAGAGGGCAGAAGAAAGAAGGAGGAAGGGAAAAAATACAGAGACAAATGATGCAGATTGAAGCTAGATGAGAGGATGATGGAGGAGAAAGGAAGATGATGAGATAGTGGAAGACATAGAGGGACGTAAGGAGGATGGGTTGGGGGGTGAGAACAAGAGGGAGAATGCTGGGAGAGACAGAGGAGTGCAGAAGGGTATTTGTTTTGTCTAGCAGCACTCTTAAATACTGAACTTCCGTTGCCAAAGGAAACAGAACACAAGGCCCAGTATCAGGACTGTGTGTGTGTGTGTGTGTGTGTGTGTGTGTGTGTGTGTGTGTGTGTGTGTGTGTGTGTGTGTGTGTGTGTGTGTGTGTGTGTGTGTGTGTGTGTGTGTGTGTGTGTGTGTGTGTGTGTGTGTGTGTGGCCAGCATACCAAAGGGGGCCCTGCTCCTCACTGTACCAATGACATCAGTATGGTTAGCACTTTACCAAGTCCTCATTAACTTTATCTGCGCGAGTACGTGCACATTTCAGACGACACGCCGTGCAGCTGGCCGCAGACAAAGGTGTCCATCGCACTTTGTTTCAAAGATGCAAGCGACCGAGTGTGCGTGAGTGTTTGAACAGTTGCAGGGGCGGAAGAGAGAGCGGGGGTGATGGTAGTTGAGTGGAGACTTTGAATGCAATGTGTGTGCGTGTGTGTGCGTGGAAGCGGGGTTCAGTGATTGGGTGTTTTGCTTTGAAAGCAAACTGGGGGGGACGGCAAGCCCCTACTGCCAAACAGCACACACTCACAGAGATACACACACACACACACACACACACACACACACACACATACACACACAGCAAAAGTATTGATTTTCTAGCTGGTGTGTGAGGTGTGGTAAGTGGTTAGTAATAGCAGGACAAGGGTTTTGTGAAGTGGTGCAGGTTAAGAAGTTTGGCTGCTGGGCAGAGTTTTTATCTTTGGGATGGGGGCAGCGTTGATGGGATGAGATGGACGGGGGTCAAAAAACACTCCAGTATCTCTAAATGGGAGAAGAGAGATTTGAAAAACCACTGGAATAAAGCATCTCCAAAGGCCCAGTTTATGGTGCGCACACACAGAGTATGTATATGTGACTTTGATGCTGGAAATTTTACACATATGTTGTGTTAACACACACATGCAGTGACATACACAGCTATAGTGCACATGTACTTATGTACATACATTCATACATACAGCACATTATGCACCAACACGAACACATCAAGCACACTTATACACACACGCACCTCCACAAAGTACTTATGCGTGCTTAAACACTAAACACACATGCAAGTACACTTGGATGTGGGTGAACACGCAGATACACTTAGCACAATACGTAAGAATGTGCACACACACTGCACGGTGGAAGCAAGGGAATATTATGCTTTTGTGCTATCAAATACATTATGCAAAAACATGAACACATTCCACTGACACTTCAGTACAAATCACTTACATAATTACATAGACACACCTGCAAATGCTATGTACAGTATACACGCACAGCGATAAAAGTGTGCACATGCTTCCATGTTGCCAGGCACATTATGCACACACAGGTCCATACATGCTTTCAGAAGCATTAAGGACCAGGCCTGACAAATCTAAAAATACTAATATGCGAAATGGAGTTCCATCCATTATTGCATTTTCTGTCTTAAAACCGCAGATGGATTCGGAGAACTGGATGCTCTGTTCCAAGGTAGTGCCCTATTCATTTCCAGAATAGTTAAACACTTTGGGGACAAACCAGTTCATCATGCTTCTGCTATTTTGGGCTTATAGAATATTAGAGTCCTCGTGAACTTGCTGACATACTGCTGACTGACAAACAAGAATGGCATGAAAATAATAAACTGATTTTGAGGCCTTTAAGTTGAATTTAGACTGTTTGCACTGGTCAGAAAAGTGCAGTCCATAAACCAGTCACATGACCTGCAATTCTGGCTGTGGCCACTATCACCTCATTCTGACACCTCTGATTATATAACAGAACGCTACATTAGACACATGTATGATTATTGATCCTAAATACTATGTATTTAAATGTTAACTCTAAGTGGGTATTCAGGCCGAAATGAGCTGCATGTTTTTTGCAAGATTGCAGCTGGGGATTCGTTGTTTGTGGGTCTATTGTTTCAGGTGCTGGCAAAGCAATGAAACACAATTCAGGAAGGCAGGTTTGAGGAATATATTCATGAGTTTGAAGGCCTTTCAGCTGCCAAAACACTGCACAGCAGTTTGCAGTATTTCAGCAAAAGATTTTACAACTCAAGAAAGTTGTTCCAGTGACAGTTATTTTATCATTGATTGCAATGATCACCAGGTAAACAGCAGAAACACCATGTTCCCACCTTCCTTCCTCCACCAGGAATTTGCCCTATCTTGTGTTTGATTAGTGGCCTTGCAAGACGACATTGTGGCAAAGGTTGGGTCAGTTTCAGATTTGTCGCTGGACAATGCCCTCTGCGTTGGCACCCTGCTGCCTGAACCCAGTGGCCTCGTTGCATTTTTTTTCACACAGGGCTGTCTTGAACGCAGCCTAACGGTGGTTCCTGGGTTGCTGCATTGGGACCTTGTGATGGGCTTTATTGACTTAGGAAAACAGCCATGGAGACATTTGGAGTTGACTGAAGTCAGGCTTAATCATCATGTCATGTGAAAATCTATGGCCTCACATTAGTGTTTTCAGAAAGCTCCGTTTGCCCCATCCACACAACACTACAGTGTGAATTTATCGATCGCGTAGAGCGCTTTGGAAAAGCACTGTTTTAGGAGGTGGAAAATACCAGCTGAGCGTGTATAGAAGGCCTCATTCAACAGACCTGCTGCCAGAGGTAGTTAAATAGGCACAGAGAGGAATAACATCCTTAAGACCTGTGAAATCCTCTGCTGCTGCTGTCCTTGTTTGCCGACATGCTCGATCTATGTTTTTGTTTTTTCCTCTGATGAAACAGGTGGTCTCTGTATAGATCCAACAGCCCAGCCCCCCCCCCCCCCGCTTCTGCTCCGCACACATACACACAAATGCTCCCAGTCCCTTTAGGTTTTCTTCATAATAGGATGCTTTTCCTCCCCAGTGCTTTCACGGCATCCCCGTCTCCCCCAGTCTCTCTGCTCCGCTCATTCTCCCGTCCCTCCCCTCCTCCTCACCTCTCACCATTACACACAGCAGCTGCCAGCGTCCTTTGGAGGAAAAATGATGCTTGTCCAAAACAACTGATTTCTCTCTCTCCTCCTTTTTCTTCTTCACTCAGCCTCCCCTTCTCTATCGACCAGTTACTCCCCCCTCCCCTACTCCAGCACCACCTACCCCTCCACCACCTCAACCATCCCTTGCTCTCTCTTCCTCACTCTGCATTTGAAGCGTGTACCACATTCAGGCAGGCAGGCAGGCAGAGGACAGTGGTGATGGGAGATTTCCTGTCTGCCAGCCGTGCGCATGTGAAGGTCCCAGGTTGCTTTTATCATCTTGTCTGACAGATACACTGATCGCACCATGGTGCACGAAAGCACAGACTTTCTCTCACACACACGCAGACAGGCAGACATGACTGGGGCATTCACATGATGCTCATTCGAGAGCAGATTCTTCAAATGAATGTCCAGGTCAATTTTTTTTTCCTCTTTTCAGACAAATCTAGCCATGAAATGTCAGACGTGCTCCCGATTTCGCTCGTCTCTCTGCGTAATGAAAACAAACACGCACATACGCACACCACAAAGGCTATTCACGTACAGTTTTGGAGAGAACAATTGCAAAGCAGAATAGAATTGTTGGTATTGTCATACTGAGCAAAACAAGTGTCACACAGAGGAGAAAAAGGACGCACTCAAACACACACAAGAGCGATTGTACCTATAGTAACAAACTTTCAAAGCCTCTTGCGAGGTCTGAGGTACAATCGAAGGTCTAAAGGATATGTGTATGTGTGTGTACTTTTGTTGTATTCACCTAGGTGTTTAAAGGGTTTGTTAAGGGTCTTGTTTTATTTTGTCCTCTGCGGCGGTGCGATAGAGGGAATTTCATTATGCAAATCTATGTCTCTCTGCTGATGAGCATGCCCTCAGGCTTCTGTCTCACACACAATGGTGCTCACACACACACACACACACACATACACACAAACACTCTGTCTCTGTCACACACACTCACGCATATAAATACTCTCATCCATGCAGTCTGTGTCTCTTTCACCCACACACACTCAGACATATACATGCTCAGACACTCAGGAAAACATGCGTGACTGTGCCACACTGACACAGTCACGCATATCATGTCTGAGACTAGAGGCACGGCAGGGGAGTGTGTGTGTGTGTGTGTGTGCGTGCGTGCGTGCGTGTGTGGTGAGGCTAAAAGGGGCTGCTTAAGGTTACAAACCATTTCAGGGGTTACAAACCATTTCCCCCCATTCCCGTGTCCACAGCTAAACTGGATGCCCCTTTACACACAAACACACACACATAGTTGGAGATATACATACACACAGTAGCCGCCACAGTACACTGACATACATAAATATACGAAACAACACACAGGTAAAAACATAAAAACAAACGCACATTAAAAAGCGTAAAGTAGCACAGAAATCTGTATACTTGCATACACACAGATACCTTAGAATACACACTCAGACACATGAAAAATAATGCATAAATACATGCGTGCATGCAAAAGGTCAAATTACACACGCACACATGCACACACAAAAGGAGAGCCCTACCCCATGTGGATGTGACCCAATGACCCTGCTGTCACACACAGTGCCCATCTGCCACAGAGAGGCACAGAGGGAGGGGACAGGGAGGGGTGGGGCTGTCTTGAGGGAGGGGGAGGTTGGATTTGGGGTAGTGGGGTGGGGGGTAAGTAAGTGCTCCAGGGAGGAGGGGAGGCCTGGGGACCGGAGCAACTTAGAGAGGAACAGAGGACAGAAAGAATGTGTCTTCACGGTAAATTTTGAGTTCACTTTTGCACAGATGTGCTTTTTGGTGCCCGGAGAAGTTTTAGTGGTTTCAGACCCCCCTGTGTTTTTTTCTCAGTGTCCTCCCCCTCCTTGCCAACGCAGCACACACACTCACACAAACACACACATCTCAGGAACAAAATGTACTCCTGTTAGCCTGAGGCTGATCTATCCAGAACCCTCCTGTCCGCTGTCTCCTTAAACCTGGAGCCATCTCAGGCTTCCTATGGTAAATAAAGAGAATAGTGAAGCTGACTGCTGTCCTGAATGTAGAACAGATGAGGAACTCAGACGTCAGAGGCAAAGGGAGGTTGGTCGGGGAAAGAGGAACTTACTGTAGCCATGTAAAAACTGTGCATCTCCACTTTTGGTGAGTCTTTTTTAAAGTCCACTGATTGTAATCAGCTAAATTATAAAGGTGTATTAAATGATTTAAGAATTGTTTATTAAATAAAAAGAAAAAGGGTTTTAGAGCTGACAATTGTGCTTGTTTTCTTAGTTTTGGAGTTATGAGGTTTCCTTGATGTGGAAACTTGAAAGATTCATAGACAATCTGTTCCGGTCGGAAGGAAATTTGGCTTCATGGATGTTTCATGGAAACTTTTTGGTGCACAAGCATAGCCCCCAAACAGAAACAAAGACGGGGAGGATGGGTCTGTTCTGCAAATCTGGTTATAGTTAGGCAGATATATGATCAGCAGTTACATCGGGCAGTTATTGCTTTTTTATTACGTGTCATATATTGGCATTCACTGCCAATATGATGGCAGTTCCTCTCTGACCAAAGCTGCCTGAAAACAGCCTGTAAAACCTGCAATAAAGTTTTATTTTCTGTGCGGGTTATGTTTCATTATTTGATTGTTCAGTTATATTTTCTGTGAATTAATTTTGCATTTAAATGCCAGCTGTAACCACACAAAATATTGGACAATGACATCTTTAGCCTCAAAATATCACTCCTGGGCCTTCTTATATATGCAGAATCAGGTTTAGAGATAATGGAAAATGGTGATATGGACAGACAATGGGGGAAGAGATGGAGGAGGAGGGAGGAGAGGAAAAGTGAAAAGTGGGAAGAGGGCACCCAGGCCTACTCCCCGGAAGAGAGGAGGAGGGAGGGCAGGTTGCACAGGAGAGCAGGGGGTGCGAAGGATATCCAGAGGGGACCAACTGTAGTGGTGTCAGACGCGGGTGCTGCCAGCACATATCCTGCCAACACGCACCAGGAGCCAGATGCACGCACACACGCACACACCCCTAGGCCTGGCCCTAAGTGTGTGAACAGCCCTGCCAACTGTACCCTCACCACCACCACCACTAACATGCATCCTCCCTCAAACCTCCCTCAAACCACCGCTCCCCCCCGCCCCACAGCCCCTGAAGACCCAATCTGGAATCAGTCTACAGCGACAACTCTGGTGCCAAGCTTGCCCTGCTGCCGGCCCTGTTCATGTATATTTCACTGAGTTAGAGAAGCGGGATGACTGAGCTCTCGACACAAAGACTGATCGCACATCACTCTGCTGAGAGGTTGAAATGCATTGTGAAGCTGTGAATTGTTTGAGAACATTTGTATTCTCCAGAAACGCTGGAGCAAAACCAATTCAGTTGTATAATGCTGGGAGCAGTATGTTGCGAAGAGATTGTTTTCCATGGGCAACCATTAGCCTTGGAGAACCTTTGTGTACATACCTGCAATTTATTTACTCCCCAGAGTGAAGTGAAGATTCAGCCGACACATGTAGTAACATTTAGAGCTGATGTTGTGGATTTAAATTCTGCTCACAGCCTTTGTTGCATGTCATCCCCTCTCTTGGTTGTGCCTGTCTGTATCAAATGCATGCTCAGAAGAAAGGCCTCAAAAATCATTGTTAGAAATCCCATAATGCATCTTTAAACCTCTCCTCAGCCCAGCCCCCACCTCCAAGCGACACTAACCCCTAACCCTCTTAATTCCCTAATCATGTTTATGCAAATGCCATTTGTATGTAATGTGTGTACATAATGGATGCTGCTATCACCTATGGGACAGACCGTCCTTATATATATTTATGCGGGTTGCTCTGTTACAGGAAGGCTGATAAAGATTATATATGGGGTCCCCAGATGGGAGAAATGTGCTATTTTTTTTTTCATTCATATTTCACACAAGCTATGCCTCTAAATCTGATTATGTAAAGACTGTACTGTAACCCAGGGTGCTGTGTAGATTCATGTTTAAAGATGGGTTTGCAAAATGATCATGCTCCAAAAGATCTGGTTAAAACAGAGCTACCATGATCACTCACGCTGGCTTTTTTTCACCAAGTTTTCAAATGCTGGTGTGAAAAAGAGCTGTGGCCAGACAGCAATTAACAACACTAAGAGCACACAACCATGCCAGCAGTTCTGTGCAGCTGTACTTTGGCACAGTGGTGCTTGGAGCTAAATGCTAATGTCACTATGCTAACATGCTCACAGTGACAATGCTAACATGATTTTTGGCAGGTATAATATTAAAACGTTCAATAAAAGCTCAGGTTATCACCAAAGTAAATAGAATTAATCTTCTTAGGACCATGAATGTCTTTACCAAATTCCATGCCTATCCATCCAATAGTTGTAGAGATATTTCAGTCCAGAGGTGGAGCAACACACACGCCAACATTGCCATCCACAGAGCCAAGCTATGAGCAGGCACAAAAAGAAAAAGGACAAAAAAAGAAACAATATATGGCAGTACTACAAAAGACAGATATTATTATATTATAATATCATTAAATGTGATCAGAAACAGATGCTCAATGTAATGCTATACAATTTCAAACTGAAATGAAAGCCTCATCTGAAACGCATGCTTGGAATGCTAAAATGAATTGCTTGTACATGTTAGTCCACATAAAACCAAAAAGTTATTGATTTAATTTAACTTCTTTTCACAGATTTTTTTTTTTTTTTTTTTTTTTTTTTTTCCGTTGTTGTTGTCAAAAGTCACCTTCAGGCAAACTGGATACTGTAGACTTCCCTAAATAAGTTTTGACTTGTCTTAAAATAGCCTGTATCTGCTCATCTGGTTGTCAGCTGTACAGTGTATAACGTTAATGGATAACATTAGATTGTACAGGAGTTCACCATAATGTTGAATAAATTGTTCTCCTACAAGGTTGAGATGTATACATTGAGATGTCTAAACAGCAAGACCAACAAAACCGAGACCGCTTTGACTCTGAAGCTAACATCGGAGAAGGCATCCTACAATTTGCTAAACAAACTCCATCCCTTTTGCCTGTAAACAATTTCCTATTATAAACACATGTTGGAGATGAATCACTCTTTAGTTCAGCTCTCAGAGAGGACATTTCAGACAAGTTCCCCCTCCTGTTTTCCATTTGGCTGTTTAATTGTCTCAGCGCTGTCAACAGACTATCAAGGTAATTAGCCATGACTGCACAACAACACAATCAGACAGACAGGAATGAACTGCAGCCTCTGAACATGATACTTAGAGAGAGAATGGGTGGGAACGACTTAATGTGGGCGCACGTATGCACACACACGGGTGTGCACACATCCGGGTGCACACATACACCGACACACACAACCTCTCATGCACAGTCATTACCGTACCCTGAGTACATAGTTCCATGCCACACATTATATTTCCTTCACCAACCATAACCCTCCACCCACCTCCTCCTTAATCCTTCTACCTCTTACAACTCTCTCTCTCTCTCTCTCTCTCTCTCTCTCTCTCTCTCACACACACACACACACACACACACACACACACACACACACACACACACACACACACAGAGAGTTGCAAAACTAAAACCTCATTTCCTCTGTGCCTCCAGCTACAGGAGCAGTGTTAATTGTGAGAAGGTGGGGAGTGAGCAAGGGTGTGCTTTTGTGTGTGTGTGTCAGTCCACGGGTTCTTGAGCTTTATAGGTCTGCGTTAGCCGTCGCAACTGTATATACGCGCTTTTCTATATGTGTGAGCTTGTGTGTGTGTGTGCTGATTTCTTTTAAATGTGTAGGCAGTCTCTCCTATGCCAGTCTGGGCGTAGCTCCAGGGCTCCCTGCACCACCTGGGCATCTGTGAGTCCAAGTGCCTGTCATTGGGTACCGTCCCAGCTGGAGTGTGTATTCCTGTTTGTGTACATGTTTGTGTTTGTGTGTGTCAGCTGAGGAAGGTCCGCCCATGATGAGACTTTAGTGCCAGAAGCAAACACCATTGTCTTATCTATGTCTTATCCTTTGAGCCATAGGGGCCCATACACACACACACACACACGCACACACACACACACACACACACACACACACACACACACACACACACACACACACACACACACACACAATGTACATCTGGTTCCAACCTCTGCCTTCTTCTCCGCACACTTTCCTTTTGACAAACATTACCAATAAAAAAGGCACAAGGAATTAAAAGGGGGGAAAAGAATTCGATTAAACAGCCACCATTAAGTAGCCAATGAAGCTATCTGTGCTTGCTTGCTTAAAGTATACATACACCATTAGTTGATCAGGGCATGGCAGACTTAAAAGTACCCTGACTCAAAGGTCATCTACCTCCATTGAGCAGAGCTAATATTAGATTAGCTCTACAGCACTATGTGAGTAAAATAAGAAAGGGCAGTCTGGGCAGATTGGAAAGCAAGAGATTATATTGACTCTGTGGTGCCCATTGTCTCTGCTCTGTTGAAACACAACTGAATTTGCAGCTATGATTTATGTTTTTAAGGGAATGTTGTGGTTAAAAAAAAAATGGAATAAGGGCTGTGAGGAGGAGTAAACCCAGCAAATCTTAGTTCAACTGCCAGTACAATACATATAAATGCAGAAAAAAGGCACATTTTGCAGCTGATACACAGAATATTTTAAGGCTTTCCTGAAATTTAGAATGCACATTAATACTAAAAAGCTTCCAGGTGTTTTGAAAAGGCAGTCACAAGTAGACAACTACTAGATGTCGTTGGCTATCTGTCTTTTTATTAACTACAAGTCTATTGGGAATATATGATAAAGTATAAAGCTGATAGAGGTAATTGGTAGTGGAGTTCATTTAAGGTAAGTGATATGGTACCATGCTGGGAAGCAATATATTATAGAGTACTAATATTGCTGTCGGTGGGCATGGGCATTAGTAACAGAGACAAAATTAATGACAACAACAACAAAGAGGGCAGAAGAGAAATAAAAGTGTAATAAAAGAACGTCCTTGGTCCTCTCTGTTGGTGAAATTGCCCTCAAAATGATGCATTCTCTCTAGATGATTATGGGAAAGCGTGCCAAAGTGTTGGAGCTGAAAACAATTTTAAGAGCTTTCAGGTAGCGGTCAACAGATCCCTGTGTACAGAAACACTTCAGGGTTGAAACAATACACCTAGCCCTGGTACAACAACACTTGTGGCCTCAGGCACCACACACATGCACACACACACAAACATACACTCCTATGTTTCCTGCCCACTGTTGCCCCAAGGTTGAAACTCTAAACCTAATCACTCAGTATTCAGTGGAGGCAACACTCTCACAATCTACCCAACCAACCTAATCCCTCCCCATGTTTCTGCCTTGTGTGTGTGTTTGTGTGCATGTTTGTCTATAAGCAGAGGCCCTGCACCTTTGCATAGACAATGGATGAGCACTCCCACTCTAGTGTGAAGATATTAGAGTTGTGGTGCAGTGAAGCGTTAAAGTAAACTGCTGGCATGTGTGCTTTAATACTGCATGTGCTTTCCTCTGGGTGAAACTTGCAGTGTCTGTGTTTGCATATGGCCCTCATCCATTGGTATACGTGTGTTCCTACACGAGTTAAGCACAGGTTGACCTGGAATGCAGCAATGTGCCCAATACTTCTGAATAATCATTATAATGATTATTATCAGATCATTACAGCAAAAACACATTTTAAATTGCTCTGCTGACACTTTTTTTCAGGCTTTTTAGGCTTTTATCACAACAAAGCACATAACAAATTACAAAAAACAAAACTGAATAATACAGTACAGAAGATATCACAATAGATACACATGAAGCAAAAAATAATGGTTAATAATAATAATAATGAAACAGAGTCTTTGGAGTCAGTCCGTTTCTATTTATGAAGGCCTATGTGATTTATTTATTTTTATTTTTGGCATTTTTACGCCCATCCTAATCACTCCTTGTTGATTGGTTGGGGTTTGCCAATCAGAGGGCAAAGGCCATGCAGGTGGGCACTCGTTTGAGGAAGTAAGCTGTCGTCATCATGGCGTAAGATAGAAGATTTAATCACGAAGTGAAATAAACAAACAACAAAAGCACAAAATGAACGTGACGCGCGAAGAAGACGAATATTGACAAATAAAGACTGTCACATTCCAGGAAGAAGGACGAACTGTCTGACGTGATGTAGTTGAGAGGGAAGAGCATCGGAAAATGACGTTTTTGCTGCTTGCGTCGAACACAGTGCGTCTGAAAGGTAAGTAAAAGATTTTAAGGGCGAAATTTGGACTGTTGCTGGGTTTCTGGGCCATGTCACTGACTTGCTGAATGATGCTGTGCGGTACTTCACACTTGTGGGCAGGTGTAGAGTCTGTTGAACGGCGTGTCTTTTGTATTTTGGAGAGTTTTTGTGTCCCTATTTTGTTAATTGCCACGCTCCCTTTGTGCGCGTGGGCACCCACGCACGCACGCACGCACGCACACTGAATTGTCTGAGCTCGCGCTTTCTCTGTCCCTCTCTCACTATTTCTCACGCTGGACGCGTGGAGGATCAGACTCTATATACAGTATATCGTATATAGGATTTGACACAGTTTTGTAGATTATTTGCTGAGTTAAGTGTGAGCATCCTCGACTTGTGCTGTGAAGCATGATAACTTTGACTTTAAACTTTTTGTCTTTCCCTACTCACAGTTTCAGATCTGTCAGTGTCCATTCGTTATTGTCTCCCTCTGCTCAGTATACTCGCTGTTTTTGCAGTATAACTACTATATGTATTATTATAGTATAGCTTTAACATACAGTAACAGCTTTTCTGTGATCCTGCTGGCAGAGCATTTCTCTTAGAGCAGCTGTGATATATCGTTTCATGGTGTATGTGGGGCCTGGATAATGACTCAAGCCCAGGGGCCCCAGCCTGCCCAAGTCCTGCCCCCCACCCACCCCTATGAGTTTCTGTTGTGGTATACAGTATGTACACTTTAGCCTTGGGAGGACAGTTCAAAACTGCTTTTTGTTTGAAATAGCTGTATGTTTTACAATGAACATACATGTTTAATGCATCTATACTGTGTGTCCTTTTACGACTACAATGACTGCCACACATGTTTGATTTGTGCAGAAATATGTATGTATGTATATATACAAAATATATACAGTGTGTGTATATATACATATATACATTATATATATATAATATCCATGTGTGTTTAATAGATTTGGAGAGTCAGCAGGGGTCCCACGAGGCTGATTAGTGGACCTTACTAAATGTCATTAGGGTATAATGAAAAGGCAGCCCTGGTAATAATGCATAATAAAGTGAATGGGCTGTTACATTACCACAGTGTCCAGACTACGCCTGTTGGCACATCAGCACTTCATTGGTTTGTGTGCACATGTATGTGTAGCAGCTGTACATCAAATGTCTGAGGAAAAGATGACGGAAACAGAGTTTGCGGTGACAGAACGGCAACATGAGATTATGTGTGTGTGAGACAGCGAAAGGAAAGAGTGAGTGGGACCTTTCGATTGTGTTTGAGGTCTCATATGTTCACATGTGCAACTCTGTGTGTGTTCAAAACTAAATTTCTTGATGCAGTTATGGAGTTTGCTTGAAAGCTCATGTTTGTATGTGCATTCATACAGTCGATGTGTGTGAGTGTACTTGTGCAAGCATGCATCTAAAAGTTTGCATATATCCAAGTTTTTCTTGCCTCTACTTGTACATGTGTGCATGCGTGCGCGCCGTTGAGTGTGTGTGTGCATACTGTATGTCAGTGTATTGGCTCTGCGACTCCATCTGCCAAGAGTAATATCAGTGGCAGGATCAAAGGAAGTGCTTTCATTCAGTGGTTGATACAGTAATCACAGTGAGGGAGAAGTAATAACTGTCTGCTATGCCGCCATTTAACTACTGTGGCCTTGACTTCACTATTGACTGCATTAGAGGCGTCACATTCAGCTTCATTACACACTTGTGTGTGTCCGTGTGTGTGTGTTATGGCCTTATGAGCAGTGCTGTGGAGTGCAGTGACTGGTTGCTCATTGTGCCAGCAGTTAAATGTAAGAAGTGTTTGGAAAAAACCCTGTCGCTCTGAAACGGCTAAAAACGGCTGTCTGTCTTCGTTTTCCTTGACAGGGACCACAGTGGAGGGTGAGCGAGGATGCGTGTGTAATCCCCCCCCCCCCCCCGCCCCCTCCCCTCCCCAACAGTGTCTGTCACTGCATCATCTTTTTCTTTGTAAGTCCCTCCAGAGTGATTGAATATTTACTCTCATTTAATGTTACTGTCCAAAACACATCCGGCAACAGAGACACACATATACACAAATTCACACACTCACACTCACGGCCTACCCATTTAATTAAGTACTCTATGAATAATTCAGTTTGAGCCTCTGGGCTGAAGATAATTATAACGATCAGGATAATAATGTTTATTTTGCTTTTTATTGTATTAAGACATCAATATCTCTGCAGTGCAGTGTGGACAGTTTGCAACTACACTACTAATGCCTGAAGCACCACCTCTAGTATCCGTATGGCAGCTTGTCTGTCTTTGCGTGTGTGACACTCGAGTATGTCTGTGAGAGGAAAGCTATCAAGTTATTAAAATTGGCCTCCTATATGATAGAAATGTATGTAGCTGGTTAGATTTGACATCACAGGTCTCTCTGTGGATTGATAATGATCTCAAAGATCATTGGTTCAGTGCCAGCGCTCTGACAATGACCTTGAAAATTGTGGCTGTTCTCATCCCCAATAGACATATCAGAAACCATAATCTGCACTTTAGCAGATCTATAATATATAATGTGATTACAGTTGGGCTCACTGGGCACAGCAGCTGCTCTCCACCCTATGTGGCTTCTATCAAGTTCTGATTAGTCAATGATTGTCTATTCTTTGCTGGGCATATGGAATCAGCAGTCTATTCGCTGTCACTGTATAGTCATTGATTAACCCCAGGAACAGATGTGGGAGCAGTGATTGTGCTGTATTGTTGGTCTGCACCCAGGCGTATTGCAACACACAGGGTAGTCATTTCCAAATGGCTGCAATTTGCCATTCTTTCTCAAGATTATTGTAAATCTTTTCGTCTTTATTCTGCAGCCAAGAGGTTGGAGAAACGGAATGACACTGAAGTTAGTCATAAGCTAAATTTGATCCTGTGGAGTACTTGTATTTGGGATGTGCTCTAGTCTTGTAGAGCTGCTATTGTTCAGCATCATAGTTATCTGTCTGTCTATCCTTTGTGCCATATTCCTGTCCATCATCATCCATCCCCCATATACACAGAAAAACACATCTATTCTATCAGGCCTGAGATCCTTAAAGTCTACCATTGATCCTTCTCTCTGTCACTCCCCAAAGCTCCAGGGCTTCTGCCCAGACACCCAGCCTCTCTGATAGGCTGGGCCTTGTGAAGGTCTCTCCCTGTGGGCTTCAGCGGCAGGGAAAAGTCCATCTGTGGAGCTGGACCTTCTGGACTTAACCCACCAGTCACTGGGGCTGATGGATGGCCGAGACAGACAGGGAGGTTGTTGGGGTACATGTACAGACACACACAGACGCGCACACACACACACACACACACACACACACACACACACACACACACACACACAGAAGCAGCAAACTGAACAACAGATTGACAGACTGCCTCTGTGTGTGTGTGTTTGTGTGGGTGTGTGTGGGTGTTGTACAAGTCGAAGAAACTTGAGAAACTTTCAAGTGCCTCTTGTGTCCCCTCAGTGTCCGCCTCATTTGATTAGTGGCCTTAAGGGGCCCTGTGGATCAATAACTGACTTAGGTAGCCCCCTACAGCTTTGCACACACACACACACACACACACACACACACACACACACACACACACACACACACACAGTCAAACACACACACATGCACAGAGCTCAGCAGCAGTTCATTTAGGCCAAGCCGTCAATCATCAAAGTGTGGACAGGTCCGGTCTGGCCCAGCCTATCTAGGACGCCGGAGGGGGCTTATGTTCATGTGTGTGTGTGTTTATGCGGATGAGATATAATGCGTCTACTTGGTCCATCTGTCTTGTGCATGTGCGTGCATGTGAGTACCAATTAGTTCATGTTCCTTGTTATCCCGCCAATAATGGCACGCAAATATGAGCAGGCCGGTCAATGTCAAGTCAGAAAGATTTTGCCCCTTAAATCCTCATTTATCCAGGTATGGAAACTTAGGAAATGTAATTATTTGCCTTGCAGGTAAATTACTGTTAAAAAAAAGTGTACATACACGCATAGGCTGGATGATGTCACTACCCAGTATGATCACAATCCCCCACCACTGAACATTAGGTTAACTGCTGCGTTCAAGGGCACTTTGACATTAATTGTGGAGGAAGGTTAGAGCATTTTATCATCCAGATTTTCCCATGTGGTCCAGTAATTGGAACGGTTGGAACAAAAGAACCATTAGGTGACCACCTGCAGCTTTATAAAGTGGATAAAAGACATTAAATAATGAAAACAGCATCTTTGTTCATGTTGAATACTTAAACGCAATAAAGGCTTGTGTTTAATTATCACACTTGTCACATGTCAACTGTTGAACCAGTGCGAAAGTACAAAGTATAATATTTTAACATCAATAAATCATTGAGACAGAAGTTATGTTCCATCAGGTCAAATTTGCAAGACTGCTTGAAGGCACAAATCAGCTCTTTTGCCATGATTTACAAAACATAAAATTTGACTCGGCTGTTTTACCTACATATCTGCAGCTCCGCACTGACTTAACTTGTCAGAATGTATTTTCGCTATCAAAGGCTACAGGGCCCATATCGTGTCTTATCTTTCTCTGTGCACTTCAAAACAAACTCAAGGTTGAGCGACAGTGAGGCAGATGAATAGCAACATCCTGTCTGGTGACAGGAAGTGTCAGTGTTGATGGAAAAGTGGCGCTGATTTAAATGCTGGGCACAATGTAGTGTCTGGCAGGCCCAAATCAAATATGTCTCCATTTGATTAAACATTTAACTAATCTTTATCACTTTCTACTCCTCTAGGATTTAAAATTTAAACACTGCTAACCCAGTGGTAAAGAATTTCAGTCTTGCATAAAAGATCCCACAAGGGGAAAAACTTTGTGCAAAGCCAAATCCGATGGAAGGCAGAAACCAGTAATTATTTGGGACTATTACATTTCTGAAGACTGTTTTTCACAATAATTCCAGCAAAGGCAAACAAGACTTTTGAATACATACACAGGCTTCAAAGTGCTGAAATCATCCCAACTGAAGCCAACCTAAGGACGTGGCATGTCGCAGAGGGTCAGCGCTCAGTCCTAGTGGTCACTCTGGGGGCCTGTGGGGTCTGCTCGTCCAAGCTAAAGGGGAAATGTTCGACAAACAGCCTGTCCGCCCACGTGCTTTTTCACCGACAACCTTTTAGACGCCGCCACCGCTGACCGCATTGCCACGCGCTAAATTTCACACAGACACACACTGTCACCTTCCCTGGGGTGCTCCGAAACACGGCCCACCGCCCACGCCGCTGTCCGTCACTTGTAGCTCCGCCCGTGCGCTGCCTTCCCACATACACACATAAACACAGTCATCGGCCGCCCACACGTGCCAGTTAACCTACTAATGAGGTGGCATGGGTCGTGTCGTGTTCCGCTGCCCCCGTGGGGCTGGCCGACCTGTCTGCGTGTCAGTTTTATTCCCGCCCACGCCGACTGCCTGATGGACTGCCTCGCCTAATTGACTGACTGAATTACTGACTGGATGACTGACTGGATAAACATGCAGCATGCTGGGATAGTGTGGGCGTGGGAACTCGAAGCGAAGCATGTGGGTGTAGACTGGATAGCGGCGCTGTAGCTGTGAAAAACTCTGCCTTTTGATATTCCTATATGGATTTGTAGTGTTGTAATTATTACGGAGCAGTAGCCTTTGGTCCCTACACACCGCTTGCCGTCCTTATGGCGTTTTCCAATCTCCATTTAATGTTTCCTGGACATTCCTGTAGGAACGCACGGTTTTGATGTGCGACCTAACTCGTCTTGAATGCTCACACCCTTCAGAAAAAACAAATTCAGAAAATACTCTGTTTTCATGGCAATAAAGATCATTTAGCACAAATGTTACAAGACCCAAAGCTGGTGTTTATTCACATCTGAGTTTTTTCCACTGCTCTGCCTTAAGTGTGATAGTGAACACATTGTCAGCAGAATGTGTAGGAGAAACAGTTTATTCGTTTAATTTTCCCCACCTTAAACATGTTACACACCCTCTGTTCTCACATTGTCAGAATAATGGTTGGGAGTGCTCAGGCTCAGATGGAACAATTAAAACCAAAGAGAAGTTTGTTGTTTGCTCCGCAGAGCTGATGGACAGTTATTTTAGTACCAATTGATATGCAGCACCTGTCTTGTGTTCCCTTTGAGTGAGTGTATGGTGTCATGTGTTTCTGTACGTGTGAGTGTGTGTGTGTGACTCATGCCAGTCCCTCGGTGATGATCATCTATTGTGAGCGTGGCAGCAGCCCGAACACTTGACTGCACAACTGTTAATTTCTCTCTCAGTGCATAAATTAATAGTTCATAAATAAGCGAATAAATTAAAGAATGGATGGGAGGAGAGAGAAGGAGGAGAGGAACGGGGGCAGGAAAAACTTTCTCATCAGAAAAATTTAATTTCTCACTCCGACACCCACGAGAATGGGGGGAGGGAGGCTGGGGTGGCAGGTAATGGATGTGAGCGTGTGTGTGCACGTGTGTGTGTGTGCAAAAGGGATTCATTTTCAGCCTTTCTATCACACCCCTCTGAGCAATGACATGTTGGCATGTTTTTGTTTTTTTTTTGTCTTTTCCCGAGATCCACATTCGACAAACATCTGCCTATTACTGAACACGCACACAGCTAAGAGGCCTGACAGAGTTGGTTTCTTTTTTCTTTTTTTTTTCTTATGAGGAGCCATGATGCAGTTTTGACTCATCGCAGTTAGTCAACATGACCTTAAACTCGTTCAGCCACTCTTCTGTCTCGACCTTCCAAACCTCTGGAGAATGTCAAGCAGAGCAGTTGGTTAGAAAAGGGTGGGGGTGAAAGGTGAAGCGTGGTGTTCACCTGTCTAATATCTAGTGAACGACGCTCCATGCAGAGCCCAGTTTCCATCTAAAGCTGACTTTATCACAGAACGCACATGGGAACAGCGTACAGCTCACCTTGGTGTAAGCACTCCATTCAAATCACAATCCCATCATTTTCTTGCCAAAAAGCACAAACTTCACTTGTTATTTTTGACAGCAGTCAGAAATGGTGTTAAGGTGGAATCGGCTTGGGCGAATCAGCTTTCAGTGCAGCCGTGCTTGGAAGCAGCAGCAGCAGTTAGCAACAGCAGCAGCGCTATCATCATAAATTGAATAACATGGCTGAAGGTTTGGTTGGAGGATGGATTTTTTTTTTTTTGGTTGTGATGCATGACAGCCTCGTTTGCTCGCCAGTAGCTAACGTGCATTCATCAACAAAGCAGTAACACTTTAAACTGAATAATATGCAACATGACCGGAGGCTTGGATGGTGGGTTGTGTGTTTCAGCTTTTAATACAGTCGAAGCCACTGGAGAGTAAAAGTAGTTAGCAGCTCCAAATGTTGAGATTGACATTCCATGGTCATCGCACTGTGCTGTGGGAATGTAAGGATGTGGATATGGACGTACTGCACACTCTTCAAACCAGCTTCTCCGAGCTGTAGCTCCACATGGTCTTGTCATCACAATTTCTCCAGTGAGCTCGAGAGTTCGTGCACAATGTTCTTTTGCCTTGTTGGGCTCGTGAGGATAAAAAAAAAATGGCTGACATTTGTGTTTAATGTTGACCTTGTTGCGTAACTCATCTTGGATAGGGTCGGTATAGATTATGTGCAAAGCTCTGAGTCACTTTTAGCATTTGCTATGCACTAAAAAGCCACTTTTAGGAGCCAACCTCTGGATTATGCGTGTGTTGCGTTACAGAAACAAGACGCTGCTGAAAATCTGTTTGCTTTTGACTTTGAGCAGAATATGTCCTCATTTTTTGATTAGCTGCATATCAAAAAATAATGTGCGAGGGTCCACGATGTGCGATAATGTGTGTGGTACAGGATTTGTAATATCCAAAAGCTGATTTCCCTTGCCAGTCATTAGTGTTTCCAATAAAGCGCCCATTGGCCCAGCGCAGACACTTGGCCAACGATTTGGGCTTAAGGATGACTCCTTTGGGTTGGAACGTGGCCATGGTGGTGAACAGCTATGCTGGTTTGTTTGTTTTGATCCACTCCTCAGCACAGCATGCTCTTTGGAAGACTTACCTCAGGATAACATATAGCATGAAAAGTAGTTTACTACACTCACTGGATTCTGACCAAAGACTGCTGAGAGATGAGGTCTGCAAAGACTACTCTGATTCAATTATTTATTTTGGCGCCCTGCTTTTGAACGTAGGTCCTCACAATTGAGTGAATCTCAGAGACGCCTTTTTGACTTTTCATTGTCCTGAAGCAAAAAATAATCATACGCTTGGTGGAAAAGAACAGGCCAAACACCTTGAATCAATTCTCAAGGCAAAATAAATTATCTGGATTATCCAGTTAGCCAGATAGATGTGGCGGAAAAACACTAAAAATTGTTTTATATGGTTGTTTTGCTGCCGTGCCCTGTGACGACCTCTGTGTACAACACAGTTTCATCTTTTACACATTTTTTTTCCGTGCGACGTTTCCAAACTTTTTCTCTGTGTGATTGTCCTGAATGTGCCCTTGAAGAGAGCAGCCGACAACAGACGCTGCAGAGATCCTCCCTGTAAAAGTGTTTTTAATTATTAATGCTGGCCCTCCATACTGGCAGAACTCCAGGCTGCCTGTGGACGGCCACCACATTTCACTCACTCACTGCCATGAATTATTCTTAAAAGAACATGCTCACACTCACATCCACACAAATACACGCCTGCGCACAAACACACACACACGGAGGAAGCATGAAACCCAGAGTGGACATACGCAGGCTAGTGTGCTCACCTGCCTCATAAAATATGACCACTGCACACGGACACACACACATACATGACATGCGTATTAATGAGGCAATGCATCCAGGAGAACACAGGCCATTTGCAGTATTTATCATGTAGGTAAACACACAGAGACACAGTACTGCAAGAATGTACACATAGATACAGAAGCAAGTGTGTGCTCGCACACATGTCCGTGTTTCATCTGTATGTTATCTGACACACGACACACACGCATACACACACTTCTCCAGTCACACAATGGATCCCAGAGCGCACACAGGCCATTTGCAGTATTTCTTCTATTCAGTGTATCCCGTCCAGCTGTCAGCAGTCTGTCAGTGGGTTCAGTTGCCAGGCAAACAGCCCCGCCTCCTCCCAATAATAAAATATGCCTTTAAAATGTCACTCACTCCCAAAAGAGCAAAAGCAGAGGCGACAAATCGATTCACATTAGTTGTTCAATTGACTTTGGCTTGAACTCCCACTCTCCCTTTGTTTCCCCCTTGTTCTTTTCTTTTTCTTTCTTTCTTCCTTTCTTTCCTCTTTTTTCCTTTCCTCTGTTGCCTTTTTTTTTTAACACTCTCCCCCTCTCTACCTGGTTCTCCCTTTGCCACCTCCTCGTCACCTGCCTTTCCATTTTGCTTTTTCAGTTTACAGGTTCACAGATCTCTCCACCCCCTCTCCTCCTTCTCACTTCTTTCTCACCTCTTCTCTATTTTCTCCCCCAGCTAATCTAAGCGAATGAATGCGGCGGCGGTGGCAGCACAACTTCTATTCACTCTCCCCGCCGACCACCGCCATGGCAGCACTCATTTCAATTTTCACCTCGTTTTAGACTTATCACATTGACATCATTAAGGCTCCCTCTCAGCAGCGCACTCATTCGTTATCCTCTCCATTTTACACCTTTCTATCTCTCTCTCCCTCTGTTTGTGTGCGTCTCCCTTTCTCTCGCCCTCCTCTCTCTCTCCTTATCTGTCTCACTCATTGTCAGAGGATTTAAAAGGCTCTCTATTCGAGAGCGGTGAGTGTCTGGGCTTTGGTTTTTCATCCCAGTGACAGAAACCTGTTGGAGGCTCCTTATTCAGAATGAAAGAGTTGGACATTTTTGCCTTTTAAAGGGGATAGCAGGGAGCAGTGTTGGCCTTGTAAATCTGAAAAAGTGACACATGACTCATTTTATTTGCTCATTTCAAAAGTGATTAGAATCTTTTTGCCAATACGACCTTGTAGGAATATTTCTGTTTGCAATTTGAAAGATTTTGAGTGGTAATTCTGAAGAAAATGAAGGGAATGATAGTTCAACTTCAATCAAATGTCTAAAATGGGAAAGTGGTGCAATACTGTGCTTCAGCACTAATGAAAGAATAGCTACACTACAAGACATCACCTCAACCTCTTGGTTTGACTAAATTCTTATTAAATTACTTCAACAATCAAATTATTAACCAATAGTAAAAGTAATCTTTGAAATGAATAGACGGGAAGTCACTGATGTGCTCCCAAGAATGGAAATTTGAACTTCTACATCTAATTTAGTCAAACTCTGTCTGAGGAAGATCATCATCATCATCACACAATTGAAATCAGCCACTCATGGACCCTGTGGTGAGATTTGTCAACAAAATAATCATTAGTTTTATCGCTGCGTACGCGACGCAGCGCTGACAGTGAGGATGCACGTTAACGGTTGTACTTCGCGACATTGAACTGAAGCTCAGCAGTAGGAGCATTTCCATATTGCAGTTTAACAAAACTTAAGTAAAAGCTGAAATTGAAAAAAGTGATTAAGCCCTGCAATGGAGTGCATCTGTCCCAGAGCTCCTCCTGCAGCACTCTACTGTACTCTGTGTTTATGCATACAGGCTCGGAGCTATATGTTTGCCTGACTACTTGCATCAGCTTATCTTCCAGCCAGCAGCGTCTTGTTATCTGCGACTTGTGAATAAACACAGTCATAACGTGTGGTAGTTTGTTCATCTTATCTTAGTGCAATGTTTTCTCAAAATTGAATCAGTTTTGCCACAGTGTTGATACTTCACTATGCTTATCTCACTGCGTTGTCCACATTAGAGAGGGGCTGCTGGGTGTTTGAACCCTACTGCAGTTTGCTACGTCTGAATGCCGTCTCCTGTTTCGCCCAGCTCGCTCCTCTGGCTTATCTGACCAGTGTTTTCACAGACGGTGTTTGACACGGAGGACCCTACCGTTGGCTGGGTGGAGCTGACAGGTCAGGGGTCAAGTGAAGTGAAGCTGGCGAACGGAGAGGTCAGGAGAAAGGGAAGAATAGAATACAAGGAAGGGAGATGGAGGTGGAGGAAGGTTAAGACCCCACTGAAAAAGGAGCCCTCAGTTAATATCCCTCATCATCCCCTGTGCCTTAACCTGGAGCTAAACTAATATGGCCTCCCCTAATGAACAACAGTGGCCCACATCTGCATTGTTAGACAAGAATCTTCACTAGCATCTTGGATCAATTTGAGGGCAAATAAAATCTGAGTGCCAGGGCCATTTCTGGGTCTCCAGTGGCCCGCTTACCACACCGCAGGCTTTCACAAGGTGGGAGTCACAATGTAAATGTGTGCCTCAGGGAGAGAAAGTGAAAGCTTTTCCACACACACACACTCACACACAGAGGCCAAGGGAAGGGTGCGGTCCTGCGGCCAGCGTCGGGGTGTGTGTGTGGAGGGGAAGAAGGTACAGGTTACAGGCTGGTGGCGACAGTGGCAGCGCCGCGGTGAGCCTTACGAGCCTGGCGTCATGCACCCAGCGTGCTGCACCTCCCTGCCATGAGAGCCTGTAAAGAAGCTTTAAAATCCAGCAGCCCTTCTCAACAGGAAACTGAGGTTTCGCTGATGGAATTTCTTTTTTCTTTTTATAAACATCAAAACCAGCGCGTCCTAATTAGCATCCACTGTGCGTATGGATAATTGAGTGTGTGCGCATGTGTACGTATATGCTCATATGCATCTGTATGTTTGTCCAGTGTTCACACTTGGGCAGATGCACACTCTGGCTGCTGTATTTTGATTTTGTGTGTGTGTGTGTGTGTATACGTGTGTGGGTGTGATGCTGTGATAAAAGTCAAAATAAGGGTGCCACATGGGATCGTTTATCTCGCGACAGACCACTTCTGTCTAATTAGTGTGAAACAGTAGAAAAATATAGGCAACTGTAATTAAAGTTTGGCATCGAGGTGTGTGTGTTGCACATATGGTGCGTGTGAGTGTGTGTCACTTGCAGTATGTGTTGTTTGTCTGAATCCCTGTGGAGTTTCAGGTAAAGCTATCACTGCTGTCAGAGGTAATGTGCTGCATATGTTCAACGGGCTTTCGTTCACACCCCACATGTCTTCTGTGCGTAATAAACTGAAAGATTAAAGATTTCCCGTTGTTGAGTAAGCCTAAACCCTCATTTTCAGATCGGATGAGTCAACGGGAGGATTTAGCGTGCGTTCACCTCAAGCATGTCATGTGAAACACTTGTGTTTCTGTCCAGGTGAGAAGGGAGCATTCAACTCTACAGAGATACCTTAAAATGCAGCTCCCTCACTCCGCCTCCCAAACAACTGCAGCATGTTGTGGTAGGAGTGAGAACATAATCTGAACAGGAAATTGCTCTGGAACGCAAGGGTTTATGGGTATATGGAGACAGATTATAACGTCTTAAAGCCAAGTCACTGATGCTTGGAAAGCATAAGAGAAAAAAATAACCGAGGGCAGATCCAGTCTGGGCTGATGCTCGTGTTCTATTTTTGTATGTATTTTAACTGTTTTTTATAGCAGAGAAGGTTAATTGTGAGAGCACAAACCTATTATGCTAAGCTGAAGTTTAAGAGACTAGAATCAGATTTGTTTTTTGCCCCCCAAGGGCCAAATATACAACCTAGGAGGAAGTAAGCAGAAGTCTAATAGATTGGATATCTAGTCTGTGTTGTTTTTAATTGTCTGTGAACCCCGGTTCACTCGTAATTAGACAGTTTGTACCAAAACAAAAAACGGACCATAGACATGCATATCTGACCATAAAAAATCTCTCTAGTGCACCATTATGCAGGTATTTATTTAGGTGCAGCACAGCCCAAGAACATAACTCGACATATTCCCTCTCTCTCTCTCTCCGTTCTCCTTTCCCTCGTTGTGACACGTCTTCTTTACTGTACCTTATCTTTACCGTTCTTGTTGTGTCGCACATCGAGGTTTTGGGAAAACAATTTGTCTCGGCGTTGAATGTGATAAATGAAAGCCATATGTCTTTGCGAGAACAGATTGAGCTTTGTGTGTGTTGACAGTACATTTTGTCCCAGTGGGGCTTCCATCGAAGCCTTGACATTTTCAGACAATATTGCGGTGTTGAGCCACAGTTAGGATTTCATGAGTCAAGCTAACACTGGAGATGTGTGTGTGTTGGTGTGTGTGTATCTAACACTGCGATCATCTCTCTCCATGTCTTAGTGTTTCAGTGTCTATGTCACAACACTTATTACTTTCTGCAGCGTGTGTGCGCGTGTGCGTGTGCGCGTATGTGTTTGCGTGCATCTGTCTCAGAACATACTCGGAGTCTCTGAATATGCGTTCCTTTGAATTCCTTCCCCTGTCACTCTGTTTGTCCTTTGTTTCATAAGCCTGTCTGCTTGTTGTCTGAGGTAAGATGACACATTATTTTTCCATATTTATCTGTCTGTTTCTCTCCATTTTTGTCTTTCATCCCGTTGTTTTGCTCAGGTATCCCTGCCATTAGGCCATGCAGTCTCCGAGGCCTTGATGCTATCTGCCGCCTGATATCTGAACTAATGCTGCACTTTTGTTTCATACCCATGAGCGTTAGCATGGTCAAAACAGGCTTTCCTCCCATTGCAGCTGTCAGAAGTCTCAAAAAATAAGCTGATAGGAGACTGAGAGAAGCTTCAGTTTTATATTTCAATATACTTATCTGCTTCTACTGCCTCTACTATACAACACAAGAAAGAATTGTCTGCAGTACTCTTGCATTATAGATGCAGGAGAATGCATGAGGGGGAATTTCGACAGTAGCTACCGCCATGTGTATGACTTTTCTTTTTATGGCCCCTTAGCTGTATGTCCTTGCCTGTCATATATGTCTAGACTAGAGCCTGACTGATACTGGAGTTTTAAAGCTGCTGCTCATAAAATATCTGATAATACTTTATTGACATTCACTTTTTTACATAAAGAGCCCTAAAATTCATTTTAGTTTATTATCTTTATCATTGCTCTTGTGATGCGTAGTGAATTCAAAAATCAACCATTTAGATAAATTACTTAATGGCAGCAGTGTTTCTAAATTACCTCAGACACATCACGTGGCGTTTCTGTACTGAAAACTCATCGATACCAGCAGCCAATGTTACATATTGTTGCCACCATTTACGATTTCTAGCATAAGCTAGTTTCTTTTGATAAATACACACAGTTCAACAGTAAAATGCACACAAAATAGCAAAAGAAAAGTACAAGCATCATTAGCCTTCAGTACAAAGCAGTACTATTAAACAGCACTACAAACTCCACTCCATGCTTTTCATGAAGTAATATATAATGTTTGAATGCTCCTGTAAGTCCTACATACTACTATGTAGTATTATGTGTAGCACATGATATTGCATAGTTGTGTATAGCGCATAACGCTGTGAAAAGCTTTCAGGGATGTGACAGTGTTTGTTCGTTCTGGTGGAAACGCAACACAGAGAAAAGGGAAGAGGCAATTCTGCACTTTATCCCCCTTTCAATATATAATGCTCACTCGGGGAATTCTTTGAGCCACAATCATCGCCACCCTCTGCCCTCTCTCTCTCCTCCTCTCTTTGTTTCTCTTCCTCTCTGTGCCCGTCATACAGCACTGCTTGCTCTCTTCCTCCTCTTACAGAGGTCTTCGTGTGTCTGTGCATGTGTGCCGCCACATCTGCTATGTATATGCACAGCATGTGTCCCCTGTGTGAGCGTGTTATTCAGGTTTTATATATATATATATGTATATATTTCCATGCTTTTCTTGACAGCTTGGGTTTGTTTGTGAGTGCATGCCATGAGTGTGTGTGCGTACGTGTGTGCGCATGTTCCACTGTATCTGTTATGAATCTGTGCAGCATGTCTCGACATTATAAATCTGCATCTGTTTTTAGTCTTTATAGCTTGTGTGTGTGTGTGTGCGTGCATGCTTGCATTTGTGTGTGAGTGCTCTGGCATGCCAGTGAATTTCTTATGAATATGGGCATAACTGTTATAAATCTGATGCAGGTCCTTTTATCTCAGTTATGAATTCCTGATTTCCACTCACCTTTATTGCGTGTGTGCGCGCGTGTCCACATTTATGTCATGAATCTCCTGCATGTGACTCAATTGTTAAACTCTTGCACGACTTTGATGTTTAATGTAGATACAATGCGTCAGATTTTCCTGCCTGCCTCCCTAGATTTTGTCCTCACAGAATGAGTTTGCATGTTTACTGGCATGTATCTGTGTGCGTCTGAGTGTGTGTGTGTGTGTTTGCCTGATTGCTTGTGTATTAATATGCAAGGGAAACAGCTGGCGTGGCTAATGGCTGTCCCTCCCCAAGTCCCTCCCAGATCCCGTTCTCTCCTCCACACTCTGCTCATTCAACTGAACACTGCCTCTTCTTCTTCTGCTCTTCTCTCCTCCTTGAGGCTTCAAACAGAAGCAGGTGTGTGTTTGTGTGTGCCTGTGTGTGCGCATGTGTGTGTTGGAAGGGTTAATTCTGAGGCTCAAAGATAGGGGGAGCAAATGCTGAAAATGAGAGAAGGTTGAAAATAGGTGAACGTGGGATTAGTGTTGAGGAATTATTTACAGTAATGATGAAAGAACAGAGATTGCATTAGTCTATGGAACAGTAATGTAATCACCATGCAAATTTAAATTAAAGCTAACAGCACGGTCTTGAAGTCCAGAGAGAATGAAAGAGGAGTGGAGGAGTAGGAGGAAGAGAGGTTCAGCATAAGCGAGTTCAATTAGCAGAATTTAGCCTATTAATTAGTGCTATTAGCAACACCACGCTGGGGTGTTACTCAGTGAGCGTGTGTGTGTGTGTGTCCGTCTGAGATTCGACATGAAAGTGACTTGTTAAGAGCCATAAACAAGAGGCTTTGAAATTCTAGAAACAAAAATACACACACACACAAATACACAGACACAAATGCAGGGTATGGAGATGTGGTTTGCATTAGCATTTTTGAGTGCATTCCTGCTAGTTGCACAAACACACATCCACGCAGCAGTGTGTGCAGTGGTGCAGGCTGTTTTACCCCGGAGTGTGTGTGTGCCAGGCCGTCGTGAAGTGGGTGCAGCTCTGCGTCCTGGCTTGCGTGCCTTTTCTTCATAAAAATGCCACTCAACTTCTCTGCCGAGGAACCAGGAGCAGCTGGCGGCATTTTCTCTCTTTTTCCTTTTCTTTTCTCTCCCTTTTCAGGCCACTCGAGCTGCCTCTTCACGAGTCTTTTCCTCTATTTTTAGTTTCCTGCATTCATTTGTGCATTTCTTGATTTATATCTTCACTGTCTGCCTGTCTTGTGCTCTATCCCTGACTTTTTTTTTTTTTTTTCATTTTTTTCTTTCTTGCTTTTTTCTTGTCTGGTTCCCGAAAACTCACCGGCTTCCCCTGAGTTCCAAGGCCGGGCGCTTCACTTTTCACTTACCCCAAAACACATGAATCATTTTTATTCATGATCAGACAGGCCTCTGAATGACACTGCTGGGGGCTTCAGGGGCCAGCTCTGCATTTGAGTTCTGCGGAATAGTCGATGGTGAGAAACAAGGCTGGTTTTTTTGTAATGGAGGCTGTTGAACTATTTTCAAGTTCAGATGAAATTAATTTGCGAGGGTGAGGTCATTATCAAGCTGATGCACTGCCAGCACGTGCACAAGCACATTTCCCTACAGTCATATGTATAGTGTATAGAGGGAATGGGGAAAATGATTGAGAACTAACAAAGGAAACCTCAGACCGCCCTCCTCTCTCCCTCCACTGAGGCTGGGAAGCTCATCAGCGCCCTCTGCTGGCAGGTGCCGTCACCTCAGTCGGCCACTTGTTGCCTCCCCTCCACTCAATTGCTTTAATTGTGTTCTTATTTATATATTTCACCATTGATTTCTCTGTTCAGGCTGACATGGCTTTAATCAACAGCGACTGGCTGTCATGGTGTGATGGATGGAACAAAGCCAGTAGGCAAACACAATGCAAGACAAGTGTGACACGCTGGTGTGAGTCATTGTGTGTGTGCGTGTGTCTGTTTGTTTAGGTGTGCGTCTGTGTTTGTGTGCGTGTTTGCGCTTGCATTTCTATCAAACTGTGTCCGCGTACAGATTTGCCACACCATCCGACCGTGTGCCTATGTTTGTGTGTATTTGTGTGTGTGTGTGTGTGTGTGTGTGCGTACGCATGATGAGCATGTGGTACCTGCTGAAGAAAAATGGCAAGAAGCAGGACAATGTGTCATAATTACGCGCAGGGTGTCACCGTGAAAACAGCGTTAAAGCCAGATGAGGTGGTGTTTACCAGTATGAACATACAAATAGAACACCATATTGGTGTCAGCCATCCTCCTCTCTCCCTCTCTCCCTCCCTCCTTATCCCTTGTGGCCATGCTTCCCTTGTCTGTCACTTCCTGTGTGTATTTATGGGTGTGTGCCAGAACAGTAAATGTATGCAGTGTCTGCCCCATTTCTTCCCCCTGCTTTAGATATGATAGTGGGGAGAAGGGGTGGGGGGGAATTGGGGGACAAATGAGAAAAAGTCCTGCAATAGACTGGAAAGAAGCTCAGTTTATTACTTATCAAAGAGAGAGAACCAGAAGAACCAGAAATAAAGGAATAAGTAGAAAGAGAGGAGGAGACTTTGAAGAGAGGCACATGGTTTACCCATTAGATGATGATATAACACGGCAGAAACTTTAAGGAACTTCAAGAAAGTGAAGGCCACATTCCAACATGTTTGTATGTTTGTATAGGACGCAAAAGACATGATCTGTGTAAAGGCAGACTTTGGGTTTGAAGGCATTTTAATGAAACTGAATCCAGTATTGAAACTGCTCATCAAACCCAAATCTGTTTGAATCCACGATCAAATACACTTAGATGGAGCCTTAAACCTTTATTAGTAACTGAAATAAAAGCTGTATTAATGTCCAACCACATGTAGAACTATTAAATCGATCAACTTGAATTATTGATATGCATGAACCGGGGCTGTCAACAAATATTCTAGATTCAAATTTATATTTTACTTGTGAAAAATCCATATGTTTGATTGTGAAAGTTAATATTTGAACATGGAAGAAAAAAGCAGCAGCATGTTCGCTGCATTACAGCACTGCATGACGGACAGGAATCACAAAGCCATCTTCTGTTGTTCAGTAATTACTGTTTAACAACAGTACAGGACATTATTTATTTATTTAGTAATGTGTAGGTGTGTAGCTGTTTTAAAAGATGTTTATGTTAAATAATATGGAAGTAGTATGTCTCTCACATTGGTTTTCCCTCTTATGCTCAATGCCTGCCTTAATGCTCAAATGGTTTGAACCAATGTGAATTTTTTAGAGGGAATATTTGAACATCATTATTTGACAGCCCTAGTATTAAAGTCGAAGTGAAGGCTCATCATTTTGTCTCAGTCTCAAACAAACAGTCTTTTTGTGGAGTGCATCCACCAGTGTGTAGAGAGCTGGTGTCGAGGAAGGACGTCCAGTACGCGCCTCACGATTCACATCCAGTTACAGCTTTCAGTGCCAATGCAGGGAGCCGTGTGCCCTCCAGGGAAGCAGAAAGTAAGGGTGTAGAAGTCCAGGTGGTGAATGGGCGTGCAAAGTGTGTGACTTCACTGAGACCGAAGTTTGTGTCCCATCACAGACCTGCAGTGAGCATTAGCGTGCTTATGAATCATAACCATCATCTTGACTCTTGAGCCACAACATTCCTATTGTAGAAAGCAAGACTTTAAATAAATGTTGTTGCCATTGACTGTAAAAAAAAACTTATTTGAGGTTTTGCAGATGGTCTCGTCTGGCAACTACATTGAAACAGCAGTTCAGAGTTTCATTCTGGCACTTTGTCGAGATACTTAGAGAATAACGTTAATGAGCTGCAGCTGAAACAATCTGCCAATAGCTGCATTTGTCATTTTAGCCATGGTCAGTGCCAGCTAAAAATGAGAAACCTGGTACCTGAATGTTTAGTGTTTTTTGCTTTAGTATTAAAATAGTAGCATGAAAACCTAAAATATTCCATTCCTGTCCTTGCAGCTTTGTGAAACTACATATTCTGCCAACGTTGAATCACATCCAAAATGAAACCTGTTATCTGAACTCAGGCCTATAGAAAGGTGAATTAAGATGGCATAGAGAGCAAAGATGCAATAGACAAGGACAGAGGAGATTGAGACTGCGAAAGAGGAAGAAAAACCAGACGAAAAGGAGATAGGAGTCTCAAGAGACGGATGGAGGGCTGAGAAAGAGGATGAGAAGACAAACAGAGAAGAGATTCAATTTCAAACATTACAATTCAATCAACACTATACCTCCCCAGGCAGCAATAACTGCAGGAATGCATTAAAAACACATAAAAACATCACAAATATTATATTATGCACTCCAAAGGTCAGGATTGATTCAAGATAGTGTGCTACACCTATACTATATCATGTCTGCAATGCAAAGTGTTTAAGTACATAAATGCTGAGAGAGGAGTGGGCCGACGAAAGAAAAGACAAAAACAGTATGTGTGATGACTGCGAATGAGAGTTGGCAAAATGGGAAGATTGACGAAAGGGAGAGAGGCTGTGAAAAAAGACCATACTTAGCAAAAGGAGAGAGGGAAATGCTTGTTAAGAGGATGGAGCGATAAAAAAAGCTGATAAAAGGAGAGAAATATGCTTTAGCTGGAGCCCGTACGAGCGAGAAATTATCAAAAATGATATAAAAGAGCTTTAAGCATGCACGCATAAAGGAAAGAACATGCTTAATGTGAGCTACGCACTTTCCTTCCTTAAATCTCCCCCAGAAAACATTTCCTTAAATGTTCTCCTCTTTTGTCGTTTACTTTCAAGCTCCAAATATCATAAAAAGTGTGTGTGTGTGTGTGTGTGTGTGTGTGTGTGTGTGTGTGTGTGTGTGTGTGTGTGTGTGTGTGTGTGTGTTAAAAGGACGTGATGCGTCAGGCTGTGTCTGTGTGTGTGTCTGAGAGAGTGCATGCTTGAGTGTGTTCAGAAAGCGATGTTTGCTACAAGCACTCCGCCGTCCATGACAGTGAAGTGGTGTAATGTGTTACAGTCCATCCAATATCCAATATCACCCTCATTCCACGATTGAGCTACACGGCTGCCAGCTACCAACTAATACTAGACACACACATACACACACACACACAGTGAAAGTGAATTTTTCGTTAACATTTTGTTGGATCAAATGGTTGAATTCCATGTGTTTCTGTTTAACTAAAGTAAACACGCGCGTTTTAATTTACTAGCGAGGACTATCCTCACCCTTAAACTGTTCTCCCAACCCTGCAAACAGACATTTTTCTAATAAAGTGCTCACAGGCGACCCGTTTTTTTCGGCTTATCTGTTCCCTTGAGGCCATTTTTGGCGTCACAGGATAGTAAAACCCCAGTCCACTCACACTTACGCAAACATACACAGACACAGCACAATAAACGAAATTTATGGTTGTTCAATTTATGCCGTCGTTCCATGCACAGCCACACACAGCTCCACGTAGGGTCATATTTGTCTTTTACTTCATCCCATTGTGTACACTCCATAGTTTGTTGAGGAGGAGTAGCATAAAATTGAGCCATAAAGCGATTCTCTCTCTGATGTCATCCTGCATAGTCATAAATACGCCTGCATGCTGCTACACAGACCAAAAAAACACAAAACACGCTGTTTGGGATTGAGCCTGCAGAGGGAATTTAAAGGACGTCACTTTGTGGCATTGTCGTGATGACTTCAGGAGGCGATGCCACCAGCAGGAGCTAATTATCTCTTCTTTAATATCCCAATCGATCAAAGCTTCGCGTCTTTCAAACCCACGTGAGGTTCCACAAGATTTGAATCACATTGAGAGCTGCTGTGAGCTCACCTTCTCCTGTTTAATGACTGCAGGAGCAGCGTAGTCGGATCAAATTGTTGCTTCAGCACAAAGCACAGCAATAAGCCAACAACAGGGCTGTCCTCGTCAAAAGTTCGTCTGCAGTGAGTGACTGCAAACAACGACTGCAAATGAGAAACATTTATTTCTGATTAGCTACCGTGGAGCAGGTAGACAGGACGCTGCGTCCGACCAATTTATGGAGCGCTCATGTAAATGTGCTTTGAGGAATCAACACATGGATTGGTTTCACTCGGGAGGAAAAATATATATATATTGGCTTTTGCAAGTTTTGAGAAGCGCATCATCTTGTTCACTGAAAAACAAACCAACATGAAAGCGAAGTTTTTATAACATGATTTATGCTGTGGTGTAGCGGAAAATGGAGAAGCCTTAGCATCATGAGACCAACAACGACCAATGTAAACAAAATTCAATTTCTTCTTCTTCCCCGTTAAAACAGCCTATCTTCATATAACTCGCATCTGTTTGATGATACTCACTATGATGCGGGCCACAAATTTATCTCGTAAATATTTATGTCAGCCTCAGACGGCGAGTAAACTCTATTCTGCAAATAAGACGGTGTAAACTGAGATTAGGTGGCTTTCATTTTGATGTTGTATCAAAAGCTGAAAATGGCTGCCACCCCGCCACTGCCACAAAGGAAGGAAACGCAGTGGCGGTCAGTGTTTTAAAATGAAAAATGAAGTAGAAGAAAGCAAACACGCAGGCTCCAGCCGGACCTCCTCTTTCTCTGCAGTCTTTTCTTGACGTGAATAGTGCCATTACGTGTAGTTTTAGACAGAGCGAAGCCCGCGGTGGCTCAAAACACACATATTGTATGAGTGGTAAAAGGGCTGAGAGAGGGGGAGATAGATTTGCACACATCTCGCTTTGGCCTTTCAGAAGCGGAAGCTGGTTTGTCATTTAGTGATGAGCACGTGAACAGAATAGGGTCATGACTTTAACAGAATACTGAGAGAGACAGAGAAGAGGAGGAGGGAGAGAGAGGGATGGAAAGAAAGATGGAGAAAAGGAGGGATGGGGATTGAAGAGAGGCTGTAAGAGGGAGGGGAAGAAAGATGGGATGTGGGAGGAAAAGGGGAAGATGGAAGGAGGGAGGGATTAGGATGGGAGGAGACGAGGAGAAAGGGAGGGAGGACAGAAGGATGGAGAGGAGGATAAAAAGAAGGAAAAGGGCAGGACTGACTCATCATCTCATGCGAGGGAGGAAGAGGAGGACTAGAGGAAGAATGGGCGGTAAACAAAAGGGCGAATGGTGTTGATATGAGGTTGTTGAATGGTGCCTCTGGTCACTATGTTTCACGCCATGGATTCTGTTCGATGTGTGTGCGTGTGTGTGAATGCGAGATGGTGTCTGTGAATTATCAAGACAGATCAACAGTATCATCAAGAGGCAGATGTGAGTTCACAGGCTCATATTGAAACACCAACACATCGAATCAGTATGATACCCACATGCCTACGGTACACACATACACACACAGTTGATGAGCTCACGTGCTGTTCACGCAATCTTGTGCTCGCATTCTTTCAGCCACATACTGTAACCCTCACTCAATCACACGGACTCCCCCCCACCACACACACACACACACACACACACAATCAAATGAAAGAACACAGCGAGCATCCCACAGCTGGGCACTGATGACAGAGAGAGAGAGAGGGCGTTCAACCTGCTGTGTGAACAGGCAGTATTTCCATACAAATCAATGGAGCGTCGGGCTAAGCTCGGGGACACATCAGGGGACAAGCCTGGTCACACACGCAATGAAGCTGCACGCGCAACCACACACATGCACACGCACACACGCACATCACATCACGACATGCAGGCACAGGAAACTGCAATCACCTGCCCTTTACACTACGACACACACACACACACAGCCAGCTGGCTGAAGATAGCACATCTAGAGGGTGGGTGAGCAGACAAGGTTACTTTCAAAGTAAAATCTGCTGCACTGCTTACAGACTAAAACCCCTAAATTTGCCAAACATTCCACTTAATTATGTCAAACTGTTAACTTTACCCAATAAGGTTGATGTACACAAGATGCCAAAAGTATATGGACACCTATACTTGCCTACTGTGGTGTTCTTCATCATGGTTTTGGAGAGGCCCGATTGCAGGAATTCACTGGCTTTCTAGCTGAGAGTTTAGATTAGAAGACAGATTGTCATATCTGTGCCATCAATTTGAAGCAGTAGGCAGCAGCTGGTTATCTTGGCTTGGCATGAAGACTGGAAACAGGGGTTACACCTACCCTGGCTCTGTCCAGAGGTCACAAAATGTGCCTACCAGCACCAGTTAAGTTTACTAATGTTATATTTCCTTTATTTAATCTGTATTAAAACAAAAGAAAGGAAAAGCCAAGTGCTAGCCAGGCCTTATTGTCCTATGTCACTTCTCAACCTCACTAATGCTCTTGTTGTCATGTCCCTGTCACAGTCCTGTCTGGTTTTGTTGTTTTCTGGGGTCCCCCCCGTGTTCTTGTGCTCCTCCCCCTCCATGCTTTCCCCCCACACCTTCCCTGCATCGGCCTTGTTAGCTCTGCCTTGTTCCCAGTGTTTTCCCCAGCCAGTCAGCTCCTTTCCTGTTCTCCTGCTTCATCACCTCATTCCCCTCACCTGAGATTCTCCACCTGCATGTCATCAGTTTAGTTTGTACTTTAGTCCGATTTCAGTTTGCTCTTTGTCGAGCTGTCTGCTGCTCTGTTAAGTTTGCAACAAATACTTTGTCTTCTGACCCCGCATTAGGGTCCACCTGCTCCGCTCTCTTTGTGAGCCTTGTGGCTAAATGTTTGACATGTTCAGACATCACATTTTGGGTGTAATGTATGGGTGGCCACATTCATTTGACCTCAAAGAATAGATTTGATTCTCTCAGAATCCCAAAACTGTTTGATATAGAGTAAACACACCAGTGGCCCTCCAGAACCGCCATGAAAGCACGTCTGTGTATGCAATAAATATACTTCATATTTCAAGTATTGCTGAATCTGCCCTCATCTCTCCGTCTGATACCCACTTGGGTTGAACAAGCACATCAGCTTGCTGAAAACCAATTCAGGCCTTTGATGGAAAATGAGATATGGTTCACAGTTTAATTAGTTTCCACATGTGTGGATATGTCTTCTTCTTTTTCTTCTTCTTCACCACCATCTTTGCTTGCAATAGAGGTTAATGTCACATCATCTTCAAGCCACAAATAAAATTCTGGGAGCAAAAACTGGATGTGTCTTATCTTTTTTGGCCTGAAGACTGTCAAATTTAAAATGAATTTCAGCCCAAATACAGTCTAATGGAAATGGAAATGCCAAAAAAAAAAAAAAAAAAAAAACCCTCAAAAAAACCCATAATGTTCAAACCCTACTGCACACCAATTTTATCTGCCACCATCTGTCTTTGTGATGGGGAACAGGAATTAACTATCACATTAGAGTAAGCATATTAAAAGGATAAGAGCATCACTACAAGCCCGACAAAATTGTCCAGTGATGAGGAGAGAAAGGGAAAGGGGGAGCGGAGAGGATGGAAAAAGGTGAATGCTGAAAAAATAAAGAAGAAAGGGGGAGCAGAAGGAGAGGAGGCGCAAATGATGAAGGTTAAATTACCCTGAGTGCCAGGAAGAACAAAGCCGAGGAGAGAGTCCAAGCGAGGGCCATTCATGGTCTGCTGTTTGGTGAAATAAAACACAAGGATGGAGAACGAGTGAGATGAAGAATTAGGAGGGGTGATCAAACAAGCGGGCGGAGAGGGAAATGAGAAAGAAAGCAGAGACAATTCATTATTAAGCCGGGCAGGCTGGACAGCCAGAGACGAGATGGATGAAGGGAGAAGAAAAATAGAGTTGAGAGCAGAGAGAGAGAGAGGGAGAGAGACATAGGAAATGAAAACAAACAAGCCATCATCCATCCCATCCCTCTATTGTTGCTCAGCTCCCCTTAAAGGTCGCCGTGCTTTTCTTCTACCAGTGTCGACAGGAGGGAGGGAAGGACGCCAGAGCGGAGCAAGGAGGAGAAAAAATGGTGAAGATTTATTTATCGAGGGGAGGAGGAGTGGCAGCGGCGCTTCAGAATTCTTGATCATCGCCACGGCGACCAGTCACCTGGCAACCGGGTACACAATGGCTGCGGTAGCCTTGGCAACAGCGTGGTCTCTGTCAGATACACGGGGAGGATGATGAGGCGGGCAGGCAGGGAGACAGGTAGACAGATGGAGTGATAGGGAGAGAAGTGTGAGATGGAGGGCGGGAGGGTGAGATGGAGCAATGGAGGGAGGAGGAGGAGGAGGAGGAGGAGGAGGAGGAGGAGGAGGAGCAGGTGTGAACAGAGAGCCGGTATATCACACCTCAACAGGTGCAGAGGATCGGCCAAATGTGTGTAAAGACATAATGAGAAATGTAATGAGCTACTGACCAGGAGAATGGCCCACCATATGTGACCCTGCATGGAGGAAGGATTTGTTTGTGTACTTTAAATGTGTGTGTGCACGTGCAGACGTGCGCGTGCCTGTGTGTGTGTGTGTGTGTGTGTGTGTGTGTGTCTAAATGAAAGGCAAGTGGTAGCTTGCTTGTTTGCTGGCTTGCACATGCACACACCTTGCTTTCACAGCAATTTCCTTTTTCATGTTATATATGTGTGTGTGTGTGTGTGTGTGTGTGTGTGTGTGTGTGTGTGTGTGTGTGTGTGTGTGTGTGTGTGTGTGTGTGTGTGTGTGTGTGTGTGTGTGTTCCCCCTTCATGTCTGCACCAGCCTCTAGCTTTACTCTCAGGTTTTAAAGCAACTAAAGATGAAAGATGATTCAAGTGTGCTTTAGGTAGAATATGTGTATCTTGATGAGTCACATGTTGTTCCTAAAAAAACATCGACGAATAAATAAGAACTTTTGCGTGGTGATTCGTATGTATGTCGGATGGAAGCTTATATTGCGTGTCCATATGAAAAAGTCCACACATGTGCACCAAGACACACATTGTGATGCAACACCAATGCAAACCGAGATGAATAAACATGTGGGATGACAAGAATGTAACAGCATACCTACACGCGCGTGCTATAATGTGCATCACACAAACTAAATTGATTAAAACCGTAGTGGAGCAATACATCACTGGCACACACATTCGCTAAATTAGTCTGTTTTTAATTTGACATTCTGCATGGACATGATTTAATAGTTAACATTTCAGATAAGACTTATTGAGGCCTTGAGGCCCAAGATTGCGAGTGTGTGAGTGTGCGTGAGTGTGCATGCGTGCGTGGAAGGGCAACTGAGATTGAGTTTGTGTTTGAATCTGTGTGTGCGTGTGTGTGCATGTGTGCGTGTGTGTACTGTAGTACAGCCCATAAGCCCATTAGCCCCAGGTTAAGTGATTTACAGCTTCAGCTTTAAGCCCCTCCTGCAATCTCATCCCCAACACCTCTGTCTATCTGCTCGCTCTATCTGCCTACCTTATCTCAGAGATTACACACACACACACACACACACACACACACACACACACACACACACACACATCTGTCAGTCTGCTGCTGTAGACACACTACCAGACACAACTTTGAACAGATAGAAGCCTGCCATGTACAGAAAACAAATATGAGACAAGAAATCTACTTATCGCGCATGTGCGTGCACGCACCTCCTCATTAGAAGGTGTTGTGCTCCTGGAGCCAAACACAAAGGAGGTGTTTCATCTGCTCTGCATGTTTGTTCTCATTGTGGATTCCCTTTGATTCGGGCGTGCTCATCAATGCATCTAATAGCTCCATACACTCTTTCTCTCTGTAATGGTGAGGGTGTTGGTGTGTTTCAAAGTATGTGTCTGTGTTTGAGAGAGAAAGAGAGAAAAGGAGATATGTACGAGTGTGTGTGCGTGTGTGTGAGATCAACCTAATAAACTTCACGGCTGCTCTCTTACTCAGACACTTTTACAGGAGCGGTGAGCAGTCTCCAACCTCAGAGACAAAAGGAAATGTAGAAAGCAGCTCTAAGGACAGATAAAAGCAAGAAAGGGGAGTGCTAAATGATTGCTAGAGCTCCTGCATCACCCCCCCCCCCCAAACCTACCTCCCTTACCTCCTCCTCTTTTTCTTCTTCTCCTCCTCCTCCTCTCCCCCATCCGTCGGCCCCAGTTTTTTATTCTCTGTTTCAAAGGGACAAAGAGAGAAAAAAGGAGAAACCAACGGCGGCAAAGCAGCAACTCCACTTACAAACACGCAGGCATCATAATGGGGCGGCCGCGGCGTTGCCACGACAACACACAGGGAGGTGAGGGGGGGTGGAGGGGGTGCGGGGGATTGGCGACACCGAGGCAGAGATGGGAGAAAGGAGGAGGTAGAGTAGGTGGCAATAAAGAAAGAACGAATGAGAGAGATGGAGGTTGTTATCTTGGGTGTATTTACCTGTAGCTCTCATGACTGTTTGGCAGAAATGTCTCTCCGTCTCGCCACTGATCTGCCGTGTCAGTCAGCGAGTCGATGTGTTTATCACGCTGCGTTTCATCGTATGGGAAAGTCGGCAGATAGAGTACGAACTCCCTGCTTGCAAATACAGCTCACATCTGCATTCAGGAGTCGTGAACACCACCTGAGTGTTGGCCTCACTGTATTTGAAGTGATATTTTTAGTTTGAATAATGATGATAAAAATCATAACCATGCATGTTACATCGTCGTTGGTGGAGTTTAGTTGTTGACACAGCAGTGTTTCCCAGCAAATATCTTAACGTGGAATAAATAAAAACCTGACAGGCTGAACTAATGTTGAATGGAAAAATAGCGGCTGAGATGGTGGCTGATAGTTTGTCTGCATTGTTTTGTGTAATCCTGCCTTAAATAACTCACTGGCATCATTTAAAGCTTGAAGTTTCTTATTAGCATTTGCCATGCCACAGTGGTTCTGAAAATATGTTGTGCTTCTTTGTCATCGTTGCGTAGATCCTTCTCTATGTGCTCGTGTTTTCAGAAAAGCAATCCAGGACGGCAGACGAATGCTCTGTGACAGGGTTGCTCTCTCCAGCAGTTATTCAATTAATACAAGATTGAAGTATTAACCTGGCAGCCTGTCCATCTGCCATGACTAACTGTCTGTCTTTCTCAATGCTCACTGCTCACACACGTAACGCTTTACCAGGAAACGCAATCCCCTCTGGGTGTGTTGGCAAAAGGTGAAAGCCAGAAGTGCTTGTCACGTGTTGCAACCTGTTACCTTCACTATTCACTGTTCCAGCTGTGGCACTTTAGTCAGTGATGATGTCAATCAATAGTTTAATGTGGAGTCTGTTGTAAGTGGAGAGTCTGAGTCAATGGCATCTCTCGTTCCTCCTCTCGGTGCACAGCAACGGAGAGGCAAATCAAGAGCAGGAAAGAATCCAGAAGACAGAGGAAGAATGTTACGCATGTTGATCATGTGCGCTCCAGTGTGTTAAATCTCAAGTGCAGACATACTTTAACTGGAAGATCTCAGACTGTGAAGAGCGACTCGTTACGTCTGAGTGTTTTCTCCTTTCAGTCTGTTTGACTGTGTGGCCACAGGCTGGAGCTGATGGGTCTGTAACTGTGAAAAATAGTTAGCTGTGGTGCACCACACTCATGAATAGTGTTGATGAAAGGTAGAGGGAAAGACAAATATGATTACAAAACAATTTTCAGAGAGCAAACTACATTCACAAGAAACTATAATTATACATTATAGTAATTATATATTGTACACATAAAGGTTTGTTCTTCTTTTTCACAATGCATTACCAGCATCAAAAAATATCATTATTATGATTAGTATTATGATTATTTGATTGATTATTATGATTATTATTAGTAGCAGTAGTAGTTAAAATGTATGAAAACAGAAGTTTTTTTTGGTTGAACTTTATTTCAATTTCGTGAAACTTGATATAAACTATTTCAATATGGTAGAATTCAGTGCTTTAGATTAGCAAATGTACATGTTATGATAACCATCAATTTTCATAGCTTGGCATACCATGAAACCAATGTACTACTGCAACCCTATTCCAAAAATGTTTCGTCAAACAACTTACTGATAATTCACATATTGCCAAATATCATAATATGGTTCATTGAACTCTGCTGTTCTGCATTACATGAGACCAAACCCAAACCTCCTTTTGTTTGTTTTTAGTAACAGCTCGCTTAGAATAATTCATTTGGTCAACAGCAGTTTGTCGAGAGGTATGATAATTCTGCTGAGTTATATTATGATGTATTTTATCATTGAGCTATAGACCACCCCTCCTTGTGTATCATCCTTAAAAGCTGGGGAATCTGCTAATTAAAAAAGTCAGTATCCTTAAGTTTTTGTAGGTTTAGCCACCGCTAAAGAAGCTGACACACAGCACAGTCTGGATTCAAGTCTGCACTTTAACAGTCCTTGTAGCTAATTCATGAATAACAACCGAGTAAAACCCATCCATAGCTACAGCTTGTGGCTGTACAAAGCTGAGCCTCTGCTATAGAAAACAAGTCTTAGCAGCTCACAGCTGTATGAAAAGAGGTTTAGGTGCTTGCCAGTGTGAAGTATAGATGTCTTCCAGAGAGCATCTGCAGAGGTGGGCAGGCCGCCTTGTTGCCTATTGACAGTCCATGCATGGATCAAATACCCCGGGCTGTGTTGACGGAGACAAACAGGAGATGAACACGATGTCTGAATGTCAAGTTAAGGCTGTCAGAGGGTCAGAGAAGTCAATGAAGGAGCCACTGGAAGTCAATGAAGGAGGGAGGAACAGAGGGAAGCGGAGGACAGGGTAGAGTGGGTGCAGTAAGACAGTCAAAGAGATGCATACAGAGAGGAGGGTGCTTGACAGAGAGAGAAAGAGAGAATAAGTGCAGAAAGGCATAAACTTACAGCTTAAACTGGTGCCCGTGCAGGACTGGAAAAATGATTAGGATGGAGAGCTGGAGAGTGAGACCGAGTGGAGTGCAGGAGGAGGCAGATGGAGCTGGTTAAATCCTTGTCCTGAGTATTGTACCAATTGTGGCAGAGAGGCAGACACAATAGCTGAGCGGTCTCCTGTCGCTTCCATAAACAAGATAAATTGATGGGGCTCCCCCGCCCACTAACATCCACAGTTTGTTTTTATTGCCTTCCAAGAGAACGGAATGGAAACCTACTCTGGTTAAACAAAAAGAAACCCTCCGCTAAATATTCCTTTTCCACTCTCTAAGGCATTCTCAATAGCATCATGGATGAGTGGCAGCATTTGATGCCATTGTCTCATATGAGTAGCTTTGGCTTGTATTAGGAAGAGGCTCTTGCAGTCTGGCTCCCATGTTGCTGAGAACAAACTAAAAGGGATGTAATTCAATCAGTTAGGTTTAAAAAGTCACCTCTTTACAAGATGATTCGATTATAGTTTTTTTTGACTTGGGATAGACAAAACATGATGGAGCATAACCAGTATTGATTTTGACTACATTTCGTCATCTTTGACAACCCCAGGGATGTTTTCTCTGTGTGATATTTTATTGTGATGGACAGGAATGTTTTACACAGATGTATCAAGCTTAGAGGAACACACAGCAAATTATTCAGGATGGGATTTGTCAGTCAGTGAGCAGAGAGATTACAGAATCCCAGTGCTTGCAGAATGGATTGTGCTATAAGAAACAGGAGGTAAGAATACATTAAGAACAAACCAGGATTTTGTTGAATGTTTCTATCTGAGACACTGATTTCTAGATATGCTAATTTGCTGCAAGTAAAACTCTTATGAGTGGAGCAAACAAAACCTGAGAAGAAAGTGAAGCAATCTTCATCCAAACATTCAATGACCTTTTAGAAACTGACATTTTTGCACTGAGAAATCAAAAAAGAAAAACATGTTTATTAAAGTTGCTCTCTGTCTCCTCTGGTATTTATTCTGTGCTTGTCTACTTGTTGATGCAGTGTTGTTAGCGGTGATCTATGCTGCCTTCAGCAGGAGTCTGTGATTTACCATGCGCTCTGACTCTGACACGGGCCGGGGGGGGGGGGGTGTCACGTTTAATGGCTGTCTGACCACCATCCATCTTCCCACCCGATCAATGACGCCATTCAGGCACATTTTATCCAATCAGAGCAGGCCTATGCCTCACGTCGGGATGTGAATGGTGCAGAAAGCCTGGTTTGCATAGACGAGTCCAAACCTCCGTACAAACAGATTATAAGGAAGACTAGAGACCATCTGGACAACATGTACCGTGTAATACACCTACCAGTAATGCAAAACATGACTCTGCAACAACTCCAACCCCGTAATAAAACACACTTGGATGCAGCAATCATAAACTGTGCATCAACAGGCACAAAATAATTTCCAAAAGCACTTTACATGCCTGCACAGCAGCAGCTCATTCATTCATTCTTATAATGAAGCCCCTTCTAAACCCTCTTCAGAAAAACAATACACAACATCACTGTCTGCATCTGCCTGGTAAAATGATTGCTTTTTGTCATCCCGACAAAAGTGTCAAAGCTGTCTTTCGTGCATTTAACCTTGTGCTGCTGCAGCCTTTATATTAATCTCAGGACATTCAATTCAGACATGCACCATGTTGTTCACGCACGACACCAGAGAAACACGAGGTCCTGCAAGAGATATTCATTGCAAGGGCCTGAATAATACACTCTGGTAAGCTAAAGTTTAAAGCTGTACAGCGATTAGTCGATTCACTGATTAGTCAATTGACAAAAAAAATTAATCCGCAATTATTTTGATAACTGAATAATTGTTTTATCTTGAGAAAAAAAAGCCAAATATTTGCTTGTTCCAGCTTCTCTGATGTGAGGATTTGCTGCTTTTCTTTGTTGGTAAACTGAATATCTTGGATAAAAGGCATTTAATAACATCACCTTCGACCGTGACACAAAACAAATAGTTGATTAACTGATAACAAAAATAGTTGTTCTTTGCAGCCCGACCGAGATGTCGTGATTTTGCTAGCTAGACTTCAAATGTAAGGGAAATAATTATAAGTGTGGACGGCACGGGAGAAGATTTGAATGAACACGCGAAGTCTCTTGCTCTTTGCTAGCCCGCTTTCAAACGTCCAATGTCAAAGCTTGCCTGAATGTACCAGCAGGGAAGAATTATGAAAGCGGACCTGCTCGCAACTGCATTAGTAGAGAGGTGGGAAATCAATCTTCAGACTTACAGTGTGCATTGGAAAATGGTCAGCGCTGATGTGAACTAGAAGTGATTTGTAGTTAATGGACTAAAATGTGCAAAATGCCTGCCAGTATGGTCTTTTAAGCTAATAACCCCACTGAGAGGCGTCCTTGTCAATCTCAAGCTCATAATCCATCTGTGTGCTCTGAGTGGTTCCTATATTATTCATGGCAAAATTTCCCTGTTCCTTTAAGGTAATTTATTTTCGCCTCTCACTTAGTGTCTGCTTTGGGTTGTTTTAGTGGCCACTGTGGAAGTGAGTTCTGTGGGAACAGACACTGTTTTTGGATGTCTTTATTGTATTTTAGATATAGTATAAACACGTGTGCTGTTTTAAAGTGTGTGAACTCTGCAGCAAGGTATATTGAACCAAAACTTATCAAAAAAAACCAAAACATGGCCACCGGCAAATTTAAGAAAAACAAATTATAGCCAGCATCCAGGAACATTATTCATGTTACGTAATATTGTGAAGCCATGTAGATCGGGTATTTGTCAAAATAACTGCCGGTAAACAAGACAAAATGTAAATGGTGCTTTCTCCATCATCTGTAATGGACTCCACAATGACTTGGAGCATTTTCCAAGTCACACCCAGGCTTGGTGCCCAGTGCCCTTGCTTCAGAAAGTAATCCTTCCCTTCAAAGTCAAGCATTTACCAGGGAAGCACACGGTCAGAATTGTAAATAAATGATCAAGTTGGGCCCAGACATCCCACCAGGAGGAAGCCACACACGTCTAGTGGTAAATGATTGGTGTGTGTCTAGGCCAGCTTCTATAGAGGAGGTAAGCAGGCTGCTGATGAATGAGAGTCTGTGGTGTAATGAGGTATGTTTATTACTGGGTGATCAGCGGTTAACAGACAGGCCCGGGCAATATACTAAGAGCACATATCACAGACAGACACACGAGGAGGAGGGAGACAGATGTAAGGAGGAACCCAGAGGAAATGTATAATGATAGAAAAGGAAAAAAAAAACAACTTTTTGAAGGAATAATGAAGAGTAAGAATGCAATTTCTCAATTTAGTGCTTATACAAACACAGAGAAGGGGGTTGTGAATATAGGTAGAGTCCATAGTAAATGTCTATATTACTACATTATCACTGCAGGTCTACATATCACTGCAACAGTGTGATCGATCACAAGATTCAGAGCACAGTATCATCTAGCACAACACCTTGCCAGACATTACACACACACACACACACACACACACACACAAATAGACACATAAACACACTCCGTCAGCTTGTCGCTTTCACTTTTCATTGTTATTTTATGTACAAGCAGTTTTGGGAGTTCCTCTCAAGGTCATCTTAATAGACTTTTGTTTTCTCACACGTACTCACTCACACAGCCATATACTACCACCAGCGCCATAAATCACATTCACACACACACGCACATCCATCACTGTGAGCAAGTCAGAATGACAAATAATGCCTCCAACAATAGGTCCTATTCATCATTACGGCCATATGTTTTTCTGCAGTGAAAAATGCCAAAATAATGGACCAAAACGTATTCAAAACAAACGCACATGACAAATGTTTGAAAAACTTCATCAGAGGCCAAATTGGAGCTGACAATTCTTGGCAGCAGGAAGCCATTTACTTTGTATTTCATATAGCCGTGTTCTGTGTTATGCACACTCAGATAAAACAAATCTGTATTGAGAGTTGCAGGATGTTACCGTATGTACAGTAAGATGCAGAGTATATAATGCTGTGCTTTTTTATGGAGAGTCCAGGTTTGTGGAGGATAACTTCTTTAAAGAATAGTTTATTACAAGATGCTTGCCTATCAGTAACAGTGACACCACTGGCACCAAGTTATTGCTGAGATCTGGTCATGTGGCGACGTCGCTAAACAGAAGTCTGACAGGACAAGAAAGATGAGCAGCCACGCAATTAGAAACAAACAGATTTGGGAGAGAAAAGAAAAGTTGACACTATGACAGTAAGAAGTTAGAATAAAGCAGAAGTATCCTTAGGGATTCAGAGCAGACACAAAATTTAGCCATCTGGAAACAGTATGCAAGGGAGCCAGCACTCCTGTGAAAATGGGATTTTATGCTTTCAGTAGGACTTACCTGGTTAAATAAAGGTTTAATCATAAAATCATAATGTTATGGGATATCAAGCAGTTAATAGCATCTAAAGAATCGATAGTGCTGATGCGGCTGGGTGAACTACAGCAGCTAAAAATAAAGTTGTTCAGCTGCAATGTTTACAAATGTGCCTTTCACATAGAGCTTTGCAGTCCTTACAAAACCCTCTTCCCTGATCGGATTCGGGAAAAACTCCCCTTTATTTTTACTTCACCCTTTGATGGGCTCCTTCTGGACCTGGACCACAAACCTCATGTTTGTCAGGAGGTGTCAATACCACTTTGTTGAACTATTGTATAGTTGCTCATTAAAGTGTAAGCTTAACTGTCTGCATAGATGATTTGATCTCTACCAGAGATACATACAGATGATTTTGGTGTCCGTTGACCAACCATGTGACATCCTGTTAGAATCTATTTTGATGCACTTGTGCAGAAATGTCTAAGGCCAAATAAAGGCTAGACTGGGGCTCTGATGAGGTTCGTCGTGTCAAGGCCACCTCGCCATCCAGCCCTGTTAACAATCTGCATTCAGGCACAATGCCGACTGATTACTAATCAGAGACACTAAGAAACAGCCAGCTGCTCAGCCTATCAGGGCTCTCTGCAGACACGCACACACACACACACACACACACACACACACACACACACACACACAAAATTGGAGCAGAATATATACAGAGAGCCGAAAAAGTGTGATTGCATCTAGGTAAGGAAGCAAGTATAATGACCATGATGTATGCGTTTGTGCACACACAAAAGACATTCATGCATGTCCTCTTTCTTTTTATGTTTATCACACACACACACACACACACACACACACACACACTCAAACACAGGCACACACGCTCACGCAGACCTCTAACAGCCTCCAATCAGCAGCAGTGCCATGCAGAGATGAGAGGACCACACCTCGTTCTGAAAACAACTGAAATCAGTTTAAGGACACGTATTACCACTGCGCTCCTTGTGTGCCTCGCTCCTCCTCCTCACCCCTTCTCCCCCTTCCTCACCCTCTCTCTCTCTCTCCTGCGCTCTCCCCCTCTCCCTCTAACTCCTGCTTTTTATTTTTCATCGTGTACCACCTGAGCTCTTCAAGGTTGCCGCCACAATTTGGGTCATTCAGCTCGGCCCCATTTCAGCCACCCCGCACAGACACACACACACTCACACATGTACACACACACACAGACACATACATGCAATCACACACCTCCCCCTCTGTGTATTACCTGACACCGCCAGGTGGGAGAGACTCTATTACCGAGTTGAACTCTGACCTCGCTTCGACTGCCTGGCCAGAGAAGAGAGATGTGTGGTGTGTGTGTGTGTGTGTGTGTGTGTGTGTGTGTGGTGTGTCTGTGTTTGTGTGTGCCTGTGCATGCATGCATGCGTGTGTGTGTGTGTGTGTGTGAGAGAGAGAGAGAGAGAGAGAGAGAGAGAGAGAGAGAGAGAGAGAGAGAGAGAGAGAGAGAGAGAGAGAGAGAGAGAGAGAGAGAGAGAGAGAGAGAGAGAGAGAGAGAGAGAGAGCTAAGCAACTAAAACAAGGCCAGCCTAAATGTTTGTGTGTGAATGAGTGTTCACATTTGTGTGTGTGTAGGTATGTGTGTGTGTCGGGGTAGAGGTGGGGTTGGGGGGTTGTGCGTGTCTCAAATGACACCTCTGGCCATTATTAAGTCCACTTTATTCTCCGGTCTGTGGCATATTTTCTACTCTCCATATGTTCACATTTCTCTCCTGAACCCACTTCCATAATAATGCTCACCGAGTTTGCACACACACACACACACACACACACACACACACACACACACACACACACACACACACACACACATCTTATTAATATTCAAGAAATCCAAGTAGCATGTAAGTTTGGCAGTTGGCTCACATAAGCATCAAATCCCCCTCACAATAACTGGAAAAGCCTTTATTTGATTATGGAAAACCACAGTGTATTACTGTAGTTTCGGATGTTGATGTTTGCCAGGAGACCGGCTCATAGTTTCACCTCATCCGTTTTTAAGTGCTGTATCAAGTGAGAAGTCTGTGTAGTTCGCCCATTCATGCGTTCAGGCAAGAGCACAATTAAAGGATCATTCACCCAGGTCACAGAAACATGCGATCTCACTCCTCCACAGTTCTCTCTGAGCCACACAGATCGTTTCAGACGAAATTGTCCAAATTTTATATATCAGTCACCTTCATGCAGCGGAGATGAATGGATTTTTACCAAAGAAATATTCCCTGTTGAAAACAGCTGACAGCGTTTTCTGTGAATTATCTCGAGTATCAGTTTTCACTGCTGTTAGTGCCACAGATGAAATTCCATTCACCTCCACTGTTGTGCTCATGCGGAGCCGTAAAACGCCACCTCAAACTGGCCTTTCAGGCATTATCCACAGTGTTTTCCTGAGCACCTGCTGATTCAACCTATAGCCACTTCATGCTACTTTTCCCCTCGCTGTTTCTCATTGGCCTTTCTTCAGTATTGTTTTGAAACATGGCGGAAATGCGTGGTTAGTGTGGCGTAAACACGAAAAAGTGGGCTGAAAACACGAGAGGTGATAAATGCTGTGGCTAAACAACAAGCAAAGAAAGAATGTCTCCTATGGAAAATCAAATCTCATAACCCGAAACCCCAAGGAAAAAGACATGGTGGTGGGCTTCAGCCAGCGCTGTTTGACTGTCGGGGAGGAATTGCAATGCCAGAACAACACAGCATTGTTTGTTTCAGTGCCAAAGATGGGGAAAATGTAGAAAAAGCAAAACAAAGATATCATGTATTACCAATCTAATCAGGACGGAGCTGCTTGCCAAAACGCTGCGCCTATGTGTCTATGTAACACCGCGCTCCTCGGCTCTGTTTACAACAGAAAGCCCCTAAGCAGCGCGCTATGATATGGGAAACACAAGAAGAAAAGAGAATTGGAATTTTGGCAAAATTTGGGTGTGAGCTCTCCATCGAAGCAGAGCAACAGCCCCCTTCTGTTTTCTAAATGTGGCCTCCTGCCTCTCCCTACAGCATGCCAAGGCTGCTGTGGTGGGCGGAGAGAGGGAGAAGGGTTTCCTCTGTATGTGTGTGTGCATGTGTGTGTGTGTGTGTGTGTGTGTGTGTGTGAAAATGTGCGTGTCTGCCAGGAGAGGGGAAAGGAGGGATCTGCTGCATATGGATGTATCTTTGCATGTCTCTTTCATTATGCATTCTGCATCTCTGGGTGTTTGTGTGCTTACTGTATGTGTGCGTCTGCGTGCGTTTGTGTGTGTTTGAAGTTCAGGGAGGTGGCTGTGTGACAGAGCGCATTTGACAGAGGCAAGCAAAATGGTAGTCAGATCAGTCGCCGTGGTAATTGGGCGCTCTTGACGTTGTCATTTGCAGCGCCCAGAGCTGCCATTACAGTGTGTGTGTTTGTCACTCTGAGTGCGCGCGTGTATGTGTGTGCGTGCGTGCACTATATGTCAATATGTGTACAATTCACATCAGGCACACCCCCATAACTTAAATATATGGCTTTTGCATATAAGTTTACCTGAGCGTGGAAGACTGTGATGCATGTGTAAGTGCTTACACACATGTTTATGCACCCCCAATCTCTCGTCCCTCCCTATATCTGTGTGTTTCATAATGTGTGTGTTGAGTTGACATTTTAGTGTTCTCTCAGTGCCGGCCGGCATCTCTCGCCGTACACCCCTCAGTAATTTCCCCACTGACTGTCTGCTATCTGCCTGTCTGTGCCGTCCCCTGCTCTCTCCCTCTATCTCTGCTCTCCTATATGAGATGGTATGCCTGAATCACCTCCATTTTGTCGCCATGACCTCAATATAGTTTGTCCACTGCCCATATTTCTGCCGCGTGTATGTATGCCGGTCTTCCCGTTTATGCAGTGAATCTGTCTTCAGGGCTCGTTCAGAATTTTTCGATACACCAGTGTGTTGACTGCGATATTGATTCCTGAACGATAGTAATTTTATAAAATTCATTCTAACAGAAAGAAAGTGATATTACACATAAAGCTGTTCAAAGACATTTTTTCACACTGGACTGAAATCACACTGGAATATGTATATAGTATTGGAAAATACCAAGTACCAAGATCTAATAATCACCAGCATTATTAGATCTTGGTACAAGCAGATGAATGCTCATTGGCTCATTGACACTAATTTATTGGTTAGGAATCAAATTTTGGCATTTTTGATGCTCTGTACTATTGAGGCAATTCAGTCTCTCCCATAAAGGTATTGAAGTTCTGTGCCGAGCTCCGTCTCCTTTCTCTCCGTCTCTACTGATCACGACCGCTGATCAATTCATTACTTTTACTGACCTTTACAGACACAGTCTGTTAGTCTGGCGTCATTGGATGGAGACGAATCAATAGTTCTTCATCAGTGATTGAATATGACAACAACTGGACAGCAGGGTTTGTCTGCTGTCTTTAATGGCCGGTGCTCAAACAGCCGATAGCTGATGTTTTGTGTATCCACTACTTTAAATCCAATCAATATTCAGAGTTTCCCTCAGAACTGTACTAGACTGGAAATGGCTGTGAATCAGCATTAGATACGGTCCACTGAAACTTCCTGCACTAAATCCACTGATACAGAGAGTGATAATCATAATTAATTCATGCACATTTGAAGAATTCTTGATTAAAATGTTTCGTTACAGCTCAACTGAATGAACGCAGGCCTCTTTTTAAATATCCAGAGGTTTATTACATTTTTCTCTCCCCCAAAGGTTTTTCCTGGTCCTCTTATCCTCAATTCAAACCTGTATGGCTCCCTCTGATTAAAATCAAGTCAGCTGACTTGGGTTCATGACCGAAGATGGGTGAATTGTGGGTTTGATTTCAGTTTTGGTGAACAGATGAATGTGTATAAATGTTTTTTGTGTGCTTTTTGGTACATTTAGGCACATGATATAATCGCTATTATTGCTGTCCTTTGAAAACCACAAATCTCCAAAACAACTTTTTGAGATAAGAAAAACAGGGCCTTTTTTCAGCTTTGTGCCAGCGCAGTTTTCAGATAATCCAATGGATTTTTTAAGGTTTGTTAAATCAACAAAGCACGAGATTTTTTTCTAACTCATGAAGGAATATTTAATCCTCGAGTTTGTCTAAAAAGTTCACTTTCTATCAAATCCATATAAGGGGTTTACAAAGCCCGTTTGGACACTGAATGGCAGGTTGGGCTATAAAAATAAACCTGACTTGACAGTGTTATTCCACTCACTACAAATGTGGAATCAATTATTCAAATATCTAATCAATCAAGCTGCATCGGCCTGAGATAAAGATGTCGCTGAAAGGACTGACTCAGATATCAGCAAACCAATAATCAGGCTGACCTTAGAGTAGAGAAGGGCATTGTTTTTTGATGTCACTTCTTCCTGTTGCTGATCTCGACCGATCTCGTGGTTTCTTGAACCCTGAAGTTTCCATCTTTTTTTATTTAGTTTCAATCTAGTTTGGCTTATTTGCTCCTCTGCCTGTTTGTGTCCATCTGTTTGCATTCTGATGTTCTTGCTCTCTGTTTATTGACCTTTGCTTTCCGTCTGTCTGCTCATCTGTCTTCCATGTTGTCCTCTTACCTCCCCTCGTGTCTGTCTGACTCCAATTTACTTTCTGTATCTGTACCATCCAATCACACACCTTCACGTTCACACATGCCTTCTTTAAACCTACACCTATTCTCCGCTGGGGACGAACCAACACACAGGTCTCCTGCTATAGTCAGTGGTGTGTAGATGGGTTTGTGTGTGTGTGTGTGTGTGTGTGTGTGTGTGTGTGTGTGTGTGTGTGTGTGTATCCGTTGTTAATTAACCCCTTTCACCCCACTCAACCCCCCCAGGAGTGGCTGCGTGCTGAGCCCGATCCCACAGCCCCAGCCTGCTAATCCACACCTGAGTCTTCCATACACACACACACGCACGCACACACCATCATACACACACACTGATCATGGTGAGTCGTTTAAGGTGTGAAAGATAGGTACCTCGTGTAAATCTGTCCTTGTGTGAGAACACAAAAGCATATCAGCACTGCAACACCTGTGCAACAGTGCTTTCTGTGTGTATCTGTGTGTGATATCACACAGTCTGAGCTGGAACATATTATACACACCTGGGAGGATTTCAGACTCATACAGTCATGCCACATTGCTACACACCCAATCGCAGAAAAAAAGTAGACATACACACACCACAACTATGCACACGCAGTCCTGGCCAGGCGCACATCTCCAGGCCTGAGCGCGAGTTGTCTGGCTGTCACTGTGGCATGTTGTGCCAGAGAAAGAGGAGAGCGCGGCTGAAGCGTGCTGTTACGCAACCCACTGAGGACGAAGACTGAGTCTCTTGATGACACACACACACGCACACACATGCGCGCACAAACCCACAAACTCACCAAGGGCTGGGTCTGGATTACAGCTCTCTGCCTCTTTGTGTGGATACCAGACACGGGTGCCACGCTGCCAATGCAAATGCCAACCCAGATGCCAACCAGTGTGTATTTGTGTGTGTGTGCAACTGTGTTTTGGGCAGGAGTAGAGTGACGGCTACAATGCACACACAAGTGGTGTGTGTTTGATTGGTGAGCAAACAAGCAGACTGGCATGCATACATACAGCCGGCTGCAATGCATGCACAGTCAGACGCACGCACGCACAGTTTGGCACATGCGTGCACACTTATACAAACAGCCACATAAACATTCACGAGCGCACACACACAAACACACACACATGCTCTATTGTGACTTTATATGCAAGAGCTAATTGTCTCTCTGGTGCTTTTTGTTTTGCCATTATGTGCTTTTTCCCTCTACTCCTGTTTAAATGGAGATACTGTCCAATTGTGTGTGTGTGTGTGTATGCGTAAACGAGTGTGTGTGTGTGAGTATAAGCATGTGTGCCGTTTCAATCCCCTCACTTGGATGGCCACAAAAACGCTTGTCCTGAAAGAGTCCTGCTGTTGATGTGATTGTTTTATGGCTGTTTCCATATTTGGGCAGATTCAATATTCTATTGTACTGTCTCGCTCGCCAGCGGCTTTGACCACGCTATTTGCCTTTCCCTGTCATTCAGGAATGCTCGGGCCCATTCAAACCTAAACACAGCTTGACTTTACACCACCAGCCTCGTCAAACACTGGGCCTGTTAATACACTTGAGAATTATCTTAAAACAAATAACTTTCAATCGTCAAGGTCAGGGGACTATGAAAATATGTGATCCCGGCGCTCCTCGGTCTTCCCAGTGACGATGTTGAACGTTATGAGCTGGGCTGGCAGTGGAGCATTTTATAGAGCCCATATTAGGGTTGGACTGTGATCAGGCTGTTACTGAATGTGTGTCTGGCCCACTAACTTCGTTGACTGGACGACAGACCCAACAGCATCAGAGAGGACTAAATACCCCTCAAAAGCAGATCTTTCTCAGCCATAGCTCTCTCTACACTCAGTTTCCCTTCATTTTAGAAAGCTGCACCAGCACAAGTGAAAGGTAATTGTCAAGGGGGAATAAAGGAGTACATTTCTGTAGCCAATCACAGTCCAGGGAGGTGTCCCAAACTGCCTGCTTTATGAGCACCGTCTCTGTTGGACCTGCAGTGACCAGGCACAGGTGTCCAGGATTTAATGAAGAGGCGAGCTAGAAAATACAGGAAGAGGCAGGACAATCATAAAATAGAAGCACTCCAGCATTTGTCCGTATTTGAAGAAGACTGAAAACTCTCAGCATCCAACAGCAACAGAAAACAGTCCACCAGCTGTTAACTACAACCATTTTTGAATTACCATTTTCTTTTTGGAGCCGCTTTCCCTTACTTTGATTTGTCTTTCTAAACAACCAGCACACAGGATGAAGTGTATTAGGAAGCACTTAGCCACTTAGCAGTAATAGCTTAGCCACTCTAGAGCTGGTCTTTAACATAGTTACAGAATATTGGACAATACATTACAGCGACGGGCTGCTGTTGTACAAGCAGCTGTGACTGTTAGACCGAAATTGGTTTTGTTCAAAATGGACGCGGCTTGTCCACTATGTCTGCAAGCGTCGTATTTGTACAGCTAAATGTCTGTTATCATGAGTGCATGTGTTTTCCTCTGATATTAAATGCGTGTATTTTGCTGTAACGACCCCCTCCATCCAGCTATAGAAGTGCTGTCAGCCCTATAGCGTGACCCCATCGTTGTGTGTGTGCGGCCGTGACTCTGACATGTAGGTTAACATAATAACTGCTATGGTAATGAGGCAACAGTTTCCCCCCAGAACTCATGCTGCTCTCAGGTAAACGGTGTGTTTACGGCCAGAAATGTTGGGGATGCGGTTGCATCTGTGTAGTAAATGTGTGTGTGCGCTCGCAGGTTCTGGGCATACATGTGTGTGTGGACAGCTGGGCGGCTGTGTTTGGACAGTTGACAGTTGAGTGTGACAGATGACGTCTCCATCCTACCATTATAGAGAGATGAGAGCAAAGGATGAAAGTGTGTTTGTACATGTGATTTACTGGAGGTGGGAGGGTGGCTTTCAACCACCACATACACACCCATGCACACAGTCATGTTTCCATCATTTTGGGGGACATTGCAAAGACTTTGATTCATTTCCTGGAGACTTACCCTGGCCCGAACCGTAACTACCACTTGCCTAACCCTCACCTTAACCCAAGACTTCACCCCTGAAATTGAATAATTTATGTTATGGAGCATTTTGTCCCCATAAGGAAGGTGAGACCCCACAATGTGACTGTGTAAACAGATTTATGTCCCCACAACCTGAGTCATTCATATCGCCCCCCTCTCTCTTTCTCTCTCTCTCTCTCTCTCTCTCTCTCTCTCTCTCTCTCTCTCTCTCTCATAGACACACACACACACACACACACTTCAGTCTGCGTGTGTTTGGGGGTGCCCCCCCACACGCTGGCGTACATGTGCATTTTGGTGTTGTTGTGGAGAGGCGAGGGGTGTGAGCTGACAACCCTGACAGATGATGTCTTCATCCAGCTGTTTCATAAGACGCTGTGCTATTTGTGTGTATGTGAATGTGTATGTTTCAGGGTCATATTTGCCCCCAGGCATTTTGGACCTGATTCTACAAGGGCGGGATAAAAGGGAGGTGCTGTTACAAGTCACACCCCAGGAATGTCTGTACTCCTGTCTCCTCTTCTGGGAATTTCCTCTTCTCTCACCCTCTTGTGTTCTCTCCCCTCTCTCTCACTCATTCCTTCATCCCTGAGGTGACAGGTAGAGGGAGGAGGGAACGCCAGATGCACACCTGGTTTATTTTTGTGAAGCGAGAGAGAGGGGGACGGGAAGAGCGAGACAGACAAAACAGAGAGAGGTAGTCCTTGAGTTAGTCCTCTGCATCACTGGTTTATTCATTCAGGATCTGCTGCACAAGTGTGTCTGTGTGTGTGTGCTTGTGCATGTGTGTGTGTGCTTCTGTGTCCTTGTTGGTTTGTGCATCACTGCACTTACTTATGTGTCCTCTATCTTGCATGCATACACAATATATGCATAATATGCCGTTCAGTGGGACGCTTTCATCCAAAGTGCTTTGCAGTAGTATGAGTGTAAACAAATTCATAACGATTCAAGCATTTAAGGAAATACAGTTCACATCTAAGTTTTGTTGGGAGATTGGATTGGAGTTTAGATCCTTCTGATCATTTACCAATGAAATGTTGACGCTGTCACCGTTCCAGAGTGCCATGCATAATAGGCTGTTATCGTTACCTATCAGATATGTGTGGGTAGTACTTATGCTGAATGCTTCCCATTTGTCATATTAACAGTGCAGGACAAAGTGCTGCTCATACAGCAAACTATATGGAGAGGTAGTTTTAGTTTGTGAATAGAGCTCTGACCTCATCCCTCCCTGAAGCGCACTCTCAAGCCTGCCTGAGTTCGACAAGGGTGTGACAATAAATTTCCTCCCTTCGGGGTAAACCACAATGAGAGCCAACAGGTGAGTGTTGGAGTGAAGGTTGGGCTGATAAAATGTTAATGACATTGGAAGACTTATTCTGAGTTATATAGTTTGAATTTTATATCTGCAATATCTTTCTGCAATGGACTGAAAAATCATCTAAAACTTACTGTCATCTCAAAGGTACAATACGTAACATTTCCACATTAAGATTTACTAAAAACGACTGGCCACATCTCAAATGTTTCAATGCTCAGAGAAATCCATCATTTACTCACAGCAATGGTACGTTCCATTTGGTCACCTGTCAGTGACCTTTACCCCCTCTAGTTGCTATAATTTCCAGAGACCTATGTCTGAGCTGTTAATCCAGGTAAACTATTGTTCACGTCTCCCTCTGCTAACAAGGAAAGACATCAAAGTAACAGAAAAGGTCCATTGAAATATGGTTCCAGTCAGTCTGTCCAGCGTTGAGACGTCATTCAAATTACCGTCTGTGCAAACTACGGCAAAGACGGTGGAGCTTTTGTAGGAGAAAATCAGCTATTGCAAATATTTGAAAAAGTATAATTTTAATAGTCTTATGATTTTGATTTTACAACCACAGTGTGTAACGCGTTGCTCCCAGTGTACCGGCTGTGTTTTGAACAAGCTTTTTCTGGAGTGTCAACCATGACAGAAGCGACCCAAGCCTGCTAAAATTTCTGCAGGACACCTTCACTTGACTTTAATGTGCTGTTTTTTTGTTTGGGTGTTTTACGAGCCACATATTAAAAAATATTAATCATGAATACAAGCTCTAAGCTCATTACTGTGTCTGTGTCCTGCTTCCCAGTGTCTTTTTTGTAGCGGCAGCCGAACAGCCTAACTACCAAACAAAGCTGGAATTTAAACAAGCAGAAGAAGAGACTCATCGACTCCCACACGGAGTTGTTAGGTTATGGGAGAAACCTAGGTGACTGTGGACAAAGCCAGTTAATTTTAGTATATCAAATCAAACAGCTCACAGTTTGAGGCAGCAATCAATTTCTTGCTTCTCTTTAATAGCTTGAAGAACATTTTAACTACCGCTTAACACATACCTGTCACCATGACTGCAATGGAAATAGGGAGTAGGGTGATGTAAAACCTCTAGGAATCAGTGTAATCTGTGATCAGACTTTTCAGTCCTTGACACAGCGCAGCACTAACGCGGCGCTCTCAGCTCCGCTGTGGCACACTTTCGAGGTCAGCCCTATGATGCCACAAACGCAGCAGACACTGGAAGTTACACTGCTTTCCCTGTGAGATTGCCACCTCTCCCGAGAACACAGAAGCCGGGAAACTCGCTTTGCAGTGCATCAGCACAGCTCTGCCTCGCTGAACAAAGATTACCTACACTGTTTTAGATTTGCTTTGGTAGCGTGATAATCAATGAGATTTCCCTTTCATGGCCCCAAGACGCCAGCTAAGACACAAAATGTAAGTTTCACAGGTTAAAAGCTGAGACTTGACAGGTTTGTCAACAGATGGGGCTGAGTATCTGGCATATGAGATTAATTTTTAGGATGCTGGGTTAGCACACGTTTGTGTGTATGTAGGGGAAGCTGTTGCATCAGAAAAAATAGAGCAAGGGACAGATTTGCATTTGGGTAAAGGTGCACATGTACCTGAGGCTATCCTTGTCTATGCTGTGTGTGCAGTCTGCATCAGATATACTAAATTACTAAAAGGTCAGTCTTCTTACTTTCTGCCGGTGCGCTATATCACAATAATCATCATTCAACAGAAAAATCGACCTTGAGCAAATGTTATAGTCTTTCAGTTATGCAGTACCACAGGATGTGCAACGTATTTGTCGCAGAGTGAGTCACATTTGAACATATCTAGCTGCATTGATGTGGAGTGGCTGAGTAGAGTTCCTGTGTTTTCTTTGTGCTGATAAGTGGTCAGGCCTTGGGCACTTGTATTTTAATTAGCATCAGGTGGTATGAACTTGAAAATGCATGAAACGACGGTGTAAGATCTGTCCTTTGGCTGAATGCATTATGAAGAGGCTTTGTCGGAGACGGCAAAATGGCCAGGGCAGCTGAAGGAGAAAGAGCTTTGAGCAAGAGAAAACAACCTGAAATGGCGGCGGCTGCTGGGTTCACGGCCGGAGCACGAGTGTGTTTGTTTTGCAAGAGAGATACAGAGAAAGAATAGTACAGGGGGAGGACTAAACACGAGACAGCAGAAAAATACAACCTGAAAAACACAAGTATTGATTTGAATGTCCTCACATGTCTCTCTTTCCCTCTTCCCCCTTTCTCTCCTTTGCCCTCGTCATCCCCTCAGCTTTTATTTCCTTGTCTCTCTGCCTTTTTTCCATCTGGAGAGCTGCTGGAGGACTTTATTTTCTATCCATCTTGAAGTACTGTAAGGATGGATGGAGGACAGGATGGAGGGGTGGAAAGGAGGACGAGGCTTTAAGAGAGAGGCAAAAATGGATTGGAGAAGAAAAGTGGAAATGGAGAGAGAGAGACAGAGAGAGAGAGAGAAAGAGAGGGAAAATGGGGCCGGCAGTTGTTGAAATGAGTGCAACCGGTGCAGCTGAGATGGAAAGAGATGCTTAAAGTGGAATAGCTGTAAAAAAAAAAAAAAAGGAGAAGAAGAAATAGGGAGCACATGAGATGGACATGGAGGGAGAGAGGAGGAAAAAGGGAAGCAGACAATGTCTAAAGCGAAGGAGGAAGAGGAACCGACACACACGCCCACTGTGATGTGATCTGTTAAAATATAATTGGAGAGATGGTGACTGAGTGAATTACTCTGTCCATACGTACCATCTATTACGTTACTGTTTGGGGATTTGTTTCAGTATGGCTACTGTACCCCTTCATCCCTCCATAAACAAAACACACACACCCACACACATATTCACACACTTAGCATACGATGTGTGTATGTATATCAATCAATCTTAACGTTACATGAATGTTCATGTTGCTGTCATGTGTGCTGGATTCAGACAGATCGTGTGCTGCTGCTTTGACAACATTGTTTTTGAAACTTTCGCTCCAATAAAGCCCTTTGAATTGAATTGAGTACAGGAGCAAAGGATGCTGGGAGAGGTAAAGGTCTCGTCTGCTCCCCCCCCTCCCCCCCAACACCCCCTCGTTATCCCTATTAGCACCTGCTGGGCTAACGAGGGCCCCGCTCCCCGTTGCCAAGGCAACTCCTCACCAACCTTCGCTCATTCTTTCTTCCCTTCTCTCCTCCACCCCCCACCACCACCCCCCAAACCCACACGCACACACACACACACACACACACACACACACACGCACACACACACACACACACACACACACACACACACACACACACACACACACACACACACACACACACCTCTAACTCCAGCAACCACTAACTACCTTCAATCTCAACCCCTCCCTCCCTCCCTCCTCCGCCTCCTCTCCAGGTAATGAAAGGAAGATATGAAGCGGAGGGGGTGTGGGGAAGGAGGAGGGGGGACTCTGAAAGGGAAAGAAAGAAGATTTGAAGTGAACATGCATTATACCCTGTTTCGCTTCCCTCTGCCATATTATCTGCTGCTGTATCCCATTGACTATTCAATGCATTCAGGTGGTGTACTCATTGATGTAATGGGTGGATGTGGACTGGACAATGTTCGCTGGTTTCATTGCAGGAGACCAATGAGAGAAACCCATAAACACAGAGACAGAGCTAATGCACTGCATGCAGCCTTCACTGACAACCCTTTCAGTCATCGGACTTCACCTTGCTCTCACACTGTGTTTATTATATTGAGCAATATTATTAGTTCATCTGTTCGCCTTTTATTATATACAAAACCCTGTCACATCAGATGTTTGCTTACATGCATATTCATTGTATATGTGTGCAAACAGACCCCCTCCAGTGAAAATCAAGTTTTTAACCTTGTTAGCATGTCCATATGGTGTTTTTTATACAGTGTACTGTATACAACTAAAGACCTAACCCTTTCAACTTGCAGGGTGGGCTAGGGTGAAACAAGGGGTGTCAGGGGAGAAGCAAAGTGTAATGACATGTCAATAATTTCCAAGATTTTGGTTGCAAACTTGCAAAAGCAGAAATAATGAGCCATCATGATTTACCAAATTTGAGAATCCGAGAGCCAAACTAGCAGAGAAATCTCTGCAGTCGGCGTTTTCCAGTGCGCTGCTTTGGAAATTTCACACAAAAACAGATGATGTTTTGCCACAGAACTTATAGCACTGAGGCTCAGCACTGTCCCCTCCAATTATCCTGGGGACGCAGTCAGTAAGAGCCAGCATGTTGGTGAGTTTATTTTTCTTGCGTTTTATCCGTTGACTGTGTCCAAACAAATCTGCTCTTTGCTAGATAATGCTAGCCAACGTTAGCCTGCCAAGATGATCCATGTCAAACGCTGACAGGACATTTTATGTGGCTTGAAGGTGCTGACGAAAAAAGTTACAGCAAATGTTACTGAGAACAGTTTGTCAGATAGCGATGCTGCTGAATTAGATGATGGCTGAACTTGACTTTGGGGTTGTTGTCCATCGGAATCATAGAGTTAAAGGGATTTTTTTTCATGAGAAAACTGCTAAATATGTAATAATAATATAACAGTGTAATATGTTTTGTTGAAAAGAGATTAATTGTATGGGTTTAATCAATGCCAGGAGAGGGACCTTGAATAAAAGCAGTCAAACCTACCTAAAAATGCTATACTGCAAGTACAAGTCTTCCATTCAAATGCTTTATTTAAGTATTAACCTCTTTCACAAAGGACATTTTGTTATGTCACAGAAGCACAGGTGTAAATAAAAAAATGAATGAAGGCTGAATTTCATTAAGGCTCCTGATATTGTTCACGCTGGCTCACGGTCACACTGTCATGGCTCACTGGGACACCTGAATACAACAAAGCCACAGTTAATGTGATTAGAAACACGTGTGACTTTCCTACTCTGACGAGTCCAAATGTCTGCTGTGAAAAGATCTATTAGTTTTGTTGTCAGTTACCCAGTTGGCTTTATTTTTAGATTAATTATGTTTGGTTTACAGACTTCAGAAAACAGTGAAAAATGCTGTGCAAGTAGCTCAGAACAGATTCTAAGTTCACTGGTTTTCACTGACACAATGCTAAAATAAGCATTTTTGTAATAAAGATTGTCAAATCCTAAGATATGGAACAACACATTTTCTGATATTGATATTGGTTTTCAAAAACTGCATTCAGAGAGAAATCCTACAAAAGCGTCGAGCAGAGGGAGGCCTTGCTGTTATTGCTCACAAAAGACCATTTTGTTTCCTTGTTCTCTCCTTCCTCATTCTTTCACGGCCCTCCTTGATCATTCAATACTTTCTTCGGCTCTCTCAGAGAGATATCTCCACAGCCGTGCTCATTAATTCATGAATGTGCTGAAAGTGCTCACTGTTGTGGAGGACCGCAGGGATACATCCACAGTGAACACAGGTACACATAATCATGTGAACACACACGTTTAAGTCAAGTTGAAATGAAAAGTGCCCTTTTAACCCTTTTAGATCACATCCCCTGGAGTATTTTTGCACTTATTTAGCAATATATGCCAAAGAAAAACAGAAAATCCATTGTTTTCCGATGTCAAAATCCAATTGTGTTTTATTCCTGTAAAACAAAATATGACGTGCTTATGCGAGCATGAATCAACCAATTTCAACCAGTAATATCATGACATCCGACCATCAAGCAGTCTTTCATTTTTAGCAGCACAGAGCTAAGATTCATTAGTTAGCTAGCTAGCAGCAGCATGGTGAGTCAGTGCTTTGGATATTTGGTGGAGACAATACTCTTCAGGGGATGGATGCTTGCTCTGGTAACAGGGGTGATGAAGGTGTTAAAGGAAGCCTGTTTCACTCAGAAATACATCAAGATACTCAAAACGCCATTTCACCTGGACTTCATTCAGTAGTTTTCAAATTGAAATAAGATCTCATTTAATAGACTCGATGTTGGGGCAGGCAAACCCAAAAATTCTCACCTTGAGAATCTCTACCAGACTACATTTAGAAAGTGATGCACTCAGTGCTGCATAGACCCACACACTCTCAGGTACACGTACACACAGCCACCCACACACAGAAGGAAGTGGTTGTGAATTCACCGTGTGTCCAGTAAGTGCTGATAATGAAGCTGTCGGTGGTGATCAATAGAGATCAGCTCTCGTCACTTCTCGCCGCTCTGGCCCTCTCCGCTCCCCTCACCAGTCTTATCTGAGCCCTCCCTCTCCATTCCCCTCTGCACCTCCTCGCTCCTTCTACTGATTTGTGTTTGCTCCGTCATCGCTCACTCTCCTCCCCCACATCTCCAACATCAATGCCGGCCGAGAAATGTTTCGTCCAGCTGGTTCCTGTCTGAAGGGCATTGCCACATGGGGTCGCCATGCATGGGGACGAACATTGAATGAATATTAAAATGAATTGTAATGGAAGTATTTCTGAAGTGGTAAGCCTTGAGATCATGGATGATGTTTGGAGGTCGGAACAGTTCACAGTGGAGATGTAAAACACCATCAGTGAGCTTGGAGGAAATATAGGGCATTTTTATGGAAGTTGCACCAATATTATTTTTATATTAATACGTATTTTATATCAACAATGGATCAAATAACTGACTTTGAAAGAGGCCGTTTGTAGTGAAGATCTCACTGAGAATTATCACCCAGCTCTTCGGCCCCCTCCAGCTCTACGATGCGTTTTGGTGTCTTTCAGCTCATTGTTTTGGTTTTACAGACTCCACCCTCATCCACCCTATTTGCAGCCACAGCAGGCTTAGCTGGTGAAGCGAAAGAGGTTGAAACAGAGCTGAAAGTCTGTGAATAGAACAGGTGAAAAAATGTTTTGACGCAGCGTTAATGAAACGGAAATACAGCGTTAAAGAACATCCCATCAATTATCTGCACCATCCATTATCTAAATCCCGTATTTAGAAGTGAAATTAAAAGGTCATTAAGATTACTTCTCCAACTGCTTGTTTTGATTTTGTCTAGCCATTTTTTACCTGACGTATTTAGTTTTGCATTCACATTTTGCCATAATGACGGGCATTTTCAGATGCATTTACTGTGCCTTTTCTTTTCACTCCCCCCAAAAAGTAATTTAGATAAAGTCCACATGACTCCATCTCCTTGCAATTAAACTGGTAAATATTCCAAAATGTTATCATAACTGATAGGAGTAAAGGGCATGTTCTCCGCCGTCAGCTGCGTTGCTTAACTCGGCGTGCTTTTAAATCAAGGGAGCTCTCGTATTATCTGACAGAAACAAGCACAACTTAATGAATTCTAACTGCTGAGGTCACAGTTTAGTTTATTTCGACCAATGTAAGGTCGAATATTAAGTCTCACTCTCACTTTTTGTCACCTTTGGTGCTCAGAACAACAGAAAGAATCTGCCGTGAAACTGGGAATATTGATATTTTAGGAAGATTATTGCATTAACAATGTTGTCAGGCTCAGGTGTGACCCGTATATGTTAAATAAGCCTGAATCAGAATCGGTGCCAGTGCCATCAGTACCCGTGGAGTCTAGTCAGTTCTAGTCTTAAATGTCAAGCAGCTGCACTCTACCATCAATTTCCGTAATCTTCCTCCCTCTCTCCTCCTCCTCCTCCTCCTCTTCATGCTCTCTGCACCCTCCCTTTCAGCTCGCGGAGAAGATCTCGCTTGATTGCTGTGGTTGATGGCTGTGAGGAGAGAAGGAAAGAGGCGAGATGGAGAGGGAAGATGAGCGGTTGCGGCAGAGAAATGACGGGGTGCTGTTTGCCCCCTCGCACAAATTTCGGATTTAGGGTTTTCAGATGTTCACACCACTGCAGCTGCAAAATGGATGAGGGAGAGAGACGTGGAGGAGTAGAATAGACAAGTGCGAAAAAAAAATAACAAACTGACATAAAACCCAGAATGGTAGCAAAAATAATAATAGTTGTAGCAGACACTGCAATTGTTGGAGGTGGAGGTGGAGGTTGGGGATGTTTTTCTCCCCGCTGTTGTTGCTGTAGTTGTAGTCGTAGCAGGTTATGCTATATTTGTTGGTATTTCTGCTGCTGGTAGTGCTGTTGTGTAGGTGGTTGTTAGTGTGGATGCCTCAGAAGAAGAAGTTTTAGTTGTTGTTATAGCAGGAGGTGTGATTGTACCTCTCGTTGGATGCTTTTATTGTTGAGATTGCCACTCTTGATGTTGCATGCGGTCGTCGGCGCCCGTTTCTTTCTTCTTCTTTTTTTCCCGCGGACGTCTTTGGTTGTTTATATTTGTTGTTTTTTGTTGGAGCAACTGTTGTCACTGTTTTGGTTGTTGTTGTTGTTGCTGCTGCTGTGCCTCTACTATTTTTCATCCATGTTGATCCAGCCAGCTGGCTGCTCATTCTGTGGCCCTGTGTCAACAGATAGGCCTGAGATGGATGCCCACTGGTCTTTTGTTGGAGGGAAAGAAAGAGAGACCCCCACTAATGTCTCCCTTCCCTTTCACCGTTTTCTGTTTCTCTCTTTTTTAATGTCCCCCTCTGTCCTTTCAGTCGTTCTGCTGCTGTGATTTGTGGCAGCAGGCAGTGATAGGGGAGGAGGTAACTGTAGGGTAGACATGTATTAAGGGAGGGGAAGAAAAAGAAGGGATGGAAAGGGAGGCGTGGGGGGACACAGGGCACATCGCTGAGTAAATAAAGGGATGAGAGTTGGGTAGTAGCTGTTTGTCAGGCCGTACACACTGTGCCAGCAGTGTGTGTGTGTGTGTGTGTGTACGGATGTGTTCGTGTGCACAAACCTGTGCTAAGTCAGTAAATCTGCATGATGCATGTGAATGCTTCGTGTGTGTGTGCGCGTGTGCATGATAGCACACAAGCTCTGCTGTGAATCTTCTCACAGATGGACGGCTGCAAACACACAGCAGACCTCATTCATATTAATGAGCCAAATCTATACAATGAAATTTTAATGCCAACAATTTGTGACTGGGTGCCCAGTGTATATCAGTGTGCTCAATTAGTTAGGGGAATTGGTATGTACGAGTGTGTATGTACAGATGGGTGACAAATTAAAAGTGTCTCAGTAAGGTGTTGTTCCACCGCGCGCCTCCAGAATAGCTTCAGTGCCTCAGCCATAAATTCTTTTAATTTGTCACCCATCTGTATTTGAAGCGCTCGATCTATCAAAAACTCCACCAAGGGTCCTTTTCCAAGACAAGAAAAGTAACCATGTACAGTCTTTATCTTTCTATGTGTATTAGGGCTGAGCAATCGTTTGATTGAATCATTAATCAGCAATGTGATGCGTGCGCCGTTGAGATGAGAAACGAGGGATCATAGTGCAGCATGGATGCTAATGCTTAGAAATCACCTGTTAGTCATTTAAGACGCTGCAGCTGTTTTATCATCGTATGATTATTTCTTTGATGTCGACTGTAGAAACCACAGACCTGTTTTCACAAGTTTGAGCCATCTGTAGACATACAGAAGTGTTTAGTATCATCACTTACCATGTTTAGACCTCCCCAAGAAACTGTGAGAAATAATGACTCAGGACGGGGTAGGATTAGCAAACAAAGCTGTTTCAGGATCCGCCTGAAATTCCAGATATCCTGAGCATTTTCCTTTTATTACATATCAATATTCAGAACTTTCTGACTTTTATCAGATGACCTCTAATTTTTTCTAGGCCCTCTAGCCAATTGGTGACAGTCACGGCCTATATCGCAATTTTTTGGTGATAATCATGAGTTGGAAATGCTGACATCAGGCAAGCTGTGCATCTATTTGCATGCATGTGCATGTGCGTCCTGTATATAGAAAACCTGTGGGGGTTTATTACATTGTCCGATTCTTTCCCATGAGGCCTCAGCTATGTGTCACTGAATCACCATCTATCTCCCCCTCTCCATGCAAAAATATCACCCCAAGTAAACTGTCAGAGAGTTGCTCAGATGAAGAAATAGGAACTCTGAGAATATTGTGCATGAGTGTGTGTGCGTGCGTGCGTGCGTGTGTGCGTGCATGCGTGTGTGTATGAGCGTGTTAGCATCCCACCTGCGTTTGTTCATGCCGATGTGTCATACCACAGTACGCTTATGCAGTTATTTGGCAGTGATGGTCGCTCCCATGTCAAAACACACACGCACACACATACACACACACACACACCTGATACCAGGTCCAATATCAGTGTAAATTAGACAGGAGGACCACTCTTACACCCGGTGCACACAGCACTGAGTGTCACTGTCACCGCAGGAGAAGAGAGGATGAGGAAGCAGAGAGTCAACAAGATAGAAAAAGGAGAAAAAAGGGGAAAGATAGAAGCAGAGAGGAAGGGGAGGGCAGAGGAGTGGTGGATACTGCTCATTGCCATTGTTATTCCCCCCTGCAGAAAATGGCTACCTCCATTAAGTCACTAATGATCCCTGCATTGTGCCATGGCAGTGTCGGTGAGAGGGACTGAAATGTCTGAGCGAGAGAGAGCCGGGGAGTGATGCAGAGCAGAGGTGAAATTATGGAGTGAGTGATGGAGAGGGAGGGAAACGGGGAAAGACAGAGGAAGGGGAAAGAGGGGAAAAAGAGGAAGTAGCGGAAAAGTAAGTGGAAAAAGAGTGAGGGGACGAAATGAACGAAGCAGCGAAGGATGGCGCTGCAGGGAGACTGAGCGAACATGGATGTGACATGCATTTTCCATATGGTACGGCTTCCTAATGTGGCTCTTTTTCCTCGGTGCCGTGCCAAACGCCGGCGTCTGATCCATCATGTCACTCACCGCCGCTGGAGCGTGACATTAATGGACATTGTTGGGATGAACGGGCACACGAGAGCAGATACACAGACATGTATTCATTCACACATCCAGGCAGAACCGCTGAGGCGGTGTAAGAACGGGCACGCAAATGCAATTTTTTTTTCAAAGAGCACAGACAGACTCTCGCTCACAGGCTCACGCACATTTAAAAACATGCATCTTTGGAGGCCTATAGGAAGGGGCGGTTATGTCATTGAAGACAAAGCAGCACATACCCAAACATTTAGGCTGACTGTCTTTGATCTTGAGCAAGTTTTCTGCACACACCTGTGTGTTCGCAACTCCCCGAAACATCCTCAAATTAATCTGTTCTCTCTACGCCTCGATGAACACTGCAGTCACACAACCCCGTCCTCCAGCCAATCACTGCGGAGATCTGCTTATTGAGGAGCCGGCGAATGCCACGGCTAGTTGTTTGATTTGAATTTGAATTTTAAAACATCTCCCTCATTACATTTTCCATTATTCAATCAATTATTCATGAAATCCACAAACGAGCAAGGGTGCTCGGATGCCGAGCAAACACTTGGACAGCCCTGAACTTGATTCACTGTTTCTCCTTCATAACCTCCAAGTATGTGAGCTCCTGCCTCGTATACAAGTGTCTCCTAAGGACACTCAGAGAGACAGAGCAGGAGGTGGGAGGAGAGAAGGCATGTCTGACAGGAGAGAGGGCTGCCACAGACAACCAGACCGAGTTAGAGGAATGGTAGCAGAAGCAGAAGGGGATACGGAGAGGGGTGGCAGATGGAGGAAGATGAGAAGTGGGGCGCTTGGGAAAGGCAGAAGGATGGAGGGGAGAAGAAATGAAGAGGAAGGGAGACGCAGACACAAAGAGGAAGAGAGGCAGACGGCAAGACAGAGGGCAAACGGAGTTGAAGCAACCAAGGCAACCAGCAGCATCTGTGATCAATAATATGCATCCAATGTGTGATACGCGGAGCAGAGCACCAGCCGGGCTCAGGCCTGCCACCCACAGCAAAATACTACGCCACCTGGAACAGGATATTGTGCTTGAATAACAAAATAAATCACATATTTTCCCTTCTCTTCACATCACTCTCCGTCCCTTTTGTCTGCTCATCCTTCTCTCTGTGTCTCTGTGCAAGATAAATAAAGAGATGTAATGAGGAAATCTTACCACCTTCTGAGAAGCAGCCATTGTGTTCTTATATTACAAGTCGTGAATAGTAAAAGGCCCTCGCTGTCTCGCTCTAGCCAAGACACAATTCAGGCAAAGTCAAATAGGCACTTGGATAAAATAAAAGGTGGGACAAGGGGCCTTGAGGATATTGAAAAAGCAACAAATGACCTTGTCCAAGTTTCATCCCTTCAACCGTCTTTCTCTCCCTGTGTTTCATTTTCTGCCTCTGCCTCGCCACCTCCCTCTTTCCCACTCACTCACTTGCTAATGGTTATTTACCTTGTTGGAAAGGGCTTCGCTTTCTCACCGGAGAGATCGACAACGGGACGCGAGCAAAAGCCGAGCAGCCTCCACAAAAGAAAGAGAGGAGAGAGGGAGCGGGCAGAAACGGGAGAAAAGAACGGAAAATATATCATTCATGTCGGTCTCCCCGGTGACACCGACTCTCCCTCCCACTCTCCCTCACAGCTGTAATGGAAGTGAAGGTTTGGCCACAGACAGAGAGGGAAGAGGAAAAAGAATTACATGTCAATATTTGTTCCCACTGGCTGCCTGGATTGAAACAGATACATTACATTCTCTTAGTCTTTTTCCCCCCCTGAAGCCAATTCGAGAGCTCTACCTTTGTTTGGGATCAAGAGGACTTCGGGGGTCGCCCGGGAGAAAGCAGACATGGCGAGGTAGTGAACGAGGACACCAAGGAAAGGTATGAGTTTTAGGGAAAGAGGGCGAGAGGATGACTAACGCGGACAAACAGTGATTTTATGGCCACAGAATGGGAATAAGTGGAGTGGACATTTCCCATAGCAAGTCTTTGGAACACAAACAATGAGTCAAATCATTGTCCGCGCCAGCTACTTCTCTATCTCATTGACTACAGGCTGTATCATCAGCATGAGCAGTTATTGCTCTTGAGCCACAGGCTGTCCCTTACTTGGAAATTGCATTGGCTATACGAATAAATGCTACCGAGAACAGAAATGCTTGCTGCACTGCGTTTTGTGCTCTTTGGAAGCACCAGTGAGGCTAATACGCAGCTACAGTTTGCTTTCTGCAGCCCGTACCACAGCAGGAAAGTTTGCTTCGTTATATTTGTTTTCCTGAGGTTGACAATACCTCATTACCAGTAAGCTGGGGCTTGAAAACAGACATTACACACCACTTCCTGTTTGAAACAATTATTCCTTGCCTTATAGCGTTGCACCCGAGTAAACCCACATATTGTTGTCCTTTGCTAAGGAACAACAAGCCTCCTTCTCTCCTGCTGAAAACAAGTCGCACAGAATAGTAGCTGCTTTATTGGACAGAGTTTGAGTAATCCCTCAACCAAATACATCCGATTTTGGCTGGTGTTGATGGACCTGTCTGCGCTTGTTACTCAATTGTTCATATTTGGCAGAGAGCATGAAGACACAGCTTGATATGAGTATCAGTCCAAATTGTAGTTCCCAGTTTGTCTCCTTTTATGTTTAGGAAAAGGAAGAGTGGAGGGATTTCTGAAGTCTTTAGAAGACCTTGTTTGACATTTTGTCCCTATTTAGCTTTTAGATGTAAGGGAAAACTCTGACCTGCTGGTGGCACTAGAGGAAAGGTCGGGGGATCACCAAAGTCGGTAGACTATCGTTATCATCCATTGAGCTTTGGTGCTAGCATGGCTGAAATCCTTTTGAGATCATTTATGGCAACAAAATGCAACAAAGTTCACCTGTATGAAATTGTGTCACCAGAGTTTGTCATTGTTGCAACAGGACCAAGCGAAGCGACAAACTCTAGGCTTGTTGAACCCCGACACATAATGTTCACCAGCTCTTTCACCGCAAAGCACACATGCAGCTAAAAAAACTGGCTCGTGCCTTTATGTGTGTAACAAATTGACAGCCTCACCATGTCAATATTTCATTACGTTAATACACACTACACTACATGAGGCCCCAGAGCTGGTAGAACAGGGTTTGTAAGTCAGTTTGTGTGTCAGGATTGATGACACATGTGACGCCAACTGATTAATTGGCCACAGGCAGTCAGGCCTTCCTATCCGGAGCCATTTGTAAATGCTTTGTGTGCTTCCAAACCGCACTTACAAATCGATGCAGCGCTATCTAACAATGCTTACAGCCATTGGAATATTGAATGAGACATACTGTTAAGGTCATCCAGAGTTGTACAGCGGGAGCGATCCCTCCTGCAATCCCTCTCGCACTGAGCAAAGATTTAGAAATGCAGTTAAGAGTTATCTGAAGCCAAAAACGACTCTGGAAAAAAGAGATAAAACAGGTGTGCAAGATCCTTCAGTGCTTTAGGTTTACTATAAAGGAAACTGGTGTCACATTTTATTATATCACTGTCAAATTATGAACCTCTTTACTGCCTTTCAGTCCCGGGTTTTCACTACTTTTACTCAACAACTGCCCTCTCTCCCATTCAACACTCAGAAGTTTGCTCAAAGTCAAGTCTTTAGATCCAAATCAGGCCACATGAAACAATGATGTTGATTGTCACCGAGGCAACAATTTTCTTGCGGCACCGAAGGCATTTGATTGTGAGATTAGAGTTGCAGTCATTTAACACAACCTGAATAAAGGTTAATTGTGACTGCAGATAAAGATTATCATGGCATTCAGACTAATCTGTTTGGAATAAGTTGTCTGTTTAGCATCATAATAATTTGCTTTTTTCGCAGAAGTTGTATCACCCCGGGCCACCCTGGGATTTGTAATAATTGCACCAGCTCTCTGCGTTCTTAATCCCATACGAATCTGACATGCCTGTAATCTGTAACGCAGTGATCATTTGATAATTTGTCCAATGTGAATCTGCATCTCATTAAAAGTGGGGCCATTTTATTTTCCATAACAATTTCTCTGCTGCACGTTCTTCTTCCTCTTTCATTTTAGTGAAGTGTGGAGGCTGCTGTGGAAATTCCTAATGAAAGCTTGATAGTAATTTGGGTACAAATTCGGGAGACTCATCTAGCTACTCAGCATGAAGACCCATTATGTTTCTGTTGTCTCCAGAGATAATCCTTGGGATTAAATTAGAGTGAAACACTGAGTTTGTTTATCTGGTGGAAAGGCAGCACGTGAAACACAGACGTGGATTAGATACAGAAATCATTTGAGGTCCCCTGGTCCGCCAGTGCAAATGAGGCAAAATCAAACATGTGGCAAGAAATCATATTAGGCTGCAGATGTGAATTTGATTGGGAGTAATACAGCAAAGGAGTCCAAATGTTACCGAGATCAAATTGATCACTGGTTGCTGATTAGCGTTTTCGTCATAAATCATTAGTAATCTGTGATGGATTATGTTGTGAAAGGAACCCTGCAGGTCCAACTATATCCAAATGGTTTGCTCCAGTCAGATTAGAGGTTTTACTTCTGACATTACTGTACATCCTCCATTTGCATTTCATATTTTGAGCATTCTGTTGAATTCTAATGAGTAAAAGGTGGGCTTGAATACATACCAATATTCAAATGTAAAGGTCAACACCGGAGTGTACCTGAGCACGGTCAGAGTGAAGAAGCACCCTGAAATGACACCTCCAGGTCGAGTCGGAGCACTTTGGCTAAATGCAGAACCACTGTATGTGGCATGCAGTCCTGAAAGCCCTTCATTCTGGGACAGGGTGCCCTTTTTAAATAATGTAACCTTCAGAATGTGAGAGGTGACTGGTTGTGCTATTCACTGTACTCATTTTAAACGCTCACTTCAAAACATGGCCCCAGGGGCCTCATTTGAGTATGGACAGCACTTCACAGTCAACATTTGACCTTTAAAGCCCCAAATGGTTTTTCCTCAGTTATTTCACTGTTGCATATGCACGTTTCCCCAAAGGATATGGATTGCAGATGGCAAATAGCTTTTAGGATTGTTTTCATTCACATTTTCCCCAGCACTCTCAGTCCAGTTCAAAATGTGTTTTGTAACCTGCTGTTTTCAAAATAAGATAAATCGAAAGCAGACTTTTCTGACTGAGGTTTTGAAGTTTTTGCCAGTTTTTGCCTTCTGACAGTCCTCATAAGAGGTGTGTCAATCATTCTGAAAAAGAAATGGCTTCACGTGTTGTTTTTTTACCATCTGTGACGTGGCCATGCTGCTTCCCACACAGCTGTGCCACGTACATTTTATCTTATTTTGTAATATCAATGCAACCGTTCAAACCAGACATAAAAGGAAAACTGGGGCACACACTGTACTGAATATGCATGAAGGCTAATACACTTTTTAAAAATTGCACTTTTGTAATGAATAGAAACAACAATCTCTCTCTGAAAAGTCAGAGATAATCATTTTTTCTATTAGGAAAGCAGATTGACCTCTTCCCTCTCCCCGGCTTTTTGGAGGAAATAACTTTTTTAGCTTAGCACCTCTGCCCTGAAGAGATTTGCACGCTACTGGGCCCATGCAACCATATGATTTCAATCTCACCCGATACACTGATAGGGATCATCCAAAAAAAACAACCCCAAAAAAAAAAAAAACCACATTACACTTAATATTGCAGCATGCTGCAGCAATCACATAATACTGTAAGATGTATTTCCCCCCAGTGCGGGAAAAAAGCCATCATCACGAGGGAAAAAAACTAGTTCTCATAACCAAAGACGGTGTTTATTACAGATCTGCGAGGAGAAAAATGGATTTACAACAGCCACGGCTGAATCTGTATGCTAATTTGTCTCAGAGCGTTAGCGTGAGGCATTCACCCAGATTCTGTGAGACAAACATCCACCTACTCCTGATGGCCTTGATGTACACTTTATGCCGCAGACACAGAAAGCACAAGTTCATGAGACAGGCACATGGAGGACACATGAAGACGCATGAATAAGAAATGCAGAGATGAATGCAGCATCAAACGCTGACTGAACTGCGTTCTTTGATTAAGATGCATTTAAATGCATTTATGTGTGGCTTTCTACTGTACATGCGTAGTCATGTTGTTTGTCTGCAGAGGAAGGTGTTAGATGATACTATGTTTCAGGGTCAGGGTTTGCAGAAATTGTGAAAGAACATATTTTCTCTCTCACTTCTGCTGGCATGCAGATGATTGTAGTTTTATGTGCTAAGCTTTTGTGATGTACACCTTTCAGATTTCTGACAGTACAGTAGAGGTGAATGAAGTTTCATTTGCATCGGTCAAGAAATGACACCTCTTTTGAGAGATTGCTACTTTCAAATGTAGTCTTTTCTGCTGAAGAAGTAAAACTTGACAGTTTGGTCTGTGGATTGTCCTTGGGTGACTAACACTTTTTCTGGGAACACACATTGCTGTCAGTCGTTTTTTAAAGGTACCCTTTGAAATGCTGTGAGCACCACAGACAATACTTCACACACCCCCATGGTGTTGGGGTTGAAGCAGAAATTTCAGAGACAGATGTGTCAAAACCTGGACAAATAAAACCAAACTATCCTTTTTTTTAGTTATTTGGGTGAATTGACCCTTTAACCACAGGTCAGTTGCTTTCTAATGCCTAATGCATTGATTGTCAGCATTATGATGAAGCTCAGGTGCCACATGACAAATGACTGATTACACCCCTCTGATAAGTTTGAAACAACAAAGACTTATTGAAATGTACTGCCTGTAGGATAACACTGATTGGCAGACTTATTAAAAAGCTCAGGTGCGTGGTGGTAGTGTTCTTAATAAATGGGCCCAAGCGGTGTCAGATGCCCATCAGGGTACAATAGAGGGGGGTGACGGGGCTGGGCTGTCCCATCAGTCACAGTGCGGTGGGGGGTCAGAGGTGACCCTGGCACCCCATCTGGTTCAGAACACAGACAGGAGAAAGGAGAGAGGGGGGAAGTGTGTATTGAAGGGAGTGGCAGTGGTGATGCTGGTGGTGGGGGGGTGAGACACGCTAATATGGGGGTCCTTATGCAAGCATACAAATGTGTACATGTATGATGGACTCATGTGGACACACTCCACATCTCCAGTGTGTAATCAGAACAATCCACACACTCATACATTCTCCTGCAGAGGGCTGGGGTCAGGGGTGATCTGTCACACGACCCACCTCAATTGTAACAGATGGACGTGCGCACACACACGCGCACGCACTTCCGCGCACATGTGTCCCAGTGAGGCTGGCAGGGTCCTGACCCGCGTGACCAGGCTTGCAGACCAGGCAGGCATATGGACCAGGACCCCAGGGGGAAGCGGAATAGACAAAGAGCCGTGGCACCGTTAGAGGATAAACACATGTAGTTTATTCAGCTTTTAAGTCGGGAATTGAAGTTTACACCTTTTTTGTACAGCAGATTGTTGTTTTTTTAAGATAAGTTCTTTGCCATTGCTATCAGCCTTGTGCTTGCTACATGCTGTTATTGTTCTCTTTAAAAGAAAGATCAAGCACAGTTCAACGCTGATCCGAAAGTGTTTTTGTTTGTTCTGGCCGGGGCTGGGATGAAGCAGGTGCTGGTGCTAGTTGTCACTGTGAGCTTGGGCGAGGAGGGACATCCATGGGTAGGCATGGCTGGGTCCAAATTAACATGGGTTGCCTCACCTGCTGCAAACTGTCCCACATCAGTGAATCTAATTCCTTTGTGCTCATTTTTTTTTACATACAGTCATTTTATTTTTGCTGTGGGCTGAAAACAATCCGTGCCTGTTTCTCACTTACAGATGCATGTGCATACAAACCCATACAAGAGCAATAAGTGACTCCAGTAGGTCTTTGTAGGTACAAAAAGACCGGCAACTGTCTTGCATAGACCACGATGGGCATATTTACAGTATTTAAAACAGAATCAATTTGCACCTTAATAATAGTTTGACATTTTGGGGCAAGCACTTGCTTTCTTGCTTAGAGTTAGATGAGAAGATCAACTCCACTTTCATGCCTGTATGACTAAACATGAAGCTACAGCCAATGACAGCTTCATTTATCTTCGCATGAAGACTGCAAGCAGGGGGAAGCAGCGCCTTTAATGCTCGCTAATTAACACATAATATCTCATTTGTTTTATCCCCAGGCACTTGATTTGAAAAGATGCCACGGAGTTGCATTATGGGAAGCGTAGGACCTGTGACCTGTGCCAGAACCCTAAAAATCAGGGTATGTACTAGGATGTGTTTGACTCGTAACGTTTTAAAAGGCAAAACAGATCTACACACCCGCTGGATAACACTCTGCCCCCCCCGTGCAGTTAATTTAATCTGGTTTCATTTGTAAGTTGCATTCCCAAGTGCCTCCTGCCTAGATTGTTTTTATAGAACCGACCTGGTCGTCAGCAACCTTCACCTGCGATATCTCCTCTCTTATCAGTAGAGATTAGCTTTCCCCTCACATTTGCCATCTATCACTCCATCTATTCTCCGTCTCTCTGTCACACATGCAAAGACACACACAGCTATCGCTACATGCGATGTACGCAGTCGATCAGCTCGAGTTGAAACCTCTTCACTCCCCATTTACTCCCAACTCCATGTGTATGCATGCATGCAGACACACACGCTCAGACCTGAGAGATGTGCACAGGAACAAATCACCAGCTGCCAGCGGTAAATGAAGATATAACCACTCCTGGCCGCCATGTACCTCCAGCAGTGCCACTTAATCCTGCCATAGGATCTAATGTGGATGGACTTTCGGTGATGGAGAAAGACATGCACTAACAAACACATCCACTCCAGCTAACAGTGATTGACACGAGCCTGTGCAAAGCTCCCCCTGTCTTTTACACACAGTCACCCACACAAAAAGGCCAGCATGCAGAAACATACAAGCATGACAACACACGCGAACGACACACGCGCGCAATCCACACGTCTTATTGCAACAGCCACACTAACACTTTTTATGCTTTAATAGTTAAAACATCCATAGCTTTCTTTTTCAGCTGCTGCCAAATCTTTGATGTTCATCACTGAATGACATTTTGCCAAGACAAAACTGTGTGATTCACCATACAAACACACTTTGATGCATTCTCACACACCCTGTATTTCTTTATATGTAGACTTGTAGCTATACAGTAGTATATCTCCTTGGAGAATACTAACACTAACACGCTCACAGTTACAATGCTAACATGCTGATGTTTAGCGGTTATAATATTTATGCTCTTTGCCATTTGAGTTTTACAAATTAGAATGGTAACATTCACCAATTAGCGTTAAACAAAGCAAAACTGAGGCTTTATTGGACCAGACCAACGTCAACATCCTTACCACTGTCCTCATAGCAATTACATTAAGACAAGAGTACACACAGCCAATCCTAAAATCACTCATATTGCTTTAAAATAACATTAACAAGAAGCGAGTTCCTGCATAAGTGGCTGCAATGAGGTGGTCAGAATCAAAAACCTGGTTGAATGTGAAAAGCCGTGAACATCCCTGCATGATAGAAATGAAAACAGAAAAGGGCACATAAATTCAGCTCTTAGTTTACCTTTGTATTACTTGAAGGATATGTACACATCACAGGAACATTATGCTTCAGTTGTCATTTTAAGAGAGGCCACTGGCAAGAGACAATTGGTAGGAGAGGGTGATTATGAGGATGGATGGCAGAGATAGTGTAAATACATTCACTGGCAGAGCATGTGTCTGTGCCTCTTGGGCGTGCTTATACTTGGCAGATTAGTCATACTCACATTGCTTTTCGCTCTGTGTGATGCACAGAACTTTGTGTCCGTATTTTATCCATATTTTACAGAAAGCATCTCTTTGACTGTCTTTTCGTTAAGTACAGGCAAGCCTCCATCCCATCTGCGCTGTGTACTTCAGACTTTTTGGCAGGTAAGATACTCCATCCCTGTCAAGTTCATCCATCTTCTTCTTCATCCTCTTCTACCATTGGCAGGTGCCATTTGAGTGAATGACTTCTCATCAGTGTAGGTTACAGCTGTCGTGGCTGTAACATTTAGCATTTGGTGGCAGGTGGCAGACCCCCATCTGTTTTTCTTTTTTACAGAGGTTAAAAATACTGGAAATTTACAGGAACATATTTAAACCACACACAAAAACCACAAATGTCAAGCTCAATGTTGCACCAAAGAAAAAGTCAGATGATCACCAAAGTCATTAGGATTCATCATCAGGGAACCATGAACATCTGTGCAGAGTTTTGTGCCGTCAATCAGATGATGAGATATTTCACTGGATAAGAGAAAACTTAGTTCTGCTGGTGGTCCTGTGTGAAAAGCCAAAGGACCAGCAGATTCAATAAGACGAATCCCCTGAGGGGGATGTCAACCTGTCCAACAGTTGTAGAGATATGTCGGCGTAAACTGAAGTGGTGGACAGACATACAGACAGACGGACGACTAGACTGCCATCCCTAGAACTCACATAGATCCTTCTCCTCTCTCTCCCTCCCTCTCTCCCTCTCTCTCCCGCTCTGTCAGTCTCTTTTGTTCCCTGTCCTCCCTCTGTCGGGGTCTGTCACCGTTGCCTCCATCTGCAGAGAGCAGTGATCATCGTTAATGACAGGCGGGCTTTAATTAGCCCACAGTAAACAATTAACACAACAGCAAAAAAAACAAAACAAAAAACATTTCAATGCAAATCACATCCTCCAATGATAAAGTGCTGCAACAATATCAATGAATACATTTGCGTGTAATTAGGAACACCTTCGAGGTTATTTCTGCGTGTGTGTGTGCCAGCATATGCATGCGAATGATTGTATGTGTGTTTTGTCTTAATAATTCCTTTAAAACTGTTTTCCTTTCCACTTTGCTGGCCTTTTGTGTGACTCACTCATTAATGCTCATAGAATTGCCATTTCAGTAATGGATGTCTGAAAGTAAAGCCATAGAAACTACAATCAAATGAAGCTGAATGGGCTGCAGATGAATGGGGAAACAGGATACAGTGAAATAGCTTTCTCTGCTATCTCCCTTTACTCGGCATGTTTTTAAACACGTCCTGTTTATTATTTTCAGTGTAAAGACGATCTGTATCTGTATTGAATCAAATAGGCGGTTCATGACGGAGCGTGGAAATGGAATGGGGCAGACCGCCAAGAATAGCATACAGTGACACAAGTTGCATTGTATGTGAAAATACATCCAGCCTTGAATTGCAATTACATTGTTAACAACAGGCCACAAAAAATTACAGGCGGAGGGAATTAAGTCGTATTAGTCCATCTGTCATTCATGGGTTGTCAGACCCTGGAGAACATCTTCTCTCTGTTGGTGATTTGGTATGGTGAGCCTCTCCATATGCATCACACTCCCCAGATCCCTCAGTCACACATGAAAAACTGGACTCCAGCATCCCAACAGTGGAATATGATGTCTGGCTGACAAATTAATGACAGACAAATGGCATCGGTCCTTGAATGCGTTGGCTTTGTGTTAATTGCGAGAGTAAGTACAGAGTCTTGGGTGAATCGCCGCTAAAGGACATTTGCACAGAAATGATCAAAGTTCCCACGTGCAATGAAACAAAGGGCGACAGCGGTATTTTTCCCTGTCAGTCTTCCTTTTTTTGCAGGGGGCTTTGTTAAATGCCGTGGAGAAACCGGTGCTGTTGACACGATAAATAATTTGTCATCTCGGGGCGGCGATACTGCAGGTTTTACTGCAAGTAAATTGAAATGCCTTCTCTGGTGTGGCAGTATAGCAGCTGATAGACCTGATACAAACCAGACAACAGCAGAAATGTCATTTCCAGCAAATGTTGCTCTACTTATCTGGGTCAATCACTAACAAACATGTCACCTTGTTTTGACCTGTAATTGCAGAGCCTCCCTATGGGCCAGTCGCCGTGATACAAACTAAAAAAAAAAGCAGCAGCCAGATGTACGAATGTTGTCCGTCATTCAAAAGACGAGTACTTTCAGCGCAGAATCTGGTATTTCTTGTCAAAAATGTGCATACCTTCACGCATGCTTCACGCCATGTGTGACACTTCATCTGAAACCGCAGACTTTTTCATGACATCATGGCTTTCAACAGCCTGAACTCACTTTCAGTAACATTTATAGCTGTGTGAATGAGTGTCTCTTTCTACAAGCTTGGTTTGACTCCAGCATGTGCAGATTGTTTTCTATAGTTGCCCTCTCAAATTAGACAGCATTGTGGGAATAGAAATAATCATAAATCTGACCCACTTATGTGTCATTATTCTTATTGGTACGCTGTTATAGATTGCAATACACAGTACACTGACACATATGGCTGTGCGTCTGCACTGCCGGTGCCAGATCAAGAATGGAATGAGTCTGGGTTTTGTCCAAACAAGATTAAACAGAGGGGTGTTGACATAAATAATTTTGAAAATGGGCGTTTAGGCGTGTGCACATACAAAAAGCTTTTACAATGACTCATATGGGTAAATCTGCCGTGATGATTGGATATTTCAACTTTTGTGCGCATGCAAATGTTTTGTCATGAATTCGACGTCTTTTTCAGCATCTGGGCCCCCAAGAAAAACAGCAGTGAGGTGTGTTACTGGACAAATCTGAAATCCTGCTTGTGAGTCTGTTTCCAATGCGAGGATGTGCATTATAGTCCATTCTGAACCAAACCTGTCTTGTCTCCATCTGGGTCCCTGAGCCCAAATGGATTTTTGCGTTGTCAAAATTACCACTTTGATTTCAGCCCATATTGACTCCATCCCTTTAAGGACTAAAACCACTCTCCCTTTCTCTCCCTCCCTCCTTTTTATTCCATGTTTTTTCATGGCATCTCCATTTTGGCCCTGTTCTCCCATTTTACTCCCCCCCTCCTCTCTCCCTCTCTCTCTCCCTTTCTCTCTTTCTCCATTCTCTGGAGTAATTGCATTGATAGTGAACAGTGCTGCTAATTAATTATGCAACAGCCGAAAATTGAGGTGAGAGCGAGGGATGAGAGGAGGAGAGATGAGGCTTGTGCCAAATGGTCTACAGTAGAGAGAGAGAGAGGCAGCGAGAGCGTATGAAGTACTGTGAGAGAAAAAAAAAAGCCAGATGGGAAGCAGAACAAAGGAAAAGCATAAGAAAATGAGGAAAGAAGGAAGATGAGAGGCGAAGAACGTAACAACTGAGAGGTTATGTTTGTAACGAGGATCTGTCAAAACGTGAGGATCAACAGCAGGGAGGCAAATCAGGGCTCTCCTACAGAGGAAGATCAGAAGCATGGATGCAAACATTGGTGGAAGAGTCACAGATGTGATCCTCATACTTAACATACGTCCCTGCACTCTGCAGAGAAAATCCTACGAGAGCGCGAGATCTGATGGACCGGAGAGGGTCAGGTTAAAAAACGCTGCTACTGATTAAAAACCTGAGCAAATATATTCCAAATGAGGCCTGAGATAAGATTGTCTTTTATGAATATATCTTTCTATTCCCTGTTCGGGGGATTAGCAGAGTTGCTAGTAGCTTAGCTGCAATTTCCAGGAGCATGTGGTGGTTTAACTGTTGAAGCTACTCATTAATTTATACAGCCCCAGTAGCAGAAATTGGCATTTACATAAATTAACTGTTTAACCTACGACCACTTAGGACTATTTACAGTGTGCAAAAAACAAAGATTTACATTAGAAAGCTCATCATTACAGTAGTTTATAGAGAAATATCTTCAAACGTGGAAAAACATCTATTTACTGAAATGTTCTTCCACAGTAACGTGTTCTTTCAGTCATTGTTTAGTGTCAGTTTGTAGTAAACAGTGTCTGTATGGCACCTTTCAGATAAGAATCGCAGCTCAAATTGCTTCACAACGAGGAAATCACACGCGCCGAGTGCTTCACATTGAAAAGACAGAACGGACATAAAAACAGGAAATGTAATGTAAGGTGGAAAATAAAACCACTGATAATGGAAAGAAAATATAGGTAAAAATAGATGACGTGGAATGCCTTAAATATATCTGGCATGTCAGAAATTCTACTCTGATGACTTGCAGTTTGAGCATTTCCACAGTCTGATTACCCTGCAGCCAAAAGATTCATTACAAAATGCAGTGAACTCGTTTTGACATTACTGGAGTATCTTTGGTGACACGGTGATACAGTGCTGTCGCCTCACAGCTAGAAGGTCCCAGGTTCGATTCCCACCTGGGGTGCTGTGGGCGCTGAGGGCGTGTCCTCCACCATGCCTTCGGTGCCTGCTGCCCCTTATCTCGAGGAAAGGGGCCTTTCTGTGTGGAGTTTGCATGTTCTCCCCATGTTCACCTGGGGGATCCTCCATAAACCCCCCCCCTAAAAAAACATGCATGAAGATCACCGCCTGACAAAGAAACTGGGTCCCCGGGCGCTGGTCGGCTGGCAGCCCACCGCTCCTGGTCTGCCGCGGAGGAAGGACTACCAGGATGGATCAAAAGCGCAGGAAGGATTTTACCAATGCATGGTGTGTGTGTAGCATGTTCTATGTAGTGTGTGACAAATAAAAGCATGTCTTTCTGTCTCTCTTCGCATGTTGAAGCTGTAATTGTATTCTTAACTGAGAACACTGTGATATAAAGCTTCACTGAAGAAGAGACATATTGTCTGCATCATCCAACACATCTGCACCTCCATATTTTCCTTTCTCCTCTGTCCATTCACAGAGGAGCAGCACGAAGTGAAGCTGCCTGCCTCTTTCTTTTTCATCTTGTCTGAATAAACTTCGCGAGCGTGAAAGTTGTCGGTTCTGTGTGAGTTTACACGTTGTGCCAGATGAATGAGAATGTGTCTGCCCAGCTTCACTCACTTCACGGTCTTCATCAGCGGATGCAGTTTGCTCAGTTGTCATAGAACTGTAGATGTTTCAACTTTCCATTATTCAGAGCCCTTTTAGGACTACCAGTCCACGCTGGCTGGTTCTGACAGATAAGGCTGTGACTTTTTATTTGAAATTCGAACTACTGTTCAAATGTTGGAAAATATTAAATATTGAATGTATCCTCATCTGTTCACATTCAGTATTCTTATTGCATAAGTGCAACTGGTCATACCTTTCACTACACCATTTTGAAATTGCACTGCACGTCCTGTTGTCCAATCAGTGGACAAGACTACTGTTGTCTTTGCTTAAGCAAAATGGAGAAACACTGCATTTTGGATTCTCAACCACTGGACTGACTTTGTGATGCACAAATGCCTTACAGTGAAGTAATGCTCACAATGGAGATATTGCGAATGAACCGAATTAGTTCTGCTTAGTAATTTCGAGTAGGGGACGTGGGTTGCTCTTGAAATAATGTGAAATAATTGTTAGTTCACATTCGTTTAACCTTTACTTTGAATTAGCTTTAACGTCATTACGTCGCCTTCGTATCCTCTGTTGTGTGGCTCCCGCTGCTCCGACATTATTCCACATTCTGAAGCTGTTTGATAGAAATAACCATACCATGATATCATATTTTCCATTCATTTGGGTTGACATTGAACCGGGCCACCCCTCGCACATCCCCACGCAGTAATTGCTTGCAGAGTGTTATTGAAAAAGATTTCTGTTAGTATCTTTCATAAGTCATTGTTAGCTATTTTAAGATAAAGCGGGAGCTCATAAGGAACTATGACCTGCTGAAACAATTCTGGTTTTGACTGATATATTTTGTCCTCTGATCAAATCAAGGCCAGCCTATCTCAGATTTTTCTTTGCTTTTTTGTTCTATGTTCAAAATAATGTTCAGCATTGTTAATATGTTTATATTACAATGCTCGATATCTCTCCTTAGCCCTTTTGCAGTGTCTCACCTCCGAACTCTTCCTCTTCCACTTCCCTTCAATTCCGCCTCCTCCTCCTCCTCCTCCTCCCCTCCTCCCCCTTTCTCTCCCACTGTCTTCTCCATCTCTGCCGCCCTCTCCAGCTGAAGTGCTGGCTCGACTAATTAAAAGCCTTAATCAGGATTCATAATTAGGTCTAATCAGTGCCTTGTACATCATTCCCTTGCATTCCTCCTTCGCTGGTGGTGAAGGCCGAGATGCTTATGAAATAATTTTGGCAACTTAATGCGTCCAAATGCGGAGCTGGGAGCAGGGTTTCAGTGAAAAGGAAAGAGAGAGGAACATGATTAGGACCAGGCAGCTGATTGCTTCCCCTTCCTCCCTCCTTCTCTCGGCCCCCCCTCTGCTTCTCTACTTCACACATTCAGATTTGTTCTCTCTCTTTCTTTCCCTTTCTATCTTTCTGCTCTTTTTCTCACGTGTGTGTGTGTGTGTGTGTGTGTGTGTGTGTGTGTGTGTGTGTGTGTGTGTGTGTGTGTGTGTGTGTGTGTGTGTGTGTGTGTGTGTGTGCACCGTGCCCTTGTGACAAGACAGTGGGGTAATAAAGCAGACAGCCTCCCAGATTACAGCTCCCTCCTCTAACGCTGCTCCTTCCACCTGCTTCATTACAGCTGAGGCCACAGCACACTAAACCCTGCAACTGCCTCTCCGCTCTTTACTGCCTTCTGTCCACCTGAGCTCTCATCTGTTAGGATTAACACCCAACACAATACAGTACAGGAACAGAAAATAATTATACTGTTCATTATGCAGAAGGCCCCAGCATAGCTAAGACTACAGCCTCCTGGTTTATTACTATGTCTCTGTGCTGCTCTCATCACTTCTACAAAGTAGGAATATGATCCCACTGCAAAGGAGCTGCTCCCTTTGAATCTCACTGGTGTGTATCATCGTAGCTCATAGAGTCCTGACCGCGCACAACGTTTCTCTTGCGCCTCTGTGTCAGCCTCCTGCTGTCTGAATAAGAAATTAAGAGGGGGGAAAAAAATGAAATTGCCTTCTCAAAGAAAAAGAGAAAACAGTAAGAGTCTAAGAAAAGCTGCATAGAGGAGATTTCACTGTGGAGCTTATTCTACCTCCTTTGTCTGTGCTGTCAGAGGCAGACCATTTAAAATATATATTCCAGGTGCCCAGGTACATGCTCATGCTGCAGTACACACATGTAATAGCAATTATGATGACAAGCGTTTTCCAGGGAGCCGTGCAGAAATTCGTCAAAGTGATGACATGCATTGTTCTGTGCGAGCTTTTAGGCTTATAATGGAGTGGTTACCTTGACGGCCGTGAATCAAGCCATGTAGAGCAACAGGAAGGGTTATTGAGGGCAAAGAAAAACTGGAATTGATGTCATTTTCTAAAAAGGTTTCTTTATTATCAGAGGATGTCGTGCGGGGTTCCTGCGGGGCGGTTTCAGGTTCTGCTTATCTGCTGCGCGGAAAGAAAAGCACAGCTAACCAAAAACACTGTGGCGAAGGCATGACCTGCTCTACTCTGCCTCTGATTGGCTAGTACTTGTTTCCTTTGTTGAATGCATTGGTTAGGTTTAGGTTAGGTTTCAAGTAGGTCTGTGTGCAGACTCACAGCACAGCAGATTAACTTCTAACAAAATCTTTATGCAGCTGGACTTTTGGAACATCTAACAAGAGTTGTCAGGTCACAGGAAGTTAGTCTAACAGAAGCCATTTCTGTCTGCACACCTAAAAGAAAGGTCCCCCTGCAAAGGAAAACAGAAGTTGTGTATACCAACATTTACAACAGCTATGGGAAACACATTTGTGAAACAGCAAGGGCCCCGGACAAAATCAACACCAGGGGCAGATAACATCAGCTGTCTGCCGAACAGCAGTTGAAAACCGGTCACAGAATTGGCTGGGAGGGAGTCAAGGTCATCGACCAGAAGACTGTGGATGTCTGTACAAAGATAAAGGAGACTGAGACCATCCTCTTGAGACCAAAAAACAAGATAAGGGTTACCATCACCCCCGTCTGTATGCCACTTTTTGTCATGTGACCAAATGAAAGGACAGGCTGTCGCTTTAATCATTCCTCTGTCCGTGTCGTCAAGTTGTCCCTTGCTCATGTGAGTCGGAAGAGACAGGACACAAAGTCCACAGTGTTCATTCTTTGCCAAAATACATCCCAGTAGGTCGGTGAAGCTAATGTAAGAATTTAGCAGTCTGAGTTCGTCTTTTTAGCTTCAGCTCAAAATACTTCATGATTTACCAGAATGTCTCCATTTATAAACTACTGATAAGAAAACATGACAAATCAGGAATTTAAAATGTATCTGATAATATGTATGTATATATGATAACGACAGATACGTATCGTTAAAAATCACCACTTTGACTTGTCAACACTGCAGTGGTCACGCACACACACATTCTCTCACACACGCAGACCTCCTTCTCTGCCTGCCATGAGGTCACGAGAACATGCATTCATTTGCTCACGTCCCATGATGCTTGACATGTTGTATGAAGTCATGGAAGTGCAGCAACAGACATTTCTACTTAAAAAACAATATTACAAAATTTCATTTTTCATTTTACTCGAATATTCCACTACTTAATGAATTCACTCGGCTGGGATTTTTCTGCAAATTTTGACATGAGTATCATGTTATATGCAAGTACCTTTAAAAGGTGAATCAAATCAAATCAAATCAAATCAAACTTTATTTATATGGCAAGAAGAAAACCCAGCCCTCCCGCCCCCATAAAGACATAGAGACATATAGAGACACACCCATACGGACAAGCAAGGAATAAGCCACCTTTGGGGGCCATCCACACTGAGAGGGCCCCCGGTCCATGACTAGGGAGCGCCACCCGAGATCACCCCGACCCAGGCAGACAGGAGGCCCCACAGCAAGGTGCAGAGGTCTCCAGCCATCCAGACCAGAGCCGTCCCCTCTGCAGCGCCCCCATCAGTAGACCAAAAACAGCTCCCAGTGTGGGGGGGCCCGCATGAGGAAACACTGGAGCTAAAAACCAGGGGACTAAGCACATAAACAAAAAATAAAATAAAATGAATAAATGAAATAAATAGTGATTAAACATGTCATTAAAACATGCAACTAGAATAAGATACAAATAAAGATTAAATATGATTAAAATTGAGAAAATACCCCCGGAGGCTTAACCCTTGATCTTTCCCTAAACTTAATCAAGTAATTTTGGTGCCTAAACCAAAGCAAATTGCAACCATTTTATAACATTAAGCACGTGAGGATTAAGGACCAGGACTCTTCAGCACTTTAAGCAAGATTAGTGCATTATTTTTGTTGTGTAAAATTTTAGAGGGAAAAGGGTAATGGCACCATCAAAAGTTTGGACACTCCAAGATTTGAGCTCTCAGATAGCTTTTACCAAGGTCTCAGACCTTAATTAGCTTGTTAGGGCCATGGCTTGTTCACAGTAATTGTCAGGAAAGGCCAAGTGATGCAAATTTCCAAGCTTTCTAAATACTCTGAGTCCTCAAACTTGTCCCAACTATCAGCAGTCACGGGCTCCTCTCAGCAGCTGCAGAGCACTCTGAAAATTAAAATAATTGATGCCCACAAAGCTGGAGAAGGCTATAAGAAGATAGCAAAGTGTTTTCAGGTAGCCGTCTCCTCAGTTTGTAATGTAATTAAGAAATGGCAGTCAGCAGGAACGGTGGAGGTCAGTCTGAGGTCTGGAAGACCAAGAAAACTTTCAGGGAGAACTGCTCACAGGGTTGCTAGAAAGGCAAATTAAACCCCAGCACGACTGCAAAAGTCCTTCAGGAAGATTTAGTCGACTCTGCAGTGGTGGTAAACTGCTCTACTGTGCAGCCACATCTGCACAATATGACCTTCATGCAAGAGTCATCAGAGGAAAACCTTCCTGCATCCCCACCACAAAATTCACCATCAGAAGTTTGCAGAGGAACATCCAAACAAGGCTGATGCATTTTGGAAACAAGTCCTGTGGACTGATGAAGTTAGAATAGAACATTTCGGCTGCAATCATCATGAGTTTGGAGAAAAACGGGTGCAGAATTTCATGAGAAGAGCAGCTCTTCAACTGTTGAGCACGAGGTGGATCGATCATGCTTTGGACTGGTTTCTACAACAGGATAATGATCCGTAACACACCTGAAAATTCACAATGGACTACCTCAAGACACACAAGCTGAAGGTTTTGCCATGACCCTCACAGACCCCTGATTCATCAGAATCTGTGGATAGACCTGAAAAAAATACAAAAGTAATCTGGCTGAAAATATTCTAGCAATGTATCATCTTTAACTTAAGGACTTTTGGAAATTAGGTCATCACATGATAAGCTACATATGTGTGGCGTATTAACACAAGTTAAACTAGCCAGTAGTATACAGTAGTTAAATGTAGCTCCACTCCAATGGCTATGGCATTAAAATGCTGCTTGCACATTAATGCATCAATAATGTAGTAATAATCCAAAAGAGGCTGTTCTTCCAAATAAGCACATGAACTTTTGATCTGTATCTACATTTCCTTATTGGTATTTCCACGCTTTTAATTTTAATGCTGGACTTAAGCATATTTAAGCATCGTGGTGTTTCTCCTTTTACTGAAACAGCCTGAATATTTTTCCCCACAACTGGCCTTCCCACTGCATTCATTAATGAAATGAAAAACAGAACTTCTGAAAAGAGAACTGGGTGGCGCACAACGCGGGGCCACTTCAGGCAAAACAAATGAATCAGACACAATCAGATAGTTCCCATGACATCTGTTATAGCTTGGTTTGGACGGTGACATCCAAAAACTGTAAAATAAAGTTTTCTCTCCTAAATGACTGCATCCATGCACAGGTCAAACAACTGTTTCATATCTAAATCTTTGACATGAATACATTGCCATCAGATTAATTGAGATAACAGCAGAGATTATGGGTACCCTGCATCTCGTGTTAGTATTTTTAGCACGTGTCCACATTTCCCAAGATTGCTTTGTTGCCAAGATAATGTGTTATGGAGCACAGAGGCCAATAAAGGCTGCCATTCTACTCAGCTGTGGTGTTTTTTTTTATTTGCGGTAATTGTTTTTATGTCTCAAAATTAATGTGATACTAAATAATTGATGCTAAAATGTTCCACATGGCACCAGTAATCTTGTGCCATTGGTCTCAAGAAAACATGAACGTATAGACGTTCGACCGACAGCATACTAATCTCGCGGACTCGCCTCTGTGAGAATCTTTAAAATTTATATCTGGTGGACAGTGTCCCCCCCTTTAAAATCCTACATGTGAGTCTTTTATTGCTCGTTGCAGCAGGAGGGAGAGACATGAACTGCATCTGCAGATCGTCATCCCAAACACAATGCAATTCAACAGTTTAAAAATTCAAATGTGCTATTAATAAATGCATGAGGGCTGCACCTGTGGCCACTTTGGAATTACAGTGAAGTAATATTTACAAGCCTCTCGGTGTACATCTTCTGACTTCACGCTGGGTGAGGCTGAAGCTAACTGTAATTTTGATGAATGCAAAGTGACTGAATGCATGGTCGCCCCAACGCTCACACACACTTCAACTAAATGCCATTAAATGTCTTCTGTTTTTCTGAATTGCTGTGTTTGTAGTTCTTTGGAGAAAGAAAAAGAGCCAAACTGGAACTAAAAATTAAAGGTCAAAACTGTACTGTACATCTGAAGTGCAGTTGGAGGGTCAAAACTGTGTGTGTGCATGTGTGTGTGTCACTGGATGTTGATGAGTCCACAAAAATTCTTTGAGTTTGAAGCCCACTTGTGATTTGAAAGAGCATTATTAGTTGCTGTCACATGACTCACTGCAAGGTGCTTTCAGGGGCGCTTGATGTGACACCCACATGCGCGCGCGCGCGCACACACACACACACACACACACACACACACACACACACACACACACACACACACACACACACACACACACACACACACACACACAGTGCAGCTGTCTGAGCAGTCATTTCCACAGATATTAGAGGCCCTATGACACATTGGGCCATTAACAGCAGAATAATATCACAAGTTGACCCTTGACATTCATAGCCGCTTATATCGCCTTGCTGATAGACACAGGCTCTGCATATAGCAGCCTGTACTGGAAGTGAACTGACATGGAGGGAGAAGAGGGCAAAATCTCATCTTAAGCCTCGCTGGAGCGAATAGCAGAGCGGCTTAGGGGAGGTGGGGGCGTCGGTGGGGGGAAGGGATAGAGAGAGAGACAGAGAAGCTTTGATAGAGAGAGGGAGAGATGATGGGATAATGAGAATGGAGAGAGCAGGTTTTTCCCCCTCTTTTACAAGGTTGCAGTTACACCCCCTCTCCCATGTCAACTCTGGGCCCAAACCCAGCGTGACGGCATTGCATTCAACCAGATGACATCACCTGTTGATTTGGTCGCGGAGTCACAGTGATGTATTACTAATCCTCTCACTTTTTTATGCTCTTTTTTATGTATTTCTTTTAATATTGCCTGTGCACGCCACTCACCTCGTCTTTCATTCCTGTGCCATTACTCATCTCCTCCCTCTCGCTTTTGTCTGTTGCTTACCAGAATTCCCCTATTTTTAGATGTACCTTAATGTGTGTTCCTGTCGTTCCCTTGCATCTATCACACCGTCCACCTTTCCTGGGCAGAATGATTAATAAGGCAGTGACACAGTTCATTTGCATCTCTCAGTTACTCAAATCCCCTCTTTGACCTCTCACCCTTTCTCCCTTTGCCTTGCTTCACTTTCCCACATTATTCCGGTTTCCTCTCACCACCAGTGTGCCCTTAAGCTGCGGTGTAACCAGTTTCCCATGAGGCTGAGTGGCAGCCTGACCGACAGGCTACCTAACTTCATCTCTTCCACCCCTCCCCGTCCCCCATTTTCCACCCGTTTCCCTTCCATTCATTCACCTCCCAACATCCTTAGATGACTCACTGCCCACCTGCCTTGCAGCCATCATCTATCAGTCAGTCTGAATCTCAAGCACACATACAATGGATCCCTGTGTGTGCTGCTTTGGATACACGCGTACAGTAACCGCTGTGAAGGACTAAAATGACAGCTTCAGCCCTCAGGGAAAGGCTGAACTTCTGTGTGCATGTGTGTGTATGTTGATGTGTGTCTACATGCTCAAGGGTGTCCATGTACATGTAAATGTAGTTATCTCTATAAATATGTATGGTAATGCACAGGGAGAGGTTGTGAATAAAACATGTGAACAGGTGATGGTAGGTCTACTATACTCTTTATGGATGTTAATCTCTGAGGGTGTTACCTGGCTGCGATGGTGAGATCTTCGCAATATCCTGTTCAAATGTCACTGCATTCTGCAGTTACACTAAAGTGAATGCGTGCTGTGTCACTATGCTACCGTCTTTATTTTGGGATAACTTAAATAATGGCGTTTGAACATATGAATATTCTGTCTGTAAAAGGCAGCTCCACATTATCATTCAACCACTACTCCCATAAAAAAGTTTTTGCAATAAAGTTTTATTATAATTAAAGGGTAGCCATAAGTTGAAAGTATAAAAGCATAAAAGTTAGTCTTTTTATAATGAAACTTCCAAACTTTGCTGAGGACATACATATGCAACCCAGCTACTTTTAATTCTGGATACATCAATCATTATGATAGACTTGTGTTTTTGGGTTGATGCCTGTAAACATCATAACTTGCTTATAATGACCCAGATAAGCTTTTCTCCCAGTTACGAAAAACCTGATTAACATATCTGGGATACATCAGTAGTCATCAACAGTGAGGTGAATACACATATACTTTATGCAACTTTTCTTACTTTCTGTCAAGCTAGTTGATTTAAGATTTTCTTTTATTTTGTTAAAAGATCTGAAATATTGCCCCATTAATCAGACTTATATGGACTAAATGTGTGATGAGTAAAAGTCAGCTAAGAGATTCACTGTCATTTTATATTCTCCTCTAAAATAATGATAATAGCAAGAGCAATAAAATTTGTAATCTTATCATTAAAAGCAAATACACGAAAAAAAAGCTAATGCTCCAAGAGATGTTTGCTAATCATGAAAAGTAAATGCTGCAAGGGGGAACGTGCTGTTAGCCACTTATCATTTCCACCGGATCAGATCAGTGTTAAATGCTTTGCTCGGCAGCATTTCAACTGCTTTTGAATGAGCTCCAGAAAAGAAACAGGACCTCTACATTTTCAGCAGTGGTTACATCATTGCTCTCAGGATAGCAATGGTAGACTGTCTGTCAGTCAGTTAGTCTGTCAGTTCAGCACTTTGGTCCAGACTAAAATACTTCAACAACTATTGGATGGATTACCATGAACTTTGGCTCAGATATCGATGTCCCCCTCAGGATAATTTGTCATAAATGTGGTTATCCTTTAACTTTTCATCTAGTGCCATCATCAGGTTAACACTTTGATTTGTCTAGTACTTTGGTTTATGACCAAAAGTCATGCCCATTGCTCTGACAGCCAAAAAGGGTCCAAAAATGTCTGAAATAACCCACCCAATTTCCTCTGATTGGCTAGTGTTCGTTGCTCAATTAGAGTTACATGGTTGGTTAGGTGGTTAGGGTTAGAAAAAATGTCAGGGTCAGGGCCAATCAGAGGCAGAGTAGGGGTGTATGATCAGGTGAGGAATAATGGGCCTTTGGGGCAATGGTTTTGCATTAGCAAATGTTAGCATGCTAACATGGTGGCTAAGATGATGAGCATGGTAAACATTGTACCTGCTTAACATCAACGTGTTAGCATTGACATGGCATATTTACATTAGAGTTCAGCTAATGTAAACATGCCAAAGTACAGCTTCACAGAACCGTTAGCATGGCTGTATACTTTAGGTCCGGTTAATTGTTTGTTTGGTTAATTGTCAGCTCTTTTTCAGTCCAGTTTTATTTCTCTTTCAAAACAACCCCAAAACTTTATTTTTTGGAAAGAATGAAAGCAAAACTGAAGCAATTGGATCCAATTTCATTCAAAAGATGCAATTACATTTTGGTTGTCTTCATTACGGAAACACTGCACAGTATGTGTTCTTAGCAGTGCGTAGGAGTTTTTTTTTTTTTTTCACTATCATTATCAGACACAACATAATTCCAGCTGACATCTGTCTCCATGACTTAATGACGTGCGAGGCATTTCTTTTCCTATCGGGAGCCAAACTAAAGAGGTAGCTTGCAAAGCACTTTTGGTATAACAGTATTAACTTGTACACGTCTCTGAAGACAGTACAGATGGAAACCCATTAAGTATTATGCCATAGACAGTCAATATGTCCATGTCTCCTTGGCACCTGTACAAAAACATCAACACAGCAATTTGAAATGGAACTACACTAGACGCTGAAATTCTAGGATCATTTGTCTTCAATGGACAGTTGGTTTTGCATTAAGAAATCTGTGACCTTTATCAGCCTCGATCTTTGTGGCCATTAATTCTCCCAACCAACAAATTCGCATTTTCACATTAACGAGTGAGTACTGTCTGGTCTGGAGACAAACTAAGACATTATAAAACACTGGAATAATGATACTGCTTTGTGTTGTGCTTTTTTTTTGGCTATCTGAAGTGTGAGTTTATTTTTGAAAACCAGAAATTACATCGCAGAATAATTGCTGAGTGATTTGTCTTGATCAACAACATTTTAATTACGTCTGTTTTGTCTTGCAGGGCAGGAAAAAAAAAGTATTTATTTCCCTTTTATTAAAAACAACACAGCTTATGCACAATCAGACGAACTGTTACAAAAACAAGGGCTCTCGCTGTCAGTGCTTCATTCATCACTGTCGTGGTCATATTCAGTTTACTTCAGAGTGACAAAGTTCTTTAACACTGGGATGAAAAACACAAACAGGAGGTCACTCAAGAAAAGAAGAAGGCTGCCGACAGACAGAAATGTCCTGTCGTTTAGAGGATTGGGATGAGGGATGGGGGAAACTCCCTATGGGCCCAAATGAGACAGTGTAATGACTTGCCAGGGTTGATACAGTTTTCCCAATCTCACTAATGCATTCTGCTGTAGACATTTTCCCAGCTTGCCTCCCGCCTTCCTTCTTTCCTCTCCCGGCCTCGTCTCCGTCTCTGTCTCTGTTCCAGCCTATCAGACATGACAGTACCAGCTGGCTGCTGGCAAACTCACAGCCAGAGGATATAAGTTGTGTGTGTGTGTGTGTGTGTGTGTGTGTGTGTGTGTGTGTGTGTGTGTGTGTGTGTGTGTGTGTGTGTGTGTGTGTGTGTCAGCATATCTGTCTTCTGAAGGTGTGTGTCCACATATCTGACAGTCTTGGGTGTGTTTGCATGCGGTTGCGTGTGAGGCACATAAAATATGAGTTTATGTGTGTTCAGTGTGACGCGTCAAAGAGCAGACATGTTGATTTAATGTCATGGAGTCTGAGCGGAGTGATCTGAGTCACAGGTGTGTGGCGGTTACTTGGGGTGGTGTTAAGAGCAATATTTAATTCCTATAAAGATAGTTGTCAACACTTGGCTTGAAGCAGCTGTGTGCTCCTGTGGGTGCTTGGCATTTGCTTTTCTGCCTGACTCACCGAGCACATTAAAAGCCACTTATTTGCCTTTCTTGCTGTGTGGTTGTGTGTCTGTGGAGATCTGTACCCTTGCTTTTGTGCTTCTGTGTGTCGCACTCAAGTTTGGGTACTTTATAGAAGGAGCTAATGAAAAAAAAAAAAGGTGAGAGACCACCTATTTCTTCAACACACGCACACAAAAACAGAAAATCACACACCAACCCCCTTCTGTCTTGACAGCTCGGTACACTTTCACAGGGCTGCAGGAAACATTTAAAGCTTACTGGGAGCATTCGAGATGAACAGCAGATGTGTCTGTGATTTTGGCACTGTTCAACATGTTCACCCCGACCCCAGCTGCCACTGACCCTCCTCACCTTTCCGCCGGTGCCCCCCTCTCTCTCGTCCCTGCATTGATTAAACACACATATTCCTTTCTTTCCATCTGTCCAGCCATACCTCCTGCTGCCTTATGAAGTTTTGCCCTAGATTCAAAGTGGGGGAAAAAAACATCCCAGTCGGGGGACACGCTCATCTCCCACTCCCCCGAATCTCATCCAAAATGTGTATTTTTAGATCTTCAGTAAAGCAGACCTAAACATCCTTTTTAGTTGTTGTCTTCTGTTTGTGATGTTCTGAATTTTTGTCGGATCCATTTTTTTTGTTCCTGCCTCCATCAATCTTTGTTTTTCTTAATGGATTTTTACACATTACAATGAATAAAATGTAAATCCTAAATCCCCAAGATGAGAAGCTACTTATAATAAATAATGCAAAGGTCAAGGTCCTGGTGACCTTAAAATAACCCTGTCAATGATCCCTTGATGTGTATCCCTTTTATTTACCCAGCCAGAGTGAAGCTGGGGTTAAGGTGACACTTCAGTAAAAATCATGGTTGCAGCTTAGCAGCTTGGCCAGACATTAAGTAAGAACCCTAATTTGAAAGGACCACAAGGGAACTTGATGTAAACCAACAGGACCCTGTGGGCCTGTCCAGACAGGGTCTGAACCAGATCTGTACTGGTTGAAATGGACCAGAGTGGATGACAGACAGGCAGACCAGAACTGAGGAGAACAGGGGCTCACATGTTACAGGCTGTTTGTTCTGTACAGATTCCAAAATCTGTGAGACATGGAGGGATGGGGAGCGATTTGGAGGGCGCTGGAAAGGGAGAAGGAACAGAAGAGAGATGGGAAAAGAGTAGGAGTATGAGATTGAGAGGTGAGACGCAGAGAGGAAATGGGTTGACAGTGAGTAAGAGGAGGTGGGAGACAGTGGAGGGAAGGATGGGAGAGGAAAGAGTGCTGTGGGAGGGCACTTTTACATATTCAGAGCAAAAGTTTGAGTTTTTGTTTTAGGTTTTATGGTAAAGGGGTTCTATCTGCTTCAGGAGAGGAAAGAGGAAATAAATACAGTACTCTGTGTGTGTGTGTGTGTGTGTGTGTGTGTGTGTGTGTGTGTGTGTGTGTGTGTGTGTGTGTGTAGCCCCCAGAGGTAGGAGTATTAAGGAAACTACTAAAACCTCAGGCACAGTGATGTATAGGGATGGCTGAAAACAGCAAGGAAGGGAAAGAGGAAGTTATGGAGTGAAAATGAGTCTAAGGAAGCTGATCTAATATAGTGCGAAGTGAAATATCTCATTCTGAAAAGAGCAAAGGGGAAGAGAAGGGAGAATTACATAAACGCTGCAATATGTGTGAGGCGCTGAACGTGTGTTTAGGAGAGAGAAAATGAGAACAGGAATAGGGCATGGGGGTGGGAGTGGATATAGCTCTAGGCCAGTTGGCAGTGACCATAACGGCTTTTATTGTGAGGTGTTGATTCTGTTGCCGAGCCCTTGAGCCACGGGCGTTTAACCTCGACAACAGCCAAGAACAATGGCTAACAGCCGCATAAACGGATAACATGTGGGGTGAAATACAGCATTTACTGCCTAAGACAATGACATCTGGAGCTGGAAAAGTGAATCAGGGCTCAAGTCTTGGACGAGGTGCTGAGACGTGAGGGTGAACAGGGTGACGTGCAGGTGGAGTAAGATGTGGAGGTGCGTTGTTGTTAAAGTGCATCCCTTTATAAGTCCCCAGATGCACAATCCGCTGACTTCTCAGGTTCCCAGCCAGTTCCCCTGGGGACTCATTTAACTGCAGCGCAAGCCCTTCTTTTTGTGAATCTTCTGCACTGTAACGTGTGTCGCTGCTCATTACTGACGAGACTGACTGTGATGTGTCGCTGGTGGGGGGTCCCAGGAGGGGGTCCTGACTCCTCTGGTGAGGGTTAAGACCTCTAAGGCTGCACACATCGACTCATCCCCACCGTCATGTTTACACGGCCTGTCGGTGCGGCCTCGTCGTTAACGAATGTGTGTGCGCGCAAAAGCGTGTTTGTTTCTTTTAAGCGTCCCTGTGATGTGACTTCACGTCCGCTGTCGGTGTGGGTTGACATATATGCTGTTCCTCTTTTCAGTGTGGATGTCCAATAATTTGATGATGTGTCTTATTTCCAGGGAAGTGTGATAACGAAGTGCCTGCGAGGGCAATGTGTGTGTTTCCAAAAGAGACAGAGAGTGAGAGTGGCAGCGAGCAGAGTGCTCAGTGTGTGTTTGTGCTTTCTGCTGTGAATGTGTTCCAGATATTGCTGCTGATGGTTATCTTTCGGAGAGAGCTCTATTGATTTGGCTGTGGTAAATAATTGGTTGGGTCTACAAGCTGTCATGTTCAGCCTGATTGCTGAGCATTGGTGGTCTTGAGCAGTTATCTTCCTCCATATCCCTCTCTGATCCTTCTCTAGCCTCCTTAGTCTATCTCTACATTTATTGATTAGGACCTTATATGACCATCCTCCATCCTTCAATTTAGGCAATAATCCCCCATCCTGAGGCCATGTGTTACAAGTTATCCGCCCTCCACTCCTTGTTCTTCTGGGAGAGAGGGCAGAACAATTTAGGAAGGCGAAAAACAGGCAAATGAGGAGAATACAGAATGGGGACATTTGGAAGGGTCAGACGCAATACAGGCTCGCATTGTCTGCCCTACTTTTCCTTGACAGTAGACTACATTAGTACAGCTACTGCAAAGTGAGGTGGAGTACGTGGGCGAGCGTGCGGAGGTGCCCTGCAAATTTCATTTCATTAACTGGCGCTAAAAATAAAGAATCCAAACACTTCCAGCATAAGTGTCACAGCCCATTCCCCGATCAGCATCCCAAAATGCAGGCTGAAAAGAAGGATTCCTCCGATGGATTTGCCTGGACTCAGTCTCATCTTCCTGCTGGCTCTGTGGTCTTTATCCTGTCCACCGGGAGGGCTGGATGTCAAGTTTGGGAGGCCCTGGCCCACATGCTGCAGCCTCTGGCAGGGTCACTGAGCTGAGGCGATGAGAAGACCATTAGCGACCCCGCTTGAATGGCTTTGGGAACTACAACCCCCAGTGAGCCAAGAACAAGAGGGCTGATTATCCGAGCAAACCCACAAAGCTCTCTTTTGAATGTATGGAGGAACGCCTCATTTACTGCAACTGGTGGATTTTTGGTTCGTTTTAAAACCTATACAGCAGCCCAACATTACATGCACATAATCCCTGCCAAACTCCGAGGGAACAGCTATAATATATCCCTGCTGGGACTTTGTGCCATTTAATTATGGTTTTGATGGTTTTGTAAAGCATAAATATATTATGCCTGCTTAAACCAGTTGGATACAGATACCACAACAGACTTTAAAGTGAGCTAACCGAAGAAAAGTATATTTTTTTCATACACGAAGCTGTATATTTAGCTGTCATATGTAGTATAACTGCGGTAAAACGGGGTTACAGAAGGTTTTGTCCACGGGCCGATATGAACACGGACTTTTGTGGTACTTTTTCACGATATGTTCATTTTAAATCATTTTTACCATCCTACGAACTACATCTCACTGTCGTTACAGAGGTATTTTGTGTGGTACATGTGCGTCTAATGTCGTTTTTCCCAGCTTTTCGCTGGCGTCCATTGCTTCCCTGGGACGCCTGGAAGTTTCTGGAGAAGCAGAGAGGCACCCGGGGTGAAGCTGAGGGGAGTCGGGAAACTTCCTCTGAGAGCTGCCACGTCTGAGCCCAGTCCCAGCCCCACTTCCTCCGGAGCACATAGCTAAAGGGACCGCAGCGGAGGACAGGGAGAAACTTGAATTAATTAACGGTAAATTTGAACAAATACGCCTTTCCTTCTTTTCGCCGGGGGGTCCTCGGATATCTTAACTGACTCGGCTGAACGAGGCGGCAGACGTTTTCCGTCACCGGCTCCACAAAACCAGAAATGAGTCGAGCTGTTTTGTAAGGCAAGAGAGAAAAACGCAGCTTTATTTTCTCCTTTTCATTCACTCGTTCGGTTCTATTCTAAAAATCTTTCTTTTGAAACTTCATCAAAGTTAATTGTCGTACTCTTTTTTTTTGCGCAGCGGGTGAGATAATAACCATGTTGTCAAGTGGGGAGGAATTTACCAAATCAAGTTTACTGCTGCGGCACTGTCGGAGCAGGGGCTGCTGTTTGCACTAATACGAGTTCTACAGCAAAGAGGGAACCCTAAGGCTGTGTTTATATTGCTTTATCTCAAATATGAACAGTGCAATAACAGCATGAACAGAATTACACTGTTAAAAATCAGTGTATCGAAGAGTTCTATTCCTTGTATTATAAATGAGAGGAATGCTTTCTCTTCATTCCTCTCATTGTGATACACACAAATAGTTTTTCTTCTTACAGACTGCCTTCCCTGTGTTTTTCCTCTAGGTCTGCCATGCTGCCCAGGCTTCCTGTCTGTATCCTCAGTTTTTTGCTGGTTCACCTGGTGCAGGGCAGCACCGCCAGTTCACCCAAGGACGGCCCTGCTGCCCCAGCCAGCCCTCCACCGCGCCCACCGTCTCCTCTTGGTGACCCCAGCTGGGCTCTGGGTCTGCGTCTGTACCAGGCCCTCCGCTCTGGCTCGAGCTCAGTGAACACGCTCTTCTCACCGCTGCTTGTGGCCTCCTCACTTGGAGCGCTGGGTGGAGGATCAGCGGGCACCACTGCCAGCCAGCTCCAAGACCTCCTAAAGACCTCATCCCCCGCCAAGGATGGAGCGCAGGCTGGGGAGCTTCTGTCCGGTGCGTTGAAGAGCTTCTCTGAAGCCAATGGGACCAGCTTTCACCTGCACACATCCTCAGCTCTGTTTTCCAAGCAGGCTCCTGCAGTCAACCAGGTGTTTGTGAAGGACAGCCAGACCAGGTTCAGACTGCAGCATCAGCCACTGGGGAAAGGGGACTCCAAGGCTGACCTGAAGCAGCTCCATGGCTGGGCTAAAGCAGCGCTTGGTGGCCTGGAGGGAGCTCCTTTAGCAGCTGAAATCCAGGCGAAAGCAGGAGCCCTGATAGTGGCCAATGCCATGCGCTTTAAAGGTAAGTAGAAATACACAAGCAGGCCTGTCCATACTCAGATCACCATGCTAACTTGAGTCTGTGGTGAAAAATCATGGAAAATGTGACATTGGTTGGGCATTGGGACATGATAGTGGTGAAATGGTATGCATACACGTGATCATTTGTCAGTACGTCCAAAAAAGTTCTGGCTGTGACCCTAAAGGAAGCAACTCTGTAGCCAACTGAATATTTTGTCGTGGTGAGTATCCAATGGCGGAACTGGCTGGCTGTAGACATGTAACATGGCAGTTCGGCTGGACTGATTAAATTATGCTGAAATAGACTGTTGTGCTTTGTAACTGTGGAGTCATTTGCAGTCATAGTAGAGTGGACATCGGGAGCGCTGGGATAAAACCCTGCTGGGTCGGTCGCTTGAGCAGCAGCCCATCGTACAAAAAGAGTTGTAGGCCCACTTTGATTATGCACCAGCCCACATACCACCTCATCCCTCAGCAGTCAGAGAATGTGTAATAAAAGTAAAAAAGTCCAGAACCATTCATTTTTCCACTCCCAGTGTTTACAATTATGCAACGAATTGAAGTTGTTTGCTGCATTGGATGAGAAGCCTTAGAATATTAATATGGCTTGCACATGTACCATTGTCAGTGTTCAGACAGCACTGAGAGCTTACACGCCAGTTTGCCCACTACATTGTGTGTGCCAGCATACCCACCCGTGTGCAGTGTGCATGACTGTGTGTGTTTCTGTGTGCGTGCATGCGGTGGACTCCAGCTGGTGGACACAGCAGATAAAGGATGATTCTGGGGTCTATCACTGAGAGCTTATTCATCTTCCATTGGGGGGTGATGTGTCATCTTAAATAATTGAGTAACAAGTGTCCAGACTCTCTCCCTCGGTGTCATGCCTAACATCTGTGCTTGGAGCGCTCCAAGTCTGCGGCAGCACAGCTTGGCTCAGATATGTTCTTTGTGACGGGCTGCAGTGGTGGAAACTAGTCAGTGTTTCAGTACGAACTCACTCAGTTAGAAGCTCCATCTGTGACTGAGTAGTTGCGTCCCAAAAACATATCCATGTAATCCATATCTGAAGTTCTTTGTTCATCATTGTGCCGGCTTAAGAAGTGATTAATGTAACTATTAATCAGCTATTAACGGGTGTCAGTATTTGTACAACAGGATTTGAGTTCATCACGAGTCAAAGAAACAGCTTATTTTCCATTTTCATGCAAACTTTTTGGGAATGTAATCTATCATCTCTCTCTCTCTCTCTCTCACGGAGCACAGCGAACATTTGTGTGCCTGCTGACGTAGAATCTCATCTTTGTTTGCAGTTTCCACAAAAGATGATGATGTGTTAAATATATCCTTCTGTTTCATTTGTTCTTTTTGTGGCGTTTCTCTCTGTTTTTGTACTTTTGTCATTGTTTATCACGTGTCTAATCTAGCCCGTCTCCTCCTCCTCCTCTTCTGCCCACATGTCTCCTGTTCACATCCTTATCTCCTTCTATCTGCCTCTTTTCCTTCAGTTTCCTCTGGCAGGTATTCTTTTTATTAGGTGCAAAAAAGGCAAAGCTGCTGAAGTGAAAACAGGTTGCCAATAGATAGACAGCCTTTTGAAAATAACATTCCCTGACAGACTATACATTGATAAGCAATTTAATTAATTTTCTTTGTTTGATGTTTTGACTTCATTACAAAATTACTTTTTCTGGGAACCGACCCTCGTTGGTTGGTTCATTAATTTTATGGAGGAAATATACAAATTAGATTATACCGCAGATTGCAGCCCACAAATTAGATTATGGAAAATTGGATTCCTTTAGTTTTGATTCATAATTTAAAAGTGGTCAATAGTTTGCTTCTTGCTCTTTGGAGCTGCCTCTCGTTTGTTGTAACTTTTTTTTTTTTTTGTCTCTGATTTCATGGTCCTAAGGCCATTCATAGTGTGTGATAATGTAATGGTTTCAGAGATGGTGCCAGAATTTGTTTTGGCGCTGAACAGGCATCAGGCATCCTCCTTGCCCGTTTTTGTTTGTTTCACTTCAGTTAATTATTTGAAGGGGGGAATTAAAAATGTTCGTCTTGGTCCCTCCTTCCCTGGGCTGTACACAGCATTCAAAGAAAGGGAAGGTCAGGGGCAATTAGTAGTAGAGCATGTTTGTAGTAGAGGGATGAGAAAGGCAAGAGGGCTGCAGAGAAAGAGCAGTGTAAGTGGAGATTTCTGGGTGGGAAGGGGACAAAGAGATGCAGGGTAAAAGAAATGGGAGAAAAGTAAAGAGCGAAAACTGAGAAAAGTAAAGAGAGGGTGGCCTGCTGAGAGAGCGAAAGAGATTGACAGACATAGTGGAGGGATGTAAAAGCCCTACCTTGGGAGTTCTAGTCCACACTAGTTAATTAATTCAGGCTTTGTTCCTGTTTTAGACAAACACTGGAGACGGAAGAAGAAAAATAAGATTGTGGGGGGAAAAAAAATAACAGTAGAGAGAAACTTTGACACAAGATAACGCAACAACATGGGGAACTAGAAGAGGAAAGAAAAGGCAAGCGCGAACAACAAGTCCCCACATATTTAACCTCTAATAATAGCTTCTGAAATACCACAACTACTTGTAATCAAAAGTTGATGAGGGAGGAGAGGGAGCCGGGCGGTCTCATTGATTCTCCTCTGGTTTGTGCCTGAAGTTTATAGTATGAATTGTTAAGTCTGTGAGCGATTGGATTTCTTAGCTGTGCAATTGTCTCATTGTTTATTGTTGATGGATATTAATGGATTCAGGTTTCAAGCGATCTCTCCTCTGCACTGTTGTCCTATAAAAGAAGATAATGCCGTGCGGGCCCGAAGCAGGCACGCTCATCCAGACATAAGGCCGCACAGCCACACACAGAGACTGCTGAGGTCGTTGAAACTCTACTCGATACAACGCTTTACATTCACACACATGTATGTACACAGAGTGGAGCAATTATCCATCATTGGAACATCATTTCAGCAACACGACTGCCGCTTCAGATAACCTTCAGCCAGTTGTTTCTGAATCCCCGTGCGATCAGCTTTCACCGTTTGATGTTTCAGGAAGCGGAGCGAATGTCTGTGTTTTGCGCTAGCATGCCTGGGAGGGACATTCACATGTTGTTTTGCTGTGATTTGTGATTGGCTGGGGTCCAATAGATGCTGGGTGGTTTTTGGGAGAGCCACCCCCGGTGCTGAAACAATTAGTCGATAATTGATCAACAGAGCGTGAGTCAACATCAACTTTGATAATCAGTTAAACAATTTAAAGTGGTATCAATCGTACACATCAAGTTCACTCTTCATAAGGAGAACCAGTCAGCTCGTGTATAATGAGATTGATATTTGTGGTTTGTCTGACAATGATTTAGCCTCTTGGGGCAACAGCCAATGATATGGACAATGGATATCCAGTTGTTTATTAAGTTAAGTTAAGTTACCAGTTGTTTGTTAATATTAGTACTTTTAAATGTTCACATTCATGTTAAGAAGCTATACTAAGATGGTAGGCGTGGTAAATATTATACCTGCTCATATGTGTTAGCGTTGTCATTCTGAGCATGTCAGCATACTGATGTTAGCATTTAGCTCAACACACCGATGTTCCTATGAACAGACTTAAAGTGGCTGTAGACTCTTGTAGAGTCTTTGTTTCTGTCTCCTGCACAAGTGTCCCAACTTGACAGAGGTGAAATACTTTTACTGCTAACCTTTTAGAATAATTTGTCAAGCAAAAATGCCAAACATTCAATTGAGAATATTTGGCATTTGAGATTTGCAGCATTACTCTGTCCTATATAATTCTAAAATGAGTATATAAGATGTCACCTTGGCCCCTGAGAACTTGCAATGGATATTGTTCACTATTTTCTGACATTTTGAAGACTGGTTGATTATTGATATAGAGAAAGGAATGTTCTGCAGCCTTTGTCCAATGCAAGTATTTAATGATAAAGCCAAGCAATTGGTCTCCAGACTTTCATCAGAGCAGATGATCCATTTGATTTTTTTTGGCCTTCCTGCACCTTTAGTATTGTGTCATGAGTGCAGTGATCTTTTCAGGTGATTAATTGATAATGAAAATCATCATTTGTTGCTGCCCCAGCCGGCCCCAGGTGACATTCACAAAGAGTGACATAAGTACAAGCCATAATCTGTCGACCTCCTCGCTCCATCCTGTGTCCCCTGCACGACTGAATTGGCCAGCGGCTTTGGAAAGTGTTGTGAGGTTATTACAACAGTAATTCCACTACTCTCATCCCCTCCTAAATTGACAGCTGTCAGGGGGTTAGCAGGGCCAAGTGGGATGTGGTGAACACTGAATGGGACAGTGTGGCCTTAAGGACCTCATAACTGCCTCAGTATAACACTCTCAACTCAGCAGCTTTGAAAGGAGTAGACATTTTTTAATGGGCAGTAGATATTGATGATGCATGAGTCGTGTCAGCCGGTGTCACTGTGTATCAGGCCTATATGTATTTATGAACGTGGCATTGTTTAACCTATTCTCCACCTTTTCACCTCTTTCAATTATTCAGTATTTTCTCACAGTGTGTCCACATCAGTCATTTGTTATTCAAAATGGCTCTGTCCTCGTGTTTGTTTGGCTGCTTGTTCAGGGCTGTGGGAGAGAGAGTTCAGCGAGCAGAGCACAGATCATCGTACCTTCCTGGGGAAGAAATACACCAAAGTGATGATGATGCACAGAGCAGGTAAAAAGCACAGTCTGTCGCAGCTGTACTCCTGCCAGCAAATAAATGCAGAGAAAAGCAATTTGAGTTCTAAAATGGCTTGAACATCTGTAAGGTCCAATCTGTTTCCCTCCTATTTATCACTGCGTACCTTATGATTTATTTAACTTCCTTTTTCATATTTTATGTATCGTCTTAAAACAACAACAAGGCAGAGTGAGTTTTCGCTATGACAGCAGTAAAAGATGTTGGATACATTGTATTCTTTTTAATGTTATAAATGTCATTTCCAATTCGTGAAAATGATTATTTCAGGGATCCATTTTCATCCAGTCTCAGGTTGTGTTCGCAGTATGTTCGAATGGATTTAATACAACTCTCTACTTTTTTCCGCTGTTGTGGAGTCAGTTGCACAACTGACAACTGACACAACTGAAAAGCCAAGTCTGAACCCGTGTCCAAGAGAAGTGCTCCTGCTCTGACCTACTGCTGAAAAGCAAAAGTGTTACATAATGCCAAAAGCTTCTCCTTCTCTCCTTGACTCTCTGATCATCCCTCATCTCTGTGCATGCGTCTGCCTGTTCCTTCCTCCAGGTTTGTACCGTCACCTTGAAGACGTGGAAAACATGGTGCAGGTTGTGGAGCTGCCTCTGTGGGCAGGCAAGGCCAGCATGTTGCTGCTGCTGCCTTTCCATGTCGAAAGTCTAATGAGATTGGACAAACTTCTGACCCTTGAGCTGCTGTCCAAGTGGCTAGATAAGACCAGCATAACCAGTTTGTCCATCTCACTGCCCAAGGCGAACATCACTAGCACGCTCGGTCTGCAGGTTAGTGCAACAAACTTCTAGTTTTATTCAAGGTGAAATGTTTGAAGAATATGCGCTCATTTGTTCTAAATAGTGAACACTCAAAACTGTAGTGGTGATGTTAAAGTTAGAGAAGTTAGGACTTTAGTTACTATAGTGGAATAGGCCTTTTTATGACAGACTGCAAGATGAAGATTATTAATTATGATTGAATAAACTTGACCTCAGCCTCAACCACATCTAAATAAATCACATTGTAATGTTTTTCTTTCCATGAACTGTTGAGTCCCGTATGTAGTTCAGGGTAATATATCATGCCTGTGTTATGTGGCAGGCAGAGTGATATCTCTGAGGCTGACTGCTCTGAAATGTTGGGATAAAAGCCTTGGCTGATGTTTTATTCCTCAGCTGATAGGCTGAGAAATTCTTCGAGTGCAACCACAGGGGCTTCACCAGTTTTCTTTATGTCACTGACTTTACAATGTAGCCCTTCTGTGACACCCTGTTCCATTTTGGATCATGTCTTTATGCGAGGTACATCCTCTCGCTTTGTGGTCGCATCTTTTTTTCCTCTCCCTCGTGGTGCACATAGAGCCGCAGCTCCTGAATATTCCTCAAAGAACTTGGCTGACTCTGGCAAATACTTGGAGTTCATGTGAACAACCAGGTGCTCCGTCCCCACCATCCCCTCCACCCTGCCCATCTTGAATTGGCCTAATTCCCAGAGTCACCTCACCTACCCTGACCAGGGGATTTTATGGTGTTTTCTTTTAAGGGGGATCTACAGGTGTTTCTGTGGGAGTGATTAGCTTTAGTCTGTTTTTTTGTACTTGACCCTGTGGGCTTAGGTGATGTGCTTGTGCGGTACATTAAATGTGCACTGGAGAAGTGGCTGCTCAGCTTTTTAATGCCATAGTGGAATTTGACGGAGTGGATGCCGCATGCAGCCTCAATTGTAGTTTTGTCTTTTAGTCTCTATCTTTTATTCATTTCCTGTGTCCCTATACTGCATCATTTTTCACTTCACCTTGTGCGGTTTCTCATATCTCCAATAAATCCAGTCATTGTCATTGTTTCTTGTTTCCTTGTTCTCTTCTTTGCTTTTTCCATGTTTCTTCTCCTTTGTTCCCTGCTTCTATCTTGGCCACCTTCTCTTTCTGACTTGCATTCTGCTTATCTTGGTTCTCTTTCTCTTCCCCTTTGAGAGTAATTCTTTCTCTATTCATATGTCAGTCCACTTCCTCCTCACTTGGCTTTGTTGCCTCCTCTCTTTCTGCTGCTCTGCCTCCATGTTGTGCATTTGTTCCTTCATGCATTCTTCACCTGTAACCTCTGTTTCTTGCCTACTTTTCTGTCTTCCTCTGCCTCTTTTAGTGCTATTAGTAACTCGAGCAGTGGCCTGTCTTGCCCCTTCCAGTTCAGTGCGGTCTCAGGTGGGTTCGAATGTTACTACTTTCCACACTTCTGCTCTCTCCCTTGAGGTGATGGGCACCCAGCTGTACACACGGTGTTGGGCTGTAACAGCCTTCAGCAAGGAATCAGACCCTGGCTGCTAGGAGGCTAAGAGGGGCCTGAGGATGACCATGGCCTATAGCTCCTCTGTGGGCTTCAGAAGCCTCCCACAGACCTCCTTTTGCAGGAGCACAAAGGTCATGCCACAGTCCAGCTGGTAATCTGCCTGTATCTCTGCTCCTTTTAACCCCAGAGCCAGCAGGTAGCTGGTCTGAGTCAGAAGAGTGGAAGCCAGGAGGAGCACCAGGCAGACAGGCAGCAGCTTAGTGGCTTCTGATGCTAATGTGAGTGCATGGGGGTTGTTCAGGTTCAAACGGGCCAAACCGGAGGCTTTGTCGGCCTGCTGTCTGGAAGGTTAGAGACTTGTCGAACCTGTGGAAGAGCACGTATTTGACCAGGCCGCAGGGTCCATAGCGGGGGCAAGGGCACAGACAAGTTGCTAGAACCACACGGGCCTCCACACCTTTGAGACTGTCCTGCTGATATGGGACATGGCGAGAAAAGAAAGTTTCCTTTTCAAGCTTATTGTACTGCTATTACTTGCAGTCATATTTCTACAGGTTAACTTTTTCATTTGCAGTTGCCAAATAATGTACTCACTGGGGGATGTCTCAGACAATTTTTTTTTAATCTGACTCATTGAATAACAGGTGCAGCCTACTAAATTTGGAACCTAAATGAAGCTACATGATCCAAATGCTGATGGCCCTGGTTTAAAACTATTAAGTTAATTAACAGATAAAACTCTGTTGGTTGTGTTGGGACGACAGAAACATTTGTCCACTTGCGATTGTACAGTGATGTTACAGAGTGGAGGTGGATGTTTTGTACCCTAACAGAACTGAGAACAAGCTAACAAATGTGTATCTCCTGTAACTGATTTGTTAGCTTGTTGCAAAATGCTCACACTGTCGAGCCTGGCTGAGGTGAGCAAAACACTGGAAAGAAAGGATTGGTATTTAAGAAGGTGCCAATCCATTAAGCTCCAAGAAGTGTTTGAATGGCAACGACACAGCTCGGAACATCTGTAGTGCTCACCATTACTCACTAGAAAAAGACCTTAAATGCACATAGATTGAATGCAAAGCGATTTTTCACTTTGTATTTTCTTGTCTGGTAGCTGGATTATTTTGTAGAGTGGGTTGAGTCGGTGTACTGACTTTACAGACAGCATACTGACTATTTAGCTAGCTACCTGCAACTGGCTAGCGAAGAACCTCTATATGAAGGGTGTCTGCGTGCATGTTAATGAGACAGCTCAGACTGATCTCAGAACTCCCCAGAAACTTCAACTTTTTCTGTTATTTTCCTTCAGTTTCTTTCCTTTTTTCATTTAGTCTCCGTACAAACAACCTTGGGATGAGTGCAAATTATATTAAGTTGAAACATTTTCAAATTCCACGGATGTGTCTTCAACTCAATTCCCACCACTCAAATCTGTTTGCATCCTCTTGCAACTTTCCATTGACTTTGGATGCAGTCACTTAGCTTCTAAATTTGCATCACGTTCAGCCTGAATTTACCCTTTGATTCAGAGAGAAATACAGTAGTGGGTTGTATAACAGTTGTGGATGATTGACGGAGAGAAAGGGAGAGAAAGAAAGAGAGGTTAGTTGAACCTGACAGATACAGAGGGCATGCCAGTTTAAACCCATTTCCTCAGGGCAGGGTACACTGACTGGAACCTATCACCATGTCCTCCTTACATGTACGTTGTAACCTCATCATGGACTGATGAAATCCACTTTGCCCTCTTTCTAGTTTAACAAACAACTCTGAAGAGTCATGCTGCCATGTTATTCTGCTAGCCATGCCCTGAAGAACAAGCTTTTGACATTAACATTGTCAGGACACTCTGGGGAGGAGGCTGTAATCTCGAGCTAAAGCTTGAAACGGCTCCTATTGACATGGCAATGACTTTGCCAGGGAAAAGAACAGAAAGCATACTGTTGGTCAAATTTTCATTAAGAACTAGATGTAACTGTACTGTGCTCTCATTGTGCAACCTAATTGTGGACAAGCACTTGAATGTTTTGACCTCTGTTCTCTGACTCGTCTCCCTCCGTTTGCTCTCTCAAGAAAAAGACGTGCATTTGAGGAATCATTATGAAAAGGCTAAATCTCAAAGCAAACCCTCAACCCTCTCTGATCTCATTTCATCTGCCATGTTCAACCCTTGGCCAGTGACGGCCTGCCATGTCTTCCCTGACGATCATTTTTCCAATTGGGTCGGACAAATAATTGCTCATCACCGCGTGTTAATACTGTTTACCACTCTGTCTGTCAGTGTCTGGGACAGCCGTGGACTGCTGAGATTAGGGGGCAGCATCTGGACAAGCAGATCGTAATAGCGTGTGTGCGTGTGCGTGGATTTTCCACATCTAAACGTGCCCATTCCTTTCTTTCCCTCCATCCTCTCTGCCATATCAGTCCCAGGGATCTAATTCCTTTTTGTAGGTCTCACATGTGACTGTAATACGCCATCACTCAGCATCACATTGGCTCCGCTGACCTAAATAGGAGTGACATTCGGCAGGCAAGTGAGCAGGAGAGGTGGAGGAGGACGATAGGGGGGTCAATGATTGCTTGGGGACAAGGTGGAAAGTGTCACAGAGAACTATAAATAGCTGCAGAATTCTGCCTTTTTCTTTCTGTACATCTGCCTATTTGTGGTGTTCTCCTCTGGTGAAGGGCAGACTGTGTTGGAGTCTGTAGCCAGAGACGGAGAACCCTCTTAACAAGCCTGGCCCAGAGGTCACTGAATAAACCACCCTCATCGCTCTCTCCCTCTGTCTCTGATCCAGTCCTGACCGGGCCACACACACATACACACTAATGGTCGAGCCTGAGCTCCGTTCTGGCTATATCTCTAGTCGGTGACTAAGACATATGAGTTTGCACCGGAGAGCTCACTCAATCACGGCTAATGAGGTCAAAAGGCCATCAAATATTTACGAGAGCACACTCCACAGTATACAGTATCGAGGGACAGCTGTTTTAATACAGCCACCACAGCCGCGCATCATATGAATTAATCAGATGTGTTTCATGGCCATTAGTTGAATATCTCACTAAAAGCTAAGGCTTCTTTTTCCTTTTTCCATTTGTGGTGAAATTGCCCTGTGGAATAAAAAGCGGTTCATGTGTATACGTGAGCGAGTGAATGAGACACAGAGAGCATATTGACCGCGCAAAAGAGGTAAAAGCCCATGTAAATAAGATACCAATAGCGGTTTTTCTGATGAGACTCAACAAAGAGCTGGAGAGGCTTTGAAGCCTCAAGAGAGCTGATGGAGAAAGGTTTTTTTTTTTTTTTTTTTTTTTTTAAAGCTTGCATCAAATGTGTCCATGAAATGGAGCTGTGGTGATGCCACATACTGCATACTTGAAACCACCCACGCAGGATGTTAAGGCCAGTATTGAATTAAGCAGAACATGTCTGGAGTTGTTAAAGGTGGCAACAGCTTAAAAGAATCATTTGGCAGGTTTGATGAGTAAGCCAGAGAGAATAGGAGGTGTAAACTGTGCACGAGCGTTGGAAGTAAGGATAGTTGTGCTCCTGGTTTGGACCAGATGTGACCTAGTTTGTTTCAGTCGGGGTTAGTTGGTGTTGATGGTGCAGAAATAAGATCATTCCATGTGAGGTGTTTAAGAATCATTTGCATTGTGATAAATAACAGCTTCAGTGTTGAGACAAGGAGAGAGAGGGAGGACCCATCTGCAACAAATGTCCCCATCATGGATGGTGCTTGTGCTGTGAACATTTGTCTGCCGGGGCATTAAGATAATTGGTATTATTTGAGATCATCAAAATCAGATAGTGAGAGGAAAAACAAGACAAAGCTCAGCAGAACCATCTCCTCTTTCCATTGTCGCAACAGTCACCAACTCTGGTTTGGTTGTCTGAGCAGAATGTGAAAATAGTCAAGCTCCAGACTCCTCTCGTCCCTTTCACGCTTCACGCCTCTTTTGTCCCCACCTCCTGTGTCTTCATTGTCCCCAGAGTCAGAGTCCTGGTCAGAGCAGCTGATCACCTCTGCACCATTTTCCCTGTCATCAAACTGGCCTCCATCCCGATCCAGCCATGTCCACCAACAGTGTCAACACCAACAGTCCCCTGGTGTTTCAAGCTCTCAGTCAGGGTAGACTCCAGTCAGCTAAAGGGGCTACTAGCTGCATGACTAACTTAGCCAAATAGCTTACGGCAGCTTGTCACTTCAGCCAAAGATAGCTACACCCTTTAAAAGTTGTGTATAAACAGTTTGTGTTGGTATGTGAGACAAACTTCATTTTCTCAGTCTCCTTTTGTCTCCCAAATGCCTTTGGTGTCTTCCTCATGGTGCATTATAGGTATTTTTTTGACATTTCTTAGACTAGAGATTAGTCCCATGTTTAATAATTAATGAAAATAATTGTTTTGCAGTATACCACAAGAATTATTTCATCCAGTTCGTCATGTTTTTGGTCCAGACCTGCTAAAGTTCACTCTCACTCTTGATCACGCTCACTTTCACAAAGCTCGCACTCTCTGAAAACTTAAGTCCTTGTTGCCATTGTCTCTTCAACTGTCTCCACCAAATCTAGGATTTTTCCTCTGTCTCTTTGCCTTTTCTTCGCAAATTGCAGCAATAATTAGCATGGAAGGCTGTTTTTGATTGATGTTCATTTCTGTTTCGCACAGAACACAAACATTGACGTTCTTGCAGGATAGATGGGAAAAGGATATATTTAATTGTACCTTTGGGGAAATTCGTCTCGGCTCTGCTGCATTTCCAAAAGCAATAAATGCAATATGCAATCCACAGACATAAAACATCCCATAAGACATTAAAAAACAATTGTAAGAAATAGTTGCACAGTACTCACACAACCGTGCGAGATTGTTCATCGGATTTCAGAGGTTACCAAGTGAAAGGACTCAAATCTGTTGTCCTCTTTACTCAGCTGTTCTGCGTTTAGTCCTGGTTGACTGGCTTGAATGTTGGTGGAGATAATTGTTATGTGTGGTGTGTAGCCTTTACTAGGTTTTGATAATCTTTAAGTCTTTTGCCAGTTCAAGTCTGGCATAAAAAGAGCATTTGATCTCTGCTTTTCTTCTCATCTTACTCTCTTCCCCATAGTCATTATTAAGGCTGCTTTGTCTCTTAACATCAGCCATGGCGATCCCTCACAGATGGAGCTGCAACATGTCCTGGCTGCCACAACCTATCCACTTAAACCCCCCACAGGTACACCCAAGAAGCTACTTAGTGGGCTCACCCATCAAGCTGAAATAATGTGATGCGGAGTGTTGCACGCCTGAGGGTTGATGCCATGCTACCTCAGGCCTGGTTAGACTGCGCTGCTGTAGGCCAAGTGAGCCCTACGCACACGCACAGAGGAAGCCAACAGCTGACAATGCCTGTGGCTCTCGCTCGCAGACAAATAGCTCGTTGATGCTGTGTGCAGGGCATCAGCAGTCCGCCCAGTGCTGTTCCATCTAAGATTCATGTGGTGCTTCAGAGAGAAAGGGCAGCCAAAGAGCACCTCCCAGAGGTTTTTCTCGCCATATAATGCAGTGCCACACCTCTGCAGTGCGCATGGCCTCCATAGGCTCCTCTGACATCCCTGGCCTGTTTCCCAGCGTGCAGCTGCAGGGTCCCTTAATTTTTAAACACTTCGAAAAAATTAACCAAGTGCTTCTTGCCTTGACAAGCAGAGCAAGAGAGTGGGAGTGAAGGCCATGTGGGGTTGGTTGGAACAATTTAGATGCTTCATAGTTGGACCTGCTCTACTGTAGGCCAAGCGAGCTGAGCCCTCAAGCGATACTGGTGAAGAGAATGAGCAAGGATGGACGTGAGGGACACAGAGAGACACAGAAACCAGCTGCTTTTCCTCACAAACACACACATTTGTCTTCAACAATTTGAGGAATCCGCCAGCTTAAGCCTGTTTCTATTTCCCTGTTAGATAAGGAGTGGAGAACCTTGAAATCATTTGCCGATGGAGATCGAGAAGTTGAAGGAGCAATGTATACCGGGACGAGCCGGCCTGTCAAGGGGATGAGAAGGATGAGGCGGTGAGGAAAAAGACTGCGTTAGGAGCAGAGAGAGAGAGACGGAGTGGGATAAAATAGAGGCACGCGGGGCCGATGAGAGATGGGGATGCCAGGCGAGTGGCAGAGCAGCAGAGGAAGACAGTGATGTAGTGGTAGCGGGTGGAGGAAGAGAGGAGGAATAATGGATGAGGACAATATAAGTGCATTAGAGCAGGAGGTGGTGTGTGTCTGTGTCTGTGTTGATGGGGAGCTTTGCATGGAAACACTAGAGAGGGACTGACAGATGCCTACACCTGTATATACATGTATCTACAGCATTTCATGTTTAGGTATAAGCTGACCTGATCCACTTTAACTTCCTGTTGCATGCACATCTCCACTTCTAAGTAGAAAAGCAGACGTTCTACATGGATTATTACAGTTGTCTGTTAGCATGTGGTTTTAAGAGCCGAGTAGAGCCATAACAATGCGGTTTTGAAAAGAAAGCAAACCGAGGCAGCACCCAAAGAACATTTCCAGACAACTTATCCAAATAATGTTCCCGTCTGCCCGTAAATGTTATTTCCAAAAAAAGAGTTCAATCAGCTGAAGTTTAAACAATGGTAGAAAACAAGAGATTCAAACACTCGTCCTCCTCTGCAACTTTTCTTCCAGCCGTGGCCTTCCGCACGTTCCACACACAAGTCCACACAGGCGCACACTCACACCCACATGCTCTCCTCTGGCCCCTGGAGAAGCCTGTCACTGTGAGTGGCCCTCTGCCATGGGAGGATAAACTACCTGTCATGACGACGACTTTCTGTGGAATTCATATCAGAGGCAAAACAAAGGAGGTGCTGAGGTCACGGGGCATCACTCTTAAATTATTCATCTTCTGCTTCCTCCTTCCGTCTCCTCTCTGCCTGTCGCCCACTTTGTTCTGCCAGCGCACAACAAGGGCAACTGTCAGCCTGCTTCCCATCTTGAATTTTTGGTATAGAAAGTAAATAAACACGGTCCAAAACTCCTTTAGAAAAGTTACTGATTGACCGATTTGGAGGGTATGTTTATGTTTGCGTTAATCGTGTGGTGAGGTCTGGGGAGGGCAGCGCGTGTCTCCCACTTCTGAAGGTCACAGCATCATGAAATTTTAAAATGCGCTTTCCCTCCCACTCATTGTTTGGTCCTCTTGCGTGCATAATTGATCAGTGTCCAGGCAGCTGCTTGGTTGCATACACTTGCTAGACGTCTGAGAGAAATGAATTCAAGAAAGTCCATAAATTCCATCACTCTGTGTTTTCCCATTTCAGAAAGAGCTGACTGCTCTGGGCTTGACCGACGCCTGGGATCAGAAGGTGGCTGATTTCTCAGGGGTGTCGGACAAGAGCAAGGGGAAAGTCTACCTGGGTGAAGTCCTCCACTGGGCGTCCCTGGAGCTGGCTTCTCAAGCTGGAACAGGAGACCTGGAGGAGGAGAACATAGAAAAGCCCAAGCTGTTCTACGCCGATCACCCCTTCATCATCTTGGTTAGAGACAACGCGACTGGAGCCCTGCTGCTGATGGGAGCGCTGGATCACGCAGAGGGAGAGGCCCTCCATGATGAACTGTAGCGCCCTCCAACATATATCCTTTATTCCTGTCTTTTTTGCCTCTGTCTCTTACACTCTCCCTCTCAAAGACTACACACTGGTTTCTAAGTTGAGACATTGTCATTCACCGTGGCACACTATCACATCAGACTACAGCTGGCTGTCATACATTGACACTGCATAGTCTGGCACTGACTGACACTGACACCACCATAGCCGACACTCACACAGTCACACACATACCGACACCTACATGGCATACATAAATGAAGACGCTGTACAAGACATTGCTAAAGTTGACGGATGCAAAAAAAAAAAACAGTAACTTGGAGAGACTTCCAGCGTTTTCTCTCTCCCACTCATATGCGCCCACGCATGTACAGACACGCACATTCAAGGACCCAGTGATCAAGTCAACGCAAAACAAAATGACAAAAGCGAGTGCACTAACAAACACTAACTTGCTGACAAGCAGAAGTATTTACACTGATACAACAGTTAAAGCAGCAAGAAGTTCTATCGAAGAGATGCTCGCAGTGACACTCGAGCCCTCCCTGTCAGGCCAGGTGAATGTATGTGTGTGTCTGTGTGTGCGCGGTGAACGGCAGATCAAGGGGGCCCATGAGGCCTCTCCCGGAGCTGGCAGGTACCTATGGCGGGGTCCCCTGGGCTACATCTGAGGAAGACTGATGGATCAGCCAAGTGCTTATTGATGAGCCAGCTTAATGCTAATGGCTGTAATGAGTCACAACGCTTGTCAACAACACGGAGAGGACGGGGAAACCTTTTAATCTCTTAATACCATCGGGGATCAATGACACTCTTATGCCGCTGGAAACAAACATGAATGACATCGCTCGACTTAAATGGAACAACTTAATATTTAGGATCATTACAGCTGTTATTGATTTTGATTTGTGTATTTGTTTTTTTTAAGTGGATGGTTGTGATGTGTGAATGAACGACAGAAGCTACTGCTGAACTGTATGTTTGATGTTTGTGAAGGTGCATTTTTTTAAATAAATGTCTGGTTTTTAAATCTTTTTTTTTTCCACTTGAGCGACAGTATTGTGTTTGTCAATGTATTCAGCTGATCTGATACAAACAGATCAATCACTGAAACACGTCCCATCAATATTTGTGGACAGTTGCCACAGTTTGATCTTTCTTGACAGCACTGATGCGAGCTAAGACAGGAGGCTGTTTATTTGTTTATTTATTTTACTTCTGCCATCAACCATATTGGTTGACATTGAGCCTCAAGGGTGTATGGAAGCAGCATTTAAGCCCTGAACTAGCATCAGCCATTGAATTTTGAGGGGCAATGCATGATGGCTCGCAGTGTATAGAACATGCAGCAACAACTATGTCAACACAGAGAGAAATAAAATATATGGCATTTCTGTCCTTTAGTGTTACACTGGCTGTCCATGTTGTTTCACACGCAGTATACAGTATTTCTTGAACGTAGAACTGTAAATATGTGCTACATCTGTCCTGTTCTAACGTCTAGACGCACAGCTGGGCCGTCTGATGCACAGTATTCAAGGAATCTGTTCCACTTAACAACCCGGTATTACAGCTTTGTTCCTAATTTAGCCCTCTGCACAGGTCTGCTCAGCAACAGTGTGTGTCGCGCATGTGCACGTGTGTTGGTGTACCGCTCGTGTGCGCATTCGTGTGTGAATAAAGCTACTACAATGACCTCTCTGCAGTGGCCTCCTTTGCAGCGGAGACTTGTAAAGGGCAGTATACTGCAGGTATACTCCACGCTGAATAAACCCGGGAGCTCAATTTAGACAAGCCGATGATGGATCCGTGGCCATCTGCTGTGAGCACATCAATCCTGCTCATTCCAACACCGGCTCCCCGCTGACTCACCTTCGCATTTCATTCACTTCACAACACTTACAAACACATGCATGTCCACATCCGCTCACAGGTAGCCAAGCATAATCTGACTTCCAAAGAGAAGGCAAGAAAACTTGTCTGTGATGCATAGAGGAGGTATATGCACAGTATGTTCAAATGGGAGATTAGGTGTTGCATGCCAGTGAAATAAATTATTTTCAAAGGGGCATTGCAGCAAAAGAATATATATGAGCTCCTTTTCATCCTCTCTTTTGATGCAGGTGTTTATGTTAAGCCAGTTTCTTGGTTCTTTTTAGTCATTTTATTTCATAGTATGACTGAAACCAGGTGTTCAGTTCACTGCAATGGATATATTTCAGGTGTTGGAGGGGAGATGGATGGTGGGCTGTTTTATCTGTACCTTCAGTCATTACCCAAATGATTTAAAGTCCCTGGGTGAGTTTTGAGATGAAACATACCTCATGTAAGATGCACATTAGTTGGGTTCTGTATGTGTTTACCTCATAGAAACATGAGTACACTGATTTTCTCATGCTTTTTTTTCCATTTAAATTTGTGTCACTGAGCAGCACTTTGTACAATAGGAAATAATCATTTTCTCCTGGATTTAAGGAAAAGTTCCCAGCTAATTACATGCAATACTAAACAATTCAGAATCTAAACTAATTTGTGCAAGACTATAGATTTTAGAAAACAATTTTCCACACAGAATAAATTGGATTGGTCTGCAAAGGAAGCGACCCTGTGAGTTGTCAGCTGCTGTGGTCACAAAATGAAATCCAGTTGTATTCATAGTGCTATCCAGACAACCTTTTCTCTGTTTGTTGACTGTTTGTGTGTTTGTATCTTCAGCACACACTGTCCTGGAGCGATCTTCGGTGATCGCAAGCAGCAACATTTTGGGACAGGTAACTGAAGTGAGAGCCGTTATGAGCCCTCTGTGATGACTTGATGCAATCACCAACAGCAGAGCTTGACTTCACTCTCGCATGAAAAAAGAAAGGGGGAGTTTAATGTTTAATCTCTGTTTTTGAATAAAACATGCGGAAAAAGGGACCGTGAACTTCTTTCCTGCTGCTTTGTATGATGGGTGCAACTCTTGGACAATCCAAGCAGCAGAAAAGAGGGTGAGACAGCAAAAGAGCACTCAGAGCAGAGTCATCCCATACAATACAGTACTTACCCTTTAGAGGAAGTCATAGAAGTGGCTGTGTTCAAATGGGGGTCAACTTGCTGATAGGCGTGCTACAGGGGCTCCTCCATTTTCACTTTGCTCTTGTTAAAAGCTTGAGATGGGTCAAAAGTAAGAGGCAGGCAGGCATGTGATACATGAAAAACAGCGATGTTTCATACTTGTGTTTGACCGCAGGGACAGCACACAGATATCACCAACTGCTGCACATCATGATCATTCAGATGTGGATATAAACCTACATGGTGTTTGGGGGATGAGATTGTAATGAAGATGCACTTCCTCAGCTATTTAAATAGTAAAATGGCCTTCAGACACAAGTAAACCTGACAAGTGCTTACATAGCTGTTACAAGAGTTCATGTCATAGAGTCCCTCAAAAGCTGGGATATGCCTTCCTGACACTGGTGGTGACTCAGTCATTTTGTATGAATTTATGCAATTTCAGCAAATATATGTTAACTTAAATTAAGAAATGCAAAGAGATTGTATTAATCAAACTCTGATTCACCACAGGATGGCGCCATTGTCATCGTTCTTACATTGGCATTGACAAGCCTCATGAGGGCCGACTGCGCAGTTTACATTAGCTACGTAGCTAATAGGAAAAGCAGTTACCATCCAAACATTTTCAGCCACAGGGTAAAAAAAGAAGCATACCATCAATTTACTCAAATAACCGTGATTTACCCTGTTGCAGTGGAGTTATAAAAGGTGAGACTACATAATTGTTGCTAAATGTTTTCAAGTTTTGCTGTGTTAAACTAGCGAACGTTTATGTTAGCTAACGTCAGCTAGCTAACGTTTATGTCGGCTAACGTTAGCCAGCGAACTTAAGCTAGCTAAGTGTTTGCTAACCTTGGCCACAGTTAGCTTAATTGTTTTAAGCTAGCATGTGAGCCAATTTACATGTTAGAACACTTTAAAATGAATGTTTTGAATTCTACAATCACGAGATAAAAGACTGTGGCTAGAAGATGTTTTCATTCAATTAAAACAAAGAAAAGAAAACAAAGCTCATCAAATATTTGGAAAACAAACACTAACTTAAGCAACAGTTTTTGGGCCAATACGTCTGTCTCGTGACCATCCACTTACACCTGCCGGCCCACCACTGGCTCCCCCAAGCGAGGAGTTTGCACCCGTAAATAAAGGTTTTCCATGTGCCAAAAGGTGAATATTTGGACTGTACAGTTTGTTATGCATGCATACATGCTTATATACAATTATGCAAACCAATAATTGATGAGTGGGATCACTCTTGGGAAACCACAAGCCTACAAAAAAAAAAAAAAAAAAACTTTTGAAGGCTAAATATCACACAATAGCTTTACTCTGTCACTGTTGTCTATTGTCTTTGTCAGCAGCAGATAGTTAATCTGCCTGCAGCACACTGTCTGCGGCAGCCCATATTAATGTTATTGATCATTGTCAACTTTTGTGCTTCCTCCAACCTCAGATCGCATCGTACTGTGGGCTTTCTTGGCTTTCTTCCTTCCAGTAAATGTTTCTTTTTTTCATTATTCCCTTTCTCAGTTCTTCTCCCCCAATAACCTGTCTCCTTTATTGCACACAGTCCTTAGAAAGTGACAACTTGAGAAACTGAATCAAAGTTTCAATAAAGCCTGGACTGCTGTGGGCTTTGACAAGTGAGGTGGCTAGAGTGGAACAGTACAGAATGAGACTGAAGGAGGACATCTCGGTTCCAGAAAGATAAATAGTTCATGAAGCTGTTGACTTCACCATTTTATTACTTTTGTCTCAGAATTTTTCCGCCTGCCTGCAGCTCTTTCTGCCCACAAATTATTCATCATGCTCCCCACAGGCCCCAGCTGTCAATCCTGGGATTAGGAGTTGGTAGGGAAGATGGGAGTTGTAAGTTTGTCATGAGCTCAGGTGCATGGATACTTGCCAGGATCTTGATGAAACTGTAAACGCTATCATGATACCATATAATCATTTCAGCTTTACTTAGAAAAAGACATAGCTGCAGCAGTGAAGACTCTGACGCTGAAGACAAGGCTGCCTCTTACTTTCTGTAACGTTTTCCACTTTCAGTTCTTTGACCTTTCGCCTCCCCTCTATTTTGTAGCTGCCTCGGGGGGTTGAGAACGACAATGACGCCTTTCTGATGGCCTGAAGTCTCTCAAGTTGACTACGGGAGGTCCAACCCGAGGGTAAATAGTAGCGATGTCTACACACAAGGGCATACATACTCCATGTGTCAAACATGACACACGTCTTTGAGATGAGAAAGTGACATTTTTAAGTTTTGAAGTTTCATTTTCAGTACTTTATTTATGGCTGTTGATTGAGAGAGTTCATATGATGATAATGCACATATTGAAAATATGTACATAAAAGGAAATGCTGTTGAAATAGTAGAAATATATGTAACATGGTATCATTATTGGCACACAAGCAGAGATACAGTATGTCTTTCCTACACTTTTCCACATGTCAGCGCTGTGAATATTTCCTTTTGATCTGATGTCCAGCAAATCTTTAACATGACAAAACATCACATACTTATCCTGTTTCGTTCTCCCCCAAAATGCCTAATTGTGTAATGATGTGATTACCTCTATTGGGAAAAAATTGTGTGGATTTTTTTTCTTCTTCAGTTTGGGTTTTCATATTTTCATTTATACAATAGTCAGTCTCAGCATCAACAATTACATCAACCCTGAAGTCCAGACTACTGTCAAAAGAAATGATGGTGCTCAAAACAAAGCAACAAGAGGGGGAGAGAGAAGAGTGAGGCGAGATTACTCTGACAATGTGAACCAGACGTAATTATGAAAATTGGTGTCCTTCAAAATGTCACGGCATTTCAAAGGTCTATTAAAATGTTTTGCGCGTATGTCAGTGCATATACAGTACTATATGTCTGTAAACCACCGAGAGATTGAAGTTGAATGCGGTGAAAAGACTTTGATGGAGGAAGAAATGCCAGACTGTGCACCAGTAACCTGGTAAAGCCATCAGCTTGTTAATGGAGCCCTTGTCAGCAATAAGAATTGATGGTCAAGGTCTCCCAACCACCAACAGTGGTACTCTGCATGCTTAAAGCTACATTATCTACATTGCAGACAAACTGGAATACCACTCAACCCAAGACATATGTTATATACAAGTCTTGTGTTCTACCACAGTCCAATCAATGTTTGGAAACATGAGCAATGCTCACTGTAAGCCAGAAAAAAGCTTCCTGGACTCACCTGCTGTGTCATCCAGGCTGACTGTCTCAAAAGTGCTTTATAAGCACAATAGGAGCCACCAGATGTTTATGTGGTAGCCTTTGTTTTTAGATTCAAATAAGCTTTTTAGTGATAATACCAGTGCAGAACCTGAATGTATGTCATTATTCCTTGTCAGTGTTATCAACGCAGGTCAAACATATTCATATAACCCAATATCACAAATCACAAGTTGCCTCAATGGGCTGTACAGCGTCCCACACCCTCTGTCCTTAGATGGAGCAGCAGTATCAGGTGTTCCACTTAGTTGGCTCTCAGCCACCCCACTTCCTCTTGACCATAGAGACCTGTAACGAAGACAAGACCAATCACAGAGAGATGAGTAACAAACAGAGGGCGAGAGTGTCATGATAACATGCAGAATGGGGAGAGTTTCCTTGAAAATCATTCCTGCTTTCAAAAGCAATCCTTTGAAATGAACCAAAACAGATTCTGAAATTTGCATGAGTTCAGAAAATAAAATGGGAAACTTAGTCCTCTGTCACCTTGCTAACTGACCTCTCTGTAACGCAAACTGAACGTTTCTGTTTGCGTAGAAACAACAAATGTGTTGAATCTTGACACTGTCAGCTCTGTTGACACAGTTGAAGTTCTTGTATTAGAGATTCATTTAGTAGCTCTGGCTTTGTTTCAGCGTGGCAGCAGGTTATCACGTCCAGGCAGGGAACTGGATGCAGCGCTTACATGTACAAACAGCCTGCCGTTTGGCTCTGGGAATCAGTGTAATTAATGGTTAAACTCCGTACTTCAGAAACGGAAGATTAACACAGTTAAGGTCAGTTTCAGTTAGATATACTGTGATATGACATAACCCAGTAATTTTCCAGTATTGTCGCATTTCTGTATATTGCCTTCAAATAGATAGATTTTTTTTCTTTAACATAAAAATAACAGAGGCAATAAGTGGTTTAGTAACCACATGCGAATGACAGCTTTCAAATAACAAAATCTAAATCTTGTAATGTATTTTGCCCATAGCAACAAGTCAGCTTTCCTTCCTCACTCTGCACTGCTGTTACAGAAATACTGTTGCTGTCCTGAATCTGTCGTGTAAATGTGCTCCGTGAAAACACCTTTAGGACATTTGATTAAGCGTATACACAGTCAAATAATTAGGCTTTTGTTCCAGCTGTGCTAACTGGGCTCCCCTTAAACTCTTGACCTCATATGCAAAATTGGGTTTTTCTTTTGTTGTCAGCGTTTTAGAAATTCAGTGACAACTGAAAGCCAGGACAAATGTGCGCTGAAGTGCACGTAAAATCGCTCCCCATCATACGGCAACCACAGTGCACCAAAACACACTGAATGTTTTTTTTCTTCTTCTGTTTCATAATTGCTTTCCTCTCGTCACATCTAATTTATCTCACCTTAATGGTATTTTTCTTTTTGCAGTGTAAGTCAGTCTTTTTTCTTTTTTTTTTCTCAGTTAAACTCATTTTAATGCAGTAAAACGCAGAAAAAAAAAACAGATTTGGAGAATATGGAGAGCAGGTTGAGATTGCTGGTGTGCGCTCAGTGAACCTGCACAGTCACCGTCCTCTCATCAATTGAATTAATAGAATTAATTACCGCTCTCTCGCCGGGAACACGCTGCTGGCATTTACATATGGTGACCCGTAGTGCATTTGCCACAGTGTTTATGTATGCTTTCATGTGTGTACACACGCATTCCCCTTGAAAGTAACAGCTCCTGAGTGTGGGCAAGGATCACACGCGCACCTACAAACAATCACACACTGGCACGTGCACATTCTGCTGTACCTGCCTGTAAGCGTTATTCGACAAGACAGCTCCGTGTATAATCTGCATAGTGATATCATTTGGATAATATTGGCGATCGCTCAGGGACCACCTGCTTGTATGATTAAATTTCTGCTGAACGTGGCCAGGTGGGTTGGGGGGCTTCAGAGTTAGAACACAGCCTTCTCCGATGATGATATACATTGTTATAATTGGGACATACATAACATTAGATATCATTTGCACAAACCTTTCCTCACATTTCGCTCAGGTGTGCACGGTTGCATGTTGACATTGAATCATCACCTTTCTCTCTCTTGTCCTTGCACACTCCATCCAGCGGAAGCTGTTATTAGTCCTGTGCATCATTCCTGGTAGAACAAGGACTTGTTGCTGAAGGACGGGAAAAGGAAACGGCGTAGTCACAGGTACAGCCGGCACTCCCCCCTAGCCAAATGTAGCCGCACTGGAGTGCTGCTCCGACGGATAATGACTGAACCCCAGTGAGACATGTGTTATGGAGCCCTTAATGAAAGAGTTGTGCCCCATTGAGCCCTATAATGAATGTTCTGACATTGAAAATCTCGGGGGGGGGGGGGGGGGGGGGGGTGTCTTCTTAATTCCTATGAGTCGGCTCAAGTTTTGATAGAGAAAATAACGGCCAGACATAGAGACGGACGCAGCGATGTTTAGTCGTGTTTTTTTAATTGGCTATGTGTAGTTAGTTTGGTATGCATGTACCTGCGCGTCCCCATCAGAGGGAGGTGTTCAGATGCCTTTGTTCAGGCGCTTTATGCAGCCTTGTCCAGCTTGTCTGATACCTGTTTAGCTTTCATCCTGACTAATGGAAATGTCAAAAACACTGTAGAAAAGCTGGACTGCCCATTCTCCTCAGAAGCCAAAAGATGTGAAGCAGAGATTGCTGCCAAGCCTCGTCAAAGACACACACACACACACACACACACACACACACACACACACACACACACACACACACACACACACACACACACACACCCCTGCACACACAGGCGCAGTGCTATGCAGTATTATAACTGATAAGAGCTTTTGTAGATTTTGGTAATGATGTCCCCGAATACCAAGTGAGCTGCATCTAAAGAGACCCACAGGAATTAATAAAAATGTCTCCTATTTCATGGCTGCAGTGGTTTTCTGCTTTGGAGAGATCACAAAAGGGAATCACTGAATGCCACAATTTAATTATGTATTTCAGGGTGTCTCTGTGTGTATTGCGCCTTTTGGAAATTTTTCGTAGCATTATGATCTTGCTCTTTGTCTTTCCCCTGTCTCCCTTTTCTACTGCACTCTTTCATTTCTCTTGTGCTTCTCTTTCTCTCGGCACTCATTTCCATTTCCTCCCCTTTTCTCATTTCCAATTTCTCGTTTCTCCATTTTTCCACTGCCCTTTCTGTCTTGTCTTGCGTTCTTTCAGCCCCTTCCTTTTATCCCCGCGTTCCCTTTCATACCTCTGCCTCTCTTCACCACCACTCTGATTCATTTCTCCTCTGGTTCACTCTTTTACGTGGACAGGTGGCAGAGCAGCTGGCCTACTACGTCCGCGTGTCAGCGGCGGTAATCGCAGAGGAGACGTTTGATGCGGCCGTACAGTTTGGCACAGCTCAGCGCGACCCCACCCACAGCTGAGAAAGGTGACCTGTTTGCATGCCCCTTTGGTTGCCTTCAGCACCCACTGGGAGAAGAGCATCAAGGACAATTACACCACCAGCGTGTACCTCTACCTCGCCAGCCTCACAGGTGGGTACCACAGTGGAAGATGAAGAGACAGTTCACCATCAGGCAAGACTAAACCTGGTTTTAATTCTAAAAAAAAAAAAAAAAAAAAATCCTCTTCACTCCCATAAAGAGGATGTTTATGGATTCCCTCTGCTGAACATTAACTAACCACAGATATTCATCACCTCTATTAACATTTGCTCACTTCCTCCTGGAGCTCCGCTCTGCTCTGGAGTCTGTAGCCGTGTTCTGATGTTTGCTCTGCTGACTCCAGCTGCTTTCCACTGTCAGCTGCAGTCGCTCGGCTGCTTGAGCTTTTTGAGAAATTGTACAGCTTGTGATACCGGGCTACACGAATAAATGCAACTAGACAAATTTTATGTAGACCTCTATTTGACCCTCTTCCTCTGCGGTTGCAAATCCATCATTCTATTGTAGCTGAACCTTTGACATAGTTTCTTATTCCTTCTTTGAGTCCCTCAGATCCCATGCCTCAGCCCAAACCTTCCTCGGCAGCAGCACTTCTCACGAGTTTCACTAAAACTACCGAAACATTTCTCTGTACTATGTGCAAAACATTTCCCGTTGAAGGAAGGGTTCATCACAATAAAGGTTACGGCGCTATCCTCTTTAGGAAATGTCAGTTTGACAGGCAGCCATTGATCCGCTTCATGTGGAACAGCAGGCACTTCCACAATTTGGACTTGTGCTTTCATGTCGCAGCCAAAGAGATGCTCTGTGTTGTTTGCAAAGCCCAAAAGGTAAACGCTGACGGACTAGTTGAATCGAGAGACACGCAGGGGTAATCACACAGCATACTGGTAAGTTGTGATGGTTCAATTCTCATGCTAATTATCTCAATCAGTGGAGAAAATGCCACTGCTTTTTTTAAACAGAAGCAACACACACTCCATAACCAGGCACACACACGGATGTGTATACACCACACTGGTCGTAAACAGAAACTGCACACCCACAATTACAGCCTCGTCTACCTGACAGAGCTCCATGTTTCCTGGATAATCAGACAAAGATTGGATAATCCTGACAGAAATCCTTTTCATTCCCTCAGCCCCCTGCAAATTCTCATTTTGCAATATCATTTCAGTCAATACACCAACAATCAAAGGCCTTTCAAGGATTTCAAATTCCTATACTCTGAAATCATGCCTGTGGGGTAAACTTTTTTTTTTTTTGCTATTTAGAAACTTTATTCTAAACTTTCCACATTCAATAACAATGAAGTCACAATGATTTTGCCCCCTGTGACTGCAGAGCATAAATATGTATGTAAATGGAGAATACAGGTAATACTATAGCTCGTAGGTATACAGATTTCACTCCCGTGTCAGACTGAGCGGTAGCAATCATGCAAAGCACCTATTTGGCTCTGAGCAAGGCTGCAGCTCAATCACTTTGTCTTTGTCCGTTCGCTTCAGCCTCACAGAGGTTAAGTGACCATAGCACATCGGCACACACATTGAAACATACACATTAAATAGGTATGGGAATATCGCCTTAGCCACTGGCTGGCTAAAGACCCTGCACAGATTTCTATTATGCGCTTTTTAGCTGTTTTGCTCACCTTCTGTGCTTTGAGCTGGTTCATTATTTTTCTCTTTTCCTCCATCGTTTCCTGTCCTTGTCTTGCTTAGCTCCTCTGTTTAAAGGCTAATGGAGGGTTCCATGTCGTTACCACTGGGTATGAAAGTGTTTTTTGATGATGTCCAGCTATCTTCTTTATGCTGATCCTAACCGTTTCCTCAGTGAGAACCGGTAGCAGGAAGCTGTGGTCTCACCAACACACTGGCCTGTGCAATTATTCTTTATGACCTTGCACACTGTTCCCCTCTGTTTTCATTCATGTACGATTGGTTTCATTAATCGTAGAATATGATGTTGTTTTTTTAAATCCCGAGTGGTACGTGCTGCATATGTGGTAGAGTAGAGGACCACCGTTGCTGGTGAAGTTGTAAACACTTTTTGATTTCTTCCGCTGAGGGTTGCAGATTGAAATCCATTTGATGTCGGTGCAGAGTGAGTTGCATATTTCATTCCATGTAACGTAACAGCTGGTTTTCCCTGTGCTTTGTAGACGCAGAAAACCTGAAAGAGTGCCACTCTCCCGGTGCATAAAAATCTCAGAGAGCGGTGCTCTCTTGAGATGATATATATGACTTTACTGCAGCTGCTGTATTTTGAAGGGAACACAAACCTTTTTTCTGCATGATTTGCGTTATCTCACTCTAGTGTAATCCGGTGAAGGTCTTCATGTGGTTTGTGTGATGTTATTTTTCAGATAATGTGTGTAAGAAGGTGGACAGCACAGTTCTATACATCCCAAAGGAGGGCCTACAGCAGAGCCCTGAGGAGGCCAGCCTGGACAAGAAGCTGGTAAAGAGAATGGAGAGTAAGCCTAAGGGCTTGTGTGTGTGTGTGTGTGTGTGTGTGTGTGTGTGTGTGTGTGTGTGTGTGTGTGTGTGTGTGTGTGTGTGTGTGTGTGTGTGTGTCTGTGTGTGCCTTTGTCTCTCCATCCGTCTCTCTGGGGATGCTGTCCAAAAGGTCACACAGACTTTATCTTTTGATCTGCGATTCTCTGTTCATAAAGCATTGAAGCTGCAGCATCTGCTTCCTGACTCTGACTCTTGAGAGTCTTTATTTAATGAGGCACTGGCCTCACCACCTCTCACCTTCACCTATACACATTGTTCGGCTCTTTGTACCTCCATCATCTTCCATTTCTAAACAATCTCTTCCAGTCCATGCCTTTCCTTTCATTGTGTCCTGTTTTGAACATAATTTGAACCTTTCTTAGCTCCCTTTGTCCTACGCTGTTTTCCTTTGCATCTTTATCTCCCCTTTCCTCCATCACTTTACACCAAGGAACTACTGAATTCTCAGAAAATGATAAGGATGAGGGATAAATCTGGTTTCCTGCAAGAGAAGGGCTTCTGGAAGAGCTGCTGTGACAATCTAGTGTGCACATCAGCCAGTAGCTGCAAAAGCCAAAGGTCAAGCAGATCCAGATTATCGTTGCCTGATATCAGACAGAACTGTCAGCATGTTGCTCTCCGCCTCCATCATCAGTCTGACATTGCCTCCCCTCGAACCAACTTCCATCAGTGAGGGGGATTCGATTTTCCTTATAAATTACTAGAGACCTACGTATCCGCCTGGTCAGGGTCTAGACCTTTGAAGCCGCCCATTTCACCGAGGTGCTACTTCTGTCTAATATCAGGCAATAAATTCCTTCAAAACAGAGTGCTGTTTGAATTTTTTATTGGCACTTTTAATCAGTTTATAAAAGTCTTGATTGCAGTCTTATTTTGTCTATAGCGGATTGCCATTGTTATTACTCCTCCTTGGTTCCGGTGCACAGCTTGATAACAGTTTGACACTGGTGTGAGTCCCGCCTGAGGCGCTGATTGCCATATTGTTAGTCGTCCCATGGTGCTCATTGGATCGACTGCATTTTCAGCTGAGAAACCAATGTTTCATGTCATGCTGCCAGATGAATCAGCCCACCCAGTGGAGTAGGTGGATTCAAAAATCTGGACCCAGGCAAAGATTATAATGCACAATATCAGGGTTTTTTTTAGGTCATACAGTTACAGAAAATCTGCAGATCCATGAACAGTGTAACAGTGTCTTTAAAAGGTCTATCGCACAGTTAGTGTAGAGCTGTAACTCCAGTTGCAGAGGCCACAAAATGTTTTGATTGACAGTACAGTAAATTTCATCCCTGCTGCCGTGATGAGATAAAATGTAACATGCAGAAACATGCCGATGTCCTGCAGTCCTACTGTATCAACGAACTGGTGTATTTTGTAAGTGGCTATGTGAAAGTTTGTGAAACACAAATGCACCAATCATTCCTGGAACTGCAAAGCTTATGCTGTGGAAAAACTCTTTTCACTTTAGCGTCGGCGACTGTCATTTCAGATAAGTTAGCTGTGCTTTTTCTTAACTTTCAAATTGCACACAAGGTGTGGCTTGAAACATTGTGTGACACAGCACGTAGCTTCGGCTTGCACAGCTTACTGGCTGGTAAAAAGCCACCATGGAGGCACAGTATGATGAATTATGGGCAAACAGAGAATATTGAGGCTTTATCCACTGTGCTTTACAGCTCTGAGTTGGCTTAGCCAGCTAAACAATCCATTTAACACTGTCGGGCCAGCTCTGCCCAACAGCACCTGCTTGGATGTGGAATTTAGGCACTCTGTGACTGATGACACTGGCTAATTCTCAAATCACACACAGTTACCTTGCTGAGGCTGTGTTTTTGAGTTTATCGAATGTATTTCGACGGTAAACAACAAAGGATGTGGGGCGAAGTCTCAGCTTGTGCACATAAAGGAGCCAAAGCAGGTTGTGAGGCAGAAGAGCAGTTCACTCTATCAGTGTTTCCGTTTTATGTGAAGTGTGGAGCAGAGCTTGACATTTGCCATTTATCATTGGAGGTACAGCGCAAAATATCTGTAGATTACAGCCTCCAAGTGTGCATAGGAGAGAGTGCACAGAGAAGAGAGATGTTGGAGATGGAGATAGTTGAGATAGTTACGCATTACTCTTGATTCTTACCTGCTATCGTGCAGGTCAACACTTTGTGTACTCTGGTTTTAATCCTTTTCTTTGTGTATATATATATGTTATGCTCTAGGATTGCCCAAACCTGCTCTACCTCTCCATATTGAGGGAGCCCTATGAAGAGCTAGCCCATCAGAAGCCACCTGGCATGGCTAATGACAAGTTGCTCCTGAGATGTGACACACTGTCTGTCTCACTTGCATCATCTGGATCAACTCCGTCCAGGAAAACATCAGTGAGGAAAACGCTGTTCCCTTGTGCAAGGTGCCTGCATTACACCACGGCTTCTTTGCTTAAACTTTGTTTGCTCTGTCCGTCTTTAACCACCGTTACTCTCACAGAGATACTCATGCTTACATGCCGCGTGTACACAGCCTTGTCTAAAGATCCAGCCTTAATATTTCAAACATCTTTGTTATAGACAATTAATAGACATGCTACTTAGTACAAAAGCAATCATGTTTTCCACAGATAAGTCAGTGGAGCAGCATTAACAGATAACCTTTGGCTGTCAGAACGTCCTTTCAGTTGAGGATCAGCTCTCCAGTCGGATTAGGTTTTTGTCTTGTTCTGATAAGGCATCATCATTACTGAAGCCCACTCCCACTCATCCTGGTTGCTCAGACATCAGAGTTACAATAACATGAGAGTGAATGCACCGAATAAAAGGCCCCTTCACTGTTTTCATTACCACAGCTCTTTTCATTTCAATTGACAGCTCCGCAGGCTGAGGGGAAAATGTTTAACCTTAAATAATTACGTTCTGAACCCTTATTGTTACAATCATTTGCTGCCCTGTTGCATGACTTGTCTTTGTCTCTTAGTCTTTTATGTGTCCCTCTATTTCAACGTCTTCCTCATCTTCTTCCTCTCTGCCCTGTTTCTCTCTTGTGCTTTTTTTCTTTGATAATACATCAAGGCATACTGGCTCAAACAAAAAAAAATTTGGTGTAATTATTAGTGTGGATGTGGCTGAAATGATCTGACAGCCCAAGCGCTGTTAGGGTGCTGCTTGTTTCAGACTGGCTGAAGTGCCTCCAGACCTTTTTGGACCACTACATATGTACCTTTAATCCACACGAGGACACTGCAGAACACTCTGTTGCTGGTTCTTTCACCATGGACGTTGTAACCAGGGGAGTTAGTTGGCTTGTGGAGTAGAATTTCACTAATCATGTTGAAATCTTTTGCCTAGTTTGAGAAGATGGCAAATGAGTGGTGTGATGGCTGTGTGGCCTGTATCAGCATCCCTGGTATGAGCGTCTCACATCTGGTTACATCTCGCTTCATGTTTTCACATTTTTCAGTGCTCTTCAGTGGTGTCATGCGAGGCTTTTCTGTGCACCCCCGTGTCATTCTATTCGCTTATTCATTATTTCTCACACCTGAGGTGGCAGTAAGCTATTTTATAGCCATTTTGGGGCTTTGCTGAGACTGTGCTGCTGGATAAAGGCATCCTGTCTGTGCTGGAGTAGGCCAGCTGTCTGCAGGCTTTACTGCTGACCACCAACCTGGATCTGGCATGTAATATTGGAGTGTTAAGATCTTGCAGTGTAATTGTGCATATATATATGCGTGTCTTGGTGTGCATGAGGTTATTTTTTTTTGCCAGCCTGCTTCCTCTGCAGCGGTGCATGTTGTCACTGGCCATGGAGGAACTTGGAAACCCGCGGCTCGCTGTGTTTCATGCAGCTCAGATAACCACGGCCTCTCCTGCAGCACCGCTCGCCGCTCTTGCTTGGGAGGCTTTCTTCCCCCTCCAGTTGTATGAAATGCTCGAGATGGAAAATGTCTTGTTTATTTTCTGCAGGGGAAAAAAAAAAGGATTCCATCGCGGCCCTCTCCTTTTCTGGAGCAGAACCAGATCACTGATGTGGTTTCCATTTGTGTCTGATGTTTTTTGGCTAATACTTTCTAATCAGAGTCCATTTGTGTCATGGTAGCATGTGTGGTTGTCTGTGTCTTTTTATGTCTGCGTGATGTGTAATGCATACACTCGATGTGTCCTGCTGTGTGTTCTCTCTGTGTGTGCACGTCTGTGACTGTGAGTGTGCGGTGAGTTTTTGTGTGTGTGTGTGTGTGTGTGTGTGCCACTGCCCCCCTCTCTCTCCTGCAGGGCCTCAACCATTTTCTTCATTTGTTGCAGCTTTGTGTTTCTTCTCTTTTTTCCCCTCCTCTTCTCTTTTTGCACTGGGGAACACAATGTCTGGTTTCATATCATTTTCCAATCACTGAAGGCTGCAGGGCAAGGACTTTTGACTGAGCTATTTCGTTCCAGCTAATACCAAAAAGAGGGGAGAGAAAATAATAACCCTAGTGGTTGATAATAGCTGCAGTGATCATTCTGCAGTCATTTGCCTCTGGTGCTCTCTGTAGCTGCAGCTGATGTTGTCTTTGTTTTGTTACTCCCCGCTACACGGAGCTACACCACTATTACAAGCTGTCCGACACCCTTCGTCTCCTTCATGTCCATCTGAGATGTATTCAACACCATCTGGTTGTTTTTACAGAGGGGAAAAAAACACGAGATGTGCAGTTAGAGAGGAGGGGAGAACAAAAAGTCCAGTGGATATGTACTTTTAAAGTCAAGACTGGCCTGTTGTAATGCATGCTTTTTGAAGAGGTCCAGATTCTGAGGAAACTGATTATACAAGAGCTTAAGGGGAAATCTCAGGAGAATTAAGATTCAGGGACATATGTTGTCTTCATCTCCACCCTCCTCCCTCTCCTACCCATCCTTTTCTCCGAGAGAGAGGGAGGGAGTCAGACTGAAAAGGAAAGGAGGGAGGGAGGAAAAAAATCATTATTAACTCATAAGCTGGTTAATGCTGTAGCACTCTCAACCTTCAGCTCAAATGAGAATTTCCGTCATTTACATATCAATTTAATTTCCTGTGTTTCCCTCTCCTCTCTCCCCCTCCTTCATTAAAAGTAGCATTTGCTTGCCACTGCAATCAGCCTGTACAACACATTTTCCTGGGCGGCGAGCACTCACACACACTCTAACGCATCCTGCATGCGCACATACACGCATAAACAGAAAAACACACAGGTGCACACAGAAAACAGTGGTATTTTGACACAAGCATATGCAGAGATGCGCACACTTACGTTTACTTTGTGCCATCCTGTGGCACACACACGTGCGCGTATACACACACACACATAGATATAGAGGCAGTGTGTTGGAGCCCAGGCAGGCAGAGCAGCTCCGTGGCCCGCTGTAGCTCTGTCAGGATTAAACCAGTGATCAGAGAAATGAAAGGGAAGCTGTCATTCCACATAGGCCTCTATACACATCATCCTCAATAATTACACCCTCTCCTTCCTCCGCCTCGCTTCCTCCTCTCTTATAACCTCCTACCTGTGTGTGTGTGTGTGTGTGTGTGTGTGTGTGTGTGTGTGTGTATGTGTGTGTGTTGCAGGCTGCATGCTTGACTGACACCCAGCACATCAAATAGGGGCTTTTATGAAATGTGCGCCTGCTTGAATTACACTCACTTTAAACCATACCCTTTTTTCCCTCTGTGTTATAAAGCCACACCTGCGTGTGTGTGTGCCTGGGATTTGTGTATTTATGTGATATGCATGCATACGTGTGTGTGTGTGTGAGCGTCCCGTTTTGAAATGATACAGATGTGCCTAGCCCTGCTCAGCCCACATCTGGCGGTTAGACTGAACCTGCAGGGGATATATGCAACTAACTGCTTCAATCTGTGGCTTAAAGCTTATGAATGTGATCAAATATTCAGTTCAAGCAAAGTGTTACACAGCAAGGCCTCAAGTGTAAAGTAAGTTTAAGGTCTTTCCATTTAAGTCAATGCCATATGTGGCCTTTGGTATGAAAGTCAAGAGGTACCAGATCTACGCTGTCATGGAGTGATCCCTTTCATTTTTTATGACTAATTTTAATGGAATTTCCATTTTCGCTGGAGTTACAGAGCGTACACAGAGGCTGAAGACTTCAACCTATGTCACATCTCAAACACGCTTCCATGACTGGGTTGGCTGAGGAATGAAATTAGTGCAGCTCATTTAACTGTTACACTTTTCTTTTTATTTTGACGTTTGTTCTCCATTGAAGCGTTTCCTTTTTTGTTTGAGTATGTTTTTTAAGTTTGGTAAATGGCGAAGTTGTACTACAGTAGAACTTACTTTTAATATTTTTTGTCACTGGTGGTGTCTGTCTGGAGTGGTGTTACCTTTTTTAAGTTAATTCAGTGTTTTTTTTAACACATTTGTTTTGACATTTGTGTTGTGAAAATTATTTGCCTTTCATATGTAGTTTGTGTGCTAGTTTTCGTAATTTTAGCCACTTTCAGAGGAAGTTGAGTCTGTCAGTGGACTGCACTGGACCCGGAGCCAGAAGTCACATTGAGCCAGTCCACTCAAACCAGTATAATACGTCTGTCTCTTCAGCTGAGCTTTATAAAATCCAAAACGTGTGCTCTGGAGCGAGTAATGAATAAGCTAATACCTTGGTTTTGCTTGCTGTTTGTCCCCTTTTTATAGCTAATGACTTTGTACTGTATTCTACTTCGTATCCAAGGTTTTGTATAACAGTGACTTGTTATTATAGCTCAGCACTTGAGCGTGTAATAAATGTAAATCTCAGTGTCTGTAACTTGGTCCCCCGAAGCTCATTATTTGTGACAAGTGTGTGAGACAGTGTTTGTTTTCTGCTGTGTTGCAGATGAGTAATGAGATCATTCGCCTGTGCTTCCAAAGCATCTCTCTGGACAGGATCTTTAAGGACTGCGTGATCTCCAGCAAGCGAAAACCTCTGCCTCTGTATCCACTGCTGCCTGGCATGGAAGGAAATTTGCTTGCACACCTCACAGATTCACCACAAGTAAGACAAAGGTCGCCCGTGTAAGGAATCAACGCACTGAAGGTCCTTTAAAAGTCTGTAAAATGTTACAGAAATTAGAAAGCATATATAGCATTGCAGTATTCAGTGTAGTAATTAGAAGGCTTAATTTTTCACTGTGTTTTGCCGATTTATCTTTAATTAAATTTCATTTTCACACAACTGTAAAATGAAATAGATAGTTGAGGCAGAGTTGGGAAGTAAGCCAAAAGTACACCCAGTTAGAGCGATGGTAAATCAATGGGACTGACTGTAGTGTGGATTTATTTCCTCATCCTCGAGTACAGTTTATTAGCCCGGAAATACAGCAGACTTATAAAACCCTAATCAACTCTGAACGTCACATCTAATGACCGGCCTTAGCAAATTACAGCCGTGGTCAAACATGCCGCAATCAGATTTCAGCACAAACATTCAGATTCAGCTAGTTTTTAACTTTTTTTCTGTCTTTTTTTAAGTGTCAAAGCTTTTACTGGGCTGTCCGCGAGCAGCGACATGTAGACCATCCATCTAGTTCAATCAGACTCTGACTCACTTTGGAAATTAAAATGCTACCTGAATGCCAATAGCCTTTATTCAGACGTAACTCTCTTTACACGCTCGCAAATGTCAGTTGTGCAACAAAAACAGTTAGTCTGGATTGTCTCTCCACAATATTTCCCAGAAGGCTTCACCGTGTGTAAAAAAAAAAAAAATGAGGCGATGAGTCGCTATGGATAATTACAATTGTACAACTGGAAGTGTTTCTGTGCACAAGACAGACCCCAAAATACTTTAGAAACCTTTTGCAAAATGGGGGCAGAATCGACAGAGTTAATGTGTGCTGACCGTCCTTGGCCCTGTTTTGTGCGGACCAGTAACGGCTCTGTAATCTAGAAAGTCATAATAACCAAATTGCAATTGGGATTTAAAAAAGCGTGCTCCCAGCTGCGCTGCGTTCCCACTTCCTCGTCTTCAGTCTGTCATGTACGTCCAATCCTACAAGGCCAGGCCAGTCTCAGACCGTATGCAGGACGATTCTTACATATGCTGTTTATTTATTATTTCAATACTTTCATTAACTGTGTTTAATCTGCAATAATTTGATTTTGCTGCTTGTTTTTTTTTGTGTGTCCTCTACAAAGTTTGGAAGCAATCAGATCGTCCATGAGATCAGTTTGCCATCATTACCCAAGGTGCCACAGGGAGTAAACTTGTGTGTCGGATTAGCCAGTTTCAACTCGCTCTCTAGAACTAATTTTAATTTCATTTTCTACGCGAGGCATAGTCGTGTTTTTCTTATTACAGAGTCGAATATTTTCCTGTCTGCAGAAAATGCAAGACAAAGTGTCGAGTGGAAGTTTAGATTAGGAATCGAATCTGCAGCAGATGAAAGACGTACAATTTATCACAGCAGAAAAGGGAAAGAGCAAAACTTTGAGCTGCAGGATATTGCTAAGACAAGCTTCCCAACCTGTACTATTTGGTGTCAGTCAAGATACTTTTTTATCAATTGGGTCTTTAATCTGCATGAGGAATGCTGCAGCCTCGCAGTGACGACTGACTGAGCCACATTCACCATCAGTGCTAAATGTAAAAACAGTTATTACTCTTGTTTTTTAGGTACATTCTTAACTGCGTCACATCTGTGGCAAACGTGAAGGTGCTGCTGATGGTATTGATAATAATGACAGATTCCTCCCACAAAAAGCATAATAGGGCGTTTGTGTATAATGACAAAAGATGCGAGAGTCTGCTTACTTCAAAGTGATACAGAATGTACTCTGGTGACAGCAGATCACTGCAAACATCTGCGTTTCCTGTCAGCTAGTTACCTTCCTCTCAGTGTCTTTGCATGAATTTCCATACGCTTCCTAGTAATGGAGTACACAAACAGTACGTCCAAACTTACCAAATCAGATATTTCCCACAAAAGTCGAATGCTAGGGTAACACACCAGATAGAGCCTTTTCTTGGGCTGAGCAAGGAACTGTGCTTCAAGTTGTTTCCTGCAGTTGTCAGTTAATCAGCGGGTCAGTGACTTTCTGAACCACAGATTTTCACTTCATTACTATGATTGCCCTAAGAGGGAGTCTGAAGGGATCCCAGTGTTTTCACTCACACACACACACACACACACACACACACACACACACACACACACACACACACACACACACACACACACACACACACGCATTCCAGGCTCTCCAATACCCCTTCGGGCCTTTCGCTGTCTGCACGGGCAATCGACCTCATCCAACCAATTAAAGACGGCGCTTAGTTCCTGATCGATGACTGAGGTTGGGGTGGGGCAGGATGAGGACAGCAGGAGAGCAGGGGAGCTATTCAAGAAGATCCACATCATGACCCATTGAGAGGCTTTTTTTTGGTCTTCCTCTCTGAAGCTGCTCACCCTAAGATCACACTTACTGCACCAAGTGCGTGGGTTGTTCTCCCAAGTGGAATCGGTCATTGTTGCATCACTTTGCTGGCGAATTATTGTTTGATGAATATGTAAAGTTACTTACTCACTGTAATGCTTTTGTGGTAAGAAGTTTTTGTTGCATGCAGTACCACAGTTGATTATGATGCCTAAGCTATGTTGTCTCAGGTATTTGAGTCATTGACCTAAAGATTAGGGTTCTGTTGTACGTACATGCAGAGGAATGCAGAGAGTAGGTCATCACACATCACGTCTTTGGTTCACAGTTTGTATGTCAGGAAGTCTGGCAGATATTGTACGTAATAGGAGAGATACACGCATTTGAAAGAAAGCCATAACTTCCAAACATTCAGAATCTGAAGAATTTCCATTTGCATCAGTTTTTTTATTTATGGAAATCCTAAGAGACCTTGAACTCGTAGAGGCCTTCGGAGAGAGATAGCCACCTTTTGAAAAATAAATGAATAACATTCCCGGCTACAGTATCTGTCGTCAGGCCTTCCTTCATCAACGGCTGGTGAAGGAGGGAGGGCGTTAAGTAAAGAGACGCTGATCTGTTTTTCTCCCCTTCAGATATCACACCAGCGGGCCTGTCACCCACACAGCCAATATCACAGTCAGTCCACACACTGGGTTCACTCGCAGGGCAGGGAGAGAAAGCATAAGGCAGCGAGGATAAAATGAGGAAGAAGAGGGGAGAAGTCAGCAGAGGTAAGAATGTGGCTGTGGCGTGTCCTGGTGGCTCCGAGCAATAGGGCACATGCAATATGCTTACGATGCACTGTGTTGTAGCTTCCCCATTTCTCCCCTTTATGTAAGGCAGTGAATACATGCGCAATAAATAAAATAAATCGAGACAAGTAGTTCATACAGTAGCAACAGAAATGAGTCAGGAGTTATGAAAAGAAAAGAGAGATGAATAGGAGGAGAGCGAAATAGAGATGAAGAGGAGCAGTGGAGTAGTGCTGGATAAGCTATAGAAGGCGGCATTAAAAGGATGCAGCATGAATAAGCAGAAGAGGACTTTTACATCAGAATACACCTCAGTAGGTCTGACACCGGCGAACCCGCACATATTTGCGGCAGTGAAAAAGCACAATCCAGGGAAATTGGTGAAGTGCTGTGAGATGCGGTGTCAACACAACAATACTGACAGCTTGGAAACCCATTCATTAGTCCCCCAAGATCCCGCCATCTCTGAATTTGTCACAGAATTAGGTATCAGCCAGGGAATGCAGCCTCCTCCGTGCAAATGGAATAAGCAGCAGAATAAAGTCATAAATTGAAAGTCTGCTGGCAAATTGTCACCAGCACCGCAGTAGCCAGACTGTAGCATTTGCGTCCTTCTCACCTTCCTGCTCTTAAAGCGCAGCTCAGACTCTTACACACATCATTCTCTGCATGGTCACTCCCACGCAGTATTAAGTGCAATGAAGTGATTCTGGGACACATTAACGCCGCAGAACAGGCTGTAATTGCAGTTAAGTAAATCTTTTTTATGTATGAATGCCCGTTTCTTAAGAGCTGACATTTTAACTCACTTTCGGCGGTTTTCTGTACAAAGCAGCATAGAAATCCAACTTTTTCATCACAGAAACAATGTTGAATAACTCTCTGGAAATGGTCGCTAATGTATGCATTTTATATTTTTTCCTCAGTCATTAGAACTGTCAAGAGATGCTCATAATCAGGAGCCATGTTGATGATTTCTACTCCAGACAGCTTCCTGTTACGCCCGGCTGTCGGAGCTGCGGAGACAACAGCTTTCGTCCTCATCACGCCACACCTTACCTTCGTAAGGTAATAAACCAGGTGTTGAGACCTCTTTCTGGCTCCAAGTATTTCCTCGCTCAACCTCACTTCTGTCTTTCCCTTTCTTTCGCCTTCACCGCCTCCTCTCCTCTCCCTCTCTCCTCGTCTCCTTCACCTCCCTCCTCACCACACGCTCGCCCGCTCTGTCCGTCACTCAACAGCCAATTTACGACTCAAGGAGACGCAGGAGTGCAAAATGCATTCGCAGATCGATCAAAGTGGAGACTTTGCCATGAAAACGGCTATGAATCACAGTTAGCTTCTCCGCTCGCCTCCAACTTCTCTTTGGTGTTAGAACATATATGTTTTTATTAGGCTGCACAGTGTGTGTGCGTGCAGCCACACACTGAACAGTTTATTTAGTTTATATAACCCTCAAGGGTGGTAGTTGATATGGTTTGTGTGTGTGTGTGTGTGTGTGTGTGTGTGTGTGTGTGTGTGTGTGTGTGTGTGTGTGTGTGTGTGTGTGTGTGTGTGTGTGTGAGAGAGAGAGAGAGAGAGAGAGAGAGAGAGAGAGAGAGAGAGAGAGAGAGAGAGAGAGAGAGAGAGAGAGAGAGAGAGAGAGAGAGAGAGAGATACTTGATCTATCTTGTATGTGAACGTAAGTGTTGCATGAGCATGGCGTGGTGACACATGATAAATGTGAGGCTGGCCGCAGTCTGCCCTCCCTCCTCCCTGTCCTCCCGGTGGCCTCTCCGTTGCTTTCTTTTTCTCTCTTCCGCTCGCTGATGTTCTCTCCATCTCTGTCTCTCTCGTTTTCAACCTTTTTCATCAGCCCCCCTCCTCTCTCTTCCTGTCCTTTAGGACCACTTCCAAGCACTGCGTTCTTAGCATGCGCATCCATGCGAGAGACGCACGCAAATACAGTCATGCACACACACCTCTCTGTCTTTATTTAATCATTGGCTCTATTACAGGGGATATTTTCCCAGACAATGCCTCAGAAGGCGGTGAGCCTGGCAGGCCGAATGAGAGGGGGAGATCTCTCTATCCCTCATGACATGGAAGCCACAGTACTGGCACTCCCACTGACTGAGATGAATGAATTTAATATATCTCCCTTTTGAAGCACAGATGACCTCCTGATATGGCTCTCTGTCTCTCTATCGCAGGAAGCCTTTATTTTTTTCGCTTTGCCCATGAAATCTGGAAATGCACAGGAAGACAACCGAAGGGATTCTGACAGACACGAATTTGTTTTATGGCCTGATGTGACTCGTACATATCTTTGTCCGTATAGGAGCAGGCACCCTACACTTTTATGATCATGAGCTCCCGCTCATCATGGGAGTTTATGTTTGTGTGCAGCCATATCTGTTTATAGCGGAAGCAACAAGCTGTGCTTTTATGCCTTTGGGAAATATTGTATTAAAAGCCCTTTAATAGCTGCTCTAGCTTATGATGTGATAATGCAGGGTGATATAAAAATTAGAGGGATGATCTGTTTCCCCTCGTAAACGAATATTTGTCTTGATTGTCTGATTCTTGAAGGGGAAATGATTATTTCATCCTCTGTCAAGGGTTAAGGGTCAGTCAGCTGCTGTGGTGTCTCTGGAGTGGGTCAGAAATCTCTTAGCGCAGCTTTAATCCTGCCCCTTTGACCTAAGACATTTCTCTGTCTTTTGCCATATGGCGTAGTGTTTGTCTTTGTGCTAGAGTCTCTGCTTACTTACTGTATGTGTGTATGCATGCGTCTGTGTGCCTCTTATGATAATGTGCCTCCATACTAAAGTTAGCCACAGTGACCCCTCTGTTATTTCCATCCTTATTGGATCGAGAGCTCTCCTGAGACACCAGAGACGTTGATGCCTCCGGTCATTTCTCTGTCTCTTATAACTGACTGTCCCAGTGTGCTATGTAAGTCCCACTTAATTAGGCCTCAAATTGGATGGATTTACGCTTATCCAGACGCCAAAATGTCTTTTATTGGGTATTTATCCCACGAGGTTTGGACCACACTGATCAAATTACACTGATTCAGACTTCTGCATAGGCTATTACTCTGCTAAGTACTATATGTTTTGTATGCATGAGCGAATTTATAGTGTACACACGTACTACACATAAATACTGACCCCACATCAACCATCATCCAGTAGAAATATACTATTTGATTCTTAAACAAGAGTAAGGGCCTCAAAAACCCAACAGAGACCCCTAGAGGCCAGATTTCTTTCTACACCCAACCGCACCAAACCGTCTGGAAGTAAATCACCAGCTGTCATATATTGCCATACTCTGACCCTACACTGCTGCGAGCAGTGTTTAAAATAGTCACAAATCAGCGAACATCGCTGAATAAACACAACCACCACAGGCGCTTTTGGGGAAAAACAGTAGTTTAATGCGGAGATGACAGTGTGTAGAACATATAAACATGATACACTGACCTATAAACACAGGTAATCAACAGTCTGTAACAGTCTCAACTGTAGTTGGTTTTTCTTTTGCTATGTTTTTTTGCATACGATGGTTCAAATGTAACTCCACATTTCCTCGTCTAGGTTTATTTTGTGGGGCTGCACAGTGGCGCAGCAGGTAGTGCGCGTGCCTCACAGCAAGAAGGTCACCGGTTCAATTCCCGGGTCGGGCCTTTCTGTGTGAAGTTTGCATGTTCTTCCCGTGCTCGCGTGGGTTCTCTCCGGGCACTTGGGCTTCCTCCCACAGACCAAAAACATGCTCATTAGGTTGATCAGTGACTCTAAATTGCCCCTAGGTGTGAGTGTGAATGGTTGTGTGTATGTGCCCTGCGGTCGGCTGGCGACCGGTCCAGATGGATGGTTTATTTTGTGCAGTTTCTAGGTGTTTCAAGGTATTTGATCCAGCCTCCCGCCTGCATACAAATGCAAGTCACGATTTAGACACCGATAATGAAAATTCTTGCAAGTAGTCATTTTGTTTCTCCGTAACAAGGTTAACATTTTTCACAATCATCATCTTCCATTTAAATTATAATCAACCTGGTAAATTAATGATTCATCATAATGTTTAAATGGCATCATTTAAGAGTCTCAAACTTCTCTGATGAACGAGTCTGATGAGTGAAAAGAGGCCAGTTTTTTAATTTAAAAAAAGCATTATGTCCTCGGAGTGGGAAAGAGTGTGAGAGGCAGTGAAAAGCATAACCTTTACATACCTAAAACACCTGCGTGTCTTTGTATGTAAGCAGAATTGGGCATTTATTTGTGTGCATGTGCACGCATGCGAGCGAGGGAGCAGGTTTTGCGCGCACGCGAGGCACCAGAGTGCTGTTAATTTCCGCCTGGGCACGGGAACGGCCACTAAAAGTATCATTGAAGTGATGAATGTGCTGCTGGGCACAGGCATCAGTGTTTAATCTGAGTCATTGGAGAAATAGCACCACATCAACTTCAAACGACTTCCTTTCATCTGCAGTTAGAGACGGATAGTCACAGATGTGGACCCTCTCCCCTTCTCCTTGTTTCATTTCTCCTGCACATTTTCTTAATGCCTCATGTATCCTCTGCTGTTGAAATAAATGCAAAACCTCATCCTTCACACCTCCACCTTAGATGTATGTGCAGCACACCTGTGCGCCCATGTGTCTGTGCGTGTCAGCGCATACTGTAAGGGATGGGATGGAATAGCATCAAATGGCATGTTTATGTGCTTCAGTACAAATGCTAATCTTTAGTTAATTTAAAGTGAATGATACAGTGCTGTTGAGCAAATTAAGCATAGCAACTCAAAGAGGCTGTTTTATTACACTTATTAATTATATTACACTGACTAAAGTCATCTGTTTCCAGGTAGCTGTGCTGATGGCTGGTGTTTTACTGGAACATCCATTGCAAGTCAGCAATGTCTGTGGTGTAGTTTTTGTTCCATCTTGTTTTTAGCGCATACATTTACTGAATCAATTAAGATTAATTACTAGAATCATTCGATTTGGGCCAGATCAGTATCACAGTGATGGAAAAGATTACAGTGCTAATGATGAGGATGCTGACCGTGACCACAAACAACAGTATAAATGGAGGATGATGAAGAGGGAATGCCCGCACTGCAGACAAGGTGCAAAGGAAAGAAGAGATGGGAGGAAAATGTGAGGACGATGTATCACCGCTGTTTCAGGACGATGATGGCTAATAGCAATCAGTGGCACCATCAAACAGACTAGGAAAGGTCGACTTTGAGGCGACCACTGCGATACAACAGGATAGGTTAAGTAATTCATACAAGACTCCTATTTAGGTGTGCTTGTGATCTCCAGAACAGCTGGCACGTGCATCAGTGATTCTCTCAGCTCACTCCACATCATTGATCAATCAACCAGACCAAGCACTTCCCATGGAGTCTCGCAATAGACTTCAGCTGTGCGGAAGTACCAGGATGCTAACCAGGACTTGGAGTACTAACAACCAAGTTAATTGAGCTTCCCTTACCCCTTACCCAGATTCAGGTCTGCTCTAATTCCAGTCCTTGAGTTTTGAGAACATTGCAACCAGTGTTTTAGAACTATGTTTGAGTTTTAGTTTTCTTTTCTTTTCTTGGTCTTATTGTTTGGTTTCATTGTTTCATCCTCGAAAAGCTCAGTCGTTCACAATCGAGGATGGAGTGAGGTTCACCGCTTTGTGAACACGTGATTGTCTAAAGTATATCAGTCAGTAAACACAGTCTGACTGCAGATGAATGCATTGTTTTTATCTACATTTTATATCTTACACTGACCCTTATCATTTCCCTTCATGTATTTTTTTTCGTTGTGCATACTTCCATATAATTAATAACATTATCACAGACCACTTTACACGGAGCCCCTTGAGGGCTGGGGTGATATCCGGCTTTTTACTTGTTTGATAATCCATTATTGCTCGTAAATGTAATATATTTTTGCTGCATTCGTGTTGTCTGTATGTATGTATATTGAGCCTCGAGGCTATAATACATTTGTATATGTTGGTACAATTATGGAACGGCATATTCTTACCTCGTGCCAGCCGTAAAATGCGGTGTTTCTCCCTGTGTGTAACATTAAAGTTTATGGACGCTCAGTGGAGCTGCCAGGCATTTTAGGACTTCCTGTGTTTTGCGCAGTGACAATATAGTGAAGAAATGCCCATTTTCCTTGTGTGACATATTGTTGTGCTTGGAGTAGCTCCTGTCAAGCAAAAACTACTAAAAAAAAAAAAAAAAAAATCAAAGCTGTGCTCAAGTCCCCACAGATTGAACACAACAGAAAAGATGTAATAAAGCCCACACAGGCAAAAAATGTGGGTGCAAAAGGATTGCAATTACAGCGTGTTAGCATATAGTTTTGCTGCACGGGTTGCGCGTAAACCCAATAAAGAATCAGCCCTTTTTTCTTCTCTTTTTTTCCAGATGTATTTGGGAAGTCATGCAGTGTAGTAACTTGCTCAGGTCACATTCTAGTGAACCTGGATTCACCTGAAGTACATCTCTCCCTCTTTCCCACCTTCCTATTTCCACTGTGAGCAGCAGCTATAAACTTTTGTGTCTTCAGGATTACCTTTCCATCAGGGGAAGAATGAAGTGTGAAAAGCAATCTGAGAAACGCCAGGCCACCGCCACACAAGTTCGGCGGATGCAATTATGCCAATGACAGATCATTTTCTGACCTTTATCCCTCAGCCTGTATGGATGGCGCTTTGCCACTGTGACAGCCTGCTTTTTGTTTTCGTGCACTTTACAATTTTGTGACAGCTGGAGGCCCGGCTCTAAAATGCTGAGGTGCTCATCTGTTTGAAAGACAGCTTGACTTTTTGTGCTGCTCTTTCTCCTTCACTCTCTATTTACTTTTGTTGTGTATGTCTCTGTCAGTGTAACATTCTCATTATTTCTTTATCGGTTTTTCTGCTCCCACTCGTCCATCCCCCTCTTCATCTTTTGTTCTGTCTGTCTCTCTCTCTCTCTCTCTGTCATCTATATTTCCATCAGGCATTCTCCAAAACCTGGGTCCTGGACCAAACCGGCATTTTTCTTCTGGTTGATGCCTTCGCTCAGAGGTTCGGAGACCTGCTTGAGGTGAATTGCTCTCTCACACAACCAGACCCATGAATACATATAGACACACACCTGCACACATAGGATTGCAGTCCACATTCGCCACTCTGCAGGCTCACGCTGCAGGAAAAAAGGTGTCAGATGTATTCAATACCATCCACTTCAACTTGTGCTGCTGCTGCCACTTGTGTCGTACTTGTGAATATATCTGAAAGACTGTCTGAATGCTTGATGTCGCTTTCTTATCTCCTCCACAGTTTACCCATGCCTATAGCTTTTTTGTCATACAAACCATGGGCTGTTATCTGTCATCTCTCCGGTGGGAATGCATTGTCCTCCTCTTCTCCTTTTGTTATCCATGACATTGCTGTGGTGCTGTCTCCCATCCTGCATTGCTTCACTGGTTCGTCATAACTCCATCAACTAAAAATGTTGTTATATGTTACTTTCTTAATGTCGAAATCGCAATGAGAATGCTCTTTACCAGAGACCTAAAAAGATGTCAAAGAACCTTGGTTTGCAGCTTCTGTAAATGACTGTTTGACCTGTGCAGGAAGAATGCCTTGATTTAATTTGTTGCAGGGTTATGGTGCAGCTCCTTCCACCTCCATCCTCACAAATTGCCCTGCCTGTGACATGTAACTTATTTCAGCTTAACCTTTGCTCGCCTTTTCCACATTTTGTTTTTCCGTCCTATGTTCCCACTATCCGTGCTATTGTTGACCAAGCCTCCCTTTGGACTTTGGCTGACGATATCCTTGCATGCAGATGTCCTCCTTTACAAATCTGTGGGATGTGACCTTGAATACATTTAGTCTTCAATATTTTCTCAGTTCTGATCCCACGCGTGCGTACATGAGACTTACATACTCTCCGGTATGTAAGTGTTCATTCCTTTCACATCTATTCTACCCTGCCTTTTCTCTCTTCTGTTCCATCTCTGTGATCCACCTGCAGCTATTTTACATAGATTATACTACATTATCCCATGCAGAGCAGTGTTGCCACCTAATATCTTTTTGTACTTGTCCTTATCTTAACCCGTCTCTCCATAACAGCTTTGCCATGTGGGATATAATTTTCTCTTGGCCATGCTACTGCCAGTAGCAGCTTGCCCATTGGGAGGAGGGTCAGCTGAGGGCCCCTGCCGCGCTTCAGCGGGCGCCAGGGGCCAGAGATCACCCACCGCCTGCTGCAGATACAGAGCAGATCCCACCGCTGCCTACAGATTCTGAACTTCTGACCTTTGTTGGCACGGGCATCGTGGATGTTCAAACACCACCTGGCACAATGATTACAACAGGTAGTGCTGTTTATCTTTAAAGGACAATTACATTTTTTCCCCCTGTTTTCTGTTTCTTTGTCATATCCTCACATATGGGGCCCAGTGACCCTCTTGGCCTGGTGGGTGTCTGGACTATTGTTAGACTGGTAAGAGTTGTCAGAGCTCATACAAGTTTGTTGGCTCAAAGCAATGGTGTTGGGTATTATTAAACTCAACCTAAAGCAATTAAAACAGTCTACAACCTGCAGCATTTAGACCAACGTGTGACACTAATACTTTTCTGCAGGAGCTAATGCTAATGAAACTGTTAGTGGAGTTAAAGAAAGGGGAGTACTGGTTTCTTTCCAGGCTACCACAACTGAAGCTGTCATCTTATACTCCGTGAAATTAAAGATAATGCACAGTAAGTTTAGAACATCTTTGACTAATAATAATACTTCATTGAACTGCTCACGTTTTTTTACAAAGTCCTAAGAGACCTTATAAATGCATGCTTAAAGGTCTAGTGTGCAGGATAAAGTTGTCATTCCTCCCATTCTTGGCCACTGTAGAGACATGTGGATGAGGTCCGTTCCCGCTGTGGGTATAAAGAGCTCATTCTAAAGCAGCAAAAACACAATGATTCTTGTTGTCAAGCGATTATACACTAATGAAAACGAAATTATAGATTTTATATTTAATTTCTGCCATTAGATCCCCCTAAATCCCACACAACAGACCTTAAAAATACAGAATATAGCATTAATAAGTGAAATAACTTACACAATGCCTTTCAACACAATGGCTTGTATTTCACTAAAATACAAAAACTGATTGAGACAATACAGTTAATCACACTCATATACAGTCCTCCTGTTTAGTTTTTGATCAGTGTTGGAATAAAATATCCAACACTGCAGATAAACACCTGCTCTTCTTAGGTCCAAAATGCTTCCTCCTGGGTATAAAGTGCGTTTTACATTTGGACAATTTTCAGAGTCTCAACAATATCAGGAACAACACTAGTGACAATATCAAAGCTAAGGCTGAGCTTGGTTGACTGAATCTCTGCTTAGAGTCGGATGAATATGAGTGAAACAGTGCAAGTTTACGAGTGTAATGTGTCTGGTGTGTTCTTTTAAAAGTACATGGCAGTGATAAGCTCAGTTTGCCAGACTACCAGACATCATTACAGGAAATTGTTCTGGACTTCTTAAAGCAGGATAGATGGAAAACACGCGGCTTACTATCTAAAAGTGTTAAACAAGACGATAAGCTCTCAGAAGGCCAAGGGCAGTGTGCCCGAATGAAACGTAATGGGCAGCACTGAGTTGTAAGGTTGCTGCAAAGACACTAAACTCTGCAACTGTAAAAACACTGTCTTGCTATGTGCTTGATTTTTGGGGTGTACAGTTTGAGGTGTTCAGGTGTTCAGCCACAGAGAATGCCAAGCACAAGTGGGAGAGATGTTAAAGGACCTGAACACGCATCACTGCCAAATAAGAGGTAAATAAGGGTGGTGTTTACTAAAGAGCAGGTTGGAAGGCCATCTTCTCCTTTCCGTTCATTCTGTTGAAAAAAATAACCAACTTTGAGCAACGGGAGCGTTAAACATTTGATATGAGAGGATCATGCTGATAACTGGTATAAAATCCCTGGGCTGTCATCAGTAGAATTTAGATGCCTGGTGTTGCTGGAAGTAATGGAGATAAATGCGGCACGGCTGAGAATCTATCTTGTTTCTTCCCTCTGTGTCAGTGCCTTGCCCTGTGAGCCAGGATAAAATATCTCCTCTGTTATGCTAGTTCACACACACACATACACACACACATCCAGACAAGGGTGTTTTGTCATCTTTTTGTCATTTTTCAAGTAATAATGGGTTGCCGTACACAGTTGTCAGACAGGACAGGAATCCGCTTCCTTCCTTTCACACATGCAGATGTACGCAAAACATCCCACCCACCAGTATCTGGCCACATCAGCATTGTCCATTATCGTTTCGTTTGCATAAAGGCATAATTGTGTGTGGATAAATTGGCTCTACATGGTTTCTTTGTTCAAACTAATTGTTGTCATTGATAGTCAGCCATTTGTCATGTATGCGGCTGAGTCTATATTTGTCAACGTGTTGTGAAAATGGAGATGCAAAGTTGTGCAGTAGAGTACAACCTCAGTGTGCTTTTATCGTTCTAAAAAGCTACACAATAACTCATAAATAGTAAAAGTAAAATATTTGATAAGCTGCAGTAAAGCACAATACAGCGCGCTCATATTCATGGAGCACACAGTGCTGCGATGTTTCAGTCTACAGCTCCTCCATATGGACTAATGGCTGCTGTCCATCGCTTGAAACCAAAGTGCATCAAATTAGAGTTGTGTCTAGACAGCCTGTCCATGTGGATGTGTGCATCCATAAATTTGACATTAAATGCATAGTTAGTATGTGTCTTCCAGATAAATGAGCGTGCAATGCTACACTCGCGTGCGTGTGTGTTTGTGTGCACGTATGTAATTTATCTGCGTCGGAGCCTTTGCTCTCTCAGTGACGCTCGACAGCAACACCCCACCCATTGTCATTCAGACCCCAAAAGGGGCAGCAGGTCATTATCTTATCTGAATAACATAATCAAAGATGGATGTCCTGCCTGTGTGTCATGCATGTGTGTGGATGTATGTGTCTCCCTTACGTTTCAGTACATACATACTGTATGTATGTATGTATGTATATTTATTCAGTGTTTGACTGTCTCTGTATGTATGTGTGCATTTCCAGAGTTAAAGTCCGACCCAAACCCCCCCCCCAAGAGACTCATGCTCACACTGTCCCTCACCCAGCTCTTCTGACACATCACTAAAGGTCTTGGGAAAGGGGGCCCGCTGGCAGCACGTGTATGTATGCATGTGTGTGTCGGTGTGTGTGGTTTTGAGCAATGCGGATGATGGATTGGGGTCATGGGGGGTTGCAGGGTTGCAATGTTGTTGCCAAGACAAACAGCTGCGCTTGTGTCTGGGGCAGGTGTTTCATAGCGACTCAGCACATTGAAATTAGTCAAATCAATACACCCCTTCCGCTTCTTTGCATATTTGTGTGAGTGAGAGTGTGTGTGTGTGTGCATTCCTGTTTTAAATGTGTGCTTTTGATCTATTTAATCACTTCCTCTACTCAGCTAATCATTATTTGTCTGTTTTCTGCGCATGCACGTAGGTTTTGTGCATTAGTAAAAGCCTTTTGTACTTTGCTTACACCCTGTTCCTACACTGTATTTACAGTTGGCTAGAAATTGTAGAATACCTATTGTCTGTAGTTTGCCAGGGCCCACGCACACCAGTCAATTTTCCTCCCCTAAATGGACCATAGAGAACTGCCCATTCTATCACTTTTATACACATAGAGCAAAGGCACTTTTCCCACAATAGTCTTGGTGTGTAGATTATCCACCCTCGGTTGATTTCTGAGCTTTCTGAGAGCCCCGAGGTCTGTCTCAGCTTCCCAGGGTGTGCCGCATTCACTGTGAGCTTCTTTCTCACGCTCAACCAACTTTATGTATTCACCCATAGATATAAACACCACTCTCCTGAGTAAAGACTCTTTTTCCATTGTCTTGCTCTTCTTCTCTCTGTATTTTCATCCCCAGCACTCACTCGTACTCTCTCATCCTCTTATTCAGGTCCTTTTAAAATTCTTCTTCCATCAAACACACCACAGAGGCCAAAGTGGTGGAAGTGTTCTGTATTGTTAATATGCTGCTGCACCAGAACTTCTCCAGGTCCCCGATAGGAGGCCAGGCTCCCAGGGCAAGGGCCATCAAACATTGCTTAAATGATGAGAGAGCCATGAAGGTGAGGCCGACACAGGAGATCGATCCTTTCTCATTGTACTCACTGCTTTCACAGTTGTGTGGTAAGACCTCTGCTGGTGTCCTCACCTTTTTACCATTTCAGTGTTGTTTTTTTTTATATCCACTTCTGCATGCTTTCTTGCTTTGAGTGACTTCTGTGGTGATTTACATGGCGAAAATCCTTTCATATCAACATGTCTCTCCTTTAATAGTCTCTGCACTGCTCAACGCTACCTCGAGGCCGGCAAGTCGCCTCCGCTCAGCTCTAATTAAGTTAATTTGACTAATTGCCTGTCAGTCATGTATCAGGGATGCAGAATAATTCAAAGCGGTTCAAAACTCAGTGTGGGAACCAGGAAATGAGGATCAGAAAAGAAAAGATAGCTAAATAGAATAGCATGGAAGTGCTTAAGCTGCTAACACAATTTACACCAACTTAAGCCACAATTTGGGGATTCCTGTAGCTTTTAAGTGTTTCATTGAGCACTGTTGATCACTGCAAAAGTTCTACCTCTCCATACCTAAATGAAAACAGAAAACAAGAAATAAAGCAGGCAAAGAAAACATTAAACTGTAGCAGAGCAACCTGCACTTGAACCTAAACTGGAAAAAATCAGGATGGACCCATGCCCAAAAGCGAAAACTAGTGGCACTCTGTTTCTCAGCCCTTTCCTTCCCTCTCGTCTCCCTGTCTCTCATTCACACACATGTATGCAGACTGTTGCCTATAAAGCGTTGGGAAGCCAAACAAACAGTCAGAGATAGGTCAGTATAATATAGTCTGTAAGGAGTCTTTTCATGCCAGCAGTAAACCTCTTGAACAGGAACTATCAACCTGAAAGGAGCAGGAAAGTCAAATCTCCATACTTGGAAACACTGGAAGGAAGAAAATGCCCTTCCTCACACAAAGTAGCTGAATGTGCTTACTGCTCAGTCATTATTCAGTGAGTTCAATGCACTGATGGTCCACTGTTCAAAGAACCAATGGAGGCCAAGTAAGGCCAGGTCGCCGAGCTCTTTGTGAGCCCGGTCAGCACCTAGACCATCACAGAGATGTTTTGGGTTTGAAGCCTTGCGCCTGCCCAGACTAAACCAGACTCATCCAGGCCAGACCCAGCCCTCCCCCTGACCGAGTTCTGTATCTGTGGCTCCGGTCCAGCTGTGGCCTTGGTGGCTCGGTCACTATTAAACACAGCTGTGCTGCCTTGCCTCTGGGAACACGTGCACAGACGTACACGAGTACAAAAACAGCCAGAGCTCATACTCTCTTTAACATTATTATCTCCATCCGGATACACAAAGAACAAAAGTGAACCACAGCAGTGGAGCTTGAATCGTGCTCGTATACGATTGTGTTGCCCTTCATTTTACTCATATATTCTCTTTGGAATTAGACGTTCTTCTATTAAGGTTGAAATATGAGACAGGAGTGCAATACAGCCCTAGCAACTGTCTCCCATGAACAATAAAATAGATAATATACAGTAAGTATGCTGCAGTGTCTGTGAATCTTGAATATACTATATTTTTCATGCCCCGCTGTAGAGGGAGTAACTCAAAACTACCCTCTCATGATTAAGAAATAAAGCCCCAGCCAGTGATCCTCTCTCAGATAGCACCTTTATGGGATGATAGTACCTATTTTTTCCCTTAAGGTGATGATATACATAGTAGGTCGCGTTTTAAGCATTGAGCTGGACAATGTCTTCTGTTTGATTGTATAACACTTCTGAGTGCAAGTGACACGCAATGACACGATGATAACCGTAATGGAATCTCAGTGCATCCGTCAACGTGGAGATCACAACCGATGCCTGAGACTAGGCTAGACAGCGAGATCAGATCCTGGGCAGAAATTAATGTTTTGACAAACAGCACATCAACATTTCTTACTCTGAGAAAGACATGCTGTTTGAGCAACATTAGCTGCTGCGCCATATTAAGAGCTGATTTTACTCTGATGACGGGATATTTATTTGTGCCACTAAACATTTGTTTTTGTTCATGTTTTTCTCAGATTAATTTCAATTCAGCAGACTGTATGCAGATGCTTTTATTTTATGAGCTACTGTACAGAAGACAAAATCTGTATCTCTGCCCTCCAGACGCTCCTCCCACACAGTGGCTTCATTAGAGGCACAACTACGCCTGCCCTTTTAACCGTTACTTTTACTATTTTTAGTCTGGATGTCATGGTTGGGATTGCATTGAACCTTACCGTACCCTTATTTCCTCATCATACATCTGCTGACAGCAATACAGTCAAAGTGTAGCACTCTGAAGATTTGGTGGGTGCAACCAAAACACACTCATATTTTGTCAGTAGTTTAAATGTTGATGCGTAATTCAGACATCCCCTGTTGTGAGAACAAAGTAAAAGCTCCCGGTCTTAGTTTCTTCCTGTCAATCTGCATGTGTTTAGCTGTGTTGGCTACATGCACGTTAACCCACAGCACGCTGATGGACGTTTCAGTGTCACACAGTGCTGGGTGCAGGGAGGCAGATTGACAGTGTTATTGCAAGGTATCGTTTCATGTGGTATTTCGGGAATAAAACAACATGAATCCCAACTCGATCAAGCCTGAGGCATTTAAACTAAGATGGACTCCAGTCGTGCCTGCACCCTTGGCATTGGGTCAGGCTCAATCAGGTGTTGGCTACATATCAAAGTTGTAGTGTGCCCTCCTAAAACAATAAACTACTTTCAACTTGAAAGCGCTCTTTTCTGCTCAAAACGAAGCCAGCCAGTGTTTGTTCTGAAACACCTGCTTTTCATTGGCTTTGTGGCTTCTTCATATTTACTTTAATGTAATAGGCAATAGTTTGATGAAAGCACAATACTGTGAACATACTTTGTTTGTAGAGCTAGAGCAGTTACTGTTTATGGTCTGAACCGTGTCCCTCCTTCTTTGACCTTGTCATTTTCCTTCCCCTGCAGGCGCTTCAAAGGCCTCGCTGCACGTCTGAGACATACAGCATCGAACATCCTCAGGCAGGTCAGAGAGCGAGCACTGCTACCAGTGACAGGCCTGACACATGCACACGACACACCGAACTGAACATAAAGCCAACATACTAGGAAGTGAGATGCGCTTCATACAAGCATTAATGCATTCACACACGCACAGAGTTCAGCATCATCACTAATGATTTATCTGCAGTATGTGTTTAACAACATCCTTACAGAAAAGATATATATCACTTCATATCACTCCACCACATGCCTGCCATGAGCACAAACATTTGATTTGGCCAAAACAAGGAAGATTGGGGAGCAGAGGAGTGGATGAACATCCGTGAGTAAACAGTAAAAAAAAAAAAAAAAAAAAAAAGCAAACTTCACTTACACTCTCACTAGCAGCCTCATCATGTGAAGGTAATTATATCGCCTGACAGCACGATGTAATGCAGAGAGCCCATACGGGGCTGGGAATCTTCTAAGCTCCGTACGCACTCGTCTGAAAATTAGACCTTCCTGTAGCAAGTGAAAGTACATTTCGGTATGTGTGTGCGTCTGCAAGTGAGCCAGCACAAATCTAGCCAGCCATGCATGCCGCGAATGTTCATAACCCAAGAAGAGACCCAGTCTAAGGTCAAGTGGATGCACAAACACAGCTAATGCTGGAAGGGCTCTGCCTGATTTTTCTCCAGAAATGAAACCGTGATAGCCTCTGAGACATTTGTCGAATAAGTTTGTACATGCGGTGAGAAAATGATTGTTTTTGGAACGGTCTGCTACAATTCCAAGCCTGTCAAACATTTCCCACGAAACTTTTTTTTTTGCTTCTTTCAGTTGGTAATGTAAGGCCGTACATGGTAGTTTAGCAACGTGAAGTGACACATGTGCCCACACTTGCTGTCTCAGCAGTTTAGGTCATGTGATCATCTTGCCTGCTCCAATAATTCTTAGTGACATAAAATCTCTAATACTTACTTTATGCACATTTGAGCTGTGTGTGTGTGTGCGTTGCCATGTATTTCTCATGTTATGGGCACATAAATCTGTTCACAAGGTCACACTGTGGGGACTTGCCTTCCTAATGGGGAAAAAACACAAGTCCCTGTAATGTCAATCATTCAATTTTAGGGTGAAGACTGGGGTTAAGGTTAGAGTTAGGGAAGGAGTGGTCATGGTTATGGTTAGGTTAAGTCTCCAGGAAATGAATGGAAGTCTGCAATGTCCCCAAAAATGATGGAAAACACGACTGTGTCAGACATTATGTTTGTCGATGGAATCTCTAAGTGCGGTGAAAGCTGTGGTCGTATGCAGCAGCTATCAGGGGAAGATGCTGGCGTGTGCAGATACATGAGTGTGAAGAAGGCGGTCACTGAAGGCAGTGGTCGTAGTTAACTTAACATGGATACATAAATGTGAAAAAGAATTTCTCAGTTGTTTTCCGGTACTTGCCACAAAGAATAATGCTCAGATGAAGTCTGGGGGCTGGTGGAAATTTACAGCGGTCCTCTTAAGATTAGCAAAACAAACCTGCGTGTGAGGCAGCGTCTGTTTGTGCTTGTGTTCAATAAACAAGTGGGACAACTTGATTAAGTCTAGTTTAGTGTGAAGACGTGGGCCTAATGAGGGATATTGGTTTCAATGTGCTAAACAAAAACAATGGCATTATAAAATGGGAGCCAAGTGCTTTATACAGGGAAAGCTCGTTTGATGAAGATCACACTGAATTATACATTACGCATATTACATTAAGCATTTAGCATCCAAGTAATTTGGGCTGCAGGTGCTCTAAAATGGCCATACAGTATAGAAACCAGATTCAGTCCCAGCAGATTATGAAGGATGTACAAGTGCTGATGAATTTAGGTCAAGTCATGATGCATTGAACTGTGCAATGTGTGCAGCCTCTCTGACCCTGCTGTGCTGTGTTTCTATGCACAGCTGTAACTGTAACTCTGTCGTAACAGAGCAGTAATTCTGACAGTGTTACACTTCCCCTTTGCTTTTGCCGCCATTGCTCTGTTTCGCATGAGATTTCCAGCGTCCCCACCTGTATTTACATTCTCACTCTGCTCTTACTGTGGTCTATTCCTCGTCTCATTCTTTCTAATTACCTCTTTCATTCAGTCACTTACTCACCCACAGTCTCCTGTGTTTTTCTGGCTGCTTAGCTGTCATCACTCTGTCATCTGCGTTTTCTAGCCTATGGAGCAAATAAATGCAGCAGAGCAGCAGTGGAGGCAGAATGGCTGCAGTCCAGGTCGTGATGCATAAGCTGTTTGAGGGGAATCTGGTGTCTGACGCCACAAAGGTCATAAAATGGAAAGATGGATGCAGTGCTGACTACTAGTGCAGCACTCAGCTATGGCCAGAGGGAAATATGAGTGCACAGCACGTGTGTGTGTGTGTGTGTGTGTGTGTGTGTGTGTGCGTGCGTGCGTGCGTGCGTGCGTGCGTGCGTGCGTGTGTGTCAGTTCTAACATGTGTGCTCGAGTGTAAGCATGTGAATATGTTTGCCTTTTCATCTGCACTCATTTAACGGTTCATCAGGGAGCAAAAGGCATTAATCGTTAGAATGGAAAATTTATCGGAGATGACGGACACGTAAACACATATAGATACAGCACGTGCATGCACATACACACTGGAGCTTCCGTACATGGGTTGCTGTTGGCCTACAGTTCAAATACAATAATAAAAGCCTTGGGATGAGTTGCCAGGGGGCAGCTTGAGCCGCAGCAGGTTGAGCATGCCTAATGAAAACTTAATGCTCATTGGCAGGGATTGCCACTGCGCTCCCCTCCGAGGATTTAAGATCAGGCCGACATCAAGCCAATGTCAAGATCTGTGGAGCCCAAAGTCAAAAGCCTGGCAGTGTGTCTCTGCATTTCTAGGTACACAGACAGAGAGCGTGAGAGACACAGAGGGAATCTGCAAAAGAGATCTCAACTGGCTCAGAATAGTCACCCTCCTTCCTTACCAACAAAATTCCTCTCGGAGGCTTATTCTGCACGCCGTGCCTTATCCCCATGAAAGCCATAAAATCTGGAGATTGGCGCTTGGATCTGGAATTTTGAGTCTGAGCAAAATTACTCTCCTTAGGAATTAGGTCCAGCAGTGTAGGCAGCAAGTGAGAGAGAGAAAGGAGGGGGCGGGGGGGTGATGCATACTGTATAGAGACAAATGTGTACAGGAAGAGTTGTGGAGAGACAACATCATGTTGAGTCTCGGTGGGAACGTGGTCTCTGCTCCCACAATTTGAATAGGAAAGTGTTGAATGGAATGTTGGCCCGATGTTGTCTGGATAAGGCCTGTCTGCTGTAATCCAAACCAGAGAGCGAGACAGAGGATGTGAGGCACTCTTTCTGTATCGGAGACGTGAGGGCCATGATATCCCTGTGTAATGAGGTTCCCTCTGATCTGCAGAACAGCAGAGAGAGACGGGGAGGAAAGGAGTGACGGACTGGGATATGGAGAGGAAGGGATGTTGGAAGAATGGGAACGAGGCCTTTGAAGGGTGGAAGAAAAGATGCATCGCCGTCAAACCCCAAAATCCTCTCCTCACTTCCTCACATAGAGCACACACCCTGACAGGAGGTGCAGTTGATGAGTATGTGTCCAGGTACTGGGTGACATAGAATGTCCTTCTCACTGCATTGGATAGACCAGATAAATACCCCGTGGGGTGATGAAGGGTTTATATTTCATTGCATCTATATCTTTTAAATCATTTTTCGAACATGGCCGATGAAAATGTGTTGAGTACTTTTTCAAGGGCTTGTGTTTTGTAAATTGGTGATTACCAGCCACGGTGTAGTGAAATAAGAATAACGAGCAAGCTTTTCATTTTCAAAGTGGGTTGTATATTAAATATTACAGCAGAGCAGTTTCTTCTTGACCTGTGTGGCTTCCTGTTCTTTTCTATTTATCTTGCTTTCGTACAGCTTTGTTGTGCCCTGAAAAACAATCTTAGCCACCCTGAAGTGAATGTAAATCATCCCAAAACCTTTATTATCTATAGTTGTTGATACATCTGATACACAGTTTATGTAAAGCACTTTGCAAAAGGGCTAAATACACTTTTTGTCATCAAAGTACAAGTACCTCACTGGTGTACTTTAGTATAAAACCGGACTAAATGTACCTTGTTACTTTGATCTCTGACAGAAGTTGGGTAAAATCTAAACACTGATGTTTAGTGTCTGTAACATTAACTCCAAACTCAAAGTACTTTTGCATCTAAACTGTACTCAGCTGAAGCACTTCAGTACTTTTATTTACTATATTCTCGTGTTGTCACATTAAACCGCGGCTCCCTGGTGAACGCTTCATGTTCCTCCACTCTGTCCCGCTGTGTTTTACTGTAGCTCCATAAGCTGTTAGCTCCGTTAGCCCTCTTAGCTCCATTAGGTGTTAGCTCCATTAGCCAAACACACTGCAGGACTCTGCTGCCCACTGGCTGCTATAGCTAACTAGCTCTCCTGCTGATTTCAACACAGATTTGTCATTCACGATGTAGCATCATCAGGGAAAAAAAGCGCCTGTCCCCCGCAGATGCATCAGAGATGCAGAATGAGTACCAAGCAGAATCACTGTGATCCAAAGCATCACGGAATCAAGCACAATAATATGTGATAGTAATTATAGTAACAGCATGAGAGGATGTTCTCCATTGTAGCCAACGCTTGGTTCAGTTTATTACAAGCAATTTACATACATATGTGCATACATACAAAAATCCCTTTCATCCCAGAGGCGTCCTGAGGAAAGATCATTCCACATTTTCTATTATTGCCAGGACTTTGACATGCTGTTAGTCTCGAGCCTTGCTCTGCCCTCACTGAGATCTCTCTGCACGTCTAGGCAGTCTGATGCAGTGCACATCGGTTTTATTGGTTGCAACATGGGAATTTTTCCTGTTGTTATTCCAAGGGAGTTGAGGCTTGAGGACCACCGAGGGTCTCACCAGCAGAATTGTTTCTAAACAGCGTGCTCAGCAGCGTCGTTCTCGCCCTGCTGCCTGCAGAACTTTTACACAAACACTGTTCTCTGTGTGTGTGCCAGTGTGTGTTTTGTGGATGTAATGATTACACTCCATTGAACAGTCCGACTGTTTTGAGGAATGGCTTAGTAGAGCAGTGCCACAGATGTATGCCAGCAGCAAGGGCTTTACCAGCTGTTTGGAGCGCAGGCCAAAACAACTCAAGATAATGCCGATAATACATTTTCCTAGTGTCATTAAGGATTGCTTGTCCTTTCTCTGCCACTCCAAGAGGACTGTAAGAGGTTTAGCCAACTTAGTCTGTGGTTGTATCTAATGAGTTGGCTCTCTCTCCTTTCGCTCTCTGTGTGTCTAAGCTCCAGGAGCAAAGGGTGAGCAAGTGGACCGCATGTCTTCAGGGTCCTCACCGGAACAGAGAGTCCCCTCAGCCACAACAAAGGTAACTCTTTCTCCAGCTGGGCCAGGGGGGAATCATACAAATACGTCCACATTGTGTTCATGTGCAAAAACAGCATATTACGCGTGTTGCTGTCGTCGTCGCCGCTACTAAACAGAAATTTGAGAAACACACTGTGTTTCACAATCACTCTTTTCATCTACCCACCTCTACTATTTTCTGTTTTTAAATTACATGCTTTATTGTTGTCAGTAGTGATTTGTCTGCCCATCATGAAATATTGCTTCTTCTACCTTTCTGTTATTTCTCACAAACTCATTTTCCAAAGCAGCGGTTTCCCATCCAACGTGTTGCTTCACTATATTAACTGTGATGAAAGTGTTATAGCATTTGGGTGAAAGAAGAAAAGAGTAATGTGACCTTGGCCTAAGGAAGACAATCTGTCAACAGAGTTTGGTTCATTAAGCAGGAGCCCATAGTAAGCCATGATGTCTCTTCATACTGGAACAGTCATGAGAGGCAGAGTTACTGTAAACCTCACCAGGTGTCCCAGAATTACTGTAAAGCTTAATTAGCTTTGACACATGGCCTTGCATTTGAAAGGAAATTACACAAATGTAATGTAATGAGTCTCATTTAACTGATAATTAGATGTCATTCTCCACCAAAAAAAGGCTACGATTTAATGAAACATTTCATAATATCCAGGAGATGTCAAGCTTTGGACCATCTTTCCTCCGGGAAGCTTTTTTAGTCCAGGAAAATGCTAAAATATTTGCTTCCAGGATCTTCAGATGATCATGGACACACATGATATACGCATAAGCTTCTTTCACACATGGTTTACGGTAAATTGCTGGGATGACCTTACAGGCTGGTGATTTTCACACATGCATCGACCCCTGCTCCCATTCACACGTGACCTCGTGGAGGAAATGCGACTGCATGTGTGAACGGGCCTATGGAGAAGCTCACACGACATGTGTGGTGTTGCGCTGTGCAGAGCAGATTTGATGGCGGGACACGCTGACACATTATCATACACATAGTCCCCGCAGCAGGAAAGTTTTGCATAAGGAATGCAAAATAACAATAGGCAATAACAGCATGCGGAGGGATCTTTATTTATCTTGCGCTGACATTTACTTCAGACGGGGGAGTTCTACCAATATTATTCTTTCTCAGACACAAACACGTACACATATACAAAGGGAAGAATTTCATATTTTGGGGCTGAACAAAGTCATCCATCTTCCCTGTGTGATGCCCCAGCTTTGTTGCAGTTCCAAGGTCTGAGTCACATTGAGAATCCCATACAGACAGGGCAACACCTTGTATACAGCATGATAGGATAGGGAAATAGCCATTTTTCCTTGTCAAGCAGCTCAGAACACACACAGGCAAACACGTACACACAATGCGCGGATGTATGAAGAATATCTTGTAAGCAGACACGCAAACAGACCGTCACCCGCACAGTAGTGCAAAGTGAGATGGCATTATAGATCACAGAAGCACCCATGTCGAGGCCGCTGTTGGGTATAAATCAGGACTGACACGTGAGTCATGCCTTATGCATGTTGTTTGACTGTAACCTGCACTAATGAGACAAGCAATAGCACACATCACAGCGCGTTAACTCAGCTTGTTGTTCAGCGTCCTCGACAGGCTTGCCTTGATAGAGCAATACTGGCTGAGAGAAGACTGAACCTGATGACGCTTGATGTCACAGAAATCAATGATGTTGTCAGAGAGAGGAAGGGAGTTTGGTTTGGACTTTTTTTTTTTTTCATGTAGAAAAAAGGAAACAGGCTTGTTCAAGTAGCCTGCCCCAAGGCTGAAAGCATTGATCCTGCGGAGGCTAATATTAATAGTGATGGGGGAGGTGGTTGTGTGTGATAGATAAAATCAGTATGGGTGTAGGTGTGTCTGTTTGTCTGTGCCCACAACACCATCTCAGACTCCAAAGGGCTTCTTGGTTAGAAAATTACTTGAAGCACTTTTTTTTTTTTTTTGCTTAAGAGCTCCCCCACCACCACCACCACCACCACATTTTCCCCGACAATTGAACAGCGTGCTCTTCTGGACTCTTCTGCCCGGGTGTTGGATAAAAACGGGCCGAAAGCACAAATGGAAAAAAAAATGAATTTGCTCGCCGGTTGCGAGCTCCCAATGCTTGTTTGCAGCGTTTTAATCAACGAGGTCTTCATCATGCAAATCAAAACGGAACATTGCAGTAAAAGATTTGGAGCTTGAAAGCAGCATGCAAATATGTTTTTATTAAAATTACGATCAGCACATCAAGACTGTTTTCTCCAGACCCAAAACTCAATTTTGCTCTGCTGTTGAAACAAACCCACACTCATAAAAAACCTCTGTCTTCACATTGTGATCTGAACGGTCTGAATTTATAAACCTAGCTGCCAATACCATTTTTCCCTCGAATCACTTGGGGATCCGTTAACATTCTTGCATGACTTTTATTAACCTTTGAATGGGATCCAAAAAGAGAAATGTCTGTTTGTTTTTGTTACGCCAATGCCTCTACACAGCCGTTTCCCAAAATGTGTTTAGTTTGGAAGGATTTCTAATGGGAAAACAAGACAAACAAGCAAAAAAACAGGCGAAAAAATGAATAATTGCCAACCATAGACAGCAGTATAGAATGTGTAGAACACATATTTGACCAATCACTCACTGTAATCCCTTTTCCAGTGGCCAAACTGTTTCTCTTGTTCCATTTCATCGCTCCCCAGAGCACCCTTACCTCTGCTTTCCACGTTAACGTATCGCTCTTTCTATATTTTGTTTTCTTTGTGTTTAACAGATTCCTCCTGTGACCTTTTCACAGTGAACCGGCGAGTGTGAAGGTTCAGTTTAATTCAGCTGATTTTTCAAATGTCAATGTAAGGAAACCTACATGGCAACAGCACACTGGTTTTTTTCAGCCCTTCCGAACACATCTTCACTGCATCAAGTGTTTCTGTCCGCCTCCTCTTTTGCTATTTTGAGCTATTTCCACAGCACATGAGTTACTCTCACAACGCGCTCAGATTATATATTTGTACAAGCTACGTTATACATTCAGAGTAAATGTCAATGAAGTAAAAGTTAAGAAGTGTTCCAGTGATTCTATTTGAGTCGGATGTGTTCCTTCTACCCCTGCTGTTGACATCAAACATTTCTACTGCGCCCGTCCCCTTTAGCATGTGTTTTTGTCGTCCACGTTCAAGCCAAACAACTATTTTCTACTGCGACTGAATATGAATAGAGGTTAAAACATGACTGGTTTGCTCAAATCGGGTGAATTTAAGAGAGCACGCAAGTGCTCCAGACAGAAAAATGACAAAGTTAAAATGAGGTTGAAGCACTGTGTGAAAATGTAGTCAGAAAAATTCATGAGGCTAGATCCAGACAATCTCATCCTCAGTCTCTTCAGTCACTTCTCCCCTATCCCTCCAAAATATTCACTCAGTGACCTCTGCAGCCACTGTCAGGTTTTCCCTCCATTAATCCGCACCTCTTTATCCCCCTCATCTTAAAACCTGGCCATTACCCCCTTCTTCATGCCATGCTCTCTTCATCTCTCCTCGCTTCTCTTCTGTCCGTCCACCTGTCCATTTTAACTGAAGCATCGCCTGTCTGTCTGACTGACTGTGTGTGAGACGTGTGTGGATGCGTTGCGTATATCACCGTTCTGTTTGCTGCTGTTTGCCTTAGTGAAACTGGGAGGACGTGTTTGAGCTGCTGGTGGCTTATAGTGCATGTATGCTGCCATTTTCCATTCGATTCTATTGGCTCGTGAGCTGTGCGCTTAGCACTGTTTAAGTGAGGCCAGCCAATCGCCTTGAATGATTGATTGCATTGATTGCATCTATGTTCTGCTGCCATGTTCATGTCTATCAGTCTCTCCGTGCTTCCATTTCTCAACCTTTTGCCCCTGTTTTCACCCCGGCCCTCTTTAATCCTTCAGAGCAGGATGAGCAGATGAAAGACGGCAGTGGCCACAGGGAGGACAGCCAATCCTGGATACCCGCAGGTATAACTGAAGACCTAACACCTGGCCTGGGAGCAGACGTAGGAGATCAACAAGCACCTCCTTCCCTCCCTCTCATCCACTGGTGCATATATACTCTCAGGTAGTTCATGAAAAAATGCACCTGCCAACCATCACTCTTCTCTCTTCTCTTTCCAGCCTTTTTAGGGAAAAACAACATTCAACATTTAGATGTTGCGAATGGGGATTTTGTAAGATGTGAGGAGAGAGTGTCTTGAAGGCTATTAGTTGAACCGTAGTGCAGCATATAAAGACTTTTGTAGGCTTCAGATGAATTGAGTTGTTCATACTGTTCAAAGTAGCTTAATGTGATGGATTAAGTTATCCAAGATGGATGGTATCACGATTTCTGCTGTGTTGAAGTAACATATAATCCTCTAAACTTGAGGGTTGAGGGTAAATTTCTGACAATACACCTAAATATTTTTGACTTTACAAGTTAAAAACGGAACACACTGGTAATTTTAGCCTCTCTTAGGCTAGATGGTCTAATTCGGGGAGGCTCAGCTGGGTTTCAGGTCCTCTAAGGGGCACCGTAGTGGACCGCTTTGGAGCACCCAGCCCCTGAAATGGGACACAGCCTGTGAGTTCCAAAATTAAAGAAAAAGAAAGTCTGAGAGCACAGCACACTAGCTCAGAAATGAAAGGATACTTGTTTTCTATTCACTTTAGTTCATGATCTAGGTCGGGCTTTTGCTCTCTTTGAAAACATTTTTTACTTAAAGTAATAAAAGCAGTTTTCAACTTTTGTGTGTGGTAGAAACCCTGGTGGTGGTGTTCTACATGAGAACGCAAAATGATGATATAAACATACAGTGCTACACACACAGCGCGTGAATAATACAACACAGACCACCTCTTCAGTTTTAATGTTTATTATTGATAAGCTGTTTTGTGCGAAAACTCAAGATTTGAGGTGGTGAAGTCATTTTGCAGCGTGCAGTCTGTCCTCCGCTCAGTGCGGCCTGCTGTCTGTTGAAGGCTTGCAGTGCGAGCTTAGATTTCAAAAGGTGGAGATTGATGCAAACTCGAATGAAATGAGTGATTCACAGAAAGCGGCTGAGTGGTCAGCATGAACGAAGTGTCGATGTGTGAAGAATAAACGGGGCGGTTTTTTGCGAGCACTTCGAGCTCCGGCAGTGTTCACACTTAAGCGCACCTGGCCAGCCTCAGCTGCAGCGAGTTGTTGCAGATCTCATAATTTCAGTTCCAGGACACTACAACAGTGTTTGCGTGACTCCGCGGGTCAGCTATCAGAGAGGTTTCCAACACAGTGGTTTTTTTGAACAACACTTGGAAGCGTGCAGCAGCTGTAATGACTCAGAGGAGAGAGAAAGTGAGTTAGCGGTTAAAAGGGAAAGAAACAGGGTGGCTAAAGCAAAGAACATTGTCCCTGTGACCTTGGTGGAATCTGTACACTGATATCCAGTCACACACCACTGCAAACATTACACTGAGCGCCATGCTCATACTGTGCACCCACAGTGCAAGTATGCAGTATCGCCTTATGGATTTGTCAAAGACATGGGGATGTAGATGGCTGGAGTGTCAACACTGCTCTGCGTGTGCACACACAGTAACCCGCCTCAGCACTTTGGCTTTCAGGACGTCACACGTCAATGACACTCCCCCTGTCAATAAAGCTAATCTGATTTCTTTCATTGGGCAAATGAAGTTTGCATTGTATTGCTGCTTGTTCTGTTTTGCGGTATTGACGCTATTAACCGTGATTGCAGGACAGCGCAGGCGATCATGCTTATTACTTTGTTCCTTTTGGATTAGGTTTTTTTAGAATTCCATCAGCAATCTCAGACTGATGTCTGTAAGGGAAATTCTCCTTGTTGCTTGTTGAGAGTTGCTAATTCTCTGAAGAATTATAGACTCGGTGTGATGAATCATATCTCTTTAATACATGCAGCATGGAGGGAAGACTCATGCAGAGTGTTCTCTCTAGATCTCAACAATGTCTTGGCTTTTATACTGTTAGCAGGAAAAGGACAACTGGTTATCACACACACACCTGGTAATCATAAATCTAAAGAGCAATGACCATTTGGGGGAGTTCACTCATCCTGTTTCTTTAGGGTTTATACAATACCATAAACTCCTCAGGTACAGTGAATTGTACCTTCACCTTCCCCCTCTATCCAGTGTCCCCCACTGAATGTCCTTTGATCCTCTTTCTCCCCTCAGTGACAGAGGGCCATTAAGAGTTTTACAATTTACAGACTAATTCCCAGGATTAGTAAGTCATCTGATTCCTACATGTCTGAACAAGTAACCTGTTTGCATCACTCCAGAGAGTCTCTGGTACTGAAAAAGTACACGCTACTTAAACTAATGCAGTCTGAGTTTTGGGATTTATTGTGGGACTGTATTAGATTTCAGTAGTTTTATCATGATGTACCTGATAAACAGATAACTGTGTGTCTGTTCTGATTTAGTTTCAGTTGCTCAAGTGTAATTAACAGACACTGATCTTCCTCTAATGCATGTCTGTTTTCTTCCTCTGGTTCACCCGCAGGTGTACTCAAAAGGCCAACAGCGTCCATCATGAAGAGGTGGTATCGAGCATCCACTTTGTCTTGCTGGACTGTTCACCACTCATTGCACCCTCAGTGCAGCACTGCAATGAATGCATCAGCTTACAAGACAATGCCAACAGGTGAGGAGTAAAGGAAAGATTTCCCATGTACCCAACATGTAATGTCAAGCACAGGCTGAGCAAGGTGTGCAGGTGTCTTACAGCTCAAATGACAACTGGCTGCACTGATTGAATGTGTACTGTTGATATGCATGTACCAATGCTTTAGGTGTTTACCTCAGGATGATTTCACACCGATTTGGGACAGTTGAAATGAACTTAGGTCAGTTTTGCCTAGTTAGTACAATTCATTTAGACTGTCAAACAAACCTTGTTGTGTATCAAACAAGCAGACTGAGACCACTTTAAAAGGTGGGTCTTGTTCCACTGGTGCAGTTTGTGTGGTGAGTTAAAGCGTGGTGTCAATAGCTCAATTACTAATAATTATCCATCTGCTGACTATGAACTGCTGAGGAAACAATTTTAGAATTGATCTTTATATGCAGTGCATATATTGATGTCAGTCATTTGCTAACCATGATAGGATGTTTGTGCATCAGCAAGCGAGCGGGGGCTTTTCCCCTGATCAGTTGACAGAAGACAGCTTTAAGTCCATTGAAATTACTTCCATTACTTTTTTATCCTGCCTCTTCCTATCTGTAATTAGTCATAACATGCAGATGATTTGCAGTCTCTTACCTGACTGAGAACATAAATACACATTAGAGGCTTTTAAGTGCTGCATGACCTGCCGTCAGTCACCGGAATTTGATTTGTGGAATTTGACGTGGGTCCTGATGATTCAGGATCACCACAACTTTCCAGTTAATAAGTTAGCTGTCAGTCTGCATGACCTCGTTTACTCCTCCTAGTTCATTTGTTTAAAGCTGGTGTGAACACGAACTGGACCAGAACTAAAATGCAGCAATGCATCTCTCCCTACTGGGCTCTATTGTCTATAACTTAAAAGTGTTTAGTATTTCATTAATCTACACTGAAACAGAGGCTTTCCTTTGACATTCTGACCTACAAGGAATGAGGTCAGTGCCAGTTTGCTGCTGCTTTCCTGTCAGCTGCAGTGTCGTCCTATACAGTAAGACGATTTGCTCGTGATGTTAATCAGTCTGTAAAGATCATTTGTATTGAGAGAGCGACACAGTGAGCAGCTGCTCCGCGTCCTGTTTGTTTAATTTGAAAATATTCCAACAGAAGCCAGCATTTTTCAACCCTTTCTGGAAATATCTAAATGATCAAACCGAAGAGTGAAATGGAGAGTGTCACTGTCTCGAGGCCATGTTCCATCTTAAAAAGCTTAGCTGTCTGATGCAGGCAGGCAAGCCACTCCATGTTAGTTCAGCACAAGTGTGAGGCACCCCTTCAGACACTCGTGGAGCTCGGTGAGAGCCTGAAGCTCTTGGAGACTCTGCAGGGTGATTTGGCCAAGACAGAAGCTCCGAATCCTCTCATCCATGAACAGATTGCTATCGTGCTCAAGTATGAAGTCCTGGTGGAACGGGCTGTAAGCAGCTCGCTCATTAATGGAAACATACACACATATCTAACAAACAGTGCATACTGTAGGAGGTCCTTTGAACACAGGTTACATTTCGTTAAATGATACCGAATATTGACTGTTGACATCCTCTAAGCTCTCTGAACGCCTCACAGTTAGTGAGAGAACGCGCCTTGCATCACTATTTAATACTATTTACAGAGTGCAAATTAAAATGCCTGTCATACTTTGTGCTGCTGGTCGTAGTAATTGTGCAGGGATGCTGGGAGGGAAACTACTCATTTGCTCCTTGATAGAAACAAAGATGTGACCCAGTAGCAAGAATTTGTTATATAAATATCATTTCACCTTCATGTTAATCAGGCACAAGCTTTTGAAGGACTTTTTGACCCCTCTGAAGAGGAATAATGAAATCTGTGTTTATCCGTGTGAGCACACTTAGATGCATCAAAGCGCTGGCATCAGTGGTGCAGAATACATTATTGTGGTACGTATGGAGAACGAAAATAGCCTCATAAAGATTTCCATCCCACAACTGGTTTCCCCACAGGAGCAGGACATGTGCGAGGCGCTGCATCCAGAGCCGGTGTGTTGCCGGCAGGTGTTGATTGACAGCTTCCTCATACACGTCAGGAGGTTCAGGCTCCGCTCTTCAAAAACAAGATTCACACCACAGGTTGGACACTATCTCACACCCTGTTTCTCTCTTTCTCCCACAGATATTTTTATGCAAACGTGATAAATTCAAAGCTAAATAATTGTTTTGGAACGGTATTGGGCGGCATCGATTCTCCAGGTCTCTGGCACGTGACTGAAGGGATGAATAGCATGTTCGTGGGAAGCGCATTGGTCCATAGCCTCCTGTAGGTGTTTTATTGGGTTGATACTGGTGTCTGTGAAAGCAGTATAGCACATAATTGATCTTTTCGTACTCCACTCATGTAATTGGGTTTTTCTTGTAGTTGTCGTCTGTCTATATTATCTCTACAGGTGCTTGTGCATTGATGGAATTTCTGATTGCTTGATAGCTGTATGAGTATTTGTGTCTGTCTTTTTGTATTTACATGTGTATCAATTTGTCATGGGCAGTGCACATTAATCAAAATTAGGATGAAAAAAAAAAATGCCCAACTTAGCTCAGACTGACTAATTTCCATCCTGTAGTCCTTTGCCAGAATTTGAAATCGGCCCTACCTGCAGAGACGAGATGAGCCTTACATATTAATTGCATTTCAACACATTAACATTAACATTATACATTGCAGAACTGACATTAAATGGATTAAAGAAACATCCAACAAAGGAGCTGGAAGCCTTCATTAAAAGCACCCAGGCCTATCTCTGCGTGTGCTGGCATTGCTCGGGTGCACACTCGATCACACAGATATTTTTCTAATCTTTTCTGAAGCATGGCTTTATATAGTTCACATGTCTCTGTGGTGCGCTTGCGCGTGTGTGTGTGTCAATGCAGGCACACGCACATTTGTATCCATCCATCTGTCTTGTCCCCCAAAGACCAGATGACTCAGCTGGGTGTCTATCTGCATGTCTGACATGATGCAAGGCCTCAGCCTTGACTGGCCCAGTGGGTGGTCACGTCCCCGCGTGGCAGAGCAGCAGGCTGAGGCATCTCTCTCCACCTCCGGCCTGCCACTCCCTTCTTCCTTTATCTCCTCTCGCTGTCCCTCTGTTTTCATCCTACTGTCAAGTGGATTAACAGGGAAAGGTGCAACTATCAAGTGTTGCACATACGGTGAAATACTATCACATTCAATGTATTCGAATGGTGTGTCCCACACGACACACAAATCATTATCACGATTGTTTGCTGTGTAGAACTGGACTTACCAACAACTTTGCTTTGCCGTGTTCTCTAATATAATGTCCTTATGCATACAAGGCATCTTCTTTAGTGGAAAAGTGCTACCAGTACTGAAAGCAAACACCTCACTGCTGCTCTGTCGCTCTCTTTTCCTCTGTCCCTACTGAGCCATTACTGATCTATACAAGGCCTCATCAGAACCAATAGCCTGTATCTAATCTGTTCCTGCTCCTGGTGATTTCTGACTACACGGCTGCTCCCTTCCACAGTATAAGTGACGACTCTGAGTGAAAGACACACCATGACTGATCCGCTGTCCCGTCATCATTCCTCCCTTCCCTCTTCCTGCCTTTTCGTTCCCTTTTCGCTCTTCTCTACCTTCTCTTCTGTTTCCAGATACTCTCATCATTCCTCCCCTTTCCCTCGCCTCCTCCAAGCTCCTTTTTCCTCCCCCCTGCTCCCCCCTGTGTCTTCTGTCTCTGACCTCCCTATCCTCGCGCACACCTTGTTTTGTGAATAGCTGAATGTTTACTTCATGTCGGCCTCATCATCCATTCTGACTGGGCCTCTGCTGGGAGGATTTGCTCTTCTCCTTCGCATTTTATTTGTTCCCCTATTTGCTGTTTCCATTAAAGATGAAATTGAAATCTCCTGTGCTAACACACACACGCGCGCACACACAGAGGCACATAGAAACGCGCACGCTCACAGGCGTCAGTCTGCACACCGCCACACGCGTTGACTAACAAAACAACGGCGTGCTGTGCCAAAGCATATGAAAGAGCACAAACCTCTCGTCCTACTTTTGCTTTACCTTCTTCTCATCCTTTCGCTCCATTTCCTCAGTCTCTGTCCTCGCCTCCACCTCCTCTGCTTCCTCTTAGGTTTTTGCAAGTGCGGGGGGGAGAGACGGTGTGATCCGTGTTTTGTTTTTGTGTTGCATTTTGCTTTATTTTGCTTTCTCCTTCATCACAAAATAACTGACTTTTCGCCTTTCTCCATCTGCCATTTAATTTCAGTTCTCCTTACAAAAGTTTTTCACGTATTCAACACCTTTTACTTCTCTGCTCCTCTTTCTGAGTTTTCCCTTTCCTGTGACAACATGTAGCTCTAAGAAGAGAGACAAACTACCCCTCTTAAATGAGGACCACCTGCTCCCCTGTTTCTTCCCCCTGCAAACACTGTGCTGCTTCTGCTTCTGCTGCCACTCCCGAGCCCTCTTGAAGGCTGCCTCCTCTCCGTCCACAGGGTGACTTTTGAAAACACCCTTTCGGACAGGATGTAGGAAGTGTTTGTAGCATTGCAGAGGAAAACAAAGGCAGTCTTCGGCAGGTTAATGAGGCCAGGAGGCAGCTTTGTGCCGAGCTTCATCAGTATTCAACAGAGGCCTCCCTCGCTCACTCTCCCAATAATATCCCAGTCATTTGGGTCAGCCACATCACTGTGCCTCTGTCAAGGGCACCCACACACACACACAAACAGAAAAAGAGAGAATTCTTTGACAGTTTAATAGAAATACAGTCTCATCAAACGCTCACCTCCTCAAACTCTCTAATCATTAGCTGTGTCCTCCGCTCTCTTGTCTTTTTTTCCATTTTCCTCACTCAATACATCTCTGTCACCCCGACCCTTCCTCCTCTGATTCTACGCTACTCGTCCTTCTTTTTCTGCCCCCACACATACAGCTCCTTCAATTAAGATAAAGTGGCTAATCATATATGAATTATATTAACATCTCTAATAGCTACGGCGAGTTATTGGTTCCTCATTAGGACCCCGCTCACTTCAGCCGAGGCCGGCTTTCAACAACAGCGAGAGCAGCAAAGTGCAGTTAAGGGCCTAAGTGAAAGCAGATACGAGCTGCAGATGTGTGTGCATCTCACCAGGGCCTGGGAGCTGGGACCTCGCCACCAAAGCGGTGTGTATGCAGTGACTGCAGGCCCGGGCTATGAGTAGATGGGAGGCGAGGGAAAGCTGTGAAGATCAAATATCCCGTAAATCAAAGCTGTCGCACAAGTGAGCAGGGCCGTGGGAGCCCTCGGTGTGTGTGGGGCTTCTGGCCCGAGCTGAGGGCCAAAGAGAATAGCTGGGCATCGAGCCAGCTCCTACCATCCCACGTGTCTCCTCCTTTTCTACTCCTTTTACTTTCTCCACATCTTCTCACGTATTCTCACCCCGGACCTCCTTTAATCTCCGCCTCCGCCTACCGTACCCTCACAGCCCACCCTTTGCCTCCTCTAACTCCTTTCGTCGAACCAAATGGCTAACTCTCCTCCCTTCTTTTCCCCACCTCTCTCTCCACCCCCTCTCACGCGCAGCAACATGGCTGCCGTTATGACTAAACATCACATAGATAACAAATTCCAGTCACAATGTTCCAGCTCCTCCACTGTCTAATTATGTTGCAACTGTCACTGAGCACGTCGTCACAGAGGTCTTAAATTAGTGGCTCGGCTTAATGTTGCAGGCACATGTAAGGTGTCAGATCAGTTGGAGTGTGTTTGTGTGTGTGTCTGTGTGCATGAAGTAGGGGTGTGACTTCATTAAGATGAGTTATGATATTAGATTTCCCACCATCCCTCTCTCTCTCTCCACTCTCAATTTGCGTCTACTCGATTGTCGTCACAACACAAGCAAAAGGTGTGTGTATGTGTGTATTCCTGCAGGCTCTACTAGACACAGTGGGCGTCGTCTCAGTTATTTTTGCACCACGTCTGCGTCGTATGTGTGTGCACCTGCTCGCGTTTGTGTTGTCATGTGTAGGTGAACAGCCTCACAGCAGATTGCTGAAACAGGTGGAGAGCACCATCCTCCATAGTCTCTTCAAGACCAAAGCTCCTCAAAAACAATGCAAATGCTGGTGAAGGAGCTGGTGTTTCGCCACCAAGCTCCTAACACAAGCTGGTCTCACTCCAACAGAACAAGCAGTGAATCCACTTTTTTGTTACTTTCTCTCTATATACTGTTACTATAATTTTTCAGATTTTTCCCATTCTGACAGTTTTAGTGTCTTGTACCCTTCACTGGTTTGACCTAGCTGCATTTTGGAGAGACCTCCTTGTGCTATTACGTTAGGCACAATACAACTGTACCAGTTTTATTCTGTTATACTCACTCGGTGATCAGCTCAGTTGCCTGCTAAGTCTCTGTTGTATTGTGCAGTGTGTAGCATAGCAGTTAGCCCCTCAACAATGGCTGCATAATTGCATTAGCCATGGGTCTTGAAGGAATAGTTCTGCATTGTGAATGCTGGCCTTACAGCAGCCCTACGTGTGTTGCGAAAAGCAAGTTTTCAATTAGCTTTTGTCCGTTCATACAGTATATGTTTGTTATGTCTAGGTGTCATCCTCGAGTGCCAATCTGGAAGGTTTGCAACGTTGTGGACAAGGAGCACGGAGAGCACAGCACAGGATCAGGAAGTCCAAGAAACTCAAACCCCAGAGAGAACTAAAGGTTAGTTCTGTCACACAGAGTTGAATAAATAGCTGCAGACTTTGGCTTCATGCCACAGCGTGTCAGTCATGGTTTAGCTGTAAAATATTGCCTGGGTCAAGTTAGATTCAGATTTATGCAAATAAAACATACACACCAAAAGAATTCATTTGCTCAGTACTGTCGAATCTTAAACTTGTACTTTGATCACGGTCTCTGTAGAAGGAACAGAGCATTACACTTTGTGTTTATGATAGATACAAAGATTGCAGACTCTTAAGGGACAAGTATTTTTAGCTTCACACCCACAAACTCTGCCGCACATGCATTTTGCAGTGACAGCTAACACATTCTATGGCTTTCCCTCAGGATGCACAAAAATTTGTTGCTAATATCACAAAATGTACAGCTCCTCCGATATTAACACCTCAGCAGATCTAATGTAGACATTTCACAGTAGCGAGGACTTGACCTTGGCCTACAGTCTCCTGTTAGATGTTGTACATTGTCTCACATGTACTGTAAATCTTCTCACTTTCATTTTCTCACTTTAAATCCTGGGTTTGATTTGTCTCTTCAGCGCTATGCCATAAATGATGTTAAGGGGATAATGATAATCTGGCAAATGACCAAATTCCATAGTGGCCAGTCGAGTCCGCACCTCCTAAAGTTTGTTCTCCTGCATTCTGTCCAAGGCCTTCCTCTCAGTCTTGTTTCCCCTCATCAGTGTCTGTAGCTTAATTCCCAGAGGGCCGTCCAGACCTTTGCCGCATTCTGTCCTCACTCTGGGAAAGTGGTTCTTTCTCCCATTTTTTGAGCACCAGCATCCCTGTCTTGACTCATCGCGTCCGTTGGGTCAACATCGGCAGTGGCATCGCCAAAAATACAATTGGGTCAGACTGGCGCGACTTGTTTTGACAAGAAGCCAAAGGCAAGCAAATACGAGCAGTTGAAGGCAATGGGTCTTATCGTCAGTGATGTAACTGTTTGAAAGAGCCTTCCTAAGCACACCGCACTCAGAAAATAAATGAAAATAAACAGAGGATTACATCTTAAGCTGCACCACAAAACAACTAAAATAGACAAAAAAAAAAGAGAGGTGGAAAATACATATTCCTTTGCTCTGTGTGTCCCCTTGTTGTTCTGGTAGTCGGTGAGTGTAATGAAAGAGAAAGAAACACAGTGAGGAAGATGGTAAGGAGTCTTGTCTGTATTAAACATTGGTGTATTCGCCTTGTGGTTAATGTCAAGTGTGGCTAAGGTACCTGGGTCTCTAAGGGGTTGCCGAGTGAGAGCACTGTTGCTGTGATTAAAACGGTGGAGAACAGCCAGAGGGTGATGGTTGGCACAGATTCTGCTCTGTCTCCCCCCCCCGACACACACACACACACACTATTTCACCCTCCATCCCTCTCCTCTCAGTGCCAGCTGTCAGTTATGTCAGTCAGTGTGCTAATGATGCTCCCTGACAGAGCTCAGAGCACAGTGATACATCTGTCATGCCCAGATATCTCTCTATTCATATGTAAGCAATCCACAAATGCCCTAGTTTTGTATACTTTGGTTTTTACGCAGGATGAGCAATTTGTGATCCCCAAATGTTCACTTTTTAGTACATTACGTCGGCCTCTGTGGCATGCTGTGGTCATTAATACCACTTTCACTCAGACCCCATGTCTGATGCAGGCTAACAAACTCGTGTTCACCCGCATTTGACCCAATCCTGCCACACTGCTGACACAGGTGAATCTTGGGTTGTTGCTGTCAAGGCCCAGCGATTTATTAGCTCCAAATCCATCACTGCTAATAGTGTGCATGTACACAGTTGCTGCTTTCAGGTCATTAAAAGTGGTTGGTGCAACATTTGCTCTTAAGATACAACATGCCAAACATCCCATCTATTATTCTTCTTTTCTTGGATGGTATCAAACCTGTGAAATGTGCACATAATGTGCGTTCATAGTTAATGAGTGTTTAATGACCAACGCAGGTCAAAGCAGTGAAATCTTTACATCACACCCTACCTGCAAGTTTTCACACAAATCTTGCGACAACTCTGTTATCCCCTTTGTCCAATATTTCCTGGTTATCAGTCTTTTAATCTTTCAGATTATTTAAATGTCATGATGTAACATTCACACGCAGGACGACCAAACTGCTCCGTTAGCAGAAACGTGTGCAACTCAGCTCAGAGTTGCTAATATTACTTAGCGAATCAAGTACAATGATTGTACGAGTGTGTGCACAGAAGTGTTGACATCTGTTGACACCAGTGAGGCACACAGCTCGTATCACTTCCAAATAAGCAGCTAATTAAGAAAAAAAAACATATTTTTGGAGTGCCACTCAGAACGAAAAAGTCACTCAGATATGCAAACAACAGCCTGAGTTTTCAATCCGTATGTACTAAAAAGTAGTTTTTACCTCTAGGTCTCTCATGGAACATCTTCCTGGATCTGGACACATCTGCGATGCTGACCAACCGAACACTGATTTCACCTCGGTGAAGATCTGGGCCTCAACGAGTTTGCTGCCTGGATGTACGAGTCCTCTGGAGCTCTCCATAGAACAGGTCCAGTCTCTTCCTCTCCACTGACTCTCAGTTGACTTTGACTTGCTATTCCTCCTCCCATTCATTCTGATGCTTTTTCTGAAAAAGTGGTGCGCAGACAGCTGCTGTAATGCAGATGCGTCTATTTTTAGGTCTGTGCCAGCTTATGATTTGAAGCTTGTGTTTTCCCTGCTGGCTTACAGATTTACTCACCTTTCTTCACGTACTTCTTCTTTCCCCATTTGTCTTCATCCCCCCTCCTTGCCCCTTTCTAAAGGTCACCAGCATTAGTGTTTGAATTCTCCGTGGCTAAGTTATTCATTTGACCTTGTAGTAGTACAGTGCTGCTCTCCTGGGTGAGCCACATGAGACTCTTGTTATGGTTCCAGGGGTCAAAGGGCAAAATGGATATCCTTTCAAATTGAATTTACCCCACAACCCTGAATTCTGTTTGCATATATGTGTATGTGAGCCCTGTGCCTCTCGCATACGCCATTAGAGCTATATCAGGGTATCAAAGGCTGCTCTGCTGCTGGGAATGATGAATGGCTGCCAGGTGCTGAGGTCCATGTGGTGATCACCTCAGGTAAGGGCCTTTGGCCCCGCTGCCAGGGGAACAGAAAGGGTTAAGTGACAACGGCGGCTCATAGCTTAAGCCTCATAGGCCTCCATACCCTCTGGCAGCAGCTCATCAGCTTATTCCCCAACATCTCCAAGGGCCCATGTGAATGTGGAGCTCAGGCAGACAAGTGTTGGGAGAAATGGAGACACAACCTAATTTCCTCCAGACCAGTGTGGGACTGAAGGGGCGGACTAGCTCCTCGGCCTCTGTCTCCAGGCCTGCTGTCCTGGGGCACCAAAACCAGTTCATGTAGCAGCCTGTCAACCTGTGTCAACATCAGTGCTGCCCCTTGCCCTGCTCCACTTCCCCACAATGCACCCCGGCACTCACAGAGGTTACATGAGTGCAGATTTAGTGTGTGAATAACCTTGGCCTGGGGATGTGTCAAAGAGGTCCAATTCAGACCTCCCAGTAACCCCCAGTCACTCCACCCCAAATCTCTCCTCAGTTCACTGGTAAGTCATGTTGCGTAGAGGGAGGGGAGATGGAGCGAGATGGGGGAACACATTAAAGAGATGCCGTTGCATGCTGTCATCATTACGCCTGTTTCTAAAAGGTTCTCAGTCTCTGATGTGCACAAGCTGCAGCACTCAATAGCTGCTAAGATCAATGGTTTCCTGCCTCTAGTGCTGCCTCATATCATCATAAAAAGTTAGTGTTGGTCTTGTGGAGAAGAAAAATAAAAGAAAGCTCTCTCCCTTTGCATTCTCTCTTGACTGGGACTGTTTTCACCTGAGATGTTTCCCGTCTGTTAACGTTAAACCTTGGCTTTGATATTGGAGCATCTTGTGGGAATCGCCAAGAAGGTGCAGGAAACGTTCCTGAACGTTACGTCTTGCAGGCATGAGAGCCTTGAAGGCATGGCTGGGTGGGGGGTCAGGCGGTCAAAGGTCAATCAGCTTTTCAGATCAAGTTTCTTGATTGCGGAGATCAGCTGTTATGCGACTGTGTTGAAAATCAGGTGATTGGCTTTGAGTTAATCTTCTCCCTGGGATGAAGTGAAAGTATTTGTCTGTGTTGATTTTTGATGCTGTTCAGGGTAATCATCTCTCCTTTCTTTTAAAATGAAAGTCAGTCATCTATAAATACTCCTATCCTTCCAAAAAAAAAAAACACTGGGGTTTTGCCAGCATTGAAGTAGATGAAAATCAGTCACTGTCTCTGCACCACAGAACACACAAGCTTTTACTTCTGCTGTACTCACACCGACACGGCATCTATAAATAGTCACTCAAACACACTCTCTCATTCTTCCCTCTTTTTTTCCCCTCCCTCCTTCTCTCACTCTGTGTCCCTCGCTTCCTCGCGTGGCCAGATGTGGGCTTGAGCCCCACAAAATTCAATTTGCAGTCTAATTCCATATCAAAAACATGGTCAAAGCTCTGTTTGTTGAGCGCGACACAAACAAGCAAGGACACAGTCTCAGCATGGCTCCACCCGCAACCTCATTATGGCTGTGCCCTCAAGTAACAGATTTGTCCTTAATTGGTGAGTTGTCCTAATTGACTTTAGCTAATTTATGGATTAGATTATTTTTACCCTCTTTCCTAATTGAACCATAACTTTTATGCGTTTCCCTGGCTGGCCAGGTCGTGGGTAATTGGTGCTGAGTGCTGTGAGTCGTGCATGTCTGTGAAGAAGCTGCGCCATCACATTCAGTTATGTGCAGCATCCATACAGAGAATGAATCCAATAAGTGCTCTGTGGATGAAAAAACAATAGCACTACCTGAGCAGGAGTAAACAGCGTGAGCGTCCATTTCTCAGGCTGATGGAGTGTATCGCCTTGGGGTGCTAGTCCATCTAGAGGCGTGTTGGTTCTTGGAGTGTTTATGTTGGTGCCATTGCCGTATTAGCGTAGCTCACTGGCTGTGAGGTGCTGGGGGTAAAGTGAAGGAGAACACAAGGGAGAGCAGGAAAAGAGGCGGATTAAAGTGGACAAACTTGAGCTTTTAAGAGTTCTGATAAGCATGGACCTTTAAAATCTGCAGGCTCATCAGGAACAGGGCACGTGTCGCATCGTGGACATGGTTGGGTTTTGGATGTAAAGAGCTTCAGCACTGATCCATTAAAATATTTCAACAATTTACAGAATAGGGAGAGACAGGTCCAAGAAGTTATGCTCTGTTTTTTTGAAATGTTTGTTGTTTTGTACTTACATGTACTTTTTTCAGCTCCTCTTTTTGCTTAAAACCAGCCTGAGGCATAACTGCTGCTGTTGTTCTATACAACTACCTATCATTTGTGCATTCATTATCGTGTCTAGCCAAACCAAAAAAGAAACAACTTGGACTTTTTGTGAGTGTATTGAAAATGTTTAAGTTATAGGAGTTGTTGAATATATTAGATAGAACCAGCTGTTCTCTAATTACGATTATTTTTTTTATTTGATTTCTTTTTTTTTTACCACTTATTTTGTGGCTAACTGTGCAGCAGCAGATGTAGAATAATGAAGTACGCTAAATGAAAGTAGCTTGGCTGAACTTCTGTTGTATACACAAATGTAGCAATCAGCTCATCCACCGGTACAGAAACATGAGGGATACAAAGACAGCTCTTTGCAAGTGATGTCGTCTGTTCCCTTCAGGGAGGCGCTGCTGTATTCTGTCACTTGCTTATGCCTGTGCAGTATATGAATGTTATTTTTTTCCAGCGTGTGTGTGTGAGCATGCAGTATACAATGTGTTTGTGTGTCTGAAAGTTCATGATGGCGAGGAGAGGAGGTTGAGACGTGTCAGGGATGAAAGTGCTGCATCTCTCCTTGGCGCTGTCAGCCTGTTACCAGGTGTCACTTCAACTCCTCTCGCCCACCTGCTTTCCAGCCTCCGCCAGACCGCTGCCACGCACGCACGCACACACACACACACACAAAAGCTGCAGACAAGAGAAAGATTAGCAGAACAAGAAAGCTAAGCAAAAAGAAAGAGACGAGAATCAGCACGAACGATGTACCGTGTTCTCCAATAAAAGCCAGTGTTTAAATGACAGCTTAAATGCTGTATGCACTTCCATGGAATTAGTTCATCACTCCAAAAGTAAAAAGCGCTCTGTCACAGATTCATTAATTTAATTAAATCATTCCCTCTCACACTCTCGGCTGCTGTGAAGCTGGTGTAAATCAAACTCGACGCGGATGTTTCACAATAAAAGCCTTCCAGCGACAGGAGAGGATAATGTTCCCTGAACTGCCCGTGGGACTGTAATTTGAAACAGATGGAGGAAGTGCTGAATTTGTGTCAGCGGCAAAGAGCAGTGAATTAACGTGGCAAATGGAGGCAGAACCAGCATCAGGGAGGCCTCTTACATAAACATGAGCAGATTTACAAGAATAGGAATAAAGCCCTGTCTGTAAAGTGAGCCTGTTTGTCTGTTCTGTCGTGGAAAGTAAAGGACAATAGGCAGACTGCTCTCTGTCTAAATGCCTGCTGCCTCTCCAGAAAAATCTCTCCTCTCAATTCGAGTCTGCTCGCAGTTTAGACAGGAGACGTTGAGTTTACAAAACCTGCATCAGGCAGCTGAAATCCAAATAGATGTTGAGGTTTTGGTTCCACAGCAATCTAAAAATACTTTGGTTTGCAAGGAAATATTCAAGCGAGAAACAAGGGTTTACCACACTTGTGTTTTGTGTATGCATTTGCAGAATGGGTGGGGGGGGGCTGAGATTACACAGTGGTGGATAAGAGCCGCAGAGAAGGAGGGGTTCGACGTCAAGAGCCAGTTCACATTTGGAGGCGAGAACAGAATAATTGGAATTAGAACTGATAATGGTATACCAGACAGCCATCGATAGCTCCTGAAATGCTCCGTCGCTACTGTCATGCTGCTCATTTAGCTCCTCTTTGGCAGCAAGACGTCACTGCTGCTTCCACAAAACTTTGTCATAAACAAATCGCATGCAAAGGACAGATAGAATAGCGACATTATTATTGTAATCCAAATAGCAGTATGCTTGCTGCTGTAACATAATGATTGTATAGTTTTTTCTTAAAGTTTTCCTGAAAATGGAGTCACATGAATGGGAGAAGTCTCGAGGAGACCGGGGAAGGAAAGAAGAGAGAGAACAGAGCTCTAAGAAGGTCTCTCAACCCTCGTACGTCAATCTTTTCCCTATTTATAGAGGCTTAGTAGTCTGCTCTTCAGCTTGGAGCCCTCGCTCTCAGGTTCTCATTGTCTCTTTCTCTCTAACTATCTCTCAAGGTTTCTGTCACCGTCTCTCTCACGCTCCCTCTCCTAAATCTGTATCCTTGTTAACACAAGGGGTTTTGCGTAGGAGGGGAGAGATTCCGTCCATCAGGTTTTCTCCTCTTTCCTCCTCCTCCTCCTCTTCCAAACTGACTCACAAACAAGTAAACGCACACAACAGGAACAGTTTCCCTACAGCTTTGCCTCCTAGTTGTTCTGTTGACAGAAAGAGAAAGACAGAAATAGACAATAAGAGAAACGGGAGAGAGAAGAGAAGAGATGCTCTCACAGCTGTTTCCAGAATGGTGGAGCTTCAGACGCTGACAGCCCTTTATCATTAGCTTTCATTCTTCTGTCTTGCCAAAGGAGCATTTTATATTCTGAGCCAGGCTCTGTGTTGGGGGCGGGGGGACTAAATCAATTCCAAATTATTGCACCTCTCAATAACTGATGGCCATGTCTGGGCACAGGAGAAATGATTAATGATGATACTATGGACAATATGAGTAAGACACACACTGAGACATTATCACCCGCATGCCGACAGACACACACACCGACGGTATAACTGTGTGTGCGTCTGTCATAACCGGCGGTGATTACTGAGGGAAAAGAGACATCACTGCTCCTCTTTGTGCTGAGTAGTAGGGAGTTCAGCGTTGCGCATCTGCGCCTGTGAAGCCGTAAAATAGAGTAAGCAGGTGAGACAGGTTTGAAATCATAGGTTAGCTCACAATTCAGTATTATCAGGATATAGTGTGGAACCCATAATAATAACAGTGGCGACACAATGCAGGTGATTCTGAGCCACACAATACATTGTGATGCGTCAATAAGAGAGCCATCGCGTGCAGCTGAGGAGCAAAACAGTCCTCAGAAAACCCCTTGAAAGTTTTCACCGAGCAGGCACCATTCATACACCGCGGGCTCTGTGTTGCCGGACTGACAGCCTGCGGCCTGTTTAGTTTGATGAAGTGATTAGTCACTTGAGAAAATGATTCATCATGAATCAAAATGAACGATTTTGATGAGCAATTTATTGTTGGAGTTTGGTTATCAAGCAAAACTGCGAAGCATCATTTCAGCTGTGAGGATTGGCTGCGTTTCGCTGTTTTTGAACCATTAGTGGGACAAAACAGGCAATTTAAAGGTCTTATTGGAAACTCTTTCCCTTTGTCACTGTTTTTTAGTATCAACTGAAAGCTTGATTGATTGATTGATTGATTGATTGATTGATTGATTGATTGATTGATTGATTGATTGACTGATAAATAGGCCCCCGGTGGCCTGTGGGTTATTGCCCTGACCATGAACTCGTCACTAATTAGCGTCCAGCTGGCGACCTTTGTTGCACGTCATTTTTGATCTTTCTCTCCTCATTTCCTGTTGTCTCTCCTCTGCACAGTGGCGCTTTGAGCTTATTGCTAAAGGCAGCAACTGAACATGCTCACAATGCTTATGATAGCATGTTGATGATTACCAGGTGTAACGTTCTCCATCTTAGTTTAGCGTGCTAACTTTGCTAATTAGCACTAAAAACCAATTACAACAGGAGTTATGCGAAGGTTATTACTTGTGTCTGTATTTGACCTGATCATGGTGCTTTTCAGTTTCTGGAAAATAGTCATGTCTGTTTCAAATTTCATGGGCTAGCCTCTGTTTATGCCTCTAGTCTCTAATAATATAAAAATATATATAATATAAAATATACACCCAGTGTTCTTTCAGTTTCACAGAGGTTAAAGGTAGTGTGAGCCATTCTGGGGAAAAGTTGCTAATATCTCTCCTTCTTCACAATGTGATTACATGTTAGCATGCCGGATTCAAACGCCACCTGTTGCTGATTGGCTGATGTGGTGTTGTTTGGGTCGGTCCCAGCCACTTTAATTGTTTCCCATTTGCCATGGCTGTGCGCTAAACTTTTGCTCAGCGCACACACAAAGAATGGCCAGCAAGCAGCCCATGGGGATATCAACAGTCTTTCTCCAGAATGACTCACTCCACCTTTAAGATAACTACAGAGTGCTCAGAGTCCAGCCCTTTTAACACAAATACACAGCAGCATGGGCTCGGCACTTGAACTGGCAAAAGTCTGAACCGACAGCAGAACAGTTCAAGAGTTAAAAGGTCTGAATTAAAGGAAGAACACATTGGTTCCCAACAGATACAGCATTATTGGTGTCAGCGAATCCACCACATATTGCAAGAGAATACACTGCAGTGAGGTGCTGTTCCAGTTATTGGTGTGCTGGTTTTTTCGACCTCAAACCTTGTCTGTCTGTATTTAGCCCTGCAGATGAAGCTGAGCTGTCTTGGAGTGTCTATAATAAGAAAAATGCAGGATACACCGCGCGCTACCCAAATCACCTGCAATTACCACCCACAGTCTCAGCCATTTATCTCTGACTTCTCCCAGACCGACGCGCAAACTCACAGAACATCCACAGAGATGCATCTAAATAACTGCTTGCGCTCATACGTTTGAGCAAAAAATGTATAAACACACTTGCTTACAAATCTAAGATCTTTGTACAAAGAGCTGCTGTCACGCCCACAGCCCAAATGGCTGTTTTGTGTTGTCAGTCATTTACTCCCAAAACATACACTTACCCGCTCTGACAAAGAGTTCCATCTTTTATTATCTTGCCGCACAACAAAGCCCAAATTCATGTGTGCTTTCTATCTTACTCATAATCTTCCTCACAGCACTCAGGCTGCACTCTGGGGAGTCATCTCAAAACAGTAAGCGCAGCCCCGCGCAAGCATAAAGTGTGCTGTGTTTGCTCGTGCACACACACACACATTCGCACACACTCCCTGATGCTTCGTCCCCGGTGCACTTGATAGCTGGTGATAGTAGCCATTGTGAGAAGCAATGTTCCCCATCTTTGTGTTGGGCTGTTATTACATTAGCAGCCTTGATTTTATCCCCGTCTCTCTTTCTTCAGTTCTCCACCTCTCTGCTTTATACCGCTCTATTTCTTCCTCTATCTATCGACCTCCCTCCGTTCCTCCTTCCTTCCCGCTCTGTCTGTTGTGATTTAGTGCTTACAGTGTTTACTCTCCAATGCAGCACCAGAAACCAGGGAAATTATAACTCTAACCCAGGCTGAGTCTCACTCCAAATTATGACCATTTATTTGTGTCTTTATTATGTCTTCAATGGAGCCTTTTTCACCAGCATCACCAGATCCGAGCGCCCAGTGCAGCTCAACACTGCCATCCAGTGATGGTTTAACCCACTGGTGCTTAACAAAGGGAGCAGATTCTTCACCATCTGTTTATATATGTGCCACATACAGTGACTGTGGTGCACGGTTGTCAATATGCATGTCCGTCTATAGGAGGCTAAACATATATAGCAGAGGGCGTATATGAAGTGTGAGGTTTGCTTGCTTGTTAACTGCTGTGTGGCTCCATTGCTCAAGCGCAGTCAACTGCAGTCGAGGGGAAATCACAGACCTTGTACATTTGTGTGTAACCTCAAGGTGACTGAGTTAGGGGTGACTCGTTCTTTCTGTCTCTCTCCCTGTCTCCGTGGCGGTTTACATTACCCTGGGCAGAGCAGTGCGGAACAGAGTTGCGGCCCGCGGCTGGTTGAATGCAGGAATGCCCCAGCCATCTGCTGCACATTAGAATTAGACCTCCAGCCCAATTCAATTAGCAGCCCAAGCCAGTGCCACTGATTGGACAGAGGGGGGAAGGATACAGTCAGCCACTGGCCCACAGTAAGCACGATGGAGGGAGGCGGGGAGGGTGGAGGAGGCAAAGGGGTCGTGGAGCCAAAGAGCAGAGGAAAAGGAAAAGCAGCAGAAAATGAAACAAAGCAAACACTCCTAAATTAATTCTTCTGAGAAATTAACCATGGGTGGAAAAAATCTGAAAGGTTAGTAGATGCAACCCGAAAATGAAACACACACGACTGCTGGTGGACATGCCTGAGGTCACGTCACGTGTTTGTTCGGCAATTTATCACGCCACGGCAAAGACCCCCCCAGAGATGATGATAAAATAGTCCCAAAGTGTCAGCGAGTTGGAAGTACATTGTCTTTTGCTCTCACAAATCACGCCAAGACAGATTAAACAACAACAGTGGTGAAAGAAGAAACAAAAAGCCTCCAAAAACAAGTCTTATGCCAACTTTTGAGCAAAACAAGAGGAAATAGACAAAGCTGATTGAATAAAGGAAAAAAAAAAAGGCCCTGCAGATAAGCATCTTGTTTGCCTGCATAATGTTTGGACTACGACAGATGGAAACAAACCTGTCATTGTCCACAGCAGAGCTTGAGTGGTGCAGCTACTTTCCCAACTTTGATGAGCAAATTGAACATCTGAAACACACTAAACCTTAAGATACATGTGTCAGAAAATGTCAGCGTAAATAGGTGCATGCCTTCAAACCATTTCACGTTTTCTCAGATGAGCCAAACTGCTTTCTAATGACTCGAAATCATTTGGTATTGTAATCAGTGTGTCATAGGTCAGCAGTGGGTTTAATCAAATGCAGCTTATTAGAAGGTCCACAAATCCTCCGTGCAGTTTTTTTTTTCTTTCATTTGTCAACCTTATTCGCCAACAACGAATGATTGCAAAGGTCTCCCACCTATGAATCAGAGTGATTAGAAAGAGGAGTGTGTGCGTGCGTGCACATTCATGTGTACATGTGTGTGTGTCGTCTGGCCTAAGCAGACGACAGGCTGGGGGTCGTTTAAGATTTTTACAGCACAGCGAGGCAGCCACACACACATGCGGTGATAAATGCGGCTCACTCACGCCAAAGCACAAACATATAGAAAGACACACACATGCTCGCACACAGCTGTACACAGACCTACCTGCCTAATCTGCCTAATCTCCAGAACGTACACACACTGCATACCCACGAACACATATTGACTCGGTGGCAGCAGGACGCACATATCCAGCGGAACATACTTTCTCATATGTTCTAGATGCTGTCAAATATGCTCAGAGCCCTTGGAGACATAATGCACAAAAACATTGGCTCATATAAACAGTGCGCTGTGCGAATATGTTCCCAATTATCTGCTGCATATTTCTCTGATTTTTAACTCATGCCAGACTGGCATCTTTGGAAAACAGAGACTTCTAAACAATTGCGGGATTGTGTATTTTGCTCTAGCGAATGTTCTGCACAGCAGCATTTTTTTTTCTTGTGCGAAAATGGCAAAATATGTTGAAACAGGATTTGCTCCAGCTTTCCCCCCCCCCCATACAGTTGTGTGTAAGTTTGTGCGTGTATCACCGCGTCATTCTGTCGATGTGTGAGCGCAGGGAGGGCATCTTGTCGACTCACTTTTCTCTTCTCTCACCTGTTCCTCACACCACAAACCCCCTGCAGTGGATCAGCACACCGTGCCATGCAAACATGCCTTCAGGCGGCTGCCACACACACACACACACACAAGGACACACACATACTCACACACGTAACTAATTTTCAAAAGTAGATTAGATTTAGACTTTATTGTCCCAGAGGGAGATTTGTTTTCACAGCCAGTTCAACACAGAAACAAGCAGATATAAACAGAGCAGCATATGCATAAAGACAATTCATAGTCTCCATAAATACAGTCACACACACACAACATTGTCGGAGAGTTCAGCGCTGCAGTGGCAGTGACGGGACAAAACTCCTGACAAGTGTCTTTTGCTGTTGTGAGTCTAGGCATGTGGTGGCTCAGTCGTTCATATCTGGGAGTTTAGGTGTGGGAAGGCCGATGGTTTTAGAGGAAGTGTGATGCTGATGTTTGCTTCTGTAGGAGATGGTTAACATGGTGAAGCATGAGGAACAGCAGGATGGGTTGAATTATGTTTTTCAACCCAACGGCAGGAGGTGGGGGGCCACAGACAGTGCTCTCAGCTCGTGGGTAGCATGGAGGCTTCGCTGGAACAGCGTTTCCCAGAGGACTTTTTTCCAGCAGCAGTGTTGAAGTGCGTGAGGTTTATTTTGCGCCACCGGAAAATATTTAGCACGTCCGCTGACACGAGAAGGGCTTTAGTCACATACTTGTACACAGATGTACGTGTCAAGCTACGTTTACATAAATGCTTCAAGACGCATCCAGACAGCCTCTGTCCTGTGGTTGGTCTTGCCTCTCCTCCTCCTCCTCTTCCTCTTTCCTCTATCCTGTCCTCCTCTCACCTCGCTTTCCATACTTCCCCTCTAATAATGGAAAACAGAAAGTAACGTACTCAATTAAGCAACCTACACTAAGACTGAATTAAGATCCTGGTAGGCATTTTCACATGTCACACACAGGAGACAAAATACCTTATTGTTCTCCAGCTATATATAATATATAATCTAATACTGATACATACATTGATGTGTAATTTGACTGTGAAGCTAGGTGTACAATTTTTGAATTTCTGTTCGGTGTTTAATGAACATGTGTTGAAAATGTCAGCGCGATAGAGAATGATGTCCGTGTTAAAGCACGCACTCACCAAAAACGAATCACAGGGCCCAGATTCATTTTCAATGGAAAGCAAATAATTGCCTGTGCAGGAACGAGAAAACGTTCGGGGGAGTTTAATATTCTGTGAATGAGCGCGGCGCTCGCAAGTCGATAAACAGATCAGATTAACAAAAGCCTGCTCTGTATCTAGATCTCCGGGCCTCCCGCTCCTTAACATAGAAACTCACTATGGCAGCTTCAGATTTGCTGTTCGAGCCGTATTCAACAGTGATAGGAACAATCATGCTCGGAGGAAATTGGTGAAGATTCTGATGTTCCTGATGGGAAATGCAGATGAATTGATGTAACGCTATGGTAGACTTATTGCTTTTGGTGTTTGTGAGTTGTGGAATTTTATATTTTTGGATAATAGAGTTAGTGGTCCTTAAGATATCTGATCATTTAGATAATTATGCTCTATCTATTTGACTGTGCAGTTAGCTAAATAATAGACTTTAGACATAAAGACAAAGAGACTGTCCCCTTTGATTAAGAGGAACAGCCTGCCTTTGAGCCTGGGCCATGTCTGGGGGGGGGGGGGGGGGGGGGGTCCAGAGCTTTGAACCAGCTTTGTATCCAGTGGAGCCTTCTTTGCTGCCAGCTGCTCTGTCAATCAATAACCAATAAAACACTGCTAAACAATAGTAATGTGTGGAGGTGTATGATTTATAATCCTCGCTCATCCCTCATCTGATTGTGATTACATTGCATTTGGGGAGATACTGAAAGTTATTGACCTGTCTGCCATGGGTGGAGGGCACGTTCAGCGCAGTGTAGGGTGTGTTTGATGTGCTATGACCATTTGTTTTGATGGAGTTGTTGTCATTGAGTCATGGCAGTCAGGAGAGTATAAGCAAGGGGCTATTGCAGTCATTTGTGTGGAGGGTGTAAAGGAAGGCATGGAGGACACAGCCCTGAGGGGCTCAGGTGCTTGTGACAGTTGATGAGGAGTGGAGGGGGGTTGAGGTGGTGCAGTTTCTTGATCACCTGGTGGCGTTGAACTGCAGTGAAGGTGGAGCTGAAGTCAACAAAGACAGTTGTGGTGAACTCGCCTGTTGATTCCAGATGTTGGAGGAGGGCGTAGAGGGAGGCATGCCACAGGATCCTCCGTTCCTTGTTTGGTCCTGTAGGCAAACTGTTGGGGGTCCAGCTGTGGTCTGATGGCTTGCAGGATGGTATTCGGCATCAGTTTACCCAGATGTGTCTTTAAGTGAGTGCAACCAGTTGGTCGTGGGTTCTTAGTCGCAGGGTTTCTTGGGCACTGGTCCAATGGTGGATGGTTTCCAGACAGTGGGTATTGATGCTGTCCTGTAGGATTCCCAGGAGCTGGAGTGGATGATGGGAGAGAGCTCCATGGCACGGCGTTTGAGCACCTTAGCTGGGATGCCATCTGGCCCTGGTGCCTTGCCAGGCTTGCACCTGCCCAACAGCTGCTGGACATCCTCCTGTGTGAAGGAGGGATGTTTTTTTAAGTAACAAAAACGTATTGGGCAGGAAACCTCAAGAATAGCATAACTCTTGACACGTGTGAAAATTAAAGACAAAAAAAGGGAAGCTATAGACATGCTGTGGACAGGGAAACATTTACCTCAGTGCATTACAGACATACTCATCAGCAGAAGACATTCAGAAGATAATACTGCAGCGCTAGTGAAGCACTTCAAGCCTTTCTCTGTGATGGAAATGCATACGCAGACACAGCAGGCTAAACAGCATGGCAGTAATGACTGTTTCTCATTGGACATCTTTCGTGTGTGTGTGTGTGTGTGTGTGTGTGTGTGTGTGTGTGTGTGTATAATCTCCATCTCCCCATCGCTTTGCCCCTTGGCCAAATTCAGCCACGAAGCCGGTATTATGGGCCAACAGGCTAAACCTTAGCCTGGTGTGCTTAAGTATCCAGATCAATAAGTGTATTATACTGTCTGCGTATGTGTGTCTGTGTTTGTGTGTGTGACTTTAGCAGATCAAGCTATCTGCATGTGCAGAGAGGGGGTTGTGGGTCAATAAGTGATTTCATTGTACACATCCTCTCTGGGGGATTTGTTTCTGTCAACCTATGTAATAACTTGGATGTTGCGCATCATTATGAATTGTTGATGTTAATGTGGGTGGATAGATTGCGTGCTCATCATTTGGGTCAGAGCTCATCACTATTTGTACAGTAGATGAATTGAGTCACTGCATTGAGTCAGCATCTCATTACAACTGTGAGTGTGTGTCAGTCTGGGTTAATGGTTCTGTTCGGACACACACCTCGGTTCAGATTTTGTGTGCAGAATCAGAACATGTGTGTGTCAGAGCATAAGCATTTGAGCTCGAAGCTCTTGTGGTACTGTAGTAGTGCTAGCCGCCCATTTCTTTTTTACACATAATGGTACAAAAACCATCATACTGATAACATCAATATTATCACGTGCACAGGCTCTTCCCTGCCATTTCTGTATTTTCTCCCTCTTCCCTTTTTTTTTTATCAAGACAAAAAGACAAAGCAGCACGAGGAAGACAAGAACAGTGAACCCATGCATGCCAGTGAACTGAATTTCACAGGGAGTAAGGGAACAGGGTTATGCTAGCCGTCGCGTGTTGTGCTGGTTTGATGTTGGTATTTACAGGTGTGTGTGCGTGCATTCTGAAAAGTCGTTCTGTGAGGCGGTTGGGTGAAAGAAAGAGACCTAAAGGAGAGAGCCTCTGGTGGGTGACTGGCTGATGCTGGCATTCTGGTTATCCTCTGTACTCTTGCGATGATGATTGGGTGGTATAGTCTGCAAATGGGGCAGAATTGTGGTCAGCTTCATCTACTGCGATTCAGCTGGAGGTCATGGCCCGACCCACCCAGGCATGGAGCCAGGAAGGCTGTCGACTGTGATGGCCGTTGGGGTAGTTTCGGTAATAAATTTGACAGTTCGCCTTTCATTTCCTTTTCCAAATGACAATATATGCTGTGACAAACCCCAGATTTGCCATATTTTTACCATACTATCATGCAGGTAGCTCGCCCTTTAATATGTCTGGGTTGTTTAGGCCGTAGCCAGAGAATATTGCAAATCAGTGCTTAGGAATGCGTGATGGCATATTGGATTTTAGCATCGATGTTGCTTTGTTCCCAGGGCTCAGCAAATAACTCAGATCCAAGCGGTAATAAACAGGAATTATCCTTTAATGCATCTATATTTTTATGTAGCCATTTACAGTATACTCCATGTATGTATACACGCTGGAAGTGTGTATCTGTCTGAGTGAATGAACACAGGCAGCCTTGAGGAAGGTGCAGGCAGATAAAGAAAGCAGAGATTTCAGCCTCCTTCCTTCATGCTAAGCACACACTGGAGGTCAAGTACCGCATTTCTCAACCTCAATCTCACTCAAGGGCCTTTCTCTTTTTCTTCCCTTGCTCTCTTTTTTTTAGCGTCAGCGATTGCCTTTTTCTGTCGTCTTTCTTCTCGATCAGATGCAGACAGCAGATATTCAGCGCCGCGGCAAAGCCCGTCTACATACACAGCCCTGGACGCCATCTTTTTCCTCAACCTTACATACATACAGACTGTACGCAGAGCCTTTTCTCCCTCATACAGAAATCACGTGTTCGAGCACACAAAGGGCAGTAACGGGCGATCATTCACCCTCGAACACGCACACACACACACGCACTCACCCAGCCCTACCTCTATGTCCTCTTTGCCCTGTCTGAAATGTATTGTTTAGGTAAATGAGTCTGTGCACCCAGCAGGGGAATCAGCATGAATAAGAACCTGAATGCATTACCCCATTACTCTTCCCTCTCTCTCGCTCCCTCTCTCTCTCCTGCTCTGCCTCTCTGTGTGGCCTCTGCCTCGCTCAGCACCCACAGTCCTTGAGAGCTCAAATTGACATTGGAGACCTGGTTATTAATATGTGGGTAGTTGATGTGTACGTGCGCCTCCGTGCGTGTACATGCAGTAGAGAGTGATAGAGTGCTCTTATCATTTGTGTGCACTAGATGTTGTGTGATTTGTGCCGCGAGAAAGATGAAGATGTGTTTGTGAATGTGTGCGCGCGCGCGTGTGTGTTCGTGCCCCCATGCAGGCAGCCAGACTTGGGCAGGCTCTCTAATTAGATAGACAGAGTGGAGCACACAGACTCAGAACAGGAGGAGAGGGATAAAAGAAAGGTTGCCCTTCTATACACCTGCTGAAAGCATTCCACTGTGCACGCGTGTGTGGCTTCACACCATGTGTGTGCATTTGTACGTGTGTTTGTGTTCGCATGCACTTGCCCTTGCGTGTATCCCGCCATATATTTTTACCCACCTGTGCAAAGCTCGCTTGCCCGCTTTTCTTTGTTCCCTCTTCCTTTCAGTGGCCCCCTGCTTGCCTGCAGGAGTGTGTGTGTGTGTGTGTGTGTGTGTGTGTGTGTGTGTGTGTGTGCATTCGTCAGGTGTCACCCAGTGAGTCTGATCCCCACAGAAAGCTGCCGCCGCTGTTGGCATGGTGATGGCTGCAGTACCGTGAGACACTGCTGCCATGGTTTCCAGGCACGCCAAGCAGGGGGGAGAGGGCCAGCGCTGCATCACTATGTTCCCTTCCTCCTTGTGTGTGTGTGAGAGTGAGGGAGCCCCCTTCCTTATAGCCCATATCCCCTCCCCACAGCATCTCACAGACCTCTTTGTCAGGATCTCATCTCTCTGGTGTACTGTATGTGTTTAGGTGTTAGGAGGTGCACATATGTATTTATTCTGTCAGCCCTCTGTTGCAGGACACATATTATGTGCGTGTCTGTGTGTTCTACGTGTGTGTGTGTGTGTGTGTGTGTGTGTGTGTGTGTGTGTGTGTGTGTGTGTGTGTGTGTGTGTGTGCGTGCTTTATTTGCTCACCTACAAATGGATCAGCAATCCATATTACGCTCTGAGCCCATGGGTTGGACTCTGGGCCACTGTAATGTTTACATAATGGATATTCCTGTGAAACCTCTGTGTAGACAGACGCCTGTAGTGGGGAGTGTGTGTGTGTGTGTGTGTGTGTGTGTGTGTGTGTGTGTGTGTGTGTGTGTGTGCGTGCGTGCGTGCGTGCGTGCGTGCGTGCGTGCGTGCGTGCGTGCGTGCGTGCGTGCGTGCGTGTGTGTAAACGCCTGCATATGCATACACATATTCTGTATTCCATCTGAAATATTTCTTTAGAGTACACTCGAGCCTGATTCTGCAGAGTATTCTTTTTTTGTTCTGCTCTTAACAAGAGAGCAATGCAGCACTCTATTTTTAAACATTTTTTTTAGAATCATTCCCGATTTCTATAGTTTTATTTTTATTTTTTATTTTTTTTCTGGCCCTCATCCTGATCAAAGTCCTTGTAATATTTGGTATCTGCTGATATCCAGTCGGATTATTTATTTACACATTGAACAGCTGTAGCCTACTTAATCTGACACACCATATTTTTCGTGAGCTACTCGTTCCACATACTGGGGATGGAGATCCTGCTTCACAAATATTAAGTTCAATGATTGATATGGTGTGAATAAAAATTCCTTTGGGAACTGCTGACCCCTGAAATGGACGTGGCGATCAGCTGGAGAGAAGCCGCCTCACTAAGAAAACACTCAGTCCACTCGTTTCTGTAGACCCAACAATTTTGTTCTCTCGTTCCAAGTTACTCACAGATTTAACATTACTTAGTGAATTCTTGTTCCGACAGCTGATGAGACCTGCTGCTTGACATTTTAACCTGCGAAAGCGACCGTCAGCGCCAGATAAAAAGGCGAAGCTGCTGCCTGAATGTTTTATACTCCGCTCTTCGCTAATGATAATTAGCAGGCATTTAGCCAACCTTCCCTTTCAGAACTCACAGTCAAATAAGATATGTCTGCGCAGAGGCATCTCTATTATTGTGATGTCCTGTTGTCCCTTGTGCTTCTTAATTAACTTGCAGAAATGGTGATTACAGGTCAGTCATGCTTTCCACAGTTATCAGAAGCGTAAAATGGCTCGATGTGAATGCAATGCAGGGCGGCAGCCTTTTCCTTCTGCATCGAGCATTTTCTATGAGTGGACTAGACCTCGGAATGTTTGTCATCGTAGTCTATGTAGAAAACAGCAGACATTCACAAAGGAGCTCCCAGCAAGAAGCAGCTTCTGCCCATGGGGATGTGAGAGCCCTTGCCTGAAGCTCTGGCAGCTGGCTGGAGGTTATCTGAGCATGCCGGCTACCTTGGTGTCTGGTAAATGTGTCTGTCTGTCATTCTCTCTCAGCTTTACTCTCTTTGTCTCCTGCCCCCTCCACATTTCTGTCTTTTTATACATGATATATATATGTATATATTCGATTTGGCTCTGTAACCGTTGTCTAAATTAGCCACTAATAGAAGAAACTCTTATCCCAGCACCAATACACAGCATGCACAGATGTTAAACTTATATTTTAGCTTAACCTGTGCTCTTTTAGGTTAAACCCATCCATCCCTGCAGTCACTCATGCTACACACATTCAACACACACACACACACACACTGGACTATTCTTATTGTGGCTTGTGTTCATTTAAGATTTTGCGCAGCCTTGTTTTCCTTCTTCTTCCCTTACTACAAGCGCAGTAAATATGTCACAGCCTGCCCCTCTGATCCTCTCTTCTACCACGCTGCCCTCAGCCTCCAGGCCTTGCTGTCTTCTCTCAGGCCATGTGCTGTCTTCTGCTGCCATCCTCTAGCTGTCCACCATGCGTCCTTGGACCTTCCTCATCACCTGACTGCCACTTCCCATCCTCTTACCCGTTCACCTCATTCCCTAATCCGCCTTGACTATTCCATGTTTCATGTGTATTCATGTCTTGGCTGTCTAGCCTTCTGTACTTCCTCCATCCTGTATCCTCCAACCCTGTACCTGAACCTGTTTGTGCTGGCCTGACCTTCCTGTTTGACCTTTTTGCCTCATTATCGGAGTTTGCATTCTTGTCTGCTCCTTTTCGGATTTGTTGGTCTGTGTTGGACTGCTGCCTCCTGGTTTTGACCCTTGCCTGCATCATCATCCTGTAAAACTTCTGCGCCTTGAGTTTTGCTAATGCATCATTGAACTGCACCGACTCCTATCCCCTGTGTTCCTGTTACCCTGCTTGCACCAGCCATGACCAACAAGAAAAAAAGAAAAAAGGCTGGATTAATCATTTGTGTAACCTGCAGGAACAAACTAATAGGTGCTGGTCATATCGATGCTGTGGCACAGCTGAAGAGGATAGGTGGAATCCGTGGTGTTATTTTGTTGAGGGAAGGTTAATGTTACATTATGAATCTGCAGACTGTGATATGTGCAGAGGACAGGAGACTTACTTTGCATTTAAATGTTGTTATTATAGAAAGTATATGTAAATAGCGCTCATTAATAACTGCTTAGATTTAGCCTGAAAGTGATTTTGTTCCCCGCTATCACATTTTTACGCAGTAACGAGCGAGCGGCGCTGACAGACTCAAAGTTACCTCTCGATAAGCACCTTGGTTGACACGCTGCTCTCAGACTGGATATCTTACACAGAGACAGTGTATTTCTATTCATTAGCGTGTGTCTGTTGGATCAGGGTGAAGTAATCCATAATAAAATGTCACCGCACCCAACACTGTACAAAATATTTACACATATTACAAACAAGCAGACTCCGTTAATCCTCTGAACATGCTGTTAGCCGCTCTATAATCTGCCCAGCAGTGTCCTGAAGCACATTTTTTCACTCTGAGCAGGACAACGATCTGAAGTGTTTCAGATGTGTGTGAAACACCAGCACACATGGAACTCAGGTTTTCCGGCCTTATCTCCATGACAGCCTTCCGCTTTGAGTTTCCTTACCTCCATTTTCCTCCTGTCATCCTTTCGATAATTTGGTTTCCTTTTCTTTCTGTCTTCATTTCCGCCACCCTGCCTCAATCTCCGTCTGTCATTCGCTTCTTCCCTTTCTTCTTCATCCTTGCAGAACATTATTCAAGGAAAGGACATCAGGGAGCAGCTGCTCACCAGATAAGACTTTGATAACGTTACCTTTGCTTGGAAAATCACCTTTGTTGAAGTCATATTTTTCAAAACACAAGGGTTGAAAAACACAACTAAAATATTGACAGAAGTATAGTTCACATGCAAAAATGAAACAGTGCTCATCCAGAGACATTTATTACTTAATTTAAGAAACATCATCTTTTCATAAAACCTGTGGTAAATGACCCTTTTTCTTGCAGGGTCTAGAAAGCTTACATGCCAGGATTTATCTGATTTTCCACCTGAAGGCCACATTTATTGAGCGTGCCAGAGGAGCAGGGCTGCTGATCTAGCCCCATTTCAGCATTTTACAACATGATGAATCAGATGTTCGGGATGAACTGGCCTGTGATACTAGATCAGCAGGAGGACCCGGAGTACATAAGTACATAGCATTCACCTCATGGATGCCATTTATTAAAATTTAATCAAGTATCTCTGAAGAGGACTTTTGAGGCAATAGCACAGACTGATCCTTTTTTTAACCCACACCCACCCACCCTCTGCTTATCAACAAGGCGTTCTAATAATACACTGCAAGACGTTAACCCATGCATACATATTTCAGTCATTGCATGATGTACTTTTGACGTGTGGGATCGTACCAATGAGGAGGGGATGGACCAGCGAGTTAAGATCAGCTCTGCTTTATCTGTCAAAGGCTGAACTAAATGGGGCGAAAGACAAAAATGCCAATGAGCGTTGACGACACTGATAAGGGCGGTGTTATGGTGATAGATCTCAGAGCAATCATGATGACATTGGCGGTAATGAGCTCAATAAAGACGGTTATGATGGTGAATGTGAGCACCGTTTTGTTTAGTGCGTATGTACGTTTGGCTGGTTGTGTGGAGGAGATCATGTCAGAACAACTGCTTTAGTTCAGTCTGAAGAAAAAGGCAGGGGAGAGAAATGCATCAGATTGAAGCGAGGTACACTTTTCCATTTTCATCTCTCATTTTGGACATTTTGACAATGCGGACCGAGGCTGACGCATGGACACGCTCATCTTCCTTGTCTCTGAAGGTCATGCCAAATAAGTTGCATTTTAAAGCAATTCAAATGGATTTTCCCATTTTGAATCCAATTTGATGACTAATTTGATATCCGGTATTTTTCCTCCCTGTTCTTTTCTTCCTGTATAGCCTATTATACCATTCACAGTCATTTTGTTATATTACAAATCCTCATCCCCGCTGACCTAGATAGTACGCCTCTCCATCTCCACTAAATGTTGATTTGCCATCACTGACAGATATGAAGTACTTTACATTGTAAAGACAAAAATGAAGCCGACAATTATGGAAACTACCAACACATTCTGTGACAAGTAAAGCACTTAAGAACTTAAATCTCTTTCTAATTACGAAAGAGCTTGGAGTATACAGTAAGGCACTGCCGAGTCTAAGCTATAACAGTCGTCCTTGTGCTATGCTGCTTAAATGGCATCTGTAGGGTTTGCGGTTTGTTTTTGGGATGTCAGTGGAAGCTGGGCATAATGCCAACAAATGGACACCTATAATTGATACCTCTGAATTGCTTGTTAGTGTTCATTTTTGAGTTTTGTTCCCTGGAATAACGGCTCATGGCCATGCTCGGAAAGTAAATCTTAAAAACTCCATGTCACTTTCCGCCACTGCTTTTTAATGAATGGCAAAAGACGAAATCAATGGTGTGATGGAACAAGAGGGTGCAGATTAATAGTTTCACGCATACAACAGTTTGTGGCAATGAAAGAAACACTTCAGAAGAGCACTAACACCCTCTCCCTGCTTCACATTTGTTCCCCATATTATCAGCCTTTCTCACTCTCCACCAACGCTGATTGCGTCGCTGGCCTGTCGAACTGCAGCAAGAAATTGTTTTTCGAGGCCTGAAAACAGGACAAAAGACAAAAATGACATCAAGAGCTGATGACACTGATAAGGGTGGTGTTATGTTAGATCTGAGTGTAATCACGATGACTGGCTGTAATGAACACAATGCAGGTGATTACGGTGTTGAATACGAGCCTCGTTTTGTTTGGTTTACATGTATGTTCAGCTGTGCGGTGAAGACCATGTTTGAACAACTGTTACTTGGTCTTAAGAAAAGGACAATAGGCCAAAAAAACATCCATTCAACAATGACATGTCTGGACTCTTTATTAGCCAAAACCACTGTTAGTCACCGTGCAGTTAGCTTGATTTACAGCAGTCACCTTTGAGATGTTACATCCAAAAATCCCTTGCAGCAAATAGTCATTAAAAACTCTAAGTCCATTTCCGTCCACATGTTCTTATGTGCACTTTCTGTGTGTGCATGTAGAAATCTGAATGGAGAATATAAAAACAAAACTAGAAAAATATGTTTTTATGCTTGGTGGGGTGGAAAAGTTGGACGCTGGTGTATCAATAAAAGCAAAATGAGACAAAATGCGTCGTTAACAGACTTCAGTTCACACAATGACAGTGAGCGGTGAATATGCATGGTAGAGACTGTGCATGAATGGATTATTAATGGCCAGTCAGTGGATGTGTTGGTGTCAGAGGGTTAGTGACGCTGTATGACTGGCTAAGTGCTCATCAGGGTGACGGCTTGTGGGAAGAAACAGTTTTTGTGTCTTGTTGTTTTGGCGTCCACTCATCTGTAGCGTCTACCAAAGTCTGTGGGGCCCAGCAGACGGGGTCAGGGAAAGAGACACTAATGGATATGCTGTGGGCTGTGCAATATAGACTGGCATGTATGTTTAGTGTTGCGCTGTCATTCCTAGGAATGAATGGGAGCCATCTTGACACAATGTGTTCAGTTCTCTTAATACATCCATGAAACTGACAGACCCACACGCACTGTACATCTGACTGCAATTACCGAGGAATCTCTGCACAGCTCGTCATTGCACTCCTCAACCAGCACACACTTGAACACATCAGTCAGCTGGCCACATGAGCAGTTGATTAGCCCCACTTGTGTGTGTCAGTTCAGTTTGTCAGGTGAACAGATAGTATCCGGACACTCTTTGTGTTGAGTGTCAGACACTGAAGCTCCGATTCCCCCCATAAGCACTGGCGTGTTTCATAAGTGTCCCAGAAGGGGTTCTCTGTTCTCCTCCACTGAAAATATATCTAGTCTGTTTTTGACTGAAGTTGCGTCAAGCCGAACAGAGCAGACTGAGCCTGACAGGAAGTCAGACACAGGAACTGCACAAAGAACCCGGTCCATTTTCAAAATAAAACATTTTCTCGCAGCAGCACAGAAGCACAGAAATCAAGGAAAAATTACCAAAATAATGCTTCTAAATGCTCTCTGTGGGGTATGAAGGCGTTAGGTGGATGGAACAAAATGGCATCGCAGGTTGAACAAGATGCAGCCGTGCTGGTGCAATAAATATCTTCCCTTTCTGGAAATGCAGTACAGATTTGCACTGTGATTAGCATCATTTCTAATTAATACATGACTTTTGAGTAAAGACTAGCATTAACATTGCCAGTATAATCACCAGTTAAGACCTCTGCTTTGTCTGCACACACTGTCCAAAACATCAGCTGTATTTTTAGTTAAATTACTTGTTGTGCTCTGTACAGTAGTTATTACAACCATCAATATCTCCTCATGCTGGAGAGCACACCCGAAAGCACTTATCCTGGTCTGGTATTGGCAGGAAAGAAGATGATAGTGACAATATAGATGACAAAGTGATTGATTGTGAAAGTTAATGATGAGATAATGATTGATGGTGATGAGAAGCAGCCATCGGTTTGTGTTTGTTTCACAAGAACAGGAAAATCAGCTTGCACGGACTTGCGGTGTGTTCATGCGCTCCGTGCTTTCTGAAACAATTGTTTGTCGATTATAAGTTGTTGGACAAACAGAAGCGCGGCGCCGCGGTGATTCTGTGCAGCAAAACCCTGATTTGGCTCCTCGTTCACTCTCCTGGAACAATGCTGGAAGAGTGTAGACTTGTTTAGCCAGGGCTGGTCTGCTGGTTGCAGGCCAGCAACAAAGCGTTGTCATTTATTCGGAAACACAGAGATGGCATTACTCTATGCAACTATAAGGGCGCCTCATTTCTACTGCATCTGTCTCGCTTCTCAGTAACAAGGCCTTGTCTTTATAGTGGATGTATCCGTTTAATGAATTCTGTCTGGGTGCTATTTTTACCCTGTACACAGTTCTGAATACGCACTGATTTCTAAAGTATATCTTGTTGAATGATCACAGCCTTAATGAAACATCCCCGCTTCTTTTATGTGAAGAGCTCAGGCAATCAGCAGATGGGATTGAGTTCTTCTACACTGATAGAGATGCAATATCATCAAATCAATCTGATGGATTCAATTAAAAATACCCCGCTTGCCTTTTCATGTCAAAGTTACAGACTTGGAGGCATTTTTTTTTATAGATTCACACACTTTTTTTCTTTTTTTTTTCCAAGATTTCTGACAGGGTTTTTAACAGACAAATGTCTGCAGTGTCATTGTCCCAGCCAAAATCACTGTCATTAAAGAGATTCTGAGCAGGAAATGTGCCGTTCCTTTATTCAGAGCGGCTGGAGCCTCAGCTGAACATAGATCAGCGGTGGGTGTTGATCCATCTGTTTCCCCCCCCCCCCGATTTCTAGCTCCTTTAAGTAGTAAGCACTGGTCTGGGATCAGTGTCAGTGTAGGGTTTGGTGCAGGGCCAAGGTGTGAGGGGATTAATGTTTGTGTGTACGTATGTAAGTGTGATGATTACCACAGACACATGATTCTCCGGGACGAGAGCTAGAGCAGGATTACTGCTGACTCACGAGGGGGCTCGTGCTGATTTGTGTGCGTGTGTGTGCATGCGCGTGTGTTTCAGTGTGAAGCGTACTGCGTATTAGTGTGCAGACTGTATTTGCTTGCTACAGAGTGATGAGAAGAGGTGATGGTGGTGTGTGTGCCTCCTAACCAGCATGTGTTTAACAAGATCCTAATTCTGTCTTGCACCTGAACATGAACACCTTTTCTGCTCCCTGGAGACTTCCAGCAAAATCCAACACTGCCGCCCACACACACACACACACACACACACACACACACACACACACACACACACACACACACACACACACACACACACACACACACACTCACTACACTTCCTTCACCAACTTTTGCAAAACTTCAGCAAAACAGCAGTCTGTCTATTACTCACAGACACATTCACACGGACACACAAACACAGACGTAGGCACACAAATATACTAGGCTGAATGCTAGTGTGGCACCAGTCTTGCCATGCTGGATCCTGTTGGGAGCTGTAATTATGTGCCAGCTAGAGAATTAGGAGTGTTAACCAAGCAGCAGTGCAAACAACAACAGATTAAGACTGAAACAACAAGCCACTCAGTACCCGATGTTCACTGAATACGCTGGTGTATGAGCTTGATTAGTATATGGGCTCCTCGGACAGGGCTACCAAATCTTCTCCTATTGGCTCAAAAGTTAATCCTCGCTGCTACATGCCAAGCTATTACCTGAAGCCAAACCTTATCCTAATTTTAATGTCAGCCGTTAACCAAAATTGTTACATAAATCTAAACTGCACTAATGATCATTTTAGCTGTCAAAGTGCTTTTCCTAAACCACGATCCCATTGGTTCATATATAACTGTTGAAGCTTTATGCACAAACTCTCAAATACACTCATGCACACTTTTAATATGCACACCCACCAGTAACTCGTTGCCAGGTGCTGACAAGATCGAGATTTAGTCCTTGTTAGTGGAAAAAAAAAATCACGCTGGCTCTGCTGGAGACTTTGGTCGCAGGACTGGCCTACTTCAGTGTGCTTTGGCCTGGTTTGGGAGCGCTCTGATTACTCTTTGAGCAGGAACAGAACGGAGGTGGATTTGCCTCCCACAAGCCCATCATCCGCACCGCCTAGTATGACAGCCGTGTTGTGTACGTGTGTGTATGTGTATGTGTGTGTGTGTGTGTGTGCGTGTGTGTGTGTGTGTGTGTGTGTGTGTGTGTCCGTGTGCATGTGCGGCGTGTCTGCGGGCGTCGCTGTGTGTCACGAGCTGCGTGGAGCAGGTTGTGATGAGAACAAACTGACATCGTGGCCCAGGAGTCCTGCACACTGATTGAAATATATGTGAGAGAGAGGTTTCTATTTCACTCACATATAGAGTGCTGCTCCCTGTCTCCCCCTCCACCATCCTCAGGTTGCATACTCACAAATAAACTGTTTACATGAACAAAATATGCAGTGATAGTAAAATGTGTAGAGTTCCTCCCCTGGCATTGATTAAACTCATCAAAATTACATATTTAGAAGGGTTTTTTTTTCCATGAAAAGTCCCTTCATGCCGTAAAATGGCCTAGTTGTAACTCTGCAACATTGCCTTAATTATGCATGCTGCTGTGAATATGCAAATAGTCCAAGCCTCTATCTCCACCCACCCGTCAAATGGCACTTTCTGGCAGAAGCCCTGAGGGAAAACTTCTCCCATGTGCCATATGCACCTGAATTACGTGGCCTTACCTTGCCAACACTATTCTCACTGCTTAGGAGGGCTGCCTTTGCCAAAATCCTAAAGTTTTCTGTCAGAATTATCATTATGAAAATATCCATCATCTAACTTCGCGTCGTCGCTATCTGACAAACTGTTCTCAGTAACGTTTGCTGTAACTTTTTTCGTCAGCACCTTCAAGCCACATAAAATGTCCTGTCAGCGTTTGACATGAATCATCTTGGCAGGCTAACGTTGGCTAGCATTATCTAGCAAAGAGCAGATTTGTTTGGACACAGTCAACGGATAAAACACAAGAAAAATAAACTCACCAACATGCTGGCTCTTAGTGACTGCGTCCCCAGGATAAATGGAGGGAACAGTGCGGAGCTTCAGTACTTTAAGTTCTGTGGCAAAACATCATCTGTTTTTGTGTCAAATTTTCAAACCAGTGCTCTGGAAAAAAAATAGGCGACAGCAAACCGGAGTTTTCAGACTATGGAAACACATGAAAGCTGCCATTTCTCCCTTTGCAACTTTGGGGAAAAAAAAAAAAAAAAAACTTAGCTTGCAAACTTCCAATGCATAGCTTCACCTGCCTCTAATACCCCTCGTTTCACCGTAGCCCCACCCTGCAAGTTGACAGGATTGGGTACGTTACGTATGTGTACACCTTAAACACCCTTCATGTTTCTGTCCTTGGTCCATCGCAGTTTCAAAGTGGAAATGCTCAGCCAGGATATCATGATATGTCTTGTAGTATAACGTATAAAGAAATTGCTTTTCATAATCTGCTGAAGTATTTACATGACAGCTAGCTGTCAGTATTCCTCTGCTTCATAGATACTCCTTGAATATCAAATCGGATATTTGCATCCCAACTGTTTGTGAATAACAATACATGTAGACTCTGCATGCATTTCAGTGTGAGGAATATTATATTTTAAACTGAGCACGTACCCGCTGTAAAAACATAGACTGTAAAAACTGCCAAAATAGGGTTTCCACAAGTACAACAGGCTGGGACATCCTGAGTGGATGTCCACATCCTGCACAGACAGACACACACTTCACATGCTCAGCGCACATTATACGCTTCGTGCTGCAATGCAAGCTGGCTGCATGGTTGAATGGATGTATGATTTGAGACCTGTCTTTGAAGTCCAGCCAGGCAGGGAATGGGAATTGATGGATTTATGTTTCATAACATGCTTTACTGGCACACTGCCCTTCTCAGTCACCCTGGCTCATTTCTGGTTTATACTGCAAATTTTAATCCTATTTATCCAAAGCTGACAGCCTTGTATAATTCACCCTTCTCCTTCTACACTTTCTCTTTGTCTCTCTTAATTCTTCTTTTTCTGTCTCTGTTTGTATGTTTCTATATACTTCCCTACCTCCATCTCCTTTTATGTCATCCCTCTCTCACTTTCTCTTTCACTGGTCTCTCCATCGCTTCTGGCTAAGAAGGTGTTCGCCCTGTACTCCCTGGTGGTGTGGCAGCTGTCTAAACAGAGCCACTCTGATATTTGCCTGTGTGCCCTCACCTCTGTGCTCCACTATGCTAGAAAGATGAAGAGGGTCAGTCTATCTGTGCTACACGTAATGGGGGTTTGAACATTTGCTACGGGCACATTACAACCTCTATCAGTATGCATAAGGGTAATAAGGGTTGTGAAGTTACTAATGCAATGGAAATAAAGCAGACTTTGACTCTTTCATACACTGAAAGAGGCCAGCCTTTAATAGGCTGTGCAGATTTTGGTCACCAGCACTGTACCAACTCCTTTGTCCCTGGAATGGGACTGTACCAGTTTGATTAAAACAGCTGCTATGTCCGTGTTTTAGAAAATCTGGACGGCCCTCCAGAGGTCAGCCGAAGAAGATTCACCTCATGTGTTGATCTTTTGGTTTAATTTTATTTATAATCAATGAGCTTGACAAATCTGCTTATGTGTTTGGCAAGAAGCCTTCATCCATTAATTAAAAATGGCTACTCAAAGTCTTATATTCCAGAGGCTCTCAAACCCCCCCAAAAAGCATCGCTATTCCCCCTTCCAGCAAAGCATAGGCTGTCATACTTAAACCCCTCATTCACCCTTCTTTATACAGAAATTGAACTTTAAGAGCTTTTTCAGAGAGATTTGTGCTACTGACACTAAAGCTTGTTGGCAGTTTCCACCAAAGTTAGTTAGAAAAAAGAAGAATATTCCTAAAATCTACAATTAGGACAGTTGTTACCAGATGGAGAAGATGCAGCTCAATAAGCTTCTCCTCATCCTCCAACCCTCAATGTTCTGTCTCATCACCCTGTCCTTAATGGCTAAAACACACACTATGTAAAAGTATGTAAAACCAAAGTACGACATCTTGCTTGTCACATCATGAAAGCGTGGCACAGTTACATGTACTCAATGACTGCTCTTATGCCCTGTGAGATTTACCATCTTACTCCCCAAAGGGCCTTGGGTCAACCTGGGGTGCTAATTTCGGAAGTGTAAATGTAAACACAAATTGGAAAAGACAGCTCTTTTCCTTACCACATATATCACACCTCACTGCAAAGCTTGAAATTGAAGCTGACAGTTGCATCTCGCTAAGAACTTTGGCAATGTGGAACATAACAGCAGCACAACTGACTTTGACTCGACTTTGCATAGAGCAGACTAATGTTTTGCATAGGTAATGTTTTGGCCTGAAGGGTATGCCAAGATATCCTGTAAAGGAAACGAATTACAGCTGCTTTTATCCATGATCTTATTCTTTTGGTCACTACCCAAATTGTGGTGCCAGAGGTGAGCTCCTCCTTCAGCATCTGCACGACTGCAGGTAATGCATAAGGGTGATGTCATGCTCTTGTAAGCAGATCGGCAAGATATGTAAACTTTGGTGCAAACCCTCACTACCAACCAACAGAGACATACTACCGTTTACAGGTAAAATATTGTGTAGTTGTTCTTGATGGTGTCACCCCACCTGTTTCAGTGCACACTGAAGGTCACAGCCTGACAAATCCAGCAGAACCAAAGCACCGGTAAGGGACAGTGATGCAGGGTTGAGGTCACAAGCTGGACACTCTGCACTCCTCTCCACCAACAAAATCACCAACAGAACTGATGACAAGGGGATGCACCAGTACCTCACCTCGTAGAGGACGTGCCCCACGTACTAAGACTGTGTCCTTACTGCAGCGGCCCAGCTTCGGTTTCAGCCCGGAGCCTTTTTGCTGCATGTCATCCCCGCTCTCTTCCCCTTTTCCTGTCTCTCTCCAGCTGCTCTATCAATTAAAAGGCAAAAAGCCAAGAAAAAAAGAAAGGAAGTGGTGATAAGGCACAGCAGCCATCGAGAATGTACTCAACCTACTGCTGAGGACACCGCTTTCCCTCCAGCTTCACAAGGACCAGATGTCTTGGAGCCTATTCCCTCATCCACTAAATCTATGCCACGTCCCTGGAAAGGTTTCACTCCACACGTCAGTTCAAGCACTGTGGATAATGTGTCCATAGCATGCAAGTTAGCCAGTAGAGCTCATAGCTAACCAAATATAATGTCAACATCTCTCAGACATAACAACAACACTCAAAAACATTCAGAACACCATAACCAAGCCCTTATTTTGGCTCTACTTGAGTGCTTAAGCTAACTGTATAATTCAGAATGCATGCCTCTTTCTCATGGACCATGGAAAGGTCTAACAAGCAATTGACACCTGCAAATGCATTCTACATCTGTACTAATCACCGCCCTGACCTCATTTTCTCATCTTTTGCCAGTCAAACTCTCAACTACAGTCCCCTCTCTCTCTCTGTTTCTGCTTGTCCTCCCGGCTCTGTTGGGAGAGTGGCCCGCGTCCACACACACACACACACACACACACACACACACACACACACACACACACACACATTCTAGCGTACGATTGTGCACACTCATTCGTACTGGGATTTGATGAGATAGTGAATGTTGATGAAGGCTTGACACCAGGAAAATGTGTGTCTATTGCCCCACAGGGGCTCTGGCTGTGATCAAAAATGTATCAAAGAGGGAATAAAACTTGAAACAGCAAACTTGAAAAGACCTCATCATTTTGTACCTGATCACAAAAGGTTTTCCCCGGGTTTTTTGGGGCAATGTAAGCCAGTCGCTCACCAATTACGGTCGCTGGTTGTCACAGTTCTCAGTTTTTACCCCAAAATCTCGCCATTGTTTAACAGCCTATTAGCTTGCATTTCAAAGTAATATTAGTCATGCAAGCTGCAGTCGACTTTCTCTCTGTGGGGTTGCCCTGATGGCTGATGGGTCTAGGACAAACTTGCATGGGAATAGCAGGCAGTTGCTGTGACTGCATTAGCTGGAATCTGAACCCAAGCTGTGCTGTCATCTCTCCTTTAGTGTCCTGTCTGTCGGCGCTGCCAAATGCAAATATAGATGAACCAGCACCTTTAAAACTACGGGAGCTGCACCAGCCCCTCTCCCGGTCTTACACATGAGCCGAGCTCTGGTCAAACAGCAGGGAGGGAAATTATGTTTGGCTCTCTGTCCTCAGAGCCTACAGTCATACTTTAGATGTACAGTAGGAACACATTCACCATCAACCAGTTGCTATTACCATGCATATTCGTTGCATTAGTTATTAGAAAGCACTTACTGTATTAATGCCTTATCCTGGGGTTTAGGGTTACTGAGGGTTAGGTTGTTAGCTACAATGTTCAACAACTTTCTTACTTTTAATCAGCAGTAATCAGGAGGTTATTGAGGGAAAACCCGTAAGTTAATGGCCTAGTGATTGTAGAATATGGCCATGCAGGGTAGGGCATTAAAAAGTGCTTTATAATGACTAATAAAGACCTGACATGCTAACTAGTAAGGAGCTGATATGCATGCTAATAAGCAGCAAGTTAATGGTGTTAATGTGTACCTTAATATAAAGCGTCGCTGATCCTGCCAATGGCAATGAAGGAATTGAACGTAACATGAACAGCTAAGCTGACGGCTACTGGTCTGCCACTGTCCAGTGAGATCCCCAAGACCTGTTCCCTGCTGTGGAAACGCCCACTGTCGACCATGACAAGTGAACTAGTGTGCTGTTGTCTCCTGACGGTATCCCAGAGCTGTTTCCTCTGTGACTGGAAACTCCCAAAAAGGTGAATTCTCCTCTGAAAAGGTAGATGTAAAATGAGCACAGTTCAGTTGCTGTTCATGTACCTCAGAGTGGGTCCTGAGAGCTGTCAGCTCTTCACTGTAGCACTAAAATATACATAAACACCTCTTACCAGTGCTGAAACTGGAATGCTCAGACAGTATTTAGACACTACTGCTGTCACTGCATCTGCTGTCGAACTTTTGTCCTGGTCTCTTTGCCTGTCTGTCTACATGGTTGTCTCCTTGGCTTGCAGAGGGCTTGCAGAGGGCTTGCGTGTGCGCACTCGCGTGCCAAAGTGCATTAATAAACACAGGTGATAACAGACAGATGAATGAATAGCTGTGCATTATCACATGCCGAGCACACACAGGCTAAATTATTTATGCAGCTGTGATACTGAGTTTTTCATCTCTGCTTCGTTTCTCGTCTCTCCATGCTGTGAAAAGCAGATGGCATATTTTGAGGTGGCAGTCATGTGTGCAGAAGGATGGATAGATGGATGGGATAATCTCTCAGTCCACACTTTTTTTTTTTGTCTCTCCCTCTCCCTGAATTTAGCCCCTCCCTGCACATTCCTGCTCTGTATGTGTGTTTGCATGCACTACTTGGAGGATCTAACAGGGCTCGCAGGTTTTTGTGCGACATTTCTGTATATGTTGGTGCAGTTGCATACTCATGTATGTAGGAGTGTGTATGTGTCTGTGTGTGCATTTGTGTGTGTTCGTGCTTCCCGGTCCACACAAAGGCCCAGCCAGAGTCCATTGGCTGGGCGGGAGCGCGTACAGCGTAGTAATGAGGGCGTCATTAGTTTGGCTGGGAGGCTCCTCCGCTATTAGCTAATGGATTCTCAGCCATCTGCTCTGACAGGCTCCACTGGTTACTCATTTCCACCTCGATCAGAGTGTGCTACTGGAGATGTCTTCCCTCTCTCCGTGTGGAGGCTCTGGGAGTGGCTGAGCCTCTCCTGCTGCGTGGTTCAACTCCTCCTGTCTGTTTATCTGGCTCACTGTCAGGCAGCCGCTGGTCTGTCTCTGCGGACGCTTTTGAACCTCAGTCAGCATCTGCACCATTTCTTCTTTCTCACAGTCTACATTGTAACACTTTGTCTTTTTCCTCTCTTTTTCAGTTATCTCCTGCTCTCTCTTTGGTTTGCTTGACTGACCATTTCTTTGTTAAGTGTTCTGGGGTGTAAACACTTGCATGTTTCATTCTATTTAGCGGTATGCTGTATTTAGCTGATGTAACTGTCTACCAGTAATGCTGGCCTTTTGTACATCACAAAGATGTTTCAGCCACACTTTCTTTCTTTCTTTTCTTTCTTTCTCATAGTATGACCTCGAGAATGTCTTTCAAGGTATGTCTTGAGTGTGTTTGAAATGTCTGTTACAAGAAGCCATCAAGTGGAGCTCTGTGTTCACTCACCATCTTTGCTGGTGTCTCCAATGCACCAGGTCATGGTGAAGGACGTCGGAGGACGTTAAAAGTACACAGACAGGCAACAGGCCAGTTTAAGGTGCAGTGTGGTGGCCAAAGAATTATCACAATCACTGAAATCTGCATTTTAAAAGCCAGGATTTCTGCCTGGGGGAAAACAACAAGTTCTTGGAAAAGATTATGTGTGACCTATCTTGTCAGCTTCACTGGGAGCTGACCTCTTTCTTCCACTCGGGCTGGATCCAGAAATAGTTTGTGGGCCTATTGCTGGTGGGTCTCCACAGGACACAAGCTGTAATAGATTTTAAACAGACTGGCTCCCAGGGATAGAGAATAAACTTGCCACCTGGGATCCTTTTTGGCAAACGCGTCTGAAAACCTGGTCTATTTACCTGCTGTGTGCAGTGATGAAATGTAACTGCTACAACCTGTAAGTGCATTTAATCAAGTTTGAGGTACTTGTACCATACTTTATACCTCTACTCCACTCTATTTCACAGAGAAATATTCTACTTTTTACTACACTGCATTTATTTGATTATTGATTTGATTATTTTTTAAGAATATTCAGACAAAACAAATGCAGAGCTTATAAAATGTGATGCATCGTCTTACACGTGATATGTACACATGCCGTAAAATGTGGTAAAATATGGTCACCAGGATGTCAGATAGACAGCAGAACACAAAATGTATGCTTTCATCATCTACTCTGTAATGCAGATTGGCTGTAGATTAGAACTTTCTGTCATTAGCCCAGAGTAAGTGTCTGTCTGTTTGACTAATAGTCTCTATTTGTTTTTATCTGCCCGTATCCCCAATTCCCCCATGATCCTCTTCCTCTTCCTCTCTCTCTAACGCTGTCCATCCATTTCTCATTTACTATGAATATGGCAACATCCGTCCCTGCGGGGTCCTTCCGAGAAATTACACACCCTTTGCTTTGACACAGACGTGTTGGAGCATTTATCACACCTATCAGGATGCGCCGTCAACATATGATCACATCCACTGTCTCTCAGGGGGGCCTCAGCTCATCCGGCACACACGCTTAACACACATCATACACAGACTGCCAAACATCCAGATGTATCTGTCAACTTTATGACATCCGTCGCACACAGGCCTCCATTCTCACACACGCACACACACTTGCATCCACACATATACCACGGTTATTACAAATCTTCTCTCTCTCATGGTTTTCTCTTCCTACTGGTTTAGCATGGCTCCCTTGGGCACAGTAGAACCCTATCCTGTTTAATTGAGTGTATCTCATCATCTGCAGTGGGCCTTCCCTCCTCTAATGAGTTTTAAGAGCTCCTTTGCTTTTTACCACCCTTTGCACTTTGAGGGAGTCTAACACTGTGTGTGTGTGTGTGTGTGTGTGTGTGTGTGTGTGTGTGTGTGTGTGTGTGTGTGTGTGTGTGTGTGAGAGAGTACTCGTGAGTTTTAAACTGATCGGGTGGGCTAAGTGACGGGAATCAACGCGCCAATGCGTATCATCTTGTTGACGTGGAGTCTAAGAAAGTCTGAGTGAAGGAGACAGACAGGGAAGCGGCACAGCCTGACGTGCACTGAGCGACTGAACTTGTCTCCAGAAGTCATGATAAACACGGGGCCGTGTTGCAGTCGCAGGAAGTCGGTTTGTGCACTGCGCTGCTTCACAGGAACCCTTAAAAAAGGAGTAAATTGACTGCATGCATGCGTCACTTTTTAAGAAGATTTTTCCTGTTTTGCAGCAGGATATTAACGACTCTTTTAGCACCTCGCTTCAAGTTAAAAACAAGTGCAAATGCTGCTGAAAGGCTCGTGCTGAACACCTGCTTTGCCTCTCTTTTGTCTCCCTCCTCTCTCACATAATGTCTTTCCTTCATGCTTTCCTTCACTTCCCTCCCTCTCCTCTTCTCCTCCCTCTGCTTTTCTTCACTGCTATGGTAGCCACATATGTTGATCCAGCTTTGTCTGGCTGGTTTGTCTCTTTGGGCCCTGAGACAATCAAGTCACACACAGATACACTTGACTGGATTATGGTGACGCCTCGCAGTGTTTTAAATGGACCCTGGAGATATTGTACAGGCAGACACGCTTAATCAACCATCATGTGGATACACACACATAAACAAAACTGTAAATATACATACATGCTCATGCACCAGTCTTGTATAGATCTACAGACAGGAACACAATAAAGTATACTGACACACATTTAGTTTGCTGTATTAACTGACAGTTGCTACTCACGCACACACTCCTGTGGGCAGAGCGTGAGCATCTCCCGACACACTGGGAAAGCAGCGCTAATTCCAGCTGCTTTCCAGTGACAGTACGCGTGTGACGCTGCGTCACACTGAACTCTGCCATGTGCTGTCGCCTCCGCTGGCTGCTGGTACAGGCTGATGCTTCGCAGGGCATAAACACACACACACTGTGGTCTGGCTCTCCTCTTCCCTCCTTAGCCACGATCACTGTCCCACTCTCTGTGCCACTCTTGTAGCCAGGTGCAGGTATAAATAGGGGATGGGGCTGAGAACAGGGGTAGGTGAGGAAAGAAACCAAGAGTGGTAAGTAAGGAAAGATTAACCTCCTTTTTAGAGGGTGTGGGAGTGTGTTTTTATACATCTAGTGTGCATGCCAGGCTAAGTGCTCATCCCTCACATGTTGTGCTGCACCTGCTTAACCTCTACCTCCATCTTTGTCTCTTCTTATTCCTTCCTTTTATCTTTGAGCCTTTTATAAGTACTCTTTGCCCTTGCTTTCTCATTCCACACTTGAGTAGTGCATCGCTACATCGCATATGCAAAGGGTTTGTGTGTGTCTGTGTTTGTGTGTGTGAGAGAGTGATGCTCCCTGTGGTTCCTGTTGTAATTCTGTATGCTTTCAGCTTGTTCTAGGTTCCCAGTGTGACTCAACCTCACATGTCTATTTGTGTCTCTTTCTCCCTCTCTCTCTGTCTTCTTACTCCCTACATCTTGCTCTTAGTAGCTCTTCCTTGCTTCCATTCTCTAACAATTTTTCCCTGCGTATTTCCTCTCTCTCTCCCTCTCTCTCTCTCTGTCACACACACACACACACACACACACACTCTCCTGCTTTATTTCCCACTCTTAATCTTTTTTCACAGTTCATTTCACATTTTCTCCTCGTGCTTCTCTCTCTGTCCCTCCGTCTTTCTTCCTCCTCTCACTTTCTCCCTACTCCACTCTCTCTCTTTCCCCCATCCTCCTTCCATGCCTGCCATCTCTTCTTTCATTTTCTGACTCAACACCTTGCTCTTTGCATGTCTATTTCTGGTCTCTATCTTCCTCTCCCCATGCCAGCATCGCCTCCCCCTGGTTCTCATTATCTGTCTCCCTCTCTTCCTCTCTCCTGCCTCTGTCTCTGCTTAGATACCTTCTATTCCCGAACTTGTCCCACCCCCATGTGCATGTGTGCACGTGCACCCACGCGCATACACAGATGCACATTTATAAAGGTGCTGCATCCTTGGACGAGTCATTTTCTTTGTATTCGTTTTCCGCTTCTGGGAACACGAGAAACATGTTAAGACTGCTTGTTAAAAGAAAAGACCCATTTCTAGGATTTGCTGGAAGCAGTTTAGCCTTACAAAATTATACACAGAGCACCAAAACATTTTTGAAACACACGTATTGAATTATTAAAGAAATTAAACTTGCAGCAGGTCGTGTTTTCCTTCTCACACAGTTGACATCATCTGCATGCTTTAGGTAACATGCAGTGCCCTTGCTTGCCATATTGTCTACTCCAGTAACCACAGATTTAAAAAAAACAAACATCTTACAGGAACAGAAGGCAACCTGCCAATAAAGTAGCATCTGTTCCTGAAATGTGTTTTTTTTTTTCCCATTTGTGAGCATTCAGCGATGTGATCTGAAAAAGACTATGTGTTATTATAAATCTCGCAAAGCCTTTGATATTCTTTCTTTCTTGCTGCCCTCTGTTCAGCTCTTTCTTTTTTTTTTTTCAATTTTTTACACCATGAACTCATGTTTTTGTCACTAATGATCCCCACTCAGAGCAGCTCGCAGACAAAGCAGAGCAGATGTTGCTCAGATAGCTGCTGTTAAATTATGGCACATTATGCTATTTGTCATTCAAACCTTAGCCGCTAACAAACAAGCCAGCCACGAGTGATATGATCAGACTGCAGCAAACATTTGTGCAAACGTCTCTACACCTTTGACTTTTTTTTTGTTCCCCCTCTTCTTGTTTGCACTGCTTTTGTTGGCACATTGTTACCGTGCCCTCATTTCTTTGTCACTTGCGCGGTGTAAGATGCACACCCCCTGCTACCCTCCATAAAATGGAGCAGATATTCATTAAAAAGCTGCTGCGGAGTTATAATGCATTTTACCTTTTTATCACACACATGTTGATCGCCGACAAACAAGAAAGAGGTTTGTCACATGATCTGTGTCATTATGTGTACAATTACAATTACATTGTTTCATCTCTGTGCCACTTTTCCACCATGTGCTTCATTCCCTCTCATCTTCGCCTCCATCCCCAGTGGAGCAATGGAAGCGTCAACTGAACTCCACAGCAATGAGTCTTGGAAAGCCGCGTGGAGGAAACGACTTCTCCACCAGCGAGTGAACTAACTGAACGCCTCATGAGATCAGCCCGAGCAGGTACAGACGCTAGAAAACACAAAGCAGCGTTCAGCACTGCAGTACATGTCGTCAGATTGAAGCAGACGCACTCTGTTCACATTGATAAACTCAACTCTTGCTCCTGTTTTTCACACTTGGTGTCATAAAGCAAGGACTGGTGGCAGTATAATAGCAGAAAACAGTATGTTCACACACGTTTATCCTGTTTTTGGCTCAAGACCCACGGGGCTTTTGTTGTTACGATTAGATTAACCCTTGAGTCGAAAAAAAAAAAAGTTTGAGCAGAAGAGTGAGCTCGTGGTTCAACAACCGCCTTGTAGGCTGTGCCAGAAAAGCTGCTGTGAAAATGGATTGATTTGATTCAGCACACAATATTGTAGTCCCAGTATGGCTTTTACACTGTGTAAGTTGAGCATTCAGCGCACACACTGCCACACATAAAAAAAGGAATGGTGTTCATTTTTACGCTCGCTCGTAGATGCCTCTGCATCTGCTGCAGAGGCTTAGAGATGATGGGATTTTCAATAGGTCCGTGTTGAATTGTGCGCGTGTGAAATGCCTGTGGTGCAGTGGTAGCCCTTACAGGCCAGTTGAGAGCTCACTTGTCAGAAATTAAATAAACTGGTCCAGATGTCAATTGTAAGGAATTACGACCTCAGTTACGAGCAATGCGTACAATAATAGAAGAATAACTGCAGCAGTCAGCTGTTTTCAGTGGGAAAAAAGCTCTGGTAAACCCACAGCACACTATCTCTCCAGCTGAGTTTGCAATTAGTGAACACAATAGAGCGTTTAGCAGTTAAAGAGCCGGAGATTTCTTCCAAAACAGGGACTGAAGGTTGGACACGCTGGACGTTAATATCGTTCCACGTCTACTGGATGTGCTAACAGCCCACTGTCAAACAAGTTTGCCTGTCATTGGGAGGTTTACAGCTTGTTGCGCTGCCCCCAAGTGGCCAAAACCAATCAATGAATACTTTTGAGATGAGTGTCATTAACACTCATTTCTGGGAAACATAAAATTAGCACCAAGCTAGTTTTTACTCACAGTTTTGTTTTTGTTTTTTTTCTGGTGCCCACATATCGCACTGGAAAATAATTTCCAAATAAAAGCAAAAAATGCAGCTCTGTGTGCATCTAACACTTGTCTGGTACACCCTGACACTTGAGAAATGGATCCGCGCTGCAGCGGTGGATGGAAAATGGACACAGTGTTCTTTCTATCTGTCGAGGATAAGTACATTAAAAAATAAAACAAAGAACTTTTCCAAGTCTTGACCCAGCACCGCGAAGAAAGAGGCGAGCCTCCTCTGTGTGTCAAACAGAGCAGAGTTCAAATAGAGATATGTTCATGCCGGTTTATTGTGAGCCAATGATGCTGTGGGGAACATAGAGTGACATTTGAGAGAGAGCGAGGGAGAAGATCTGGGAGCTCTTCTGAAAAGATTAAGAGATTTTGAGGAAGGTGGAAGGAGGCAGACAGAGAGATAGATTGAGATAGAAGTGGCGTGTCGACTGAAATTGGAAGTGAAGTATCTGCAGTACCGTGGACACACACACACACACACGCACACATGTACACACCGTAACCGTCTTAACAATGAGGTGGAGAGTGTGTGGAGGGGATACATCTCTCATGCAGCTGTGTCCTGTTGCCCATCAGAGCTATATGCCCCCTCCTGCTCTCTCTCTCTCTAAACCATGTCTCCGTTTAGACCTCACACGTCATTAGCTGGAAACCCCGTTGCTTTCTGCCGAGTCCTTCCTTTCTTAACAGCCTCTCTCTCTGCCCAAACTCAATTCCCCCCTACTGGACCGAGAGAAGGAGAGTAGTAGGAGGTTGGTGAGTCAGAGGCAGGTGTCTGACAGGCAGCCAGAAAGCTCAAGAAATTTCTCACCCACTACCTCCTGTGTTTCCTTCCCATCCACTTTTCTCTCTGTGGTCTGTTGAGGCCCGGTGCTGCTCACTGGAGATACCAAGACCCACAGAGGAGGGCCAAACCCCCCCTCCCATCTCCCTCTCCTGCTCTTCCTGTCTTTCTTGCACTTATTCTCCTCTTCTTTTTTCCTCTCCTCTCATTCTCCATGACCCATACGTTCCCTTTTATGCACCTGACCATTCCCTCTGCTTTCCCTCTCTCTTTAACCTCCCTCCCAGCCTCTGCAGTCCAGGCTTCTCAACCAGCACGATGCTGGCACACAGTCCTCTCCTGCTGGAACACCACTCACAAACACACATGTTGCTGTGGCCAAATATGCACTCCCACACTGATAACTCTATATACAGATGCGCACAGACTCAAAAACGCACAACAAGGCAAGAGCCCACTGAGGAAATAGTGTTTGTTTATTTGCCTCGCTCTTGTTTCATGTGCATTTTTCCCTCATCAAGCATTCATCCTGTGTAGTTCACCTTTGGGACAGCACTTCTAAGCTCTCTGTTCCCTCTTGTTTCACTTTGTTTGGCCGAGATGCTTTGAGCCAGTATCAGATTGGTTTGTTGTAGCCCACGTTTTGTGTCCGGCTGCTGTTGGAGGTGTTTTCTGACTCCAGCGTATCTATTCTCACCATGCTTCCTCCCCCTTTTTACCTCCTGTTCACACAGTCCACACTCACTATGATGCACACACACAGACATAGTCAACAGAAGAAACACATTCTGTCCATCTATGAAGATGACTCTTTGCCACGCCCTACTTCTTTTTTATCAGTCATTATTAGATTTATTGGATTTTGTTCCATCATGGAACAAAGACATGTATTTTTATAAAGAAGTGGGCACCGACCTCTTTAGACCCTGAACAATAACACACACACACACTCATACCAACAGGGAAATAAGCAAAGCAGAAAACAATGAAAACTCTGAGTAATGAGGAGCTTCAGTAGCACATTAATGTTGTACCTCTACTCATTAAAACAAAAAGGAAAAAAGAGGAAAAGCTCACATTACCACATTGTACTCCTCCAAAATTAATTTAATAGGTTGGAATATCTGAATGCTGTTCTTAATGTACTTGAGAAAAGGCTCCATACCCTGACAAATTCATTGTACCATCTGAAGAGAGACAGTCTTATTTTCTCTGTAACATCCAGTATGACACATCCTGAATCCAATGGGGATGGGGGGGGGGGGCTTGTTCTCCGAGCCAGTAAAGTGGTTAAGACGATTACATTCTTTTGGGGTAAAGAGACGGGTTAGGGTCAAAGTGTTGAAAATCATTGTCGTCATTTCACCAAAGGATTGAAGTATTTTGAGCGCAGCGTTGATAGACGGAGAAAGGTTGGAAAGAAGAAGGAGTAAATCATCAGCATACATGGAGGCTTTTATATTTACTCCACACCAGTGTTTGCCAAAGATGTGCCAAACACCCTTCTGCTGTATTTATTCAAGGTCTGCATTCATCCTTGATCACATCTACAAATAGCTGTGTCATCCTGCCCTTTTAAATGAATATTTTGCTCCGCACACTTTTCATTTCTCCACTTTACTTGACATCCTCCTAATTTTTAACACCTCGTAATCATCAGCCGTGCCCTCTACTGCTATTTCCCGGAGCCGTTTTCTGTGTCACTGTGTTAGTCTGCTGAGAAAATGTGCAGTGGTTGTCAGCCTTTTCTTCCTGCGTGTGTGTGGCTCAAATCCCACTATTGGGACTTATAATACAGTAAATCCTGGTTGAAGCAGATGTTAGAAATGTCTGCAAAGAGGCTAAAAATGTACAATTTTTATCGTATTCTGCTATGTACGGTAGGGATGTAGCACTTGAGTCTTTATTGCATGGAGCTCTTTAAGGACCAGAGGTGAGGTTTTGCTGTGGAGGTCCACCCAGCTGCTTTTCTATGGACCAACAAGTGGAAACTTGTAAATAGATGGGCTGAATATGTTTGTTGATGCTTTCTCTATTTTTACGCCACTCAGATCACAAAGGACTTTGGTGCAGTGTACCCTCAATTCACCACTTAAAAATCCCTGAACCCTGCAGAAATGCTGCCAGACTCATCAGGCTTTCTGAGCGGACCCAATCAGAAACCAAAGGACTGTATGTGGGTGGACAAGGGCAAGCGATGGAGAGAGAGCGCCCGAGTGCAATTTTTATTTTTTACAATTCTATGTTTCTCCCGAATTGTAATTACCAGTTTTCAATGTGTTCTGGTCTGTGTCACTGCTATGAAGCGCCAGTGTTGGCCCGGGGAGGGAGCAGACAGATATGTGCCACCTTCATGACAAATGGGGAACTATTTTCATGAATGATTCCACATAACGCAGTCAAGTGTACTGTGCCCAGTGCGCTGAGGTCTGCCAGGATGTTAACATGTGCAAACACACCAGCAGGACCCTCTGACAATCTGATAGTAACCATCACACCAGAGCAACACAATCTGTAGCTTTTGTGCGCACATAAAAGCACACACACACAACCATCCATTTTCACTGCATCCATTCATCGCATTCATCCCCCTAACACTCCTTATTTCCTCCCTCCTTTCCTCTGTTCCATTTCCCCACCTCTAATTGCTCTGCCGGTTTCCCTTCCTTCAGATTCATTGCTTTTCATGCCTTCCACCTCTTATCAGAGTGACTCGATATTTATCTGCACACTGTTCTCTGTCTGATCACCTGTTCCCCACTGCCTGCTCCCAGCTGTGTTTGTGCATTGCCGTCCATGCACTGAGATGGCTCTAACAGCTGAGACACAACCACCAATCTATCTATAAATCAATCACGCTGTCACCTGCTGGCACTTCTGTGCATATGCATGCGTGTGTACAATTCACAGGCACGCCTTTCATTTGCCTCCATTTTTCCTCAATGTCTTCTTTTCCCTCCCTTTATTGAATTCTGACTCCGTTAGGGTTTGTGGAGTAGTTTGGTCTCCTTAGTGTATCATCTGCTTTGTTGTTGCATCTGTCCTGATGTGAACATGCGTGCAGGTGTAGCAGCAGACGCCACGAGTGCATATGAACGCATGTCTCTAAGTGTGTGTGATTGCGTGTGTCTGCTCGAGTGCACAACTGCTCCTCCTTTCAGCTCGACTTGTTTATCTTTCCCTGCTACCTTTATTTGCCAAAAGGCTCAGTCCCAGAAGGCTTGTGACAGTTTTAGTTGTCAAACGTGCATTTGCATTTGCTCCTCTGTGTGCGTCTTTCTGTCTCTCTCTGTTGTTGGTTTGGTCTCATTCACGTTTAAAGTTCCTGTAACTTGTCTGACTCCTTGGTTTGGAATGGGTGACGCTAAGACATGGAGACGTCATGCTATGTTGGAACAAAGAGGAAGCGTTGGGAGAAGTTCACATCAATACTGTAAAGATGATCCAAGATTTATCTCAAAGGGCCTCACAATCTGAGTGTACCACACCCTCTATCCTTAGAACCTTCAGATAAGGGAAAACCTCCCCCACAGCATGCAGTAGATGTCGTTCTGCTGGAGCACGAGGGTCAAGTAGAGTGCGCATGCTGTATAATATTCTTGTCAACATGGAATGGTCACGTATAGAGAAAAGAGTATAAATTAGGACCTATGGAGAGAGAAGTTTAAGGGGAATTAGAGCGTATGTTTGCTCTGGAAAATGATGTGAGCTAATCCTGCAATCTTTTAGAACTGCTTGCACAAAGTGTGTTGACATGTAATCATCACAGGTATTTGTACTTTACTTCAGTACTTCTGCCACCCACACTGTGCTCCTCCTCGTCATTCTTTAGATGAAGAGCCAGATGAGAAGCGGGTTGTGTTTGATGGAAGTGCAGACACGCTGTGGAGATGACAGCTGGAACGGGGAGCGGAGGGAAAGCGTCCTCGCCTGAACAGGTGAGAAAAGAAACCTGGGCAGTATGTGCCGCGTTGAACGCCAGGTTTCACCACACAATGCATGTCCGAATAAAAAAAAACAAAAAAACGAGTTTGCCAAAGTGAGTACACAGTTACTAGAAGAAGTCTTCCCCTGGGCAGTGACAGAAAGTTCTCTTTAGCAAACAAACTGAAGCAGTTTTGGTTTCTGTCTTGCAAATCCAACAAGGCAGAAGCACAAAGACGGGCCAGGATTAATAGCCCAAAAGGGAAAAGGAGCCAGAACATCCAAGTGGCTTGATCCATTTAGCTGACAGTCTGGCTCACATTAGAAATGGAACAAAGTGACAGCCAACAAATCACCACCATGTTTGTGTGTTTTACATGATTAAATGATGGGGGGGAGTATTAAATCAAAGTTACACACTCGCCGCTTAAAAACACTCCTTCCTCAATACAATAACAATCTCCCCACATGAGCGAGCGTTCATTGTTGAAAACACAAAGCCATTCCTCATTGACCACACGCGGTATTTACAAGTTAGTGGGTTCTTTGAAAGTGATCTCAGCCTCCTCGCTGTGTAGTTAAGTAGCTTCTCTTATCTTTTCTTTGGAAGCCATTTTAGACCCACTGTGCTGGCATGTTTATATCAGCAACACAGCCATTAATCTTGCAGTCGTGTGACTACGTAATAATTAAGTTCTACATATTTAATAGTCAGGGTGATCGCATTATTCCCAGCTGATGGGGTCTAGATCTGTATTAATGTGTCATTGTCGCCTCATTGTCTCCTGACCAGAGACTGCAGGTCTTACACAGGATATATAAGATTTTGAGAACATTATGTCGGTTTCATGGGGGAGTAATAAGAGAAAAATATGTTAGAAATATTCAGACTGGTCCCCGTCACTGGGCTCTGTGGAGTAATCTCTGTCTGAATAGGGATCATGAAATGTTGAGTCTGACTCTATCCCACTCCACCTCATTGCTTTGTCATTTGCGCCACGTCGACTAGCTTTTCCTTGTTCTGTTTGTGGAGCGCAGATGACTCCAACATCAAATGTTTGGAGTCCACCTTTTATGCTATTGTTGTCACCGTCTGCTCTCTGTAGTTGAAAACACGGAGAGGAGTTCAACCTGTTTTATGGTTAAGTTAAGCAGAGCATATAAAGAGATCCTTATTTTTTCCTTCACAGCCATGCATTCCTTTGTTGCCATGTGTTGTGTGTGTGTGTGTGTGTGTGTTTGATCCCATCAGTGTGTTAGTAGAAGTCTGCGTACTTTGGCAGTTCAACAAAGGCACGTTGAAACTTCTCAGGTTTTCACTTTTCTCTCTACATGGGGTGCTCTATTTTCAGAGCTCTGGCAATATGATTCACATTGAAGCAGCGCTGCAAACAGTCCCGAAAGCTGCCATAATCAATACTTTGTTATTGACAGCGGGTCAAATGATTACGCATACAAGAAAGGGGTCGCTCGTGGTAATTAACCCACAGAGAGTTATCACCTAACTCTGCAGATCCCTTCAGCTCTGCTCAGCTTCTCAGCTTCTCTCTGTTTTGGTTTCCCAGGCTTTGCTGTTTTCCATCACTCTCACTGTGTTTATTCGTCTAGTTTCCAGCCACAACAGGCAGTTATTTCAGTCAAAAAGCTAAGATACACTCACTGTACACCAAACGACAGACAAAGTTAGCAGCCAGCTAGTGAACAAAGCGGAGTGTTTAGCAGCTAAATTGTTTGATGTACCCTTCAGGAGTTGGTGGAGACCAAAGCAGAGCTAAAGGGACGGTGAATGTTTCACTGACATTCATCAAATGGCCAGAAACACGATTCCAAAGTAAAGCTCATGCTGTTTGCTGCATTAGCTTTAAAGATAGAAATCACTTAATTGAGTTGTCTTTCTCTCTTTAGAAACATACTGCATAATATTCAGCACTGACAATGTGCTGTGAAGGAGAGGCAGAGGTTACGACACAGATAATACAAACTAGAGAGTCAAAAGTTGCGAACAAGAGCCGACAAGTGGTTGAAGTCAAGCACCAGTTGGGAACATCGGCTCCTCAGGCTTCAACAATTACTGTTAACTGTGGGAAATGGACTGAAGGAGCAGTGCTTGGAGTGCCACAGTCGTCCAGCGTCACCTGCACTGCTGGGCCGTGGACTCAGATGTGTTTTGCGCTTTGTGTATTTTGTCTCACAAGTGTTTTGGTGTGTTAAATTTCTTTGAATGTTTGTGCTTCCCCTCCTTTAATTGGGGTTGTGGAGACGTTTTCTATGTGTCCAAGATTGTCACAGCTGCCACTAAATGTTACAAAAGGGCAACATCTCACTGATAGCAGCCGTAAACACACCACAAGCTGGGAATGGTAAAGAACTTGCCTGTTTGTCTAGCAAACCGCAGTCCCTCTCTTGGCAGGCACCGACGCTGTCTGAACTTTTTATGCACTGAACTCTTTCATTCTGAGCTCTTTCAGGACACTGTTTTACCCTCACGATGTGGACACCGACAACAAAACCCGGTCTTCTTGGAAGATAAGCTGTCAAAGGGCCGGTGCTGTGCTGCCAAGTGAGCAACCGTCTGGCCTTGTGTAGCTGACCTCAGGTAGTGTACGCGTGAATGTGTGAGTCTGTGTGTATACGCGCACCTGACACTATATAACCTGCCAGCCACCTGCTTTCAGGTTTGCTCACCCACAGTCACCAACCTCACCTCCATACATGAAACCACTTCCATTGTCTGTGTTTGTGAGCCTTTACCCTTGTTTGTTTTCCCCGAGTGTCTTTCTATTTTGCCTGCAATGTAAAAACTATGATTAGCCATCGTCAGCGGGGCAAAAGGCAGCTTTTTGAATACCGACATTAAAACGAAGGGGAAAGAAAATGTGCGATTTGGGAAGTGTTTAAACAAGCTTTAAAGGGACAGTGTTGAGTGTGTCAAATTGATTTCTCTTTACTTTTACTTGTAGATATGCACTTCCTGTCAGGGTGGTGTCGATCGTTTGTTGTCCTCTAATCCCCTGCTCTTGTCTTCCTAGCCTTTTCACCCCAGTTTACTTATTCCTCCCTCACCCCCGTATGTGTCGCTCTCCTCCCTTCACCCTCCTGTCTCTTCTCTCTGTGTCTTTTTCCATTTTTCTCGCTCCACCTTCCCTCTCTCACTTTATCGTGTCGTCCCTGTTCCCCCCTCATGCTTTCATCTGTCTCTCTCTATTCTTACCCATCATCCCTTATCTCTTCTGTCTTTCTCTCCCCTGTCATGCTTTCATCCCTCCCCTCTTATCACTCCTGTCTCATCTCGTCTCATCCCACTTTCCGCTCATCCTTTCATCCATGTCCCCATTTGTCAGTTAAGTTACTTTGCTGACTGCTTATCATAGACAGTTTTGCCTAAACAGTGTACAAAATGTCACTTTCAAAAAGCAGCAAGCAACAGTGTCTGCAGTCAACCCACACTGGGTTTCTAAATTGAAATGTAAGGTGTACATATGATGTGATGACATCTATTCGCTAATATCTACAGCACATTTATATCTCTATATCCTCCGTCCTCATATTCAGCAATCCATAATATAATCTAAAATGATGTAATCTATGAGATGATGCACTACAACTTCCTGATTCAGGTTCTGGTGTTAGGTCAGTACCCAGTGCTGCTCATCAGGCCAGTGGGTACTAGGAAAACCTCAGTGATTGGATAACTCAACTGGACCGTCCTCACTGCCAGCATGTCTTCACAGGTTGGTACGTGCATGAGGTGTGTGTGCGTGCGTGCATGTGTGTCCCAGATCCATGCTTCTGTTCTTTTCTCCTTGCAGAGCCTGCATTTGTAGAATGAGGACGTCATTGCCGAGGAAGGACATTTTGATTTAACCAAAGTTTGCTAAGGTTGTGCTTCAGCGGCCCTGCACACCTCTGATACCCCCACACATCACTTATTATTCATTCACAATGATTAAAGCACTTCTCAGGTCTGTGTGGGTGTGGACAAACTTGATTGGCATATCTCTCACTGTCCTGTCCTGTTGTACTCCCACTGCTTTGTTGCACCTGTTAGAGTTGGACAAGTTACACCGGTATTGCTATGTTTTACATGTTGATTATATAGTGCATACATGACATCACACCCATGTAAGACATACATGGGTGTGATCCACATCCTGTCACTGTTTTCTTGCTAATTTGCTGATTGGCAGCTGGTGGCGGTAACTTGCAAACCAATATATTAACGCACCAACAAAGGCAGTGCAGAAAAGACTATTAGGAAACATGCATGGAAACAGTGCACATTTTATAATGTTAGAAAATATCATTATGAGCAAGGAGAAGCGCTCTATAGATGGACACACATGCACATGAATTCAGACACACGTGCACAGGTTAGCGCACACATCTCACCTGTCAGCCAAATCTAAGTTTGGATGAGCCGCCCTCGCTCACAGCATGACATGCAGCCATGCAAAGGTGAATGAGTACAGGTGCTGGTGCGTGCATGTGCTACTTTCCTGTGTGCGCGCGCGAGAGAACATCTGCCTCCATCCAAGCACATGGCGACTCTGAATAGCCTCCATCTCGGCCTCACTACAATTAGAGGAAAAGTGACGCGTTGCTTCAAGGTGCCGCAATTAGGCTGAGTCACGTCAGCGCTGGACAGCTCTGATGAAGGGCTATTAGAGAGCTAGGGATGATGGAGGCACTCATCACACCCTCCCACCTCTACCACCACCACCTTTACCACATCACCATCATCACCATCCGTCACCACAACCCCCACCGCACGGCCCCCCCTGCCCTCCTCCTCCACATCCATCACCATTACCACCAAACTTTCCCAGGCAAATACTCTGAGCAAGAGTCATTCTAACCTGGCAGCTCTCTCCCTGCCATTTTTCCCTCCTCTCTTTTCTGCATCTGTCTCATTTCCTGCCACGGATTCATATATATTTCGGGATAAGTGCTCTCCATGAATCTTACACCTGCTTTCTCCCTCTCTCTCTCTCTCTCTCTCTCTCTCTCTCACTCTCTCTCTCTCTCTCTCTCGCTGCCTTTTCCAACTTTCTATCCTTCATCCACTCTCCTTCCTTCTGTTCATCTGCACGTCTATTCATCTTTCTCTCTCTAGCCTCTGCGAGTGCTTCACTCTCCTTCCTTCCTTCTCCTTTTTTTCCTCAGTCATGCACCTCTTAATAGCTCAATTTCTCTTATTCTCCCCTTATCTTTGCCAATTTGATGCATTTCACCTGGCTTGAATCATTTTGCCTGTATCAATCCATCTCCTCCTCCCTCACTCTTTTATTCTCATGTCTATTTTAATATCTTACCCCAAAGCCTCTATTTATCTCTGAAAATGAATATTTTGTGTGGCTTCTAGGAACTCTGACTCGAGAAAGTATTATTTTAAATACAGATTTTGGAGCTATTCTATGGTTTAGTTTGATTTTATTGCAAAATTGTGGGAGCTCTGTTGAAAAATCTGTTACTTACTGTAGTTGATGGAACAAATTACTTCATCTCATGACATCTTACTGTAACCAAGCAATTTAACGCCTCATGGATTCAATGCTGTTTTCGACTCTTTTTAATATTTGTTTGAATCCAGTAAGTTTTAGCTCAAGTAGTTCACTGGTGTTATGCTAATTTGGTGTTATGATTCCAAATATTGGTTTCAAAAGAGAGTTTTACTGACACAATTATTTGACATTTGCAGAGTTCCAAACATAATTAGATGCAAAAAAAAAAAAAAAAGGACAAATCTGTTTTTGCAACATGTGCTGAAGGCTTTGATGAATGCAAACTATAATGTCACTTTAGCATTAATGAACTGGTTTTTAGGCAAGTCAGCTGCAAGGTGCACAAATAGAAGAGTTTAATCAAACGATCATAAATGCAGCATTCATATTCATAAGTCCCGCTTGCGCTTGTGAAAACATGCCCCTAATTTGATCAGGTAAACAGTTCCTTGAGGACTGGATTGTACACGCTGGTGTACATACAACAAGAATATCAGTGTCATTTTTAAACCGTTTTAATGAAATCTACCCCAATTACAATGTGTAACACACAAGCTGCAGGGAAATTCAGTTCAGTGCAAAGCCCAGTGTCAGGAGAACAGTGTCCAAATGACTAACTTCAACCCGCAATTTATCTGTCACCAGCAGCCGCCTTCCTTGGATGTCAAGGATGCATTGCTATGTACAGCAAACGTGCAAAGGTCTTTGTAACTGCTTCGTTTCAAAGTAGCAATTCAAGAAATCAGGGTGCACCACTGCTCAGTAAAGCCCTTAATGTGCAAATCAGTTACAAATAAACATGTAATCTGCATGCAGTCTCTTCTGCTCACTGTGAGCTGGTCAAACAGTGTGTTATATTCATATTGAGGTCATTTTTAATGTCTTTCATGCTGCAGTTACAGCTCCTTCTTGGTAAGTGTTAATATCTAGTAGCAACTAAGATCTATGGAGGGACTGTTTTGTGCAGTGAAATGTGTGAATGCCATTTTTCTATGCACTTATCATTGGCCAAGAATAAACAGCTGGTGCAAACGGTGCTCGGTCACACAGTGAGAAACAGCATAACTATCTGTGCCTCTCTGAATCTCTCCGTCTTTCCCTTTGTGTCTCCATCACCTTCCAGACCACCTGTAATAACACCCAGGCCGTCGTGGAGAGCCACACAGAGAAGAGAACTGATGGTGTGTTTGCGCCAGCAGGCGGAAAACGCCTGCTGCGCCTCCTGGACGACCTTAACACGCCGGCACCTGACCGCTTTGGCTGCCAGCCACCGCTGGACTGCGGCTCCTGGTATAACTGCCACAGAGAGACCAGTTTGTCAATGTAAGAGAGGGCATTTTGGTGAGGGGGCGAGGGAGGTCTGCGTGTAGGTGTGTGTGAGATTACTGCAAGACATAAACAACTTCCTGCCTCCTTAGCGCCATGACTACTCCTGAATCCCCTCTCTTTTTCAGTGTGTTGATTATTGTGTACCAGACTAAGAGCCTCGTGTCATGACTTTATCATAAGTCCAATTTAGATTCTTGCATTTGCATAAACTGTGGTGTCTATGTAGTTGTTCCCAATAGAATTCCTGCTGTTTCCTGTGCATGTGTGTGTTTGTGTGTACCTACGCTGTCAGTACATGTTCTTGCTGGCGTTGAGGGGCCCCCTGGTGGAGGGAGGACTCCCATCTCTGGTCAGTATTCCCTTCCCTAATCTAAACGCTCTCCTCGTCCTGTTTGGCCATGCACCCTATTTCACTGTAATTTCAGAATGTCTGTAAGTATTATTCTGGGTGATTCATAACATTAAATATGAATTTGCGGCCTTGAACGTTCTCCACCACCGTTTGGTTAAAGAATTGTATTTTCCTCGCTGTGCTTAAGAAAGAGATACAAATATTTTAACAGCTGATCTCATTTTCACATTTATTTCTGCAAGTATTTGACTTTGTGTTTCAGTGGTAGTAGTAATAGTAGTAGTACTATTTAAACTGCAGATTGCAGCGTGGGTAATAAAAGGGTTGTTTCAACACAGTCATTGAATATCTCTCTGCCACAGCCGACCAGAAAGCCTTATTAACATTATTCTTTCATTACGTTGCCATTGCTTTGTTGTGAATGAACAGTATTATCAACGCAGACATTGTCAACCTGGTAATTTTTGAGTTTCGCATTTAATTAAAAGAGCCCTGTGTTCATTTCAGCAATCCGTCCATTTTCTACACCCTCCATCCTTCGTTTCGCTCTCCTCCACCTACTGTATCTCTGTCTCTGCTCCTTTCACCATGGTTACACCTGGTAATGTCCTTGTTCCTCCTATCTGACATTTTATCCCCCTCCATCACCCTTTGCCATCCGCCTTTCCATCTCCCCACACTGGAATTACCCTGATTATGATTATAGCCGTGATGATAATGATAACCACTGCAAAATTGCACTCTCTCTCTCTCTCTCTCTCTCTCTCTCTCTCTCTCTCTCTCTCTCTCTCTCTCTCTGTCTCTCTCTCTCTCTCTCTCTCTCTCTCTCTCTCTCTCTCTCTCTCTCTCTCTCTCTCTCTCTCTCTCATATCCAACACCCAGGAGATTATGATTGACTGAAAAGCTGCCTGCAAATGTTTCCTTCGTCTCATTTTTTCAGCTTTCCTCGATCTCTTTGTTTTTTCCTTTTTCTTCTTTTTTTTTTGTTGTTGATTTGGCTTTTTCATACTTTCCTTGCTCTCTCTCCACTCATCGCTCTCTCCCTCTCCAGCTCACCTCTTGTCTCTCTTCAGTCTTTTTCAATTTTCTGGCAGTCTTTCATCTCTGTTGTTGTGCCCCTTTTCAACCTTTCCTGGTCTATCTTACCTCCACCACTTGTCCCCGGCTCTCTCCTTTCTCGCTCCTGGTTTTCATCCTCTTATTTGTTCTCTTCTCCCTCTCGCCACTCTTCTCCTCTCATGCCTGTTTGTTCTACTTCTACAAAAAAAAACAAGGTAAATTAGCTTTTTAGCCATACTGCATTCAGGAAATAACCAGAGAGTTGCCTTGCCTCTTGACGATGTGGAGTGGACAGCATGAAATGGCTTTGTTACTCCGCTTCCTTGCGTATTTCCTGCTCTTTCTTTGTTTTTCCTTCCACAGTGCAACATTGAAACCCATATATCTTCTTGCCAAAGCTGTATCATACATGGAGTCCCAGATCAACAGAAGACCATGATCAGACAGAAGCTACAGGGGGTTTAAGGAGGAGGTGAAGCCCAATGGAAAGATTTTGACTCAGGCCACCGTAGGACTGTATTATGCTGTTTCAGCTAATTTTCTTCCCACTCCAGCCAAGATGCACTACCTCTTCAACCTTAAGGGATACAGTATCTCACGCAATAACACGTGATGAGGGCTTATATGAATATTATACACATAGCGTACACATGAATGCTGTGTAGTACGTCTGAAATGTGTTCAAGAAAATGGAAATACGCCTGGTAACAGTGATCTCCAAGTTCAAGCCACTCTCTCTCTCTCTCTTTTTTTTTTTTGAACTCCAAAAATAAAATGATAGAAAATTACTCCATTTCAGTAATCACAGTATTTTTCAAAATGATTTTTTGAACTCGAGTCTCCCCTAGCTTACAAAGATACCTCCGCCTTCTGCTTGGATTAATGCACCACATATCAGTACTATACAATGCTTTATTAGAGCAGTAATTCCTCTTACCTTTGCAGACTTTCACCACATTTTATCTGATTTTTTCTTTTTTTTCTTTTTTTTTTTTTAAGGTTTGAACTTCTCAAATTGTTCACTGCTGCCGTCGACTGAGGAAGCATTTTCCACACTGAACTAGAAGTTGTGAGAAACCCATCTGCTTTCAGCCTTTCAAAATCATAATTTCGGGTTCTTATTCATTGTGTCTCTTACTATTTTTTAGTATTATTACATACAGTAAGCAATGATTTGGAAGGCCGAGATCGGCGACATTTCTTATAACTTTTTCTAAACCGGAGTTGAAAAAGGTCAGATCGATAAGAAACAACAGCAAACAAATGGAAAGGGAGACTGCTGCTCTCCAGACAGCCAGCAAAGCCTCAATAGCGTAGCCAGGAGCAGCATCTTTACTGGCTACTGTAAGTCGAGAGTAAAAGCTGACCCAGACTCCCCTAATATCAAAAACACCATCTCTGTTTTTTGTTTCTCCCTTTTTTTTTAATCTTTTCCCCTCTCACTCACTCAATCTACTTGTCTTAGTGCCCCTTCCACTTGCTCGTCCCTCCAGACTTGGTGCTATCATCAGCTGGATATTTGAATACTGTGTGAGCACTGCAGTCCCATTTACGTGGCGTGCAATATCCTACTCATTATCCACTCTATAAGCATGGATTAGAGCGAGCGACACACCTGACAGAGAATTTCATTAGGGCAATCAGGGTGAATTTAGGGCATTTCAATTAGAGAATGGGATGCTCTTCTCTGTTCCTGATTTCGGCTGATAAAGTGAGTTTATTTTTGTGTTAAGATCCTGCCTATTGCAGCTTGAAGTTTATTTGCACAACATTGACTGAATAGAATGCTAAAAAAGGGAGAAAGCAGATGCAATCAATAATATGCCGCTGAGATAAAATGCCAAAGAGGCTTATATCAACTTCTCACCTCAACACAAACAACAACAGATGAAAATGAAACACTATATCACCATTATCACAGACAACCAAAAGTAAATAACAATCAAAACACAGGAGAATATCAGCAGTATACAGAAAATAACTAAGGGAATGATAATTACTTGGATATCATCAAAAAGGGGAAAAATGACCAGTGATATTGCAAGTTTGTCTGGTTTCAGAACACCACAGCAAATGCATGAATAAATTAGACTGTTTGATGGTGGGAGATCTTAATAAACCAGACTAGCATGCTTGAGTAGGGAAAATTTATTTATATTGCTACAGTATTTGACAAACAATCTGACATTTACAAATAACTGTAATGATCTTATACCAAGAAGCTCCTCTCAGACATATTATTGTCTCTGAGACCAAAGCATTCAAAGCTGTATTTTAATGTAGACAAAGTATCATAATGCAGTTCATACGGTAGCCCGTGTGTGGCACTTTAACATGACCACACATCCGTCCTGTCACAACATCCAAATTGGCCACAAGAGTATGAGGCGCATGAGCGAAAGACGAGCCCGATGGGCTTCTTTGTGTTACAAATGGTGTTCTTTCTTGCACAGTCAGACAAAAAAAAAAGCAAACCCTGAGATCTAATTGGTAGTCCTTGAAATAAATTTCAAGCAGAAGAACATTAGTTGAAGCTGTGTGAAAAATACAATGATTTTCAATGGATTTAAAACAGCTTTTCCATAAAAATGTCAACCCAGGCCTGATGTATTCGCTCCATACTGATCAATAATTATGCGTGGAAACCCTCCCGAATATGATGCCCATATCAATAGTTATGTGTTACTGTAGAAGGAGAAAATATCGGTGCATTTTTTTGGTGTGCGAGGTTAAACAAGAATCTGGAAGTGACTCCTATGGAACAGAGATTAGTAAGTGCAGCTAGAAAGTTGGGAGGTTTGGCTTTGCACACAGTTACAGTCGTAAGTTGACAATATAGAACCATCATGCAAAATATAGGCACAATCATTTAGCGTACACTGGTTGATCTTTGTTTTTGTTGTTGATTTCAGGCTTTTCTTGGACCAGCTTGTAGATCAGAGTGACATGGAGGCCTTTGTTGCTTTGCTGAGGGAGAAACTTGGCTCGCTCTCGTGTTTCACAGCATCTGCACAAACAAACTGCTGCCAATATTTGGTCCATTTATTACTGAACACACACTGATGTCATGGTATAAAGACGGCCTCGCAGATGAGATGATGGATTGGAAGATGAGCTGTAGCTTAATAATCATTTGAAGAATCGATCGATTGTATTATCTTAGCTGACAGATTGATGAATACGGCAGGAGATATGAACGTGTATACGTGTGTTTATTTCTGTGTGTGCGTGTCAGGCGTTTTCACAAGTGATTGTCGTGTGTATGATGTCCTACGGGACATGAAAGGTCTCCAGAAGCTGCAGGACTACAACCTGACACCTCGCGTAGTGTCCACGAGCCTGGTGCTCTTTCCCGAGACGCCATCGAACGCAGCATGTCTGCGAACACAACACACATCCGCGCTCCCCCTCGCACACACTGAAATGGACACACCGTGGAGAAAATTCTCCTGATGCATCAGCCCACAGCGTCAATTCCACCCGTCACACTCTCCCCAGTCAATCCAGTGCATTACCACAATCAATATAAGAGGTCCTCATCTGCTGTGCTGTGGCGTGTCTTTGCTGTGTTCACTGTTTGCCAGTTTTATGATTCAGGCCCAGTTTGAAACTCCTTTGAAAAACGCAGCAGGAGGCTCAGCTAAAAGCTCCCCTTTAGCTGAAAGAGAGAAGGCCTCGCGCCGCTGTCAATGTGTCACTTTACCACATGCCACTGCATATCAATAGCACTACATTACTATAGAAACAACATGAATCAACACTCTGCTGATGGCTTTTGTGTACAGTACATTTGTGTTGCGCCGCATTTACTTTGTCCATGGCTGTGGGTATTGAGGGTGTGCGTAGGTGTTCATTTCCATTAACACTGATGACACTCTTCTAAAAAATAAGAAATCTGAACCGGGATGTGAAAGGTTGGTGACCGTGATTTTATCATCTGCAAAACAATCTTCTAGCATCTGCAATTTTCAAAATAACCCTTTGCCAGTTGTGCAAGTGGTCTTCTGAAATAGCCATTCTGTTTATTATGTCGTCCGTGCACAAGGGCCGTGAAGAAGTTGCAGTAGTATTTTGTCCTCTTTAAGTATTCATTCTCCAATCGCAGCATGAAAGGCTTGGGTGCTTGGCAAATCTCTTGGAAACAGTCCCTGGGCGTGAGTCTGAGCCAGTGTGTGTGTGTCACTGTTTGGTTTTCCTTCCATCTTTTCAATGGCCTGCTTTGTTGCCTCCGTGTGTCAGTTTGTACGTACCCATGTGTTTGCGTGCCTCCTCTCCTCAGTCGGAGCCTGTTGAAGATGGCCGCCTTAGTAGTGGGTGTTCCAGGTAGAGGTGGCCGAGCAGCACGGCAAGCAGGAGTTCAGACCAGGTGAGATCACGCGCGCATGTGCACTGGTACTACATCAGTGTTGCGCATTCACTGGTGTTTGAGAAAGAACATGGTTATATCTGATGCCTCCTGCTGAGGAAATCACCCTAACCTTTAAGAAATTAAAACAAGGAAAATTGGAACCAAAGAAGGAAATGAAACAAGATTACATCAAACCATGGCCTCATGTAGCTTCCATCAGTCCTCTGCTGCAGACCATGGCTCCACTCGTGCTGCTGCAGCTTCACTGCAATAGTTCTCTCAAAAGAGAGTGGAATCATCAATACAGCAGAGGCAGAGAGATTGTTGTGCCTCAGATTGTGTAAGAGAAGTTCATTTGCGCACAATTGCAGTGAATTATATTGCCGTGACTGTCTGAACATTAAATATTAATTGTCTCAGACTGCCGCCCTTATGTTGCTGATCTCCACTAAATGGAACACTTTACACAGACGCCATTTGTCACACTTATTTGCTGTCATCTCGTATTTGGTCCCCTGCTAAAAGTAGCTCCCTCCTAACTGCATCTTTGCTCAAGACTCCAGCATCAACACAGTGACATTTTGAATGTGAAGGCAGAGGTAATTCTTATTTATTAATCTCTTTGAGATAATCAAGCTTTCTGTTTTCCTTCAACTCGCATTTATCCAGGAAAGGTTGACTGAGCACACTCCTGCTGTAGAGCAGCGTGTGGCTGCACTTCCAAACTCTTCACAGCGGAGAGGTACTCTTCTGTTATTGGAGGTGACAACTGCAACAGAGCAGTTAGGTTTTTTTTTTGTTTTTTTTTAAATCCTTCGTGTCTGTGGCAAGTGACAGACAGATACAACTAGAACAGAAAAGACTTAATTAAAGATAGATATTTCACAACAAAGTGCTCCACAGCGACATCGCCATCAATCAAGAATTACAATAAATACAACAAAATACAAGCTCGTATCACCAGGATTTGTTGTTGACAGTTATACCTGAAGGTATGAAGGGTCTCTGGGCACAGGAAGTCCACAAGGTGGTACCCTGTACGTCCATAATGACGGTTAGAGCTTGCATCCACCATAGAGAGTTTGTGATACCAGCATGACACCAATTAACAAACTCATCCACACATCCACGACGCTTTGATCCGTCTTCAGCGATCAAACCAACAAGCAGTGTGTCATCAGCGAATTTAACAAGGAAAACATCGGATGAGTTGTATGGAGAGTCAATAGACCTGGAGAGACTCGCGGGGCCCTCGTGTCGGTAATCATAGGGGAGGACACTGCAGCGTTTACTCTGACACACTGTGATCCGTCATTCAAAGAGGACTCCACCCACCTGATGATTAGCAGCGGAGCACCATGCAGGAGACAGTCTTGCTTGCATTTTTCCCCAGCTGGCTCCACAAATAGAATTTTTTATCTCCTATCTGAAAGATCTATGAAAGATGTGCTCAATAGACAGTGGGCGCAATTTGTAGTTAATAACTTCCTCAATTATTTGGTGAAAAACAGAATAAAGAAGTTTGGCTCATGACTTAATGACCTTAATTACCATTTTGATGAATCACCTCTGCCTTTGTACAGTTAGTTCCTTTCATCCTCTTCAGTCAGCTACATTACAGGAGGGGGTTTTTCTGTCCTTGCCTTTAGACATCAAGAGCCGCTTTTGTCTTTGTTCTTATTTAAACACGCAGATATTCAAAATGTTGAATTTTTTTCGTGGAATAGGAAAGTAACATGAAGTTGGATTTCTGTAAAGTGACTAAAATCCAGCCTTTATTTAAGCGTAAGATCATCATTCTACAGAATCTGCCACAGTGCAATAATAGACTGTTTAATAAACTAAACCAGGCTCAAGGTTTTTGGATAGCAACTCTGAACTATGAACAAGAAAGATTTCATTTTATGAAATGCTGTAGAGGCAGTCAGCAGTTTAGACTCCACTCGACAAAACGCAGTTCCATCTTCATGCACAGATTTAAAGAACTCATCCGTTTCATGTGAGGCTTATGAATAACACTGTTTTTGCAGAAGGCCTTCAATTAAAAGCAGCGAGCAGTGCTAATTGCTAAAAAATGAGACAACAGGTGTGACTCATCTTGCCACAATGAGCCACATATCACAGGCCAGAATGTTTTCCAGCTTCGTTTCAAACACAACAGACGCTGCATTTTCCTATTGTTGGGCCCGTCAGCAGTTAGCAGTTTCACTGAATGGCTGACTACAGAGACAGAAAATGTAGCAGTCCTAACTTCTGTGACATGTTTCTATTGTTGTTAGGCATGCCACGCTCTGTCAGTCGGCCAGGAGAGACAATGCAGACTCCCGATTCCTTGTTCAGCGAGTCAGAAACAGCCTGCATGTGGTTCTCTGTGTGCGCCTGGTGGGAGAGCCCTTCAGGTACATTCTGACACTGTTTCCCACAACACACTGAGACCCACATCATCCAGCAACAGGCCCGTCGCCACTGAGTGCACATCGACTGCCTCCCGGTTATGTTAAGTGTGATGAAGTCGAACTGTGATGCTGTGCTATTATTGGCTAAAATGCACAAAAGATGAAGATCACATTGCATCGAAAAAGTATTGAAAATCTTGTAAAGCTCATGACGCAGCAGCATTGTTGCAAAAACTTCCAAACTTCATCAGATGCTCCCTTAATTCCATCCAGCAGTATCTATAAAATGAAAACTATGAAATCAGATGTAAATATGAACATCGTTTATGAGCACTTAAAAAAAAAAAGCCTCACTGCCTCCACTTTTTTCTCTTATCTTCTCTCTCTGAGAATCCTCTTCTCTCTTGTTTCACACTGTTCTGACCCGCAGTCCTCCATGAGTACATTAACACAGATGAATAGCCGTGCTTGAACAACCATAATTAGAGCAGAAAATTTCATCTGCTAATGTGTTTGGCTAGGTACTCACTGTGCACGTACACCGACTTCCCAGCCGTCGACACGCAGGTTTATGAAAAGGAACACAGTATGAATCACACTGCAGTACTTCTAAGCTGAAGAGCCTCAGCACTTAATGGTACTCTTGAGCTTCCCTCCAGGAGCTCTATTTGAGTAGTTGCCTGAACAACAAGGGATTACATGCAGGTATTGTATATTTCAGACACATTGCGGGGGACTTTTATATCAGTTAAAAAGTCTCCGTGTGGACTTCCAGCGTAGCGTTCAGTGACAAGCTGCGGGAGCTCCGGCAGAATGAAACTGTATCTTTTTTTTAGCACTTTTTCATCTGCAACTTTCTGCCATAGTGGACTTGTGATGATTTTTTTTATACACCGCTAGTCGAAATGCCCCCAAACCAAACACAGCTGCAGCCTGCTCAACATGCTCTGGCCCCGCCTCATAGTGACTCACCGAACTGAGAAGCATCCTCAACGTGGCCGGAGGACGCAGCAGACGGGACCCACAAACGTGAACTTCTCTTCTCATTCTGCACTTTATAGCAGAGTTGAAAGCTGCTTTGGGAGACGATCTGTCGTCTATCAGGAATACGACAAATTCACATGGATCCATGTGGCCTGCTACATCCAGCTTGTCCACAAGTCACACACAGCAGCGAGGAAAAAGTCTTCAAGACAGTGGGCGAGGCCAAGGCATTGATCAACATGCTTAAAGCAGATGGGGACTGTTAATAATTAAGGTATTGGAATATAGACTCCAGACTCCAGTGAGCTATAACACAATCTTTAAGTACATGCAGACATTATGGGACAATATATTTGGGCTACTATGAGTCACTATGTTCCTTTTCAAATAGATTGAGTTTAGCATAAAAGAGCATTATTTCTGCTGAGAGCACGTCCCATAGAACTGACATGATGCCCGTCTTACCCATTTAACGTCTGGTTGCGAACGCACCCAGTCTAGCTTGATTGCCCCTTATTGTTTTCCTCACTAATGGAAGGTCCATCATATTTCAATTTCACCAGACTTTCCAGAATATTTAACATGTGATTCTGCGGGGATCTGTTACCCTATTGGTTAATTTAGCTACATAGTTATGAGCACCACCTGTATGGAAACAGGTCCCATTGGCGCTATCACAGTTGTTTCCGTCGTTTGGGGATGGAAATGTGTGTTTTGGGGAGGGTTATGTTCTGGGGAGGGTTCGTTTATTTGTTTTGTTTCGCTTTCTTTCCTCTCTTGGTTTCTTCATTCACTCCGCTCTTCAGATAACTCCAGAAACACACGCCCTGATTCCTCCATTCGATTTTTAGCTGGGAAATTAAAGGTATGGGTAATCCTGTCAAAAGTACTTCACTCACCTGAGATGCCTTTAATACTCACGTACCATTTTTATAGGAAACCCATTTACGTCCATGGGCAGGAAACATTTTTCATGCCAATTTCTATTCTAAATCCAAAGGGGTAGTTATACTGATTAATAAATGGGTCCAAATTTGTTCTGCTAAGGTTATTGCAGATAGAAACTGCAGGTACTTGATTACTGTAGTACTGTCGTACAAAATGCAGTGAATATATATGCCTGGAATTTAAACTACTGATTTTTGGTGGGGGGCAGCACGATGGCGCAGCAGGTAGTGCGCGTGCCTCACAGCAAGAAGGTTGCCAGTTCGATCCCCGGGCGGGGCCTTTCTGTGTGAAGTTTGCATGTTCTTCCCGTGCATGCATGGGTTCTCTCCGGGCACTCCGGCTTCCTCCCACAGACCAAAAACATGCTCATTAGGTTAATTGGTGACTCTAAAATTGCCCCTAGGTGTGAGTGTGAATGTTTGTTTGTCTTTGCATGTGGCCCTGCGATCGGCTGGTGACCGGTCCAGGGTGTACCCCGCCTCTCGCCCATTGACAGCTGGGATAGGCTCCAGCCCCCCCGCAACCCCAAAAGGGATAGGCGGTATAGAAAATGGATGGATGGATGGATTTTTGGTGGGGATTTAAACTGTTGATCCGACACTAGATCGATCAAACCCCTCCACTCAATCCTCCACGTCCAAACACGTGTTGCCCCTGGAGATTTTATAACCCACAAACTTCCTCTCTGGGGTGCACCAGTCATGCTCCAATTTTGAGCATTTTTTTTTTATTGATAGCGCTCTCATTTCTCACCTCAGCTGAATATCACACAATTGTCATCTCTGATCATCCACCTCACAATATAGATATCCAACTCCAGGTCCGCCCACTACTCATCACTCCGGAGGTTCAACTTCTCTTAGCTGACAGTACATTTACAGAGTTCATGTTAACATCCATAGACAATTTCACAGCTACTAATCAACCTAGTTCCACTTCATGCTCTCTCCTCAGTGAAACTCTAAAAGCATACTTGCAGGGACAAATAAATAATAAATAATAATAAATAATTTCCTGCTCATTATCTCACTTATTTGCGTAAAAGGCATAAAATAAAGATTCATGTGCCAGAATTACTTGAACACACATTTGATCTAGAACCTGAGTTTGATCTTATTATTGCAAATGACGCAGAGTGGCTTCTGTTGTGTACTCCCAGTGAGTATCATGAACATGGAGACAAAGCAAGCACACTTTTCTGTACCCGGCTTGGACTCAAACAGTTCAAAGTCCTGCACAGGGTTCATTTTTCTAAAGGTTGTCTGAAATGTTTCTAGCAGTACATGACAGGTGTAACAGACGTCATACATCTCCATGCCACTTCAGTCACATGTTCTGTTAATGCTCGAAGTTGTACCCGTTTTGGCAGGACTAGTTTGATATCATTTCTAAAACGTTAAAGATTAAAATTAGAAACAGCCCTTTTTATTGCAATATTACAGGGCCTCAGGACTGCACTTAATTCACCTCTGAGCAGTTAAGCATTTTAGCTTTCACATGGTTATTAGCACGTCTTCTACTCCAGTGGAAATCTAATCAAGCACATGAAATTCTTGCCATTCGTTGAGAAATGACAACCCTTTATAAAATACTCATTTGAAGTCATACCACCAGACGAAACCTTTGTCTTCTTTTTTTATCATTCTCTTTGTTTTGTTTAATTGTGTCTTGCTTGTTGCTTTGTTTCATTATTGCTCCTTCAACAGGGAGAGTTTGTTAATATGCGTAAGGGATACATACAGCCACGAGCAATTTTCCACTTCTGGTGAGGAGGGGGGGCTTTGAAGGCATGGTGGGATGCTGTGGGAGAATTGGAATACACAATTTGGGGGGGGGGGGGTATTGGAATTACATTCTTCCTGTAACATGTTGGACCCACCTCACAGCAGAATATCTAAAACAGAGAAATGTGACTAGATTTTGAATATGTGTGTTAAACCCGCGTTCCTTAATAAGGAAATGAATACAAAAACGCACACAAATAATGCAGCACTCAGACGCCTCTCAGGAGGTTTTGGTTGCACTGTGGTTGAGTGACATGTGCCACCTCCCATCACATCGCCATGCAAAGCAGTGCTTTTCCTTAATGTTGGTGGTTTTGCTCTTGTGTGTGTTCATTGGGTCCACTGTAATGATAATGCCCTTTTAATGATGTAAAAAACGAAGATTCAATTGAAATCCACTAGTGGTCTTACGTCCCTCAGATATATGTAATTATGTCCTACAGTTCCTCTTAGCAGCTCCTCAATATTACATTGAGGACAGTGGGTCGTGTCCCACCATGAATCAGTGTGTTAATGGCTGATTGACGCTCGGTGTCGAGCAAATGAGGTCTAGTAAGCTGGGTGATGCTGCAGCAAAGACCTGAGGCTCGCTGTAATTGGAAATGACAGGGTGGATGCTGTGGCAGAGAGGGGTCAGCTGCCTGCGCACACACGCAGACGTAGCACACATGCGCACACGTTTTTCATTCTTCATTCGCTCTCTTTCCTGGTGTTACACACATGCATGCACACATGCACGCTCACCTTCTAACACCTCTTTCCCTCTGTCTTTTTCTGATTCACTCACTCACACTCACGGCCTGGTTGTAATTAGTGGCACAGGGTAGTGGTCACACATAACGCTGCTAATTGGGCCGGCAGGCACCATTACCCAGAGCTAATCACCATTCTCTGTGTGACGAGGCGTCCTGGCCCTCTGACCGCTAGCTGCTAGCAGGATCCATATCACATTGCCAGAGCTCAGGGAGCCCTGCTGCACCAATTAACCGGCTAAACTCACTGACTCACACTGTAGGTCTCGAGCATACTCCACTTTACCATATTTTCAGGTGGTGCTTTTCATTCGGGTCGTGCTGCTCAAGGCGAGCCAGCGTTCTTACCCATATGTGACATCTAACCAACTGCAGGGCAGACTGTTGTACTTCTGAAAATATCCTTGAGTGGAACACTTGCCTTGTCCTTACCTGTGCCACTTGACAGACTCTGTGCTTGTGGGTCTATAATGGGCATTGTTATCCTCATTTGGGAAGTACCCAGTGCTGGTCAGCTGCACCAGACTGGTTCTGTGAGTGGCCTAAAGATGACCCGCTGCTGTCCTAAGGTCTTAGCTATTTCGGGTGTTTCCTGCCTCAGTATGACTGCAGTCTCTTCATCCTCACTCTGACGCGATGGGGCCTTTAAGAGCCCTACAAAATGCATCTGGCCCATCAGAGTCTCGAGGCGAGCCAACCTGTTGAGTGCAGCAGCCTTTGAACGGGAGGGAGAGAGAGAGAGAGGAGAGAGGATTGCTGTCTGGAATGGAGGCAGTAACCTGAACATGGCTGAGCAGGAACTTCAGGCTTTTTTCAGCTTTCCACATCAGGAGGCTTTCATTTTTGTGCCCATTAAACATGACCCGACTTTAATTGCATTTGCAAGCCTCTGGACCAGACCTCATTCCAAATGAGGGTTCGTAGCTCTTTTCAACAATGCTTGATTTAGCTTCAGCTGTCTTGTAATGTCAGAGAGCAGTAGCTTACTCTTTTTTATTGTTTTCTTAATGGTTTATTGCTCTGTGCAAAGAGTTAATTTGTACAAATGTTCATTGACTAAGTATGGGCTGTTTGCTTTTTAAAATCTTTGCATTTGTTATTGTCTCCCAAGTGACCACCTGATTTACTACACTTTTAACTAGTTGCTGTAGAGAGTAAGTTTCCTAGCAGCATTATAGAGTCCTGTTCATGGCGCTGGGAAGAGTAATGAAATCATTTAGAGGTGACTCGGCTAATTTAACTGTTAGCTAGTCACAGTGTTTCCCACGGTGTATTACAGGGCAGACGGGCTGCCTCACCTGAAGTAAAGACTGCCTTCGCCACCATCAGAAGAAATGATTACACCATTATAAGCTATAATGTTCACCTCCAGGGAAAATAGCTGAGGCGTGTCATCATACAACAAAGGCCTCATATTTGAAGAGTGAGACTGCTGTTTACTGTCGTGTTGGAACTAAATTCTCTCTAATTCAGCAGACGTCGCAACACGTGGCAGTGTTGGGAAGAGCAAACCATCAGTTTTTCTTCTGGGAAGACTCCGAGCAGGCCAGGCAAGAAATAGTTTTCAATGTACGTAGGGTGAGTTTTGTATTAAGACAGAGTTGAAAAAAAAAACAAAACCCTAAGCTATTGTATCCCTAAAGATGCTCTTAGCTGGTTAAGTTAACATCTTGCAACTATTAGAAGATACACAGAAAGACTATCATGATCAAATTAGCCTGGGGCCCTGGGTCTTTTCAGTCCTCCACCCTCAACATTATTTTGTTCTGTGATGCACTTTGGGCGTTAGATATATCACACTGGAACTTGGCTGAAGTTAACTTCCCCAGTCAATTCTCGTGTGCATGTGTATTCATCGTTTGCAGATAATGGGGATGACCTTTTGTCAACTCCGAAGGAGAAAGAATGCAGACGATTCACGGAAAATCTCTTTTCTTTGGCCTTTTGCAGTTTGACTTCTCTCTTCTGCCCCTTCACAATCGCCACCTGTCTGACTTCTGCTAATCTTCCTCTGTGGATAAATGGCTCCATTCAATTCACTAAACACCTGTCTCTCTTCAATCGCTATGTCACTCATCTGCTTTTGTGCGCGTGTGTGTTTGCGTGTCTATCCAGGCTGTTGGCGGAGGAAAACGTTGAATTGGGGTAACAGGTGAGCCGGCTGCATAACGGCCTTTTCAAGCTCAGTGACACACAGGAGAAGATGGAGGCCAAGAAGCAGGTGGCCGCTTCCAGTGTGACAAAACCCCGTCTGTCAAAGCACAGCAGAAGATAGAAGCTGACAAGCAGCACAGGGTAAGCCTTGGATAGTCCCTTAACATGGTAGCTGTTGACCTTTGTGGCAAAAGAAAGAGTTACAGACACTTAAGACTGTGCTTAATACATAGTCTGACAAGGCTATACAGAGATATAACATTGGCACAAAAACATCCATGGTTCCCGGATGATGTATGCTAATGATTGTGATGATGGTCTGATTTCCTCTCTCGCACCACAGTGAGGCTGTTGGTTGTGGTTTTGACTGAACTGTCTGAATAACTACTGGATGGATACATGGACATTCATGTTCCCCACAGGATAAACTAACTATGGAGTTCCCATAACTTGGTTTAGACCAAGTACTTGCAAAGCTAATGCTAATCAAATCAGCCTCTTTCTTATTAGCTCTAATTAGTAGGGCTTCAGTTGTTGTTAGTTGTTAATTGTGAATGTTAATGACCAACTATGTTGATTAGTCTGAGTAACTTACTGTAAAAAGCAAAAAAGTCCAAATTCTCCATTTCCAGCTTAAATATGGATATTTCAGCCCCCCCGCAACCCCGAAAGGGATAGTCGGGCAAAGACGATGGATGGATGGATGGATGGATGGATGGATGGATGGATGGATGGATGGATGGATGGATGGATGGATGGAGAATAATCCTCCTATTCAGCCTTACTAATTAGCAGATGTTAGCATACTGATACGCTAAGCTAAGATGGTGAACACTGTAAGCACTGCACCCGCTAAACATCACCATGTTCGCATTGTTATTTTGAGCCTATTAGCGTGTTAGCATTTAGCTCAAAGCACCGCTGTGCCAAAGTACAGACTCCCAAAGCCGCAGCTCTTAGTCTTGTCATCCAAATATGTGCATTCAAGTGCGTTTTTACCTGAGAAAAGTTCAGAATGATAAGGAATTATATCCTGTTGTCATCCATTCCTGTCCTTTCTCATTTACTGTGGAGTCTCTTAAATAAAACGAGCATGACAAAGATCAAGTCCCATGGCTGCCCCCCAGCACTGGTGCAGACAGTGATGCAGGCCATCATGATCCTTCAGGGCAAAGAGCCCACCTGGGCGGAGGCCAAGAGCCAGCTGGGAGGGAGACAGCAGCAGGATGAAGGGATGAATAGGGGAAGGAAATTGAAAGGAGAGATGCAGGGAGACAGAGCCATTTGGGCCTGACAGAGAGGAGATTGGGAGTGTGGCAAAGAAACACAGAGAAAGCTGTGAACTAAAGTGCCCTAAAAATGAGCAGCGTAAAACCTGACAAGTACAAAATGTGTACAGTCACACCATTCATGGGGAGGAACAGGAGGGGAAAGGTAGGATTATTGGTAGTATTTTCAGCCTGGGGTTTATTTTTTGTCATCTTCATTTGCATAGCGTGGCCAAATTGTTGAATTGAAGTCATTATCTCTTTCAGAGTAGAGGCTAACACGTCAGCCTGAAATTAGGATCACGTTCCTTGAACTCCTCTCCACCCTCGCAGTTTGTCGACAGATGAACAGGTTCAGGAGCTGCAGGTCAGAGTTGAGCGTTGGAGAATTGGTGCTGCTGTATTGGCTGCAAAGTAAGAAGTGGAGCTGCATGTCTTGAATTTATCAGTGTCAGTTTAGTTCAAAAACACTGATCTGTCCCGTTCTGAAAGACAAACAGCGAATCAAAAAGTGCCATAGCAGTTTTTTAAGAGCAGCCCTCCACTTACCCTCAGTGCTACAGCTCTGTCACACCTCCCATGCAACTGTGTTTGACACCTAATGCTGTCGAATCTTTAAAATGCCGCTTTCCTTCCCCTTGCCTGTGGTTCGGAACCACAGCTTATTTTTATTTGGATATATATTTATATTTTGGGCTTTTCAAAAAGGATTACAGCGGCTGAATATTCACTGTAAAGGCGTTGAGATTCAAAGTCACACATTCCCAATATCACCTTAAGTTCATTTTTTAATTAGATGCTGATACAAAAGAAGAGATGTGATTTATGGAAAAATATAATTTTCTCAAGTGCTGGAAAGTATAATGAAGTTTGCTAGCGCACAAGTGAAATGTGTCCCCTCTGACTCACTGAGCTAAATTTTCATCTTGATAATCACGGTCCCGTAACGGTAGAGGCGTTGAAAGAAAAAACGGATAAAAACACATAAAACACAAAGCACTAGGGTGATTGGGGAGATTACAAGGAAGGTCACAAAACAAGGAAACATTTCGCTCCTTACAAGAGCAACTCGGATTAGGGAATTAATCAAACTGATAGTTATAAAAGAAAGTTATAGAAAGAGAAAATATTTCCACTGTTCCCTGCTCTGTGTGCCCTTGGAATTTCTTGCATATGAGGTAAATTTTAAGTGAAAGATACTTTGAAAATAAAACGGAGCATCCGGCGTTTCACTCTGACCGACCCTGGCCTTCCTGCATTTGCTGTTAATAATAATACTGATGGAGATGATGTCAAACAGACGCAGCTTCATAACTGGAGGCATCAGAGACCTTGAAATATGCTCTGATGTTCTGTCCCTCTGTGTGACAAGAAGCAGAGGTGAACCGAGGAGAGGCGGCGAACAAAAAAGCTTTTATTATCGCTTTCATTTAAACATGGTAAAAGCCTGCCTGTGTTAAATGACTGTGTGTCGCGTTGCACTTGGCTTTTTCGATAAGTTACCTAGTTATGTGGCTTTCTCCTGTTTTAAGCTGGAGACTGATAGTGGACCTTTAAGGCCAAACTCTGAAGTGCATCAAGAATAAGATGAAAACAGTAAGTCAGCTAATTAGGCCAGGCAGCACATTACTATTGATCTGTATTTCCTGCTGCAAAAATGGCGTTTCTGAAGCAAAACATAGAGATAGAAAATGCAAAATTACAATCCAACTGGATAAAAACATTTGGCAGCTATCACAAGGACAGTGGCACAGGTGACGACTGCTGGGTGACAACCTTTCAACAAGAGATTATTTAGGACTGTCAGACCAAAGGATGAATATATTAATAGAAGGCTTCCACAGCTGTAATAGAGACACTGGTGTATGTGAGCAGTGTGTGTGTGTGTGTGTGTGGGGGGGGGGGGGGGGGGGGGGCAGCTTTTTGAAAGTCAGAGCATCAGCTTTCCCTCTTATCACTCCATCCCATAATCCTGCATTAAAATGTAATGCAAAGGGAAATTTGCCTTCCCATTGTTGCTCTTGATGTTTCCTGGACAGTGTAGATGAGCACACACTGATTAAGTGTGTGTGGGATGTACAGCACACACAAAGTTGGAGTTATTTTGGCAAAATCCATTTCCTTCTTGAGGGGACAGTGTTTGCCTACCCGTCTGTCAGGAGCCCCGTCTTTGTGTCACATTGTAGTCAGACCCAGCATGTTGACATGCACAGCTCAATTTGTCCAACTCTGTGTCTGTTTGCCTCTGGCTGCACGTTTCCATTGACTTGCATGCATTTCTTCTAAATTCTGCTTTGCCTTGGGTGATGCCACTGAAGGGCCTTTCCACCATTTATTTAGCTACCTAGAGCAGGTATTTTTTCCCAGTGTGGGCAAGTGAGCAGCAGCAAAGCGAAGACTTGGAGGTAGCTGAGGGTTTTTACAGAATGCTTAGTGCCGGGAGCAGAAACCGCCGCTGCTTCAATCCTCTCCTTCACCACTCTTTTCCCTCAGTTTAGCCTCAGACATTAGCAGGTCGAGGAAGGTAATCAGTACATTGAAAACATGAGAACATGAGCCCACGTACAGACATTTCTAATGGAAAACAGATTGTCTTGAACTGTTATCAGCTGAGGCATTGCAGTGAAGTGCATTATGGTCATATTTTAGGAAGGCTCTTGGTAGTTGAAGGGATTTACTTTGACTGGATATCAGATAAGCCGTCAGTAGTGGAAAGCCAGGGAAAGCTACAAAGAAAGTTTACAAGAGCTAATATATTCTTCCTGTTTTCCACAACTCCTGCGACTTCTGTTTTCCCTTTCGCTCTCATCTGTTTCTAAACTTAACTCTTTTCACGTGTGTGTGTGTGTGTGTGTGTGTGTGTGTGTGTGTGTGTGTGTGTGTGTGTGTGTGTGTGTGTGTGTGTGTGTGGTCTGTGTGGCATGTCTGTGTCCTCTCCTCTCATCTGTAGCTGCACTGACAGTTTGTTTCTGAACAGGAGCTCGATCAAAATAAAAATGCCTCATTGAATCAAATTAGCTCATTTTGAAATTCCCAGTTGTGAAATACTTGGTATGAAGATTTCACCATGTGTATAACAAATGAAAGTGCGTCATTTCCAATTATTTTCCGCTGTCGATATCCAAAAAAAAATGCCCAACTGATGGCAGTTGTTTTACTCATTCGATGTCTCCACACCTACTAAAGCTATAGATACCAGAACAATAAAACAAACCGTCAAACGCTCTGCACCATGTGTGTCATTAGTTTGCTTGAGGCGGATTGCCAATATGCATCACAGATTACTGATTACTAACTGTGGAGCAAGTAAACAGGAAAAAGCTGTTCATGTTGTTCATTTTCACATTGGAAGGACAAATGGTTTGTGCAGTCTGTGTTGCTTTTGTCAGCAAAGTGACTGCTGTGTGTTCTTAGAAATACAGAGTGTGTCCTCCGAGAGTTTGGTGGCTGCAAAGATTTATGTACTATTAAAGAGAGAGAGTGAGAGGACCAAACAAAGGAGCACGAGTAAGTCACCTCGCTACCTTTCCATCCCGATCTTTAGGTCATCGCTGTTCCCATCCTCTGTCTTTTCAGAACGTCCTTCATCTCCTCAGATCCTCTCTCTCCTCTCTGTTCTCTGGCCAATTTCATCCCAGTGCGCGCCATTCAGAGAGTTTCTTCCTAGTTCGCCTTTCTGACCTTTCTTTCTCTGTCTCGAGGTCTTTGCTCTGCTTCATTGCTCTCACTTCATTCAGCTGCCAGTTCACAGTGTAGCCACAGCGTGACATTTAGGGACAATTGAGTTGTGGCAGTTACAGATTGCGACTGCAGCGTCTCGCAGTGATGTATTTGTCTAATAGCCGAGCCGTCTGTTCCCTTTGACTTGCCAATAATCAATAACCCTCTCTGTTTCTTCGTTCATCCACATTCCCATCCATCGGGGTAAGACTCTAACTCATTTGATTATGAAAATGAACACCTACCCCTCAGCTCTTTTTGGTAAACCCAATAAACTTCACTCTTTTGGTACTCAAACTAAAGCAAATACACAAGTAAATAGTATTTTTTTAAATGATTAATTGCGTTACCACTGCGCCTATGCTTAAAACGTGACATTTATACAGCTTAGTTCAGAGCTTGCAGTTTGATATTTTCAGTCTTTTATGTTGCCAATATGTTTATGCGACTGGCTCACTCTGAGCTTTCAGAGCAGCTGGAAAACAACAAACACACCATGGTCAAGACAAATCGCAACCCGAGAAGTCAGGCGTGAGGACAGGCAGATTGAGGGCGGATGACAAAGAAGGGAAAGGATGAGTCTGGAAAGAGTTAGAGAGAGGACAAGAAGAGGGCAGAAAGAGAGAGAAGGCTGACAGATTGAATGAAGTCAAAGCTGCAAGAATTGGTTGAAAAAGAGTGAAAATAGAAGCAGGAGAGGGAATTGCAGGAGGAGAGGTGGAAGAGTTGATGAAGAATGTCAAGTCTGTGGATGACCTGAGGGAAAAGTTAGATGAAATGAGAAAAGAGACAGAGCCGGATTTGATCCAATTCTTTAAAAACCTATATGTGGACGACTTATCTGGGTAGTCATATTCTTGTAAAATGTGAGTTTTTTGGTAATCGCTGGTTGGTTAAATGCCATTCTGGTTTACAACAGTTGAGTATGCTCTAGAGTATGTGCTGCCAGTATGTAGTGGCATGGGCACAAAACGTTTGGGCAGCCCTGGTCAAAATTTCTATACTTACTATTACTTTGAAAAGGTGTATAGTGGAGTGGAAGACAGACTGATCTCTGAAAGGCATGAAGTTAGACTTTCTTTTCAACATTTTAAGCAGGATTAGTGGATTATTTTTGATTTGAGCAATTTTAGAGGAAAAAAGGAAAGAACGCAATGCACAGGTTTGGACACTCCAAGAGATTTGAGCTCTCAGATAGCTTTTACCAAGGACTCAAACCTTAATTAGCTTGTTAGGGCCATGGCTTGTTCACAATCAAAGCAAGGAAAGGCCAAGTGATGCAAATTTCCAAGCTTTCTAAATACTCTGAGTCCTCAAAACTTGTCCCAACTATCAGCAGTCACGGGCTCCTCTCAGCAGCTGCAGAGCACTCTGAAAATTAAAATAATTGATGCCCACAAAGCTGGAGAAAGCTATAAGAAGATAGCAAAGTGTTTTCAGGTAGCCGTCTCCTCAGTTTGTAATGTAATTAAGAAATGGCAGTCAGCAGGAACGGTGGAGGTCAGTCTGAGGTCTGGAAGACCAAGAAAACTTTCAGGGAGAACTGCTCACAGGGTTGCTAGAAAGGCAAATTAAACCCCAGCACGACTGCAAAAGTCCTTCAGGAAGATTTAGTCGACTCTGCAGTGGTGGTGAACTGCTCTACTGTGCAGCCACATCTGCACAATATGACCTTCATGCAAGAGTCATCAGAGGAAAACCTTCCTGCATCCCCACCACAAAATTCACCATCAGAAGTTTGCAGAGGAACATCCAAACAAGGCTGATGCATTTTGGAAACAAGTCCTGTGGACTGATGAAGTTAGAATAGAACATTTCGGCTGCAATCATCATGAGTTTGGAGAAAAACGGGTGCAGAATTTCATGAGAAGAGCAGCTCTTCAACTGTTGAGCACGAGGTGGATCGATCATGCTTTGGACTTGTGTTGCAGGCAGTGGCACAGGGAACAAAACATGGTAGAGGGAAGAATGGGTTCAATTTAATATCAGAAAATTCTGTCCATCTGTAACAAAAAAAAAAGCTGAAGATTAAAAGAGGATGGTTTCTACACCAGGATAATGACTCAAAACACACCTCAAAATCGACAATGGGCTACCTCAAGGTGAAGGTTTTGCCATGGCCCTCACAGTCTCCTGACCTAAACATTACTGAAAATCTGTGGATAGACCTCAAAAGAGCGGTGCATGAAAGACAGCCCAAGAATCTCACAGAGCTAGAAGCATTTGAATGGTTGAAAATCCCCCAAACAAGAACTGAAAGACTCCAGAAAACCTTTACGGGTTGTGATATGTGCCAAAGAGGGAGTTAGGAAGTATTGACCATGCAGGGCGCCCAAAGACAGACGTTTCCCTCAAGAGATGGTGGAGACCAAAACAGAGCTATAGGAAGAGTGGATATTGGACTATTGGACTGATTTAATAGTCCCTCAGCAATGCCCCCCATTACTATACTCAACAACGCTGTGTCTGCTGTGGAAACCTTTAGGTTTCTGGAATCCACTAAATTAAAGGGGGCATCCAACATAGACTCCATCATCAAGAAGACCCAGCAGATGTACTTCCTGAAGCAGCTCACGAAGTTCAACCTGCCTGAGGAGCTACTGATCCAGTTCGACACTGCGACCGTCCAGTCCCTGTTCATCCGTCGCTGTCTGCTTTGAAATGGCCACCGAACAGGACACGAACGGACAGTTTGGACTGCAGAGAAAATCACTGGTGTCAACCTGCCCTCCATTCAGGACTCACACACCTCCAGAGTCAGAAAACAGGCTGGAAACGTCAGTGCAGGGCCGCGTCACCCTGGACAGAATTGGCTCCATCTTCTCCCCACTGGTAGGCGCTCCAGAGCTCTGTAGATTTTATATCTAATAAAGCTTGTTTATATTGAGAATAGGTAATTGATAATGATGCTGATGATTTCATGTAGTATGGATTGCCATTGTTCTTAATGTTTGGAATTATCTATATATTATCTTTTTTTGTCTATGGGTAGGAGGACAGGGAAAGATGAAAGGGGGCTGACGGAGTGGAAATAAGGTACAGTAGGGGGGCGAAAGAAGACAAATAAGTGAAGGAGGACAGAGGGCGAGGGATGGCAAGGAGCCATAGCAGGAGGAGGCATGAGGAAGGAAGAGGGATGAGAGAGAAGAAGAGGTGGAGAAAGGGTGACTGAATGAAGATGAAAGCTAGTGCTGAGGTCAGTAGAAAAATAGTTTCAAAAGCTGAGGGCAGAGACAGAGGGAAAGGGGAGAGCCGAGGGAGGATTAGTAAATATTTGATAATAAATTTGTAAGACATGAAATGTAAATCTTAAGACAAATGAAGCCTGTGCTCTTTATTTTTTTTTTTATACAGACTGTTGATCATAGATGCATTTCCCAAACTCCCAGTAAAATAGTAATTCACTTGTGAATTGTTACACAGACGTAAAACACATAAATCCAGGAAGAAGCTATTGACACAAAATGAAAATGACTCTACAACCAAAGAATACAGACCAAGGATTCAGAAGACAATGACTATTTAACACAACTGGGTATTGTAGAAGTGCACTGTGGAGGTGGAGAGTAGACTAGAGCAAGACTAATTTCCACTGCAGCAATGCTGACGGATGGACTAAAGGAACCTTATTTTACCCTATAAATTTTTTATTCCTAGATCCTCCAAACTATTAGCTGCTTCCCCTTTGTTCCTTTTCTCTGCTTCCCTACCTTTCTTTCTTTCCCCTCACTCAACCTCCCCTAAGCTCTCTGCTGGGATCAAACTTTTAGAATAGCTCTGACTTTGTTCTAAGTCAGCTTGTTCATAAAATTACAGGAAAAGCTTTGGCACTTCCAGCATGAACTTGCAGCCACAAAGAGCGCCATGATTAACCTCGGGCAGTCGTCGCTATCCACCTGCATGTACAGCGCATGTTGTGCTACACGCCCCAGTAAAAGCAACATGTCTGGGGTCAGTATTTAGTAGTCAGTTATTTAGCTTTAGATTTTGTCTTTTTTTTATTTAATTTATTCAAAAACACAACCAAATATACAATAATATAAGCTGCTGGACTTGAAAGCTTAAAAAGCTTGATGCTTAAGATGGCTCAGAATGTAATTTGTACTGGTACAAACAGCAGCCTCGTGTACACTCACACAGCATTGAAGGATCGCGCCTTTGATGAATTATGACTGAGCTCTGTAGAGAGAAAAGCAGTCATGAAATTAAGATGTTTCAGAAATGATAAAACCGGAGGAATGTGGGGCAGAACTTGTATCCTTTGATCTTGCAAACAGAACTATGTACCTTTACAGGTACTGAACATTCGGTCATGTTTGGAGCGATGGTAGGCTGAATCAAATATGGAGGCGATGCGCGTCATTCGACAGGCTTGATTCCAAAAAAGCTGGCACTCTTTGGCACACAGCCTTTTTCAATATGCGTTCTTCTCTGTACTTGTGTTTTTGAGAAACGTCATCAGTCTCAGTCCAAGTAGTGGTCCAATTCAAAAGTCTGCGTCTCGCCAAGTACAGTCAAATACCCGGATGTGTTCTTGCACCTCCCATTTTATTGAGGATGCATCGGGTGGTGACTTGTGTGGGCTTGGGGCAGCCAGGTATCCCAGAATGCATTGCGTAGCAACGATGGCGGAGGAGAGGACTCACAACTATAAGTTCCATCCATCCATCCATTTTCTATGCCGCTTATCCCTTTCGGGGTCGCGGGGGGCCGGAGCCTATCTCGGCTGTCAATGGGCGAGAGGTGGGGTACGCCCTGGACCGATCGCCAGCCGATTCTGCACACAACCATTAACACTCACACTCACACCTAGGGGCAATTTAGAGTCACCAATCAACCTAATGAGCATGTTTTTGGTCTGTGGGAGGAAGCCGGAGTGCCCGGAGAGAACCCACGCATGCACGGGAAGAACATGCAAACTTCACACAGAAAGGCCCGACCCGGGAATCGAACCTGCGACTTTCTTGCTGTGAGGCACGCGCACTACCTGCTGCGCCACCGTGCAGCCCAACTATAAGTTCCAAGTTTCGAAATACTACTGTTTTAGTAGTACAGAAGGTGGTTTTAAGATTATTTTATGTGGGGAAGTGGATGTTAAAACTTAAAATCTGTGGTCGATTCATCACGATAGGGCATGGTTTAAAATTTGCTCCAAAGTTTTTGGAGATGTGTCGTCCTGCTAACGTCATCAAGTACACTGCCGTCCCCTTTGCAGAATGACAGTCCTGCGTCTTCCCGTCCTGGAGAGACTGTACTCCCAGGTCGAACTTGCTAAGTCCGAACTGCCAAGTTCTAAGTCCGAACTTGGCGTACTTGCTATTGCGAAACGGTCACTGTCTTTGGAGACATGGTGATTCTTTGGCGTTATTGTAGGCAGTAGGTGACATGAGGGGGGATGCCATCCACCGGCCACCCTCCCACTGTCTCCTTGTAGCAGAGAGAGACTACAGGACTATGGGGATTGTTTATTTGAATATGTTGGTGTAGTCTGCCTGACTCACTGATCCTTTATCTGACTGAGGTTTATGCAATTTAGAATCTATAGCCTCAACCATGGCTCTGACATGTCAGCAGCCTAACTACTGTGTATTGATGAATCCATGGTGTCGAAGTAGCAGGCAGAGTCATAATTGTGCCTTTTTCTCTCAGTTCCACCCTTCTGTCACTTCCATCTTGGATCTATAATACTCCCTAAACCACCGTACTCTATAGAGAAGTCTCACCTTCATGATCAAAGTCATCACCAGCTGACTGTAGGTAATGCAGTGTGTGTATTTATCCTCTGCAGGTCTGGTCTGTTTGAGGTCCACAAGCTTCACAACCCCTGCGAGGAGGAGTCTTAAGAAAACACAGAACACACACTAAAATAGCTCGTTTCCTTCTTGTTTGATTCGAGATAATCCAGCAGGACAAAGCTTTTATTTTCAAAGGCTTGGAACACACCTAATGCCCCCAAAGACACACTGTTGTGCTTTCAAATGTAGAACTGTGTAGAAGTTATGCTCCCCTTCTGCCTGTGCATTTCTCAGTATCCCCTGGATCATACTTGTGCTGTGTGATTGATGTGTTTTTTGTTTCATCTTCCCATTGATAAACTGGTGCATGCATTATTGGGATCGCTTGATGCTTAATAGAGCTGTTCAGGTTGAGCTGGGACGAGGAAACCTTTGCTTTGCCACCTGGTTTGTATTTGTTGTTGGAGGTTTTTATTGTTCTTGCTGCTGCAGCGAGATTATTCTTCCCCCCGGTAACAATAAGAGAGGGAGTCGGTGTGCCGTGATGTCTTCATCACGGTTTCCCTGCTGCGTCCTGAAAAATTTTCAGGTTCTGCTTAAGTGTGACACTGACAATGGAGAACAACTGTACGCCTTCTGTATTTGATTAAAAAAACAGCCCCCTGCACTGTGTATATATCATACCCTGGTGATGATGAATACATGTCTTCTTCTCTTCTCCCTCTGACAACTGAAGATCTATTCACGGCTGCTCCACTGAAGAGACGGGAGAGCCGGAGAGCGTGTGGGTTTGTGGATGTGTGTCACTCACTTCCATTGCTTTATTCCATCAGTGGGAATTGGATTTGACAAAGTCGAGCTCAATATTAATGTGATCACAGGAGGATTTTGCTGCTGCCAAGATTTCTTCTCCCTTCAGCTTAGAGTAGAGTCTAGTGTTTATCTAGCTAAGTTAATGATGTAGGGCCGTGATTCATGACTTGTATTAACTCACCCAGTTAGACGAAAGTTTCACTGTTACATAATCTTAATGAACACATACAACAAACCCTACTTTCTTACTAATTTCTCTTTCTCTCGACGCTCCTTTTATTATGTATTCTTTGCTCTCTCCACATGGTTTCTTCATAGCCGTTTGTCACCTGCCCCCTCTTGCCTTGCATCACAATATCCATCCATCCGCCCCCCCTTATCGCTTCCTCTGTCACCCTTGAATTGACTGGCCTCACTCTTCCTCTTCTGGATGATTGGGAGAATAGCTTTAATGAGCTGCAGAAGAGTTTGACGTTGAGCTCTCCTCCTCGTCACCTCCTTTATTGTTAACAACATCGGCGCTCGCTTTGTGGAGCCTCCCGCTCTGTGCTGCTCTTCAAGCTGTGAGTGTCAGCTGTTATCCCATCAGCCCCTGTTGCTTCTTCTGCCTCGTTCTTCTCTGTCCATGTGGCTGTCTCTCTCTCTCGCTCGCTCGCTCTCGCTGTCTGTTTTCTGGCTGTCTGACTGAGCCCTCCCTCCCACCCGCCATCAGAAGCCCCTCTTTGATTAACTCTGATCGCCAAAATGGCCACCAGAGACTGAAGCTGTGACACAGTGGTGTCGAGTTTAAGTTGAGAACTGCATCAGCTTGAAATGAAACAAATGTCATCGCTTGAAAACTCAAAAATCCCATCACAGGGTTACGTTTAGGTGTCAAGTTAGTTACGCCGTCTTGGCTCATCCATTCTCACGTTCTCTGCCCTCTCCCCCCAGGTTGCGGAGGAATCCACCTGCAGGACTCCTCTGATCTTTGTCCTGTCTCCTGGGGTGGACCCCACAGGAGCCCTGCTGCAGCTGGCTGAGGCCTCTGGCATGAGCAAACACTTCCATGCTCTCTCTGTGGGCCAGGGACAGGCCCCCATTGTGAAGAGCATGATAAAGAACCGTAGGACACCATCTTTGCTCTGTCTTACTGCTCTCCTGTCCCTGATTTGTTCTGCCGCTTCGCAGTGTTATTTCTTTCTCCCGCAAGTGTTTCTTTTAGGCTCAAGTGTCATTTGTGCTTGACAAAGTGCACAAAATACTTGATGAATATTTGATTGATTTGGTTTATTCAGATGAATCTTTCACTCTGCTCATCGACCCACTGTTCCCCTGCTCTCTCATGCTCATCAGCATGATTTGCAGCTATTTATTATACCAGTGGAGGCCTGACTGTCAGTTTCTATGGTTTGTTGCTTTTCAGACACGCCTCTCTGTAACTAGGGAAATGTCACTGTTATACATCAAGCAATTTGTTTGTTTGAGGAAGTCGATTTTTATTGTCTTTCCTTTGATTCATTTTCATCCTTCCCTGTCCTCACTCTTCTTTACCAGCGTACAGCAGCCATAAAGATGTGGGTACAAGTGGCACACAACCAACTTCTGCTACCTTAAAGGAATCTAATTTACTTACAGAGCTATGATTCTAAATAAATGGTTTTATACGACATTGACAAAGTTGGGGTTTGATCGTCCCACTGAAACCACACATTACGGCCAGTTCCTCACTGTTTAATGCCAATGCAGGTGCAACAATCCATGACCTGTGCAGCAGCCCTGCTGAGACCGCTACTCTGTATAATACACTGCACATTATGAACTTAATTGATTCATTAGGTTGCTCGTTAAGCTTGGATACAGTCATAGCCAGCGCTGACTGAAGATAAAGCACCTCATTTTACTCAAAAACATGCATGAAAATAGGCAGGTATGGTGGCCCTGTGGTTCAGACGTATGCTACCTTTGTTGCATGTCGTACCTTTCTCTCACTACCCATGTTTCCTGTGTGTATTTTCCACCTGTTGTTCATGAGGTATGTGCATATTAGACGCCATTTCAGCACAGGGAGCTGTCCCTACTAAGACCCCTCACTGCTGTTTCTCCTGGACGCCTGAGTATGACAAGCTAGTAGAGAAGCCCCAGCTCTTCACACGTGTCCACAAACCATTATCATAAGACTTAAGGCCCAAAGTATAACACCATATGAACATAGTGTGTGAAGTACAGAAAAGCGTTCCCAAACAAAGCTCCAGCATCCTCCTAGAAAGACATTTCTGCTTCTGGGCTGGAACACTTTATATTGGCTTCAGTGATTCTGACTTTGAGGTCAGGGCCTCATCTAACACTGAAGGAAACAGTGACAGCTATTGGCATGTCTGCCATCAGATGGACTGCCATCAGTGCAGCGAGGATGGTGGTGAAAACTGCGGCGATGACTATGATGAGGTTGAGCAGAATTTATTCATGGCTGATGCGTTCTTTGTCAGTAACGTGCTCTAAAACACAAATATAGACGTAAAGGTGCCATATCTAAGAATTGGCCAAATTCATACTACAAATAAATTGGAGGTCACCAGAAAGTTGTCCACCCCCGTCGCAACAAACAATGAGCTGCATAGTACAGACCCAACCTCAACGTTAACAGCTGTTTGTGTAGATGAAACATTGAGTTCAGCATCAAAGTTCGCCCCCGTTACTCACTAAGAGCTGTCACCAGCGCATGTAAAGTAGCATAACACGGTATTGGTTAGCGTGCAAGCTACTGTGGCTATTTCTGCAACACAATACTTTGCAATAACGTCAAAACTGTTATTTCTAATTTTCGTTAATTTTCAGCTAAAATTCTTACATGTAGATCCTTGAGCTCAGTCAGAAAGGTCTTTTTTTCCCCCGTCAGAGTGAGGGCCAGTTAGAGCAATGAACAACGACAGTCTAGTTCACATGAATAAGACTGAATCCTGTGCATGGCCCATTCTGTCTACTTCATGCAGCAAGGAATTTTTTACCTGCCCTTGGTCTGTGTCTTTAATTTCAAAGTCAGTCTGTTAAGATCATCGTCTTGATGCCCTCCCCCCCAGGCTGCTGAGTCTGTACCTGGATGAGTATGAGGAGTTTCCCTGGGATGCACTGAAGTACCTCATTGCTGGGGTCAGATATGGAGGTCATGTCACAGACGACTGGGACATACGTCAGTGATTGCTTCTGCGATGCTGCCATGAACCCTCTTCAGGTGAGACACTGTAGCACACACACATCGCTTCAAGTCAGCAAACATGGGCGAACCACTGTATGCACCATCGGATATGAAGAAATGATGAGCCGCGCCTTCAGACTCGAGCTGTGCTGCAATATAAAGACCCAGTATTAAGGTGCTGTATTTAAATTGCTGTCCTTTAAATAAGAAGGATGTATTAATATCCAAATGCACGCAGTCCACTGACAGAAAAACACATTAGTTTCCGAGGAAGCGCACTGCGGCTGCACTCAGCTGACAGAGGCCACCTCAGCTACCTGCTGATGCTCCCCCTGCTCACAGAGTGCCAGCACCACCAAGTGGACACTCAGATTATTACAGCCTAGGAAATAAAGACACAGTGCCACCCTGATGAACACTGACAGGAACACTTAGTCCTTGCTTTTTTTCATTTAATCACTTACACAAATGCACACAGGCATCCGTGTCCACTCACTTCATTTCTAACCAACCATTCTCAAAAGACTTAAGGCTGGGGCATGCTGGTGGTGGAGCAGATAAAGTGCCATTTCTTATTTACAAAAAGCCAGATTGAAGTCTTCAGGATTTTCCTGTTGACACTTGATCCAGCTGTCACGACATGATTAAGGTATATGAATAGCTCGGCTCCTAAAAACACTAAAACCACCTCATAATGCACACCATAATAGGTAGATGGAACCATGGTAACTAGTTATTCCTTTGGCATTTTTGTCATATTCTAATTGAGCTGTATTGTGTAGTTTTACTAGGGTACCTGGATCCAACATATATTAGGCTCATACTTTTAGTCTTATGACAGTATTTAATGTGTGTGGTTGTCTGTACTCGGGTGGGGATTTACTATCTTTTGCATTTGTGTTTTAAAGTCTGAACTTGTGCGTCTCATGAATGGGTAATGAAGAGGGCGCGGTGAATATCAAATTGCAATTTTGCAAGTTGAAGTTTGAGAGTTGTCTGTGGGGATGTGTCCCACGTGCCGTCAAGGAAGATGATAAATATGTGAATGTGTCTGTGTGTTTGTGTGTGTGCGTGTGTGCTGGGCAAAGTGATGAGAAGCTTAGTGGTGATGTCATTGGAGACCTGTGTATCAACACTGTGGGAGAAGGTACCAGACCCTCACTGCACACACACGCACACACACACATGCATTTTCCAAACCAAGCTCTTTCAAGGCTCCTGCTTCTCTGCTTTTTATTCATTCTTTTTCCAAACCACATCATGTAATTCTCAACTTCTCATGCTGATGCACTCCTTTGCTTGCTGCCTTCCTTTTTTTCTAACTTCATAAAGTGAGCAGACACGGGCTAGAATGAAGAAGTGCTGAGATCAATATTATTGACACAGGTTGGAGAATGAATAGTCTCGGATAAAACGAGACCAAAAAAAAAAAAGCCAATGCTGCGTCAGGATGAAACGTATGGAGAAACACTGCTTCTTTTCATCCTCACGACGCCGCCCACCTGCTCACACACACTTTATTTAAGCACGACAGACAGCATTGTGCCTCTGTTTAACACTCAGCTGTACAGTATGCTGCTCCTAGATATTCAGGACTCTTGTGTATTGATCTTTGTGATTGTGATCTGATCAACACTGATCTGCTCTCCTCAGCCAGTCAAACAGCTGCAGGCCTGTGTCTGTACTGACTCACTGGTCTGTTATTAAAGGTGTATTTATCCATCACTCTGCCTGACTGCACAGACACACACTTATTGTTCTCCTCTTTCTAACCACACACACACACACACACACACACACACACACACACACACGCGCGCACACTGTGATGGGACTCTGGCAGCATTCCAGCTGTAATTCTGTCCGAACACTCTACTCTGGCTTCATTATCACTGGACCTCTCTTTACTGTGGGGCAAGAACACAGGGTGCTGTCGGCCCGGGTCAAGGGGCTGGAAAAGACTCTGGCTACAAGTGTGTGTATCTTTGTGTGTGTGTGTGTGTGTGTGTGTGTGTGTGTGTGTGTGTGTGTGTGTGTGTGGTGTGTATGAGTCAGTGGAATGTGTGTGTCTGTGTGTTGGGGGGGTGAGTGAGCAGGGGTCATTCAGGGCAGTGCATGTTTATCTTCAACTGTCTGATTCTGTCCTCATTATGGGCTGTGCATGAAAGCATGTATGCAGATGCATGTATATGTGTGCGTGCATGTGTGTGTGTGCGTGTGTGTGTGCGTGCATGTATTTGTGGGTAGCGGTTCATCAGGTGGAGCATACCTTGGCCCTCGGTGGCTGAACAAAGCCAGCGTCTGTGGACTAATCGCAGTGTAATAAGCAAAGTAAACCTTCCAAGGCTGCTCCACTTTCCTAAAAAGACCCTGAGCTCATTGTGCTCAGGCCAGTGGCTTATTACAGCTAGATGTACTGTATGTGCATCTGTGTGTGCTTGCGTGTGTGTGTCTTTCTTTTTATAGGAGTATTGGACAGCTATTAGGGCTGCTGCCTCCAGCTGAGCTTCTCTGTTCCTGTGACCACTTGGAAACTAGACAACTCTCTGTTTCTCCCTCTTTTTAAATTCTTTCTAATTGTGCCTCTCATCTATCCTCCGATCGTTTCTCATTTTGCTAAGTGATGCGGTGTATCTTTGGTCTTATCTGGTCTAAGCAGCAACAACAGCCCCTCATAGACTCTCTGTCCTGCTTATTTATCCCTTCATCCCTCTCTTCTCCGCCCCTCCTTGGCATGGCAGCCTGTCATTAGTTCTGAGCTCACCGACTGATGGCTTTAATTTTGGCCTGCCTGCCTCTCAGTCTCTGGACATTTTGTATCTGGTTTCTGCGCAAGGCTCTGCTACGTGTCTGTGTGCTTCTATGTGTTCAGTGGTTATATGGCATAAGCACTAGAGATGACTGTTGCATGCAGAGGTGCTTTCATCACTCCATTGGAGTACTCCTCAGATGTATGCATGAGTTTGCATCTAATACGTTCATGGATCTGGACCTCAGTCCAGGCTGCACATCTATTCATGCGTCAGCGCCTCTATTCTACTCTCAAAGCATCATTTTCTCATTGTATGGCAGGCATCATTGACCAGGCAAAGAGTTTGCTTGCTGGGCAGGCAATTCACTGCCAGCACTTCATGTCAACAGACACAATTCTGTTAGCATTAATTTTCGATATCTGAACCACAGAGGAATATTTTCATTAGATGAAAATTACATCCATCCTCGGATTGACACATGCAGATACACAGACAGTGGCGCACAGTAAGAAACACACACACATGCAAACAATTGAGTTAATCAAGGTGAGGTAAAGGATATTATTATGCTAATACACATTTCCCCCAAGCTGAAAGAAGAGGACAGAGGGAGGGAGCGACTGAAGGAGAAATGAACCTATTCAAACAAATGAATGCTAATGAAGCTTCGCAGACAAGACGTTTGGAGTCGGTCAGCGTTGTGAGAGAGAAGGCCCGGACTTCCCCGCTGGAAAAAACTCCTGAAAAGGACGGAGAGGAAAATTTCGAAGGACCCTGGAGAAAGTGAGCCGGGAGGAAGAATGGTCCAGTAATGAGAGAGGGGAACCAGAGAGGGGGGGGCCTGAGTTCAAGGTTGTATTCAGACGTAAGGATTGTCCCCTGAAAGACCGAACACAGACTTCCTCAGGGTTTAAGAGCCTCTTTATCAGACCCAGGTCTGTGTGTGTGTGTGTGTGTGTGTGTGTGTGTGTGTGTGTGTGTGTGTGTGTGTGTGTGTGTGTGTGTGTGTGTGTGTGTGTGTGTGTCTGTGTGATCATAAGTGAATAAGATGAATAGTGTATGAATACTGTATGTTTTGTGGCTAATAAGTGCCATAATGATACAAATATGCATTTTTTTTAGCACTTTGTTACCAGTTGGATGTCTCTTTTTACTTTTTTCTTTCCCAGTCCATGGAAATATTAAGTTCTTTCAGTCACTGGAAGCCCATTTCTCCCGCCTGCTTCCCGTTTAAAACTAAAACCAGTTTATCGAAAAATGACTCATTTTTAAAAGACGGTGTGAACATTTAGTAAATGTCAGTGATTCAGTCAGAGTCAGTGAGTTACAAACATTTTCAAATGACAGACCTCTTAAAACCAGATTTCCTGCAGACCTGGAGACCCCTGTTAGCAGATGCTGTCTGTAACTTCAGTAACAAAAACACACATACTGTCTGACTACTGAATGCTGATGTTCAACAAATCTACAGTTTGCTGGCAGACCTGCTGACATCATGCAACCCTCGGGGCCAAATTCATCTGTTTTGGAGCTACATGATGGATTTAGCTTGTGCTTTAATTTGTGAACTAACCCAATTTTACCCAATGTGCTCTAGTTTTCAGTTTTTCGGGAAATGACAGCAACCTTACGTAACATTTGATTCCTTAACTGACTCCTGGCTCTCAGTTACTGCCTTCTTTACTCTTGAACCTAATGGGAACGACGCACCAACATGACATGAAATAGATCCATTGAATGGTTAATAATAGAATTATTGGACAGTGAGTTTGGGGAGGGGGGAGTCATTCGTGGTCAGATGAAGCAGAGTCTGTGTTCCAACAGAGTAAATGCTCTGTTGGCTCTGACTGCAGTGGGCTGATCCTCAATGAGAAATGCTTATTACTAACAATATTTTGGGGTCGCCATGGAAGCCTACGATGAGAAGTTAGAGCACTGCAGCTGCTGTTTTATTATGGACACCTACAGGCTACTTTTTCTCAGGCTGTTTACTGGATGCATCCTTCAGAGGAGGAAATGAGCTGCTGATCATTAAGCTCATCATTTCGAAAGGCGATACGACTGCAGAGATCAGTGATGAGTCTATCCGTCATGCTTTGCCCATGGGTGAATACATTTTCTCAGCCTGGGCTGTGATCTATCTGAGTGTACGGTGCTCCCCGTGTCGACTTTTGCACCCAAGCGCGTTATGAATGTTGGATGGGGGCTTCATGTTTTGTTTTTTTGGGGGGGAGAGGGCTGCGTCATCAGTGGCTGGAGAAGGAGATGGACAGCTTTGCAGATTTTCCACTATTACGCTGTTTTTTAGCAGTGAGAGTCAGCACATTTTTGGATTGTACATAAAAGGTCAGATCAGCTCTTAGTTTATCAGAAGCAGAGCAGAAACACTGCAGCCATAAAGTAATACTGTGTTGTTTCTTGATTTGAACATTAAACAGTATTTCAAGTCACTGCAATTAAACAAACGGCTGCAAAACTTAACCACAGTATTGTTTTTTTGCCTTTGTTTTCTCCAAGATGGAAGGTAAGTCTGGAGTTACTGATAACGCAAATTATAAAGTTTTCCATATCCTCAATATATACAGTACTTGGGCTATAGCTAAATATAGAATATCTAACTTTAATATGTAAATGAATGAAATGGTTGTTGGGTGTTGTGAGAAGAATGTCTCATTTATCAATCACAATGTGCAGTTTGTTTGTTTGTTTTCTTTCTTTCTTTCCTTGTGTCCCGCCAGCACTTTAGTCATTCAGCCACTGGATGGCGACCCAGGACAGCTATGGTTTGGTTTTGGTTTAGATTGACAGACAGCAGAAAGAAAAATGTCAGAGCAAAGTTCTGCAGAGCGATGGTGACTTTCACATTCAACAGATTTTGACAGAAGTTAACATCCAGCAGAAGTCAACGGAAGACAGTCTGGAGACCAAGAGGACCCAGAGCGTCCACAGGTGAAAGAGGAATGGGGGGGACTCGGCAGCAGACAGTGAGAGCAGCTTGAGCTGAAGCAGGTGACTGATACCTTTAAGTTCACAGTCAAGATCAGACTCTTTACTTGATCAACGAAACTCAAGAGTGTGGTAGAAGAGAAGCCTCTGAGCTATCTTGTAGTTTGGAGCTCAGTGGTATCAGAAGCAAAGGGCAACCATCTGCTCCTTTCTCACATCTCTCATGTAGCTGAGGGCCAAGATCAGGAAGGAAGCAAGCACGGAGACTCAGGATCAGCGGAGAAAAGCAAAAGTCATGCCAAGGATGTATGCAACCCTGGCTTAGCAGAGATTCACTGTAATGCTGACACATGGAGAATCCATACAGATGATCATAATCCTCCAAATCTTTGAAACGATTGTTGCACAGTGAGTGCTTACTTCCTTCCTCTTCAGTTATATGAGTGACGTGAACTCTGATGTTGAAGCTGAGAAACTCCCTCTTGTGGTGATGGTTCACTGAATGTTGTGCTGGTGATAGCCATGGCCGCAGCAATTACATTTTGGGGCTGTCTGTCCGTCCATCCATCCCATTCGCATGAATGTGATGGCAAAATCTTGAGGGAATTTCTTCAAATTTGGTAAAAACATTCACTTGGACTCAGAGAAGAACTGATGATCAAAGGTCAAGATCGCTGTGACCTCGCAAACACATTTTTGATCATATCTCAACAATTCATACGCAAATTATGACAAAAGTTTGCACAAATGTCTTGTGGGATAGAATTAAGAACTGATGAAATTTTACATCCAAAAAGTTCAACCTCACTATGACATCATAATGTTCTGCAAAAACTCTTTTCTGGCCATTTTTCAACATCATAACTCAGGAACAGAAGAAGAGATTGTGAGCATATTTCACATTTGGTCAGAATTGGTGACACTAATCTTGGGTGTCCACCATGAAACTGGGGTGTTTGCACAGATCTTGTGTTCTGCTGGGGTGAAGATGTGTGGGAAGCATCCACGTTTTAGAATTTGTAGCATCTTTGCAGCAACATCCATATGTGAAGCATTGTAGTTCACCACAAGCTCACTGGTTGTGCTGACAGTCAGCTTTAGGTGATTGTCGTTGCACCATGTGCTCTTGCAGTTTACCAGCTAGACGTAAAGTGAAAGTGGAATTGATCAGTGGAGCTACCTCATATTCAGAATTGGCTTTGGCAAAGTATGTTCTGATTCTGGTTCTGGTTCTGATTCTATGTGTACAGGTGAGGAATCTGACTCTGGTTTTTCATTGATCTCCATGTACTAGGCACAGGAATAGATAGAGCTAAGAACAAGGACAACAAACAAACAACTGAACAAATAAAGGTAAGAATGGTAGAGAATAAAGAATGCTCAGAGCTGTAAAGTGCACTCAAATGTGAAAAAGATCCACCAACATGAATAAAAAGTCTAAATACAAGTCATTCAGATGTTGTAAAGAATACAAATAGTGCAAAGACATACATAATGAATGAGTACACGTACATGGAGTGGATTATTATGCACAGGATATGCATGTAAATGTAAATACATTATGTATAGCTTTATAGCATGCAAGAGTTGACTGACTGCATATACATGTTAACAACTGCATTTCAAACTGAAAAAAAAAAAATTCATATTCATTTTTCAATATTCATCCTAGATTTCCTGGTCGTACATTCATGTGATGAAACAACACTCAAAAATATTTTAATGAAAGTTTGATGTGACTGAGATTGGATTTGCATTAAAAAAAAAAACTAACCTTCATATGAAAGTGTTGATCAGAGGTGGTGTGAAAATACTATTCTGGTCTAAAGAAGTCGCTCATAGCAGCTTGGCTCTGTATGTCAGGTCTGTCTACACAACAGCAACATGATATATGAGACACTGTACCTGTTATATGTGCTAATATGGATGCACCCATCTCATGTTTTCTCCCTGATGCAATTTCAACAGCTAAACTCAGGTTTTTGGCTGATGCAGACCAATCAAATACAAGTGCTCTTTTTAAAAACATTATTCACAAGGACAAGAGTTAAGTGAGGCTGGACGATACAACACACCCCTCATTCTGAAAGTTATTATTCTACATTTCTTCCAAAGCTTGATATTCATACATTTATTTCCCTCAACAGGTTTGACTGTGGAGCTTCTGTCCAAGGCCAAATTGAGTGTGGTGACATGGCTGATGGGTCCTGTGATGTGTCAGATATGTTGCCATGATGAATGATGAACACTGATACAACAGCCAAAATGTATACATCATAAAAGAAATAAAGTTTGTTCTAGGATATAAAATGGAATGACACATCCTGCCATGACTCTAATGGGAATAAGATACAGAACAAAAATGCCAGTTCAGATATTTTAGAATGAAATAGTTTAGTCAACAATTTCTTAATCAATATTTAATATTAAATTTTAATGAATGGACTCTGGTCCAGGTTATCGGAGACCTTTTTCAGAAGCAGAAGTGTCAGATCGCTCTTCCAAGTGATTTCAAGAACTAGACCAAAGGACAAATTACTCAATGATTTAAAAATTGATTCTCAACAATCTGGAAACCCCAAAACATGCCTATAGACCATAAAAATGGCTCATTTCTAATATATTACCAATTTCTAAATTATTTTTTCACATTCAAAAGCCATAATTTACAATTTATTACCCCTTGTAATTATACAGAAGAACCTATTTATTTGTGCATTGCATTTACCATCATTTGTATGATCATGTCAATGGAGGCGAGGTCAGGAACAAGTTCTGTTGACAGACCACGTGTGTGAATGTGTATATTTACATGTAGGGCAGCTGTCGGTGTCGTATCATCGAAAGTAAACTAAACACGTACCCCCGGATGTATAAATGTGCTTTAACACTGTGGAAACGTCCGTAATGCCTCGTGTGTCAGCTGTGCATCACAATCCACGCGCTCCAGTTTATCGCCCTCGTGAGCGAGCTCGTATCGGACCCTCGCCCTCTCCGGGGTTACCCAGGCAACCTAACGTTTCTATGGAGACATGCACACTCAGCTACAGGTTTGACTGAAGGGATGGTGAGTTCACGGAACATTTAAAGAAGCTTTCACAAAGAATGACTTTTCCTAATTCATTTTAACTTTATGTAGTTGTTGGAGCAGACCAGTAAAAGGCTGGAATAGGTCGTCCAGTAGTTAAGGTCGTTTGGGCTAAAGGGCTGCGGTAGTTACATGAGAGCTAAATAGATTGCTAGCTAAAAGTTGCTAGCTGGCTAACACTACATGTTTAAAGTTTGTGTGTAAAGAGCTTGCACACCGTTCATTGCACTGTCAGTCACGTGCACAACTGTTGGGCAACGGCCACTTTTTACGTAGTTTTAACGTTGTCCAAATTCGATTAAAAGCTTGATTTATTCTATTAGATAAACAAAATACATGCGCTTGGAAAGCTACTCATATCAGAATAAGATAAACGATGTAAGTATTGATTTGAAAATACCTCCTTTCTCACTGCGATTATAGCCAATTTATACTCTTTTTAACAGCAAGCAACAGGAGAGTTAACGTCGAAGTTTAAAATGATGAATTGTCTCAATATGTCTCAGCATTTCAGTGTGTGTCTGTGTGCTGACTTGCTTCAGTAACCGCAGAGAAAGAAGTGAAGATGAAGATAGAAGCTCTGAGGGAAATGGAAGAGGATTATTCTAAGACCATCCGCCTGGTAAAGCTGATTGATTGTAATGTCTTACTTTTCCTCAATTACCATTCCATTATATCAATAAATAACTATCCATCTCTCCTTCTCTCACTCCTTTTCTCCTTGGGCCCCTCCTTTCATCTCTCCATCCACTCGCAGTTGTTTATCCGGTGTGTGGCTCTTCCTGGTGTAACTGAAGAGTTGTGGACAGAGGAGAATGAGAAGGCTTTGGATCAGTTTATTGTAGACACCTCTATCACAACCATGGTGGTCTACGTGGACACTGAAGCCAGGCTCCAGGTGGAGTACTCCATGCCCTTGCCGGTACAGCACGCTTTCCTCTCCATTTTAATCCTTAAATCCTAATTTTGTTGCTAATTTTGATGCACAAGTACTTTTATGGTCATGTTTGAGAAAGGGCTTTGAATGCCCCTTTTTCACACTCCAAAAAAAGCATCCATCTTCTTCACCACCACACCTGAAAATTCCTTCAGGTGGTAGCGCAGCTGTGCTATTTCATCCGCATGCCAGGAGCCATAATCACAGCAGAGACGTTTGATGCGGCCATACAGTTTGGCACAGTGCGGGGAAACACTGCCAAGAGGCTGCTTCATGACATGACCTGTTTGCATGCCCCCCCAATTGCCCTCAGCACCTACAGGGAGAGGAGCATAAAGGACAAATATACCAACAGTATGCACTGCTTCCTTGCCAGCTTGACAGGTGGGTGCGTCAATGAAAAGAGCGTGAGACAGTTCACCGTTAAACACTACACAAGGTAGTAGTTATACAAAATGTGTGGGCACCTGCAAAGGTGTCTTTGCCTTTCTCACCATAATTTCTTACTGAGACTTTTATATACTTTCATTGTTGAACAGATGATGTATATAAGGAGATGGTTAACACAGTTCTATACATCCCAATGGAAGGCCTACAGTGCAGCCCTGAGGAGGCCAGCAAGGACAAGAAGCTGGTGCAGAGAATGGAGAGTAAGCCAGACGAGCTCTGTATGTGTGGGGGCAGTCAGGGTGCTCTTTTCTGTCTGTCTCTATCGATCTCTGTGGAGTCTTTGTCTCACAAATTTTTGTTCGAAACATTGTCCAAACTGCAGCATTTCCTTTCAGTCTTACACTCATTAGAGAGTTTTTATTGAATAAGGCTCAGGGCCCCTAACCTCTCACCTGCATCAACTTGTTCATTGTTTTTTTTATTCCACTCTTTATCCACCCATTATATTCCTTTTTTTAATTTATCTCTAAAAACCTTCCTCCTGTCAAATCCATGCTTTTGTGCTCCTTTGCTCCCTCCATCCCTGTTTTTTTTCTTCTGACTTCTTCTCTCTGACTCTCCCTATGCCTACTTCCCTTTTCTTTCTCTCACTTGTTCTTCCTGTTTTTAGCTGTCATGATCCACTGGACTGATCAGATTAAGGAGCTGCTGAATGATGAAGAAATAATGATGACCGACAACTGTGGCCCGCTGCAGGAGATAGCCTTCTGGAAGAGTCGCTCTGCCAAACTGTTGGACATCAGCCAGCAGCTAAAAAAGCCAGCGGTCAGGCACATCCAGAGCATCCTGCACCTCTCCAATTCTCTCTATGAACAACGCTTCTGCAAACTGGCCAAGGAAATACAGGTACAGCAAGTCTGCAAATTTGAAGTCTAAAATAATCTCTTAGAAAATACATTTAATGTCATACTTTAGATGAAAGAACAATTCCGCTCTGCTTCGTGGAGAATACGCACCTGGGTTTATTTTTGACGGATGCTACGTCAAGCTGCACAGAGAAGATAGAGGCAGCCAGGAAGTCAGACACAAGAATGGAATAGACAGTCTGGTCAATTTTCAATATAAAACACCTTCTCAGACTCCCAGTCATATATCAACAATAAACACAAAGCAGACAAAAATAGAAACCATTGAACTACATAACCTACTCCCCCATAATAGAAGCACAAACATGAAAGAAAAATGACCAAATCAGTAAAATCTGGGGAAATCAACAAAATCAGGCCTGGTTTCTGAAATGCTCCCAGAACTCAGAGAGCTTGAATCCATGTGGAGGACGGGACAAAACTGCGTTGCAGCTGGAACCCGATGGAATCTTTGGCTTACTCGTAAAGTATTGCTGGTGCTGCTCATTATTGCAACATTAGTGTATCTGTATTTACCCACAAGTACAAGTTAGAAAGTTAGAAAATGTTGACATGAAATCTTCTGTTAACTTGGCTAAAGCATGACGATAAGAATAATAAGAATAATTATTATTCTTATTATTATAAGAATGATAATAAGATTTTTGTCTGTCTTTTGTGTGTGTGTTGCCCAGGATTGCTCCCTGCAGGCCCAATCCAACCTGACGTTCCTGTCTATGCTGAAGGAGCCCTGTGCAGAACTTGCACACCTCAAGCCGAGCCAAGTTGCTCCTAAGCTGCGACACATTGTCAGTCTCATTCGCATCATCTGGGTCAACTCCGCCCACTACAACACCAGCGAGAGGATCATTGGCCTCTTCTGCAAGGTACCTGTATTTTACTAAAGCATTTGGGTAACAGGGAGTGACATACACAGACGCATCATGTAATCCATATTCATATTTTTGGTTTTGTAGAAATAACAGCTATTTTGTAGATAATTAATAGATGTGCTAATTCAGATTCCTTAACAGAGCAATCGTGTAATCCACAGATAAACCAGCAGAACAACATTTGCAGATAACCTTTGGTCCTTTAAGTTGTAGATCAGTTGGATTAGATTTTTCTCTTGTCCTGATAAGGCATCATCATTACTGGAGCCCACTCCCACTCATCCTGGTTGCTCAGACATCATTGTTACAATACCATGGGAATGAATGCACTGAATAAAAGACCCCTTCACTGTCTCCATTACCACAGCTCTTTTCATTTCAACTGAGAGCTCCACAGACCGAGGGGAAAACCTTAAATAACCTTAAATCATTATGTTGTGACCCACCATCATTTGGTGCCCTGCTGCATTTCTTGTGTTTTTCCTGTCCCTTATGTACCCCTTGATTTTGAGATTTTCTTCATCTTTTTCATCTTTGCTCTCTCACTCTCACAAACACACAGACACACACTTGTGTGCCTTTGATGTTACATAAAACGTGTGAGTGTTTGCATGTGGGTTCAGTGATTGGCAACACAAGCACTCCTGCAGTTGTGCTCCCTTCAGAGTCACTGGGGTTTCGTCAAACAGACAATGTCTTTTTTAATACCATTTACCAGTCACTGAAGGCTGCAGGGCAAGACCTTTCGACTGGGCTCTTCTGGCTAAGAGAAGAAGTAACACTACTGGGTGATTCATTGTAGTCCCTCTGTAGCTGTTGCTGTTCTTGTCTTTTGTTTACATCAGTATAACAAGCAGCCTGATATCCTTTGCCTCTTCTACATCTGTCAAGGATAAATTTAACCTTGTGTGGTTGTTTTACAAAGAAGGAGCGAAAAACAGACATGAAGTTAGGAAGACGCATTACTGCAGTGTCTTCTGCTGTGTTGCAGATGAATAACGAGATCAGCCGCCTGTGCTTCCAAAGCATCTCTCTGGACAGGGTCTTTGAGGGCTATGTGTTATCCAGCAAGCAAAACATTAACGACTGTATCCAGTGCTGCCTGTCCTGGAAGGAAATTTACCTGCACGCCTCACAGATTCACCACAAGTAGGCGAAATCTCACCTGTGTAGGGCCTCAACACATCTGGGTACCACTGAGCATGGGTTTGATTTCTGATTAATATTCACTGCTTGGTACGGGTCTCTGTTTTCACATCAGGTACTCTCCAAAAAGCTGGGACCTGGACCAAACAAGCTTTTTTGTGGTGGTTGATGCTGCCATTCAGAGGTTCAGAGACCTGCTTGAGGTGAATTTTACCCACACTCACGTACACGGAGACATTAACACTTGTACAATACATGCACACTGCAGCTGTGTAACTTATGCCGTTGAAATCCATGTCAGACCAAGCGATCACCCCTGTAAACAAATGCTGAAGCCAATGCAAGGGTTGCTTATAAGACAGACAAGATAAAACTTTATTGATCCCATACTGGGTACATTACAGAAGGAATAAAAGGGAGTGGTAGGAAAAAGAACAAATAGACAATAAAAAGTACACAAAAATCAACTCTATATATATATGTGTGTGTGTGTGTGTGTGTGTGTGTGTGTATGTGTGTGTGTACATTATATATAAAACTAAACTGAGCCTGAAATGATGGCTCAGTTTCACAATGGAACTTTTGAAATTGAGGGATTGTGGAAAATAAAATACAGTGTTTTATACTGCTGCATCATAGAAAGTATATAACACAGTAAAAGAAAAATATGTAGCACAGTAAAAAATTTAGAAGCAAAGTAAAAAATACATAATATTGCACAAGATAGTTGCACAGCTGTAATGGATATTAGTAAATGTTAACATAAATAACGTATTATTTCTTATTTGAGTTGTTGTTTTCACATGATTTCTCTCAGATATGTGATTGCCAGTATCAGTTTGCCCGCTGGGAAGATGGTCAGCAGAGGGCCCTGCCATGCTTCAGCAGTTGCCAAGGACCAGAGTTCACCCGCTCCCTCCTCGAGATAGAAGGAAACTTCCACTGTGGTCTAAAGACACTACGCTCTGTTCAGAAGAGCATCCTTGATGTCAGGAACACCACATGGTGCCAGGATTTCAGCAGGTGGGTCTGTTACTCATTTACACATTCAAACTAAGACTAAACCCCAAAGTTTGAATTAAAATATTGATTAATTGTCATGATACAATCAATACAATTTTCATTAAAGCATCCACCAATTCCTGAAAATGTATCAGCTGCTCTGATGTAATCTGTGCATCCTCACTATCTCAATACGTGCTATGCAGGATTTTTAACTACTCTTTGACATAAGCTCTCTCTCTGCCTCTCTGGATATTAGTGCATAGGTTCTATTTTCCTGGAATTTGGTACAAGCAAGATCTCTGGAAGCAAACACAAATAGGGTTAGAAAACCAGCACATTTTTGCTATTTTGTTAGTTGGTGCTGCCACACAGAGTTAATTGCACAGTGAATGGCTGATGTATATCGCTGTTCCATCTGCTGGAATATCTGCTGCTTATAGTTGCACAAACACTGAAAAAAAGCAAATTAATATATTTAAATCCTCTAGTTCCTCTTCTCCGCTGCAAGTTTTGACTGAGCTCACGACCCTGAGGACAGCCACATTACTCCAAATTATTTTCCTATTACCCCTGGAGTTTCAGTCTTAGCATTCAATCCAGATTTATCCTGTTGCCATGTTGGGAGATTTAGATAATAAATGAAGTTATTGCTGCTCCATCCATGTGTAAAATTATGCATAGCCCCTCATAGGCACAGCCCATTTTGCATCAGAGACTGTAGACAAAACGTGTGTCATTCGTGCTGCTGTGTGATGGCTATAGATGTTTAATCAACTGCGACCGCAGTTAAAAAAACATATGTTCTTGTGTGTGTGTACACAGGTTCCGTGTGTTGGTAAAGGATCTGGAAGTGAGGATGCAGAACCTGATCATTTCAGTGTTTAAGACGGTGCACACAGTGGAGGAAGGAGTTCGGCTTCTGGACATTTTTAGGCCTATGTCTACTCGAGAGGTGTGTCTCTCACAAATACACGCACATGCACACACACAGAGTCATGTTTCTGTCACTTTTGGGAACATTACATAGACTTACACTCAACCTTACCCTAACCCTAACCCTAACCCAAGTCTTCTCCTTCTCATACCCCCACACAATTCATCTGCTCATTCTGCTCCATCCAATCCTCTCCGTTCCAGGCCATTAAGATCGTCACAGACGAGAGGGTGGAGGAAGTGTGCAACATTTTTAGCAAGGAGCTCAAACTAATCAACAAAGAGCTGAACTTAAAGACAAGGTCTTTTCCTGACCATATGCCCCCAATAGCAGGCCAGGCCCACTGGGTGAGGGCCCTCAAACATCGCTTAGAGAGACCCATGGAGGTGAGCTCGTTTGACCACACAGTAATCTTTTTCTTGTTGTCTTGGTACATAGCAGCTACTTCACGCCATCACATAAGCAGTGTGTGAACTGCGGTAAGAGCTCTGTCCACACTGGTTCTGCTTGGTTGAATTTTATCCATGTGTTGACTGTAAACTGATAGTATTTATGGTCCTTGGCTTCTTCCTCGTTTATCCCCTTTCCTTCCCCTCCAGGTGCTTCAGAGGGCCCACTTCATTCCCGAGTCATACAGCCACAAGCAGGTCGTTTTCACCTGTGGCCAGGTGGTCCACATTTTGGATGAGATGATGAGGAAAAACTTCAGCGAGTGGAGCCAGAACCTGGATGGACAGTACCTCAAGAGCCTGGAGCAGCCACTCATGGTGCGCTGCAAGGACAAGACAGCCATGTTGGACATCAACTTTGACAAGTGGGTTTCACAAACATGAGACATAAAGCATTCACATTAAAGTGTACATGCATGCAGTGTCTTACACTGTGCACTTTCTTCTGTGTACTTGTGTCACACAAAAACCTAGCCGATACTTTGTGTGTTATTTCTGCATCAATACCCTTACAAGAGAGAATTTTCTCCATCAGTTGGATACAGAAATACACTCTTACACAGTTTATTCATGTAGAAACAAGGCAATTTGACACTAACAAATTTGACACATACACGTCCTCATTTTTCATTTTGTGTTTTTTATGCTTTTCCAGCAACCTGTTGAACCTGTTCTCTGAGATCCACTACTGGGATCGACTGAAGTTTGAGATCCCCCAGTGTGTGTGTGACATTCACCAGGACAGAGAAGACCTCAGAGGCCTGAGGGAGAGAACACTGCTGCTGATCAGGGACTATAACAGGTCTGACACACACACACACACACACACACACACACACACACACACACACACACACACACACACACACACACAGACAGAAGAGGAGAACATGCATACGACACTCAACAATGATTTCTAATATCAGGACACACACACTCTCAACAGTTCTTAGATCATTTTGCCTGCTCTAGCAGTATTCACCCACTAGTATTTACTTAATTACCTTCTCACCTCTGTGTGTGTGTGTGTGTGTGTGTGTGTGTGTGTGTGTGTGTGTGTGTCAGGATCATTGGGATGCTGTCTCCTGATGAGTTGGGTCTGTTTCGGGAGCGAATTCGTTTAATGGATAAGAAGATTCAGCCAGGGCTGACCAAGCTCCTGTGGCTGTCTAAAGGAGCTTCTAACATCTTCATCCGAGACTGTCTCCTGCACATTGACAAGGTCAGAACACATGGTTCACCTCATGCTGATGTGGGCACGTATACAGCTGTTCAGTAAGAAAACCAAACTGGATTGTAGTTACTGAGGAGCTGCTTTCCTCTTCTCTCCTCTTCATTACTCTCCAGGTTCAGGTGATAGTTGATGGATACAAAGTATCCACTCTATCCATCTCCAACCTTTGTCGGCAAATCGGTGAAACATTGCTGGTTAGACTGGATGGAAAGACTGTGTACAGGTAATGACAAATGGGATTTCTTCCTCATTGCATGGGATGCCTAATACTGTAAATACACAAAATAAATAATGTGAATTCTTCCTAAGTCCAGCTTAAGACATGATTTATATATCATATATATTTAATACTGTATTTACACTATGTATGTAAAATGCATTTTCATTAAGTGCGATAAAACAGTGGGTTAAGCAGTTTTTCAGTTGATTTTAAACAAGACACAACCTCACCACTTCAAATGTCTCTACTTCTTGACATTGTCCAAGGCCTGTGTCTTAATTGTACCTGGGTTCCAAGTGATGCACATTGGTTTCCTTGTTTGTTGCATCTTGGGTGTTTCTCATGTTGTAATTTTTAGGAACCTGGAGTTTGAGGATGACCAGAAGGCTCACCAGCAGAGCAATCTCCAAATACTGCGCTTGGCACACCAGGATATTGTTGATATCATGACTCGCATTCACAACACCTTCTCTAATGATGGACCTGAGGTCTGTGCTGTGTTTTTCTGTCATTCATTCACTATTGGTAGCATTCCATCAGAAATATGCATGCACTTTTAGAAAGCACATTTATAGGATTGCTATTCTAGACTTACTTTATGTGATATAGTGTAAATATTCAAGGTTGAGGCTGAAGTTGAAGATTTTCCACTCGAAACGGGTCATTATTCAGTTCTTTTTCTGGAGATGGAGTTTAAAGCTGTACAGAAATTGCTGGATAAAAGTATTGACCTGCATAAGTTGTTCAACTAGTAAAATAATCCCAAATGTTCAGATGTTCAGAAAACACAGATTTACTAAGCCGTCTGCATCTTTGATTTGATAATGGGTATAGGCCAACGCTGCTGTGTCGTGTGTAAATTGTAACCATGGTGTTTAAGGTCCAAGAGCACTGGGTGACCTACACAGAGAAGGTGGACCACATGGTAGAAGAAGCTCTAAGAAGCAACATCAAGTGCTCCTTGAAGAAGCTATCCAGGGCCATCAATGGAGACAGCAAGACATCGCCTAATCCCTTGTTCAAAGTCCTGGTAGCACTGCGCCAGACAACTCCCCAAACCACACCAAAGGTACCAGCAACCCCCTTTAATCCAGTTAGGTCATGTGATAGTGATTTGTTTACACTACGTCCAAATATGCCCACATGTGTTGGGATATGTCTGCATGTACTGACCTTCACTCGCACCTTTCTTATTCTTACTGAGACACACACAGTGATCCATCCTGTCGTGCTGCTCCCCTGTCTGAGTCAAACTGAATATATTGCGCGTTTGCGTCTGTGTGTGTGCGTCTCTGTTTTGACAGGTGGAGTTCTCCCCGACACATGGAAAGCTCGCTCAGATTGTGAACATTATGCCTCAGCTCATCAACACTATCTCAGAATTTAAACGACTACCTGAACTTCTCTCCTGCAGACTGTCACAGGGCAATCCCATACACATCAGCATAGGTTAGAACTATTCCTTAATTTATTTCAATTTATATAGCAAGTTTTTCCTCAGAGAAAGATTTGCCATGTTTCGGAAAGGAGTCCTAGTGTGCACATCCAACCCAGCCCTGATATGTAAATGTCCCTGGTCCTCTTTGATCTTTCAGAGCAAGACGAGGAGATAAGGAAGATTCAGGCTGCAGTTGCAACAGGGATGACAGCTAATGCCAGCCACCTGCAGGCCTATCTGAAGACCTGGGACAAATACAGGGACATCTGGGAGATCAACAAGGACTCCTTTATACAACGCTATCAGAGACTAAACCCACCAGTCACTTCTTTTGATGCAGATATACACAGGCACTGCGCAATACATACTAATTTCTAGTTTTTTGATACTTCGTTGCTGCAAAAGTGTTGGAGTATCTTGTAAGGGGAATTAATTTTCTGCATTTCTGTGTCATGTCCATTCTTTATTTCACCCCCAGGTACACTGAAAAGGTAAACAGTGTTGAACAAGAAGAAACTGTACTGAACATCAGGTTTGTCACGTTGGACTGTTCGCCGCTCAAGTCCTCCTTGGTGCAGCACTGCAGTGAGTGGCAAACCAAGTTCACTCAGCTGCTCAGCCGCATGGCCAGCACGCGCCTAAGAGAGCTTCATGCTTCACTGCAAGACAATGCCAACAGGTGGGGGAGTCAAGTGGAAGGATTTTATTTACTGTTTTACTTTACGTCTAAACCTTGTCCATGAAATAGACTGAATTCAGGTGAAAAATATAAATTATGGCTTTAACCTACCTGTCTCTTCAGTCACTGAGGGAAAATGAAGATGATGAAGATGGGAAAGGAAAGAGAGGAGTTTTTGATCCTGTGTGACTCATCGTTGTTGTTTGTATGCGTGTGTTTAGGCTGAGACAACCCCCCCAGACTCTGGCAGAGCTTGCTGAGAGCCTGAAACTCTTGGAGACTCTCCAGGGTGATTTGGCCAAGATGGAGGCTCAAATTCCTCTCATCCATGATCAGTTTGCTATCCTGGACAAATACGAGGTCCCAGTGGAACAGGCTGTAAGCACCTCGCTCATTAATAAGAAAATATATACACACAGAGAACATGATACAGGGCTGCACACTACATAATTACCAGTGACTTTACCCTTGTGTTTGCATCCCTGTAATTACTGACCTGACCTGAGGTCAGTGAAATAATGTGCCTGCTATGAGCACCAATCAAAATACCTGTCATATCTTCTCTTGTAGTAATGAGTACTGTATATGTACACATAAACTAACACTCACAACATTCCTTATCATTATTCTAATCGTGCCACTTGGTTCACCCACAGGTGCAGAATATGCGTGAGATGCTGAACGGGGAGTGGGTTTGGTTCCAGCAGGTGCTCATTGACAGTAATATCATGCTGCAGAAGCACAAGGAGAAGTTTAAGAACAGCCTCATCAGCTCCTCTGAAGAGTTCAAGAAGAGGATCCAGAGTGCTGTGCAGGAGTTCAACAGCACAGGTCACCCAGTCTCTCTCTTACTCTCTCTTTCACACACTCTTATACACTATCACCAAGCGTGTCATCACCGTTTTGTGTGCACCTTGCTGGAGCTCTTCCTCTCTCTCTCTCTGTCCCTGCTGAGCCATTACTGATCTATACAAAGCCTCTTTTGAACCAGTAGCCTGTATCTAATCTGTTCCTGCCCCTGATGATTTCTGACTGCAGCGCTGCTCCATTCCACAGAATAAGTGATGTCACTGAAGGGAAGACACATCGTGACTGATTTCCTGCCCCGTCATCATCCCTCGCTCCCCTGCGCCTCCTCTCTGCCTTTCCCACTTCTTTTAACTTCTGTCATTTCCCTTCTGTTTTTGTGCCGCCATGTTTTCTTCCTCATTTTTCCCCTTCCTCCATTTGTTCAGTATTTTCTTTTGGCTCACTATTCTGCACAGCTGTTAGTTGGCCATCCATGGTTTGGATGATAATTTCCCAATATATGAACATCTGAGTGTATTCTTGCTGACCATTAGGACCCACTAGACATTTTATAAGATGTTTTCCTTTTGTTTTTGTGCTTTTGTGTGTGGACATATGAATGTACATTTTTGTGTGTTTTTATACTTTTTTCCATGTCTGTCTCCTTACATTTTTGCTTACATATCCAGGTCCATTTGACAGTGCACTGAGCACTGAGTTGGCCTTAAAGCAAATAGCAGGGCATCGCAGCCAATTGGAGGCTCTAAAGCAGGACGAGAGCACCATCCTACAAGGGCTGGGCTTCTTCAAAATAGAACAGCCCCTTTCCAAAAGCATCCGGACCCTGGAGAAGGTCTGACGCAGCACTGGCCTCATAGTCTTAACATACTGTTGTCTTTTGTAAGCTTGTACAAACTCAACATAATGAGCAGTTAATTGAATGAAGGTTACTGTGGGGACTGTGGTTGTGATGAAGTGGCTCAAAATGTGTGGATGAGGCAAGCAGCCCAAGATGATGATGATGATGATGATGATGATGATGATGATGATGATGGATTTTAAAGTCCATCCCTTTACCATTTAACATTTAAGGACTGAGGTTTGTCTTTGTTTGTGTCTGCATGTTTTGTACAGGACTTAGACCACCTGCAGCAGGTCTGGGAGTTCACACAGGATTGGAACACCAACTGGAACATCTGGAAGGCTGGTCAGTTTGCTACGCTGCAGACAGAGAGCATGGAGAGCGCAGCACAGGACATGTTCAAGAAACTCCTCAAACTTCAGAGAGAACTAAAGGTTGGTTCTGTCACACAGAGTTCAATAAATAGCTGCAGACTTCGCTTCACGCCTCCGTGTGTCAGGCATGGTTTAGCTGTAAAATATTACCTGGATCAAGTTAGATTTAGTTTTATGCAAATAAAACATACACACCAAAAGAATTCATTCGCTCGGTACTGTTGAATCTTAAACTTATACTTTGATCACGGCAGACGGAGCAGGGAGTTACAGTTTATGATAGATACAGAGTTTGCAAACTGTTAGGGGACATCATTCCAAGTATTTTTAGCTTCACTTGCCCAAACTCTGCCTTTTAAATGCATTTTACAGTGACAGCTAAAGAAGTTCTATGGCTTTCTCTCAGGATGTACAAATGCTAATATGCAAATTGCTAATATCACCAAATGCACAGCTCCCCTAAAATGAACTCCTCACTAGATCTCACATTTAAATTGCACAGTAGTATCTGATATTTGTCTGATTGTAGGATAAGGAGTGGGACATCGTAGATTTTTCCATGAACAAGATTGACCAGTTCAAGCGGATCATCCCTCTCATTGATGATCTGAGGAACCCAGCCATGAGAGACAGGTACTGACAGAAGCGTATCTTCATGTATTTACTTGTCATATAACACTTGCCATTTCAGTATATCTTGCAACTGTTTACAGTAGTTACAATGTACAAGATGTGGCTGTAACATGAATAAGAAATGCCTGTCAAATGGGTGGCAAGTAATTAATGCAGTAATGTCCTTATTTAAGACTAGTACCAGATGGGATAAATGATATGCATGTTTAGTTTGCTGTACAGGGAGGTGTTTTACAATTTTTACTGAAAGGATGGACATTAAGCATGTCAGCTCTTCCTGAATATTTTGCTTTCCAACATTTTCCCCTCAGTCTTGTTTCCCGTCATCAGTGTCATCCAGTCCTTTGCTGCATTCAGTCCTCACTTTAGGAAAGTAGTTCCACATTTGAATGCATATATGCTGCCTGGAAAGAAAAAACTCTTTAACAGAACCCAGAAGCCTCTCTCACCATAAAACAGCTCTGCCAAAAAAAAAAAAATAAATAAAAAAGATAAAGAAGCAAAACACATCCCATCATCTCTGTTATGGTACAGTAGTTGATGAGGGTGATGAAAAAAAGGCATGTTGAGTGTGGATGGAAGGAATAAAAAGGGTGTGTTAACTAGGTGTCGAATGAGTTACTGTGATTAAGAAGGAGAACAGCCAGAAAAGTGCTACTTTGCACTAATTCTGCTCTGTCAACTCCCACTCTGTTTCACCCTCCATCCCTCCCAGCTCAGTACCAGCTGTCATTTATCTCAGCCAGGGCACTAATGATGCTCCCTGACAGAGCTCAGAGCACGGTGGTACATCTGTCACGCACAGACATCTCTCTATTCCTGTAATAATAATGATAAAATAATTATACATTTTATTTAATGGTGCCTCTCGTGGCACACAGGGTCACTTTACATCATAAAAGATCAGCCATAAAATAGAGTAAACAAAAAATCTGTGCAGTTTACAGTAGGACATGCAGTAAGCAACAGAGCATAGGTTAGCTAATGAGTCAGAAAATATTATTATTAATAATATTGTAGTTAAAATAGGATGCAGTTGATGCAGTTAAAGTGAGTCAGCTAGTTTGAAGAGATTTTGTAATGGAGTCCAGCATGTGGATGTGAGAGGAAAGGGATTTCAAAAGTTTAGATGCAACATAAGAGAAGGCCCTAGCACCTATTGTGCTGAGGTGGATGTCTGGTACTGCCAGCAGACCTGCTGATGCAGAGGGAGATTAAATCTGAAGGAGATCTGTGAGATAAGAAGGGGATAGATTATGGAGAGCTTTAAAAGTTAATATTAAGGTTTTAAAGTTAATCTGTGATGACACGGAGGCAGGGTGGTTGAATCAGCAAGGGAGTGACGTGTTCAGTGGACTTTGAGCATGTAATAATCTGTGTGGCAGGGGTCTGGATGAGTTGAGGTAATTGAAGAAATTTGTTGGAGATGCCTGCCAGTGCTGCATTGCAGTGATGTGACCAAAGCGTTGACTGAGACTTTCGTTGAGCGTTGCATTAAAGTGGGTGGTAATCTGGACGTGCTTCGCAGAATGGAAAAAGGCAGTCCAGGAGGTATTGTTTATATGACTGGAGAAAAAAGCCTACTGTCCCAGATAATGAGAGATAATGAGATAAGATGTTGTGAAGAGAGAAGCCAAATAATAAACAGGAGTGGCCCCAACACTGTACCCTGTGGAAGTTTGTCTGTCTCTGTTTGCTATCGGCTAATGGTCTCAAGATGGAGGGCGTTGTATGTTGTACAAATTGTAATTGTAAATTTGAGTTCAAAAACAAACTGACACAAACACAAATACAGTACATATACAGTATCAATACAAAGCAAGGTATGAAGCTGCTTTAAATGATGATTATTGACATCTCACATTCCTTATAACAAAGTTACTGTATTGCAGCCAAGAGAGAGATATTCTGACAAAGACAAACCATGCTTTCAATGCCATCTTTCTTTCAGGCACTGGAAGCAGATCTGCGAGGAGCTGCAGTGCTCCTTTGACCAAACCAGCACTGAATTCACCCTGGAGAAGATCATTTTTCTCGGCCTCGACAAGTATGCTGACAAGATCTGTGAGATCTCTGGAGCGGCCAGCAAGGAACTCTCAATAGAACAGGTCATCTGATGCTTAGTGGGCATTTTTGTAGCTTGTTCTGCCTCCATTTGTTCTAACCAGGGTCTCGCCCAGGAAGTTAGAAGCGTAACTGAGTGGCTCCCTTCCACTCTGCCTTTAAGACTCCTGTTCTTGGGCAGCTCAGCCAGCCCATGAAGCAGAAGTGCCTGCCTCTCAGCCTTTGACAAACTGAATCCTGCCCCTAGCCGCTAGCACTTGTAGAGGTTTGAGGGCTAGATTTATGCACATGGAAGCACAGTGCAAATTTGTTCTATGGCTTTCATTCAATTTGCACTCGCAGTCTGCATGTACTTAGCAGACGATTTACTAAAACAGCAGATAATTGTACAATTAGAAACATTCTGGGGACATTCTGTGAGTGCCTAAAAGGTACAGTCATGTGATAGGATTAATTTGAGATTAGCCAGCTCAGAAAAGAAATCAATCTGTCAATTTGAAATCTTTCAGATGAAAGTGAAATGATAAAGTGATTCCTACCTTAGTGGTGTCTAACCTGCCTATTACAAAGCTGCCATTTTACATTAAGACATGTTTGTAAAGTGTATTTTGTGATATCTAGGTCCATCTCTGATGCATGGTATGGAAGCAGCAGAAGTTAAGAAAGCTGAACTCACACGCAAAGCCAGGACACATGGTTTCCAGCCATTAATTATCTAGTCATGACAATGTGTCATATTGAGCTTGTGGAAAAGGAGAATAATAGAAACGTGGCCCCCTCATTTTGCCACCTCTCAGTGCTGCGTTCTGTCTGTTAACATTACTATTTTTGTTTGATATTTAAGGGCCTGGAGGACATTATGAAGACATGGGAGGAAACGTTCCTGGACATTGCACCTCACAAAGATGAAGGCCACTACCGGCTGAGGTGAGAAAGTGTTTGGGTGGAGGGTTCAAAAAGTTATAATTGTAAACCAGGCTGAAGCGCACTCCAACCTATGGTCATAGATTTGTGCCTTCATTATGTCTTATTTACATGCAAGGCTAGTTCCCACAGCTCAGCGCAGCTTGATACTGCCATCTGGTGATTTCTCAATCGAGATTTTTTGTATGTACTGTAGTTAATGAAATGCCTCAGTAGCTTGGCTGTATATAGTAGAAAGCATACATTATGTGATGCCGATGTAAGAACAATCTGTATGTGAACCACCTTGTTGGAGAAGTCAGAAAAAAGGAGTGAGATTGTTGAGTGACAAGAGTGAGCAGAGCAGCGACAGTCTGGCTGATGAAAGCAGGAATGCCCAGCCCATCTGCTGCATATAAAAATGATAGTGGTATGAATAAAGATGAGCACCAGCATTTAGACCTTCATGTTGGCAAATTGAACTTACGGAAATAAAAAGAACAGTTCATAAAATGAATTAAATATAAATGTTAGGGGGAACCTCTATTCATGACCTCAGTGTTTCTACAACCCTGGTTACAGTTCTGCTTATATCTTGTGCATTATTAAACTACTGAGTGCAAAGAGGACTTTCCCAACTCAACAGACAATATAAAACTGCATTTGTCCCTCCAGATACTGTAAATTCAAGGTTCTTAAACCAAAGATATGCTCCATCGGTCTGTTTAGCTTACTCGTTTAGCTTACTTACTTAATAGCCGAGGCCTATTATACCTTGCTGTGGCAACGTTAAGCATCAGTCAATATGGTGCACAGCATGAAAATTCTGAAGAAATTATATGGCGTTCTTCCGACAATGAGATTGCTTCAATGTACTGGACTCATAAAGCAGGATGTCAGGTCTCCCCAAACAGGAAACTGTATCAAAAACACAACAAATGTGTTTCCATAGTTATCTGTCAGGCCAAGTCAAAGCCAAAGCCATCTTAAATGATTAAACAGAGGGGTAAAGCTACAGTCAGCCACTGGGGAGAGGGGAGAGAGGCGAGGTGAGATGATAATATTATGCAGTTAAAATATGTAACATTAATTACAGCCTCAAGGACTACCAACAAGGTTAATTGAAACCTTTTGGCACAAACTGAACATGATAATCCTCACAAAGATGACATTCATTGCAGAAGTTATGCAGCTGCATTGCATTACACTAAACTGTGCAGGTTTACCTAATAAACTGATAACTTAAGTGTCACCACTGGAAGACATTATGAGCAATCATCAGCGGCCATGTTTGACCCCCTCCCCTCCTTCTTTGCTAGAGGCACAGAGGAGGTTTTCCAGACCCTGGAGGACAACCAGGTTGCTCTGTCCACAATGAAGGCTTCTCGCTTTGTCAAAGCCTTTGAGCGGGAGGTGGACTGCTGGGAACGCCGGCTGTCCCAGGTGCTGGAAGTCATCGAGATGATCCTCACTGTGCAACGTCAGTGGATTTATCTGGAGGTACTGTACAGGAAGCATATTCAACTTTACTGTGTCATACTATTCATTGTTATACATGGGTATTCATTCACAGCTCTCTGAGTTTGGTTTTCTCATGTTTGTTTTCTGCTATCAATTAATTATACTATCACCTTCCTTTTATGGACTCTTATACAATTAACCTCTTTCCACTACCACAATCTTTTTCTTTAACTCTCCATTTTTCGTCACTAGAATATTTTCCAAGGAAAGGACATCCGGGAGCAGCTGCCTCATGAGTGCAAAGAGTTTGAAGACGTTAGTTCGAGTTGGAAGACCATCATGGGCCGACTCCACAAGGACAACAATGCCTTGCAAGGAACACACCACCCTGGTATGACAGCATACTTTTCTACTTTACATTTTTCTTTAAAGAGCAACCATAGTATTAGATTTTCTTCTGTGTCTCTGCGGCATATAAACAGATGTCCTTCAACAAATTGTGTGCCTATATATAAGGTAGGCCAATATTTATATTATCTTAAACTTGTGTTGTCTAATGTTGAGATGTATTTATTTTCTTTTTGCTGTAGTTATCCTGTGATGGGTATACAGCTACTTTGTATGTCTTCCATGTTTAATCCCAATCCTTCATGTGAGAGGTAAATTCTGCTTTGAAATTAGGAGTGAAAAACATACTGTACCACAAAACACGTGGTTAAAGAACAGTTGGTAGGATTCTAGTATGTTAAGAAACAAACCTCTGATGATGACATCAGCCCAAAGAGACTTCGTATTCAAGAATAAAATACATATTTTATTACATGAATAAGAACAATATTCAGAACGTAGTCTTGAATTGGCCTCTCGGCTCTGTCTTTCAGGCTTGCTGGAGAAGCTGTCAGAGATGAGTGCCAAGCTGGAGGAGATCCAGAAGGCTCTTGACATGTACCTGGAGACCAAGAGGCAGATCTTCCCAAGATTCTACTTCCTGTCCAATGATGACGTGCTGGAGATCCTAGGGCAGTCACAGAACCCAGAGGCCATGCAGCCCCACATGAAAAAGTGTTTCGACAACATCAAGAGCCTGCACATTGAAAAGGCAGGAAACTGAGATACACACATACTTTCTGTAGCCAGTGCTACTCAGAGAGAGTCTTTTAAGGTTCCTAAACATCATACATTTACATGATTGATGCTTCTAGAAATGCTGCTGTGTATCTGTGTCTTCTCTAGGATTTCAGTAAGCCAGTCGCTGTTGGGATGTCCTCTGCTGATGGAGAGTTTGTTGCTTTCACTTCCCCAGTGAAACTCGACAGACCTGTGGAGGTAAAGCGGTGGTGATCGTGGTGATGAGAGTGTTATGCAGATAAATCTATATGAAGCCATCATAGTATTGATGCTAATGAATGCAATAAAAAGAGTTATAGTAGAGGATGTCTACACTATTTTGTTTTGTATGTATGTAGGTTTGGCTGTGCGATGTTGAGAAGACCATGCGTATTACACTGAAGTATTGTTTGAGTGACTGCCTTGTAGCTCTGAAGAAGATGAAAGGACAGAGGGACAAATGGGTCAGAGACTGGCCAGGACAGGTACGCCCTTGTCATTGGGTTAGTGTAGAAATAACTTGCTTAAAGGTACACAAGCTGTATTCCCTAACCTCAAAATGTATTGAATATTCTTCTGCTTATTATTATTATTATTATTATTAGTAGTAGTAGTAGTAGTAGTATTAGTGTTAGTATTTTCATGCTAACATAAATGAAAACAAAGATAAAAGGTTCTTTAAAGTGTAGGATTCACTTTTCCTTAAATGTGTATACTTCCTGTTTTAGATGCTGATCACAGCCAGTCAGATCCAGTGGACCACTGACGTCACTAACTCTCTCATTACCAGCAAAGACAGAGGTGATAAGTCCTCTCTTAAGACCATGAAGAAGAAACAGGTGTGATAGACTTTTTGTCACTTGACTAAACTTTTCAGGAATTTGTGTGAAAATAGGACATTATATATAGATTTGTTTATGTATTTATGTATTAGATTATTGAGTGAAATCATTTTGATGATCTGTTAACACACCAGTATGTCTCCATACAGCAAGCTGAAAGCTCTGTACCTAGCATGATGATTCTAAGCAGGTGAAATGTGTCTTCATTTCTCAGGTGTCCATGCTTCAGTGCTATTCAGAGACCATCCGTGGCAACCTGTCCAAAGTCCTACGTCTAAAGATTGTAGCGCTGGTCACAGTGGAGGTCCACGCTCGGGATGTCATTGATAAACTGGCTAAAGCAGGCTGCAATGACATCAATGCTTTTGAGTGGCTCTGCCAGCTGCGACTGTACTGGGAGAAGGTAAGCTCTGAGAGGGACAAGTGAGGACAACAGACAGGAGTTACTGTTCTTTGTGGCTTTTGTGGTTTAGATGATGAGGGCTGGAATCCATGCAGAGGAAATACACCTCAGTACATCTTGTCTTCTCCATCAGTTACCCATCACTGATTTTACTGACATTTAGCACCAAAAATAAAATAGAACAAGTGTGTATAGATAGATAGGTTTTACTGATTCAGACATATATCCTGTCTCTGTTCCACATTTTTCCATATTATCAGCATTTCTCTCTCCACCACTCAATTTACTGATTTAATGCCAGCATGAGATCAATTTTGCTGAGATGAGCTGGATTTTCTGTTTTGTTTGTTCTCCCTATAGGATGTGAATGACTGCATAATCCGACAGACCAACACACGTTTCAAGTATGGCTACGAGTATCTCGGCAACTCTGGACGGCTCGTCATCACTCCACTTACTGACAGGTCAGCAGCATCAGTTATTCAGTCAATTAGTGCACCGATCAACCAAAGCATCAACACATCAGTCAATCTGTCACATGCCGGTTAATTAATTCTTGAGTGATTTATTAAAGTATTTTGTATTTTTATATTTAAAATGTAATTTTAATGTTGAATATTGATGCAGAGAATCAGACCTCTGAATGATTCCCCATTCTGGAGACTGAGGACAGGTTTACACCGTGATTAGTATCTTGTGTAATTAAATGTCAAGTAAATTACATGAGAGCAGACAGAAGCTACCATTAGCATTGTCACAGTCATATAATCACTAGATTAAACCTGCATTCACAGATAAAAGGATTACTGCCAGTTATTATGTTAATGGTTGTCATAGTGGGATTAGTAACTGCAACATGTAATATATTAGTTCATGCTGGCACGTCTCATCTCGTATATCATTTATCACCATATCATATATTTATTTTTAAGGTGCAGCATAAAAAGCTAACATGCTACATGCAAATGCTACATCCAAGTCATGCAGTCATTGTCTTTTTTCAAGATTTCAATATGTGTTTATTGAATTTGTCTAATATTGCTTTAATACCAAGAACGAATGAAATCATATAATGAATATAGCTTTCCACACTGATTGTCGGGTGAATGTCCATGTTTGATTCTGCTCAGGTGTTACATGACCCTGACCACAGCGCTCCATCTTCATCGGGGGGGCTCTCCTAAAGGCCCTGCTGGGACTGGGAAGACAGAGACTGTGAAGGACTTGGGCAAAGCTCTAGGCATGTACGTCATTGTAGTCAACTGCTCTGAAGGACTAGACTACAAATCCATGGGACGCATGTACTCCGGCCTGGCACAGGTAGGCAAGAAAAGATGTGTGTGTTTTAATCGTCAGCAACTCTGTGTAATTGAGCTCTTAAATCTATAATGTCACTGTGTCCACGCTGAACAGACAGGGGCATGGGGGTGCTTCGATGAGTTCAACCGCATCAACATCGAGGTGTTGTCAGTAGTGGCCCAGCAGATCCTCTCCATCCTTTCTGCCCTCTCAGCTGGACAATCCAAGTTCCATTTTGATGGACAGCACATACGTCTGGTCTGGTCATGCGGCATCTTTATCACCATGAATCCCGGTAAATCAGAGCTGATGTGCAAATGTACACACTGCTGTATGTGACCACAGGTTGGTTGAAATGCCAACATTTTAATCATACAGTAGAAATAGAAATATTTTTATTGGATGTTTGGATTGTTTTTTGTGCGTCTTTGAAATCTGTGATAATTGTCTCTTTCTGTATGTATAATTCTAATCTTCTCTCTCCATTTGTATTTTTTCCTAGGTTATGCTGGTCGTACTGAGCTTCCAGACAACCTCAAGTCCATGTTCAGACCTATCTCCATGGTAGTGCCAGACTCCACTCTAATTGCTGAGATCATGCTGTTTGGAGAAGGCTTCAACAACTGCAAGGTGAGACCGCTCACGGAAAATTTATACTGGTAGTGTGCTTGGATGCCCTTATTTTTGAAGCCGGGCAAGCATTGGTCTGTTGGGTGTGACAGTAACAAGGAGTTGCAAGTCATCCAGGAACATGGAGATGTTGCTTTCCTCTTTGTTACTGTGGGAACTTTCTTAAACTCCCTCACTGACATCAGTTCACTAACCAGGCAACTTGTCTTTATAGCGGTTGTACAGTTAAATTAATTATGTATGGGCACTATTTTTACCCTGTACACAATTCTGAATACGCACTGATTTCCAAAGTGTATCTTGTTGAATGATCACAGCCTTAATGAAACATCCTCATTTTATGTGAAGAGCTCAGGCAATCAGCAGATGAGATTGAGTTCTTCTACACTGATAGAGATGCAATATCACCAAATCAATCTGATGAACTCAATCAAAAATACCATGGTTGCCTTTTCATGTCACCGCTACAGACTTCAAGGTTTTTTTCTTGATTTATCAAGTTTTTAACAGGCAAATTCCTGTTATTGTACTGTACAAGCCATTTAAAGTGATCTTGCTGGAAAATGTGAATGGCTGGAGCCTTGGCTGAACATACAGTGGTGGGTGTTGATCAATCTGTTTCCCTGTGATTTGTAGCTCCTTTTAGCTGGATGCGCTGATTTGAGATCAAAGTCAGAATGGGGTTTGGTGCAGAGCCAAGCTGTGAGGGCATTGTCGTGTGTAAGTGTGATGATTTCCACAGACACATGATTTTCTGGGACCAGAGCTAGAACAGGATTAGTGTTGACTCACCAGGGAGCTCTTGCTGCTTCATTCACTTTGTATGTGTGTGTTTATTTTGAGGGTGATGACAGAGTTGATGTGCATTAGTGTGCAGGCTATATTTGTTTGCTAAAAGAGTGATGAGAGGAAGTGATGGTGGTATGTGTGCTTCCTAGCCTATGTGTATTTAAGAAGATCCCGGTTATGCCTTGCACTTCCACATCAAGACCTATTTTGTTCCTTAGAGGCTTCAGCAAAATTCAACGCTAGCTGTGAATGTTCTTCCACTGAATGTGTAGATGCTGGGACAACTTTAGTGGCCATCCATACAGCATGAAGTCTATACAGACAAATGGATGTGACAAACACTTTCCATGCTCAATTCACATTATTCTCTTTTGCTGCAATGCAAGTTAGTGACATGTTTTACTGACACACTGCCCTGCAACCTCACCCTGGCTCATCTCTGGTTCATACTGCAAATTTAAATCCTGTTTGAGATGACATTTTGCCCTTCTCCCTCTGTCCTCCTTTGTGCCTTCCTTTCCTGTCTATGTCTGTATGTTACTATATGTCACTCTACCTCTGTCTCCATCTTTCTCCTCATAGCTCCTGGCTAAGAAGGTGTTCACACTGTACTCCCTGGCAGTGCAACAGTTGTCTAAACAGGACCACTATGATTTTGGCTTGCGTGCTCTCACCTCCTTGCTTCGCTATGCTGGAAAGAAGCGCCGATCTTGCCCCAATGTTCCTGATGAAGAAGTAGGTCTCTCTCTCTCTCTCTCTCTCTCTCTCTCTCTCTCTCTCTCTCTCTCTCTCTCTCTCTCTCTCAAGACTGTAACTTGCTTGGGAATAGTAAGTTACATGCTCATGCTACGTCTGCATGAGCTGGTATGTGAACTCAAGCTGTGCTGTCGTCTGTCTTTTAGTGTCCTGTATAACTCCAACGCCAAATCATTGGAGAACCATCACATTTGAATTTAAATGAACAAACAACTGTCTTTCAAATTAACTAAACTTTTCAATAGGAATGGTAATTGTCTGTTTGTATCTCTGCGCTCAGATCCTGCTAATGGCTATGAAGGACATGAACATTGCTAAGCTGACGTCTGCGGACCTGCCACTGTTCAATGGCATCACCCAGGACTTGTTCCCTGCTGTGGAAACACCGACTGAAGACTATGGCCAGGTATGTCAGCAGTCAGCATTTCTACTGTTTAGCTATTGTTTTGCTTTGTTGGCTCTGACTACATGACAATGTTCCCTCTTATTTGATCCCAAAATAGCAAAAGGTTGTCCTGAGAGTTGTCAGCTCCTCTTAATATAAACTGTAGCACCACTATATAGATAAACAGCTCCTACCAATATTGAAACTGGAATGCTCAGCAGAGTTAGACAGCATTTAGACACAACTACTGTCACTGCATCTGACATCTTACATTTAATGTATCTTGGTCTCTCTGTCTTTCTATGTGTCTGTCTGTTTAACTTAAGTGGAGTGTGTTGATAAGGTTTGCTGAAAAAATATACAGTAGATAACACAACTGTGTTTATGTAGCATGTGTCTATCTGAATCTTAATGCATAATTGACATGCAGTACTTGCAGTGCAGTTGGGAGGCTTTGATTAATTAGGACAATGGATTCACAGCCATGTGCTCTGATAGCCTTCACTGATTACTCATTTCTACCTTGAGCAGAGATGTCTTTCCACTGTGTCGAGGTTCAACCCTTGCTACTGTGTGGTTCAACTCCTGTCTGTTTGTCTGGCTCACTCTCTCTCTCTATGGTCACTTTTGTAACACAGTCAGTCAGTCAGTCAGTCAGTCAGTCAGTGTATCTTTTTTTTCATATATAGATACTTGTCAATCTATTCTTCTTACCTTTCATTATCAGTTACTTTCTCTCTTTGGTAATTTATATACCAAAATGGCCAAACGTAATTCAGCTTGGTACATCATGATCAATGTTTCATAATTATCTGTATATTTGCAGTGTCACTCAGGGTATCGCACTCACTCCCTCTCTTTTGCTGTCATTTTGGTGCAGTTGAAGGAGGCTATAGAGGCGCAGCTTCGTCAGAGCGGTTTGCAGGTGACTCCTTTTACCATGACCAAAGTCATCCAACTATATGAGACCAAAAACTCTCGACACTCCTCCATGCTGGTGGGCAAGACAGGGAGCGCTAAGAGTGTCACCTGGAGGACCCTGCAGAGTGCCCTCACGGCCCTGCACCACAGGGGAGTGCCTGGCTTCCAGCTGGTGCAGGTCGGTGTGGATGGAAAACAATACGCTGTAATGTATTAGCTAGTACTGCTGCTCAGTTTGAGGGTTGGGTTCTAGACAGTCAAATTCGCACAAACTGACAAATAACATCTGCTTCTGAAAAAACAGAGTTTCTTGTTTTAAATTCTAACTCTACACAAATTAGTCTGTTTTAGGTCAGGAAGTTCTCCAACTTTATTTTAGGAAATCATGAGCAAAACATGAAATTAAGGGACACATTATGAGCAGTGATTTTGTTTTATTATTGCTTGCTGTAGAGGACTCAAGTGTCTAAATACAATTGCCACCAAAAAGTGACTGTTGTCAGCCTTTTCCCATTTTATTCTGTTTGCTTCTTTGTATTTGCACCCAGTGAAAAATTTAGATTAAGTGGTTTGGTGGACTTGTTTACTGTTTTCATCATTACATGATCTTCTTACTGATCTGTCTATTTACTTCAGCAGCATGTATAACTAAAGTGTTACACACCCTAAAGACATATACTTGAAAAAGAGTCTTCAGTAATGATGATCTGCCATTATAATGCACTTTTTCTCATCTTGTCTTTCATTCTTTGGTCCCTGTGGCGCAACAGGAGTATCCTCTGAACCCCAAAGCAATGAGTCTGGGAGAGCTGTATGGAGAAAATGACCTCTCCACCAATGAATGGACTGATGGAGTGCTGTCCTCCATCATGAGATCAGCCTGTGCAGGTGCTGACACGAAAAACACATGTAGTACAAGTGAACACATACAAGGGACTGACGATTCTTCCTCTGCTCATTCCCCGTTCAAACCTCAATCCCTCCATCCAGCTCAACCGAATCCCGTTTTCTATCATTCGTTCATGCAGAAGCCTTAGTTGGCAATTTATTACTCTCTGACTGTTGCTTCAGACAGTGCATCTAGAATTTTTCTATGTGCACTTCTGCTTTGGAAAGTTGACATCATGGAGTACAGGGAAGCTGTATGTTACCGTATTGTGAATGTCCTTATGTGTCAATCATTGAACTCTTTTTGTGGTCAGTATGTAACTGGTTCTCAAACCAAAAATCCAAAGGTTGAAACTCAATTTCTTCTCAGAATGTTTTAATTGAAAAGGTAGAATGGTCAGCATTGCATAGACAAATTAATCCTACTGTCAGTTTAAATAAACATTTTATTTCTGTCACTTTTCCTTGTCTGTCACTCACTGCGTCTCCTCTCCACTCTTAGATGAGAAACCAGATGAGAAGTGGATTGTGTTTGACGGGCCTGTTGATACACTGTGGATAGAGAGCATGAACTCTGTTATGGATGACAACAAGGTGCTCACGCTCATCAATGGAGAGCGAATCTCCATGCCTGAGCAGGTGAGAGCAGAACTGGAAACAAGACATTTTCCACAAGACATGTTGATTTTTCTGGCGGAAAAGCACAGATGTGTCTAATAACATGAACGATGGCTTTGTCCTTTTCAAGTGTCCCAGTAAACCATGACAGTGTGACAGTGAGCCAGCATGCACGTGAAACTGAGGCAGCCATCAATAACCTGGGCTTTTCCTCCTTTTACATTGCAAAATGTCTTCCATTAAAAAGCCTTTTTAATGTAGGAACATGTGCACAGTGTGTGAAATATTGAAGTGGATTCATTGTGACCGTGTATACAGTCGACATAATTCGCATGTTGCAAGCTTTCACCAGTTTCCAAATGGAAAGCAGTGAATACGCAGTGACTAAAATGTCTTTTGTTGTCGGCAGCAGCAAACTGAGCTGTTTTGGTTTCTGTTTAGTAAATCCGACAAAGCAAAAGCACAAGGACGGGGTAAGATTAATAGCTTAAAATTGAGAAGGAGCCAGAGCATTCAAGTGACTTGATCCATTTAGCTGGCTCACGTCAGAAATGGAACAAAGTGACAGCCAACAAATCACCGCCATGTCTGTGTGCTTTACATGATTAAAAGAGGGAAGGAGCTTCAAGTAAAATTTACCCCTCAAACTAATGATCTGAGAAACACAATTCTCCACTTGAGACATAATGCATTAAAGCGAATGATCAAAAAGTCATTGTTTTAAGTTAATTAATTTAGCTGTTTCTTGAAATTGAAGTTGGCATTCTGTGTTTTGAGTAGAGAACATAGTAACATTGAAATGTACCTTTTACAATAACAGTAATCTGGTGCAATAAGATGTTGTCCCAGAAGAATAAACTAATAACTAAACAAAATCTAATTATCATGCATTATTATATTGTAGTCAATCAGGACAGTAATACTGTATTTAAATTCTTCTATCATAGGTGTCTCTGCTGTTTGAAGTGGAGAACCTGGCAATGGCCTCTCCAGCTACAGTGTCTCGCTGTGGGATGGTCTACAATGATTACACTGATCTGGGATGGAAGCCTTCTGTTCAGTCCTGGCTGGACAAGCGACCCAAGGTACACTTATAATAACTCTTTTTGTAAGAATAATTTGATTTGAAGGACATAACAAAACCTTCATGAATGACGATTTTATGACCTTACTTTATGCTACCCTCTCTCCTCCACCATTGCAACATTTCTCCACAGACTGAAGCAGACCATTTAAAATGTCTGTTTGAGAAGTATGTAGAGAGCACGCTGTACTTTAAGAGGAGCAACTGTAAGGAGCTGATTCCCATCACTGAGCTTAATGGAGTAACCTCTCTCTGCCGCCTCTATGACTCCCTAGCCACATCCAGCAATGGGGTATGACAAGCAGAGTGCAATCTGTAACCACTGCACATTCTAGTTTTCCAGCACACCTTAAATGTTGATCCTTAACTGCACTTGATGTTGATGCTGACATCATCTCGTAAGCATCCCCAGTATGAAGAACAATGTGATTCTCTCCCTTTCTCAGGTGAATACCTCAGACACAGAAAACTTGGGTAAGATGGTGGAGCTCTGGTTCACCTTCAGCCTTATCTGGTCCATCTGTGCCTCTGTTGACGAGGATGGACGCAAGAAGATAGACAACTTCCTACGGGAAATGGAGGGCAACTTCCCCATTAAGGTCCTCTGTAGAGCATAATATTTGTTTACACACGTATGACATACAATGTCAGCCACATGGCACCGCCTCTCTTCACTGGGTTCCTCGCTTGACCAGTGTTAGGTGTGCTGTAGGTTGCAACTGCTGTGTCTTAACTATATTTTGCTAATTGAGTTTGGGCCTAGGCGGCACAGGTAGTGCGCATGCCTCACAGCAAGAAGGTCACCGGTTCGATCCCCGGGTCGGGCGGGGCCTTTCTGTGTGAAGTTTGCATGTTCGTCCCGTGCATTCGTGGGCTCTTTCCGGGCACTCCGGCTTCCTCCCACAGACCAAAAACATACTCATTAGGTTAATTGTCCTTAGGTGTGAGTGTGAGTGTGAATGGTTGTGTTTATATATGTTGTCCTGTGATCAGCTGGTGACCGGTGGACACCACTGTCCATCAGCATATTGAATGAATCTGTCTCAGCATGCACCAACATTCTCTAAATTTTCTATGAAAACTCTTTCAGGACACAGTTTATGAGTATTATGTGGACACCAAGAACAAAACCTGGGCTTCGTTTGAAGATAAGCTGTCAAAGGACTGGCGCTACAATGCCAAGTAAGAAACCAGGTGGTCTTACGTAGCTGACATCTACTGTTGTGTATATGTATGTATGTACAGTATGAGCATGGGGATGTTTTATCCATTTCACTCAATGCCGATTCAGTTAACTTTTATAGATGACACAAGCTACCATCTACATCTACAACACATCAGTATCTCTCCCTCTACCCTCTCCTGCAGCGCTCCGTTCTATAAGATCATGGTTCCTACAGTGGACACAGTTCGCTACAACTTCCTGGTTAAGGCTCTGGTGTTGGGTCAGTACCCAGTGCTTCTCACGGGGCCAGTGGGCACTGGTAAAACCTCCGTGGCCCAGAGCATCCTGCAGGGATTAGATAAGAAGTGGGCCGCCCTCACTGTCAACATGTCTTCTCAGGTTAGGGCCTTGGCATGGTCTGTGTGTCTGTATGCCAGGTATGTGTTAATCTTCTAGAAAAAGTGTTACTGCAAAGAAAGGTCATTTTGGTAAGTGGTGTGATATCATCTTTGATATTTTATTATATTTTATGTTTATCTTCATTTGCATGTGTGTCTGCCCTCTTGTCTTTCCGTGAAGCTTAAGGTTATAATTGGAATATCCCCGTTGTGTCCTCCTGTGCCAGACATCCCTAGCCCTTGACTTAGTCTCATTAAAGACAAAGATAGGATATAAATCCCATGATATGGATTCACATGCTGTCCACTAGGCTGCAAAACACATGCTAAAGTAGAGTATACTTGCACAGAATTCACCCACAGATGCACAGGCTAGCACACACATCTCATCTGTCCACTAAATATAACTTTGGATGAGTCGCCATCACTCGCAGCATGAAATACGGTCACACTGAGATGATTGAGTACAGGTGTTGGATGTGCATGTTCATGTGCTTGTGCATATTTCTGTGTGTGAGAGCAACTGCCTCCATCCCACCACGTCATGGCTCTGAATAGCCTCCATCTCGGTTTTACTACAATTAGAGTCAAAGTGCTGCATTGCTCTAAGGCGGATGTCAGTGCTGGATGGCAGTGATGAAGGGCTATTAGAGAGCCCCCCCGTCCCTCTTTAACCACCATCACCATAATCACCATCACCCCCGCAGCCCAGCTCTAAGCTGGCAGCTCTCTCCCTCCCATTTTTCCCTCCTCTTTCTTCTGCATCTGTCTCATTTCCTGCCATATGAATTGATTCATATATATTTTCGGATAATTGCTCCTGATAAATCTTCTCTCTGCATTTTCCAGCTCTCTGTCCTTTACACACTCTGCTGCCTATAGTTCATCTGCACATCTGTTAAGTTCAGCTTTAGCTTCTTTTTTCTTACAGATGGTCTTGAATAAGACTTTTTAAAGATTTCAAAGGGTGTCCCCCAAGGTTCAATTTTAGCTCCTATACCCAGTACCATTCCATCTTTTCCATATCATCGTCTCTCTCTCTGTCTCTCCTCACTGTCCAGACCACTTCTAATAACATCCAGGCCATTGTGGAGAGCCGCATTGAGAAGAGGACCAAAGGTGTGTTTGTGCCAGCAGGTGGGAAGCGCCTGCTCTTCTTCCTAGATGATGTCAACATGCCAGCCCATGACCTCTTTGGCTCCCAGCCGCCACTGGAACTGCTGCGTCTCTGGATCGACTATGGCTTCTGGTATGACCGCCAGAAACGGACCCTAAAGTTTGTCAAGGTGAGAAAGTTTGGAGGCGTCCTTCATAATTGTCTTTCAATGACCATTCATGTTCAGTATGTGAGGCAAGAGCTTTACGTGTGAAATACGCTTCATTTCATAGATGTGTGGTCATTAAAGTCTGCAGTTTTCTGTTGTGTTTGTGTGTGTATTTGTCTGCTTTGTTAGGATATGTTCTTGTTGGCAGCCATGGGGCCCCCTGGTGGAGGGAGAACACACATTTCTGGCCGCTTACAGAGTCGATTCAACGTCATCAATATGACCTTCCCTAATGTGAGTCCTGCTGACAGTTTCCTCTCTTCACCTTTTTTCATTTACCACTGTGGACTACATGTGTCATTATAGCACTGTATTGAGTTTTACTTTAACTTTAATAGGCAAAGAAAATACAGACTCATAAATAAGAAATAAAATAAAAATACCCACGATATATAAATTAGTAGTAGTAGTAGTTTTGGCTTTTTGTCTTGTGTGTAGGATGAAGTTTTACCCACTAGCTATAGATAAATCATAATGATAATCACTGCAAAATTGTGCGCTCTCTCTCTCTCTCTCTCTCTCTCTCTCTCTCTCTCTCTCTCTCTTTCTCTTTCTTCTCTTCTCTCTCTCGTGTCCGACACAAAGAGGATTATGATAGTCCGAAAGCATTCCTGCCATCTTATCTCATTTCTTTGTCTTGTTTTGTTTTACTTGGCTCTCTCCACTCATTGTTCACTCCCTCTCCAGCTCACCTCTTGTCTCTTTTCAGTCTTTTTCAAAACTCTCTGTTGTTGTTCTCCTTTCAACCTTTCCCATCCATCTTTTCTCAGCACTTATTTGTTAGTCCCTCTCTTGACACCTCTCTTTGCCTGGCTTTTTGTGTTGCCACAAAAGAACAAACTAAATTTGCTTATGACACCTGACACTTTAGTTGCCTTGACTGTTGAATGTATGAAGTGGACAACATGAAACACAATTCCTATGCTGTTTTTCTTTCTCTTGACCAATACAGATTTGAAATACTCTCTGTGTATATTATTGATATGGCTGTATCATTCACAAGACATACCAAACATGAACAGACCTGTCTTCTCTGCATGCAGGAGTCCCAGATCAGGCGGATCTACAGCACCATGATCAACCAAAAGCTCCAGGGGTTTAAGGAGGAGGTGAAGCCCATTGGAGAGATTCTGACTCAGGCCACCTTAGAACTGTATTATGCTGTTTCAGCTCGTTTTCTTCCCACTCCAGCCAAGATACACTACCTCTTCAACCTCAGGGATATCTCCAAGGTACACAATAATACATAAAGAGGGGTTAGCTTGATGCAAGTATACCCACAGCACACACACGCACATACATACAGAACATACAGTGCTTGAAATGTGTTTTGATGAAAATACAACTGGATCCTTTTTAAAGGTAGTTCAGTGTAGGAAAGATTATTATCCCTGGCTGGCCAGGGCTAATTTAACTTGGTCACAATATATTTCTTTTGAATTTAAAATGCTTTATTAATGTGCTAATTGAAATGTTAGATGACATATGTCTGTTTTTGTTTTCTGTTCGACCCCTTCTAGGTGTTTCAGGGCCTGCTAAGAGCTCACCCAGACTTACACGACACCAAAAACAACATCACAAGACTGTGGATCCATGAGTGCTTCAGGTAACCATATTTCCCATAGTTCCAGCCACCTTGTGACAGTGTCTTCATGCATCATTATCCATCAGCTGAAGCCTAGGATATATCCAGTAGTGAGTGGTTTTCTACTTTTCTACTTTGTGTGTATACTTCATATTCTTTGTTGTGTGCGTTTTGTGGTTGATTTCAGAGTTTTCTCAGATCGGCTTGTAGATCACACTGACATGGAGGCCTTCATTGCTTTGCTGGGGGAGAAACTGGGCTCACTTTTCAACCTCACGTTCCACAACATTTGCCCAAACAAACAACTGCCAATATTTGGTACATTTATTATTGTACACACACATGCATGCACATTGCAATGACAATGTCACACCAATGAGTGTTGAAATATCCTTAAAGACAGGATGATGGATTGGTACTGGACTATGAATGTGTATACATGTACTTATTTATTATAGTTATTACTCTAACTGTGTGTGTGTCAGGTGATTTCCTGAGTGAGTCTCGTGTATATGAGGACCTACTGGACATGAAAGGTCTCAAAAAGTTCATGGAAACCCAGCTGGAGGACTACAACCTGACACCTGGCGTTGTGCCCATGAGCCTGGTGCTCTTCCGAGATGCCGTCGAACACAGTGCGTCTGTGAACACAACATACACACACACACACACACACATACACACACACACACACATACACACCTCCGGACTCACTCACTGAGCATAAAATTCTCCTGATGCATCACTTCCACTCATCACATTCTCTCCAGTCAACCCAGTGCATTACCACAATCAATATAAGAGGTCCTCTTCTGCAGTTTCATGATTCAGGCCCAGTTTGAAACTCCTTTGAAAAACACAGCAGGAGGCTCAGCTAAAAGCTCCCCTTTAGCTGAAAGAGAGAAGGCCTCGCAGCACCAGGCTCTGCACACACGTCCACACACATCAATGTGTCACTTCACCGCATGCCACTGCATATCAATACCACTGCATTACTACAGAAACAAAGGGAATCAGCACTTGGTTGTGACATGTATTGTTGGTTTGTATATGTGGGCAGGGATTTCAAGGGACACGGAAGTTTTGTGTCAATATTAGAACAGAAAAAGAAGAGAAATTCTTTTCAGTTGTACAAACCACACAGGGTAATTATAAGAATGCTGTAAAGAAAGGTTTTGATAATATTTTTGTCTTTCCTCCACAGTAACACGTGCAGTGCGTGTCATCAGTCAGCTCAGGGGCAACATGCTGCTGGTTGGTGTTGGGGGCTCTGGTAGACAGAGTCTGTCTAAGATGGCTGCCTCCATCTGCGAGTACCAGGTGTTCCAGGTGGAAGTCACCAAGCAGTACCGCAAACAGGAGTTTAGAGAAGGTGAGATTAAATGCACTACTATTATATTCACAGATATCTGTGAAAGGGGATGTATTACTGCCCCACTTCTTTCTTTCTGGAAGTAACTCTCTGGTCTGGAAATTTAAACACGAGATGATGGATGGAAATTAAACAAGATTAGAACAACCATGGACTCACATATACACTTTAATATTCACCACCAAGCATGACTAAAGCTTTAGCACCCGGTTGGCTGACCTGAATTCAGTTTTCGATTAATTATCTCCACTTTTGTACAGTCAATTCCTTTAATCTCACCTTCAGTTAGCTACAATACAAAAGGTGTTTTTTCTGTCCTGGCTTTCAGACATCAAGAAGCTGTACCGCTTGACCGGTGTGGACAACAAACCCACAGTCTTCCTGTTCAATGACACCCAGATTGTGGATGAATCCTTCCTAGAGGACATCAATAACATCCTGAGCTCTGGAGAGGTGCCTAACCTCTACAAGCCAGATGAGTTTGTCGAGGTCTGTATTGTCTTCAAATTGTTTTTGACCCCGTGCTTGCCTCCCTATTTTCATGTCTATTTGCACACTTTAATACTACTAACTATAGAGGTTTGGTATCCTTGGTCAAATTAATGAAACCTCTGCTGGATATAAGATATGGTTTTATGATCACTTGTAACATTTTGCTGATTTTCTCAATTTCTGAATATGGCTGACTTAAGTCTGCCCTTGAAATCTTCCATAAATCCAGTATGTATTTGACAGTTTGACATACATCATGTGCATCTATAGATCATTGAAGTAAGATTAAAAACACGTGTTTCTGTTGCTGTTCTACACCTAGGTATGCAATGCTCTGTCAGAGTCTGCCAGGAAAGACAAGGTGGTGGAGACTCCTGACTCTTTGTTCAGTTACCTGATAGAGCGAGTCAGAAACAACCTTCACATAGTTCTCTGCATGAGCCCGGTGGGAGAGCCCTTCAGGTTGGTTCTGATACTGTTTCCTGCTGCACACTGCATCCTATCATATATCCTGAGTCACAACATGTTCCTTCCTCCTCTTTCTTCTCCTCTCCTCTCTTTGAGAATCCTACTTGCGCTTTATGGAAATGAGTACAATTTGAATCACATTATAGTCCTTATAGCTGAAGAGTCACAGCATTTCAGCAGCTTCTCTGTAGCCGCCTTATGTGCATTGTTGCCCTAACAGGGGATTACTTGAAACAAAGTATTTTCATTTCATTTTATAGTGATTTTATTTTACACACAATTAAATACTGGCCTTCACAGTTGTGTTGATAAAGTGCCCAGTAGTCTGTATTTCTATAGTTAGACAGATTTTTGCAATTATCTTAAATTAATTGAGTGAATATATGCTTGTTACTGCTCTGTACTCTGCTGCTGAAAACTGTAAAATTAGTGCCTCTCCCTGAGAGGCACGCCTACACTGTGGACTGTGAGTCGTGCCTCGCCATGAGACAGTATGTTAATGGATTATTGACGGCAGGTCTTGAGCAAATCAGGTCGAGTAACTCGGGTGATTCTATTGCAAGGACATGAGGCTTAGTGTGTTAACAAACAGTGTGGATGCTGTGACAGAGAGGGTCAGTTGTCTGCACACACACACACACACACACACACACACACACACACACACACACACACACACACACACACACACACACAGATGAAGTATGCACACAGACAGATGCACATTTTCTGTTTATCATTCACTCTTTCTCTTGTCACACAGATTCTTCTCACAAAACACCTCTCCCCCTCAGGCACTGATGGCCTGGCTGTAATTAGTGGCACAGGGTAGTGGTGACACATAATGCTGCTAATTGGGCTAGCAGGCACCGTTACCCAGAGCTAACCATTCTCTGTGTTACAAGGCATCATGGCCCTCTAAACACTAGCTGCTAGCAGGATCCATATCACGTTGCCAGAGCGCAGGGAGCCCTGCTACACCAATTAAGCGGGTAAATTCACTGACTCACATTGTAGGTCTTGAGTATACTCTGCTCTACATTGCTGTAGGACGTTCTCTCAAAATGAGCCTGTTGGGAGCTTTTGTGTCATTCTGCCTGAGGCTAGTCAGTGTTATTTACACATCTATTTTAAGGTACCCATCTGAAACTGCCAAATGTACCTGCTCTAGTATACAGACCCTGTGTCTTCAGGGCTATGGTGGGGATCACTGCATCAACAAATTATTTCCGAATAAAATTCAGAAATGTCTGGTTGCCAACAGGAAACGTATCCTCCAGTACCCAGCCCTCGTCAACTGCACCTCCATTGACTGGTTCTGTGAGTGGCCCAAAGATGCTCTGCTGGAGGTAGCTGAGAGGTACTTGGATGGGCTGGAGCTGGGCTCCTTGGAAGGGGTGAGGAATGCAAGCACACAGACATAAACCTACATTTGTTGTATCTGCTGTTATCTGAATGTCAGACCATCTTTTTACATATGTTGCATGATGTTTTAGATCCAAACAAAGGTTGCCAGCATCTTTGTCACCACACACCAGTCAGTAGCAGAGGTGTCCCAACGGATGAAGTTGGAGCTGAGGAGACATAATTATGTGACTCCCACCAACTACCTGGAGCTGGTGTCTGGATACAAGAAGTAGGCATCTCATCTTCAGTGTTTCTCCTTCATTTGTTCTCACTTCACTGCTTCATATGTGTCTTCAGGATCACATAGATGGATAACAAAGATACACTACGCTTGTCCTGTTATAGTCTTGGAGTATGAGTGCACACACCTTAAGTAAAGATACATCACCTGTGGGTGCTTTGGATAATTTGGGTGTTATGTGCATCAGATTAGACCCAAACCAGAACAATCAGGAGCACAACACTACCCTGTTTAATGTGTGCGTGTCAATCCAGGCTGTTGGCAGAGAAACGCAGTGAACTGGGGGAACAGGTGAACAAGCTGCATAACGGCCTTTTCAAGATCAGTGACACAAGGGAGAAGGTGGAGGCCATGTCTGTAGAGCTGGAGGAGGCCAAGAAGCAGGTGGCCGAGTTCCAGATACAGTGTGATGAGTACCTGTCCGTCATTGTGCAGCAGAAGATAGAAGCTGACAAACAGCAGAAGGTGAGATTAAAGTAATAGTTTGATTAAGGCATTTGCAGACTTCACATCCACCTGACTTAACAAATCACAAAGAAAAAGTTTATGTTAGTGGCTCATGTTTGGATGGGTGTGTGGTAGTTGGCTAATAGGAAAGAAGCATATAATAGTCAATGACACATTGGAGTATGTTTGTGTGTGCTTGTGTTGAGGCGGTGAGTGCTAACAGTGAGAAAATCGGGGCAGAGGAGTTACAGTGTAAAGCCATGGCTGAGAATGCACAGAGAGACCTGGATGAGGCCCTGCCTGCCCTGGAGGAGGCCATGAAGGTAGATCCATGCCCTGTTGACTGCTTTAATCTTGCCAGTCCCTCTATGTTGGTAATTTTGTCTTCACTGCATGAGCTCACTTTGTTCATTATCATGTCTGGTTGAATTGTCATTTGATGAGTAATGATTGACCTTTCAGTATTGACTGCTCTATTCGTCCTCTGCACAAATGTAAGAGCCTTGTCATTTGAGTGTGTGCTTTCTGTCTGTCTACATTTGAAAACGACTCAGCAAGCAGTATCCCCCGCCTTCTCAAATCTCCCTTTGTCTCTTTGCGCATAGGCTCTGGAGTCTCTGAATAAGAAGGACATGACAGAGATCAAGTCGTATGGCCGTCCCCCAGCACTGGTGGAAACAGTGATGCAGGCTGTCATGACCCTTCTAGGCAAAGAGCCCACCTGGGCAGAGGCCAAGAGACAGCTGGGTGAGAGACAGCAACAGTGCAGAGATTAGGGATGGATGAGGAGAGTTAGGCAAAGAAATAAAGTAATTGAGAAAAGTGAAACTGCTATGCTAATCGCTTTTGCCCCAGAAGCAAACCGGTCAAAACCACACGAGGACAGATTGTGTACAGTTACACTTAAAGAAAAGAAAGATGTAACTGGAAGGAAGGGGGTTGTACTTATGCTCCATTAGAAGTGCCATCATTAATGACCTTGGTAAAAATTCAGCCTGGGACTTGTTTTTACCATTATGGCAATGGATTGCAATTAAAATTGTCTTTAAGTTATTACTGAACTAACATGTCTTATATAGAATTTATCAAACAGATTATGACAAATTCATTTTTAAGGATTGACCCTAAGCCTAATGACAAAGCTGTGGAGTTGTCGCAAAATTGGATGACACAAAACAGGTTCACAGATTTGGGGAGAATATAACAAAAGTCCAAAACAGGACAGCACTTCTTTCCTTTGAGAGCAATGACTTAATGAAACTGAGAGCTGCATATAAGAGAGATTTGGCAAAAAATGTTTTGTTCTTCATGTTTGTCTGACCTATTTGACCTTGGAATGTTTCTGGCAGGGGAGTCCAACTTCATCAAAACGTTAGTTAACTTTGACAAGGACAATATATCGGACCGTGTGTTGAAGAAGATTGGCCAGTACTGCAGACAGGTAGACTTCCAGCCAGAGATCATCGGCAAAGTATCGCTGGCTGCAAAGTCCCTCTGCATGTGGGTCAGAGCCATGGAGGTAAGAAGGTGTCTGCTGTCTACCAACACACACACACACATATGCACTCACAAAATCAAAATCACAAAACAATGAGACTCCTATTGGTTAAATGAATATATGAAGCAAAACTAAATCCATGTGTATACTCTTCCTCCAGGTTTATGGACGTATCTACAGGGTGGTAGAGCCAAAGCGAGCCCAGCTGAATGCTGCCATGGCCCAGCTAGCAGAGAAACAGGCTGCACTGGCTGAGGCCCAGAACAAACTACGAGAGGTACGGAGTCCCAGTGCATCTAGCCACCGGCTTGATAAATGTTTAGACGTTAGCTCAAGTTAAATCAAGTTTATATACAAGTGCAACAGTATTGTAATAGATCAGATTTACTTGCGTGTGTGAGCAGGTGGGGGAGAAACTAGACCAGCTGAAAAAGCAGCATGGTGAGAAGCTGGCCATGAAGGAGAGTTTGAGGAAGAAGTCTGATGAGATGGAGGTGAAGCTGGACCGAGCTGACAAGCTGGTGACTGGACTTGCTGGAGAGAGGGTCCGCTGGGAGGAGAGAGCTGCTGTAGGCCATACACGTGCACACACACATACACAGCAAAAATAATAACCCTTCTCCTTACAATTGGTCCTTTCAAGTCGCCAGCAAGAAGCAGGCAGATCATATAAAACATAACTCACACACGCCTATGTAACTTGCATGTGTGTGTGTGTGCTTCAGGGTCTTGAAGAAAACATGGGATACCTCGTTGGAGACTGTTTGCTAGCAGCATCTTTCCTGTCCTACATGGGACCCTTCCTTTCCAACTATAGAGATGAGCTGCTTGCCATCTGGATGAAGGAGGTGAGACACAGACACACACACACACACACACACACACACACACACACACACACACACACACACACACACACACACACACACACGCACACACACACACACCTCATAAAAACATATATCCTGCTGTGCAGTTCTACCGGTGCTCACAAATTGATGGTTGTATTTCCAACTAAGCCCATGTTTTACCCTGTTTTTTTTTCTCTCTTTCTTTAACTCCATCTCGCTCTCGGTTTGTCTTCCCCTCAGGTTCGGGACTTAGATATCCCATGCACACCAGGGTTCAGTTTTGCAGTTTTCCTGTCCAAGCCTACAGCAGTGAGGGACTGGAACATTCAGGGCCTACCGTCTGATGCATTCTCGACTGAGAATGGAGTCATCGTCACCCGAGGGAACCGGTCAGTACAGGAAGACACAACCTGTTGACAAAGGGTTTATTAACTGCATTTGGGTTTATCAGTCTTGGATTTGGTTGCCTTCGCTGTACAGAATATGTGTTTTGTACTGTAAGTACAAGTTGCTTCTTTTATTTCTGTCCCGTCTTTCAAGATGGCCACTGATGGTGGACCCTCAAGGTCAAGCTCTGAAGTGGATCAAAAATATGGAGATGAAGAGAGTAAGAGATTCCTTTTCAGTTATTGTGTCATTACATTTCTGGAACAATCTTGGTTGTTTGGGTGTCTGCATAGGAAACAGTTTGTGAATAAAAGATTTTCCGGAGAAGACAGGAAATGCAGTCAAATTCTGCTCTTATTTTATTGAATTAATGTAGTTGCAGCTAGTAGTATTCAGTATTCCGCATTTAGTTTCTCGTTTATTGCTGAGTAAAACCCTGGAAACCCTTGTTTTGTCAGTGTTGTCAGCACAGTTCTGATGATGTGTAAAACTGCTTCTTAGAACTGGCCCAAGGAAAAGAATTTATTTCATAATGGATAGGAAACATCTCTTTGTCTCTCAAATGAAGTTAGACAATTTAACATGATACCAGTTTCTGTTTTTCTGCCTCAAGGCATATTCACATTTCAGCAGAAAAACAAGGCTCTGACTCTGCACGTTTCCCACTCTGGAACTCCCAGTGGCACTGCACCGAGTGTTGTTAGCAGTAGAGTGCTACTTTTCAGACAGTGTTTTTGTAACGAACCTGGTTGCTTCATCTGCATGCTAATGCATCGCCAACCAAATATCCATTTTGAGCCAGTTTTGTATTCAGGTTTGGAAATTAAAAATTTGTTTTCCATCCACCTTTCACTTCAAACAGCAGTGAACAGTTGGCTGTGCCCACAAAGGCCGGGGCAACCCAAGCTGAGGATGCATCCACAGACATCCACAAAGCATATAAAATAATGAAGGGAATACACGATGATGGGAATACACCTTCACTTCCCACGATCGTTGATACTTTTCACTTGCTCTCTTTAAAGCAGTTTCAACAGGCTGTGTTTTGGTGTGCGTGTTATCTCTGTTCTGTTTCTCCAGCTGCACTCAGGTCTCTCCTGCAAAAGAGACCTTGAGCTCAATGAGACGGCCTAACTAAATAAAGATTATATATGATTCATTTCTCTTTCTGTGCTCCTGTGTGTTTCTGTGTGTTCACATGTTCAGGGTCTGAAAGTGATAGACTTTCAAATGCCAGACTACCTGCGGGTGCTGGAGAATGCCATCCAGTTTGGGAATCCTGTTTTGCTGCAGAATGTCCAGGAGGAGTTGGAGCCCTCTCTCAACCCGGTTCTTAACAAGTCCCTGACACGGATAGGTCAGTCAGACACACAGACACGCACTCAATATTTGTTTCCTATATTTTTCTGAAGATATATTCAAATAAATATGAGGAGTGCCTGAATCTATTGTCTGTAAGGGTGTGCGTTTGTGTGCACTTTCTTCCAGGTGGCAGGCTGCTGTTGAAACTGGGTGATAAGGAGGTGGAGTACAGTCCCGAGTTTCGTTTCTACATCGCCACCAAGCTGTCTAACCCCCACTACACACCAGAGATTTCTACAAAGACCACCATAGTCAACTTTGCTGTCAAGGAGCAGGTCTGTGTGTGTTTGTGTGTGCACATCTGTGTGTCTTCTTCTGCAAGTTTTGACTCGATTTCACTACAGCACACTTATCTATGTGTGTGTATCCTCATTTGTGTGCACATACATTTTGAGAGTATGAGCTGCTGCCTTGAATTGTCTGTGTATGGGATTATGTGTGTGTATGAGCAGGGTCTGGAAGCCCAGCTACTGGGAATTGTGGTGCGTAAGGAGCGTCCGGAGCTCGAAGAGCAGAAAGACTCTCTGGTGATCAGCATTGCCTCTGGCAAGAGAAGCCTGCAAGAGCTGGAGGATGAGATCCTCAGGTTGTTCAGATGACATTTTAGAACACTATGACCTTTGATTTTTTTCATACGTATGTTATTATTACATATTACCATTTTTTTCTAGATATGATGTATTATAATTTGATATATTCGGAAATGATATGTTATGTTATATGTACTGTATGTGTGTCTACCAGGCTGCTGAATGAGGCGACTGGCTCACTGCTGGATGATGTGCAGCTGGTGAACACCCTGCAGACAAGCAAAGTGACAGCCACCGAGGTTTCAGAGCAGCTGGAGATCAGTGAACAGACCGAGATCAAGATTGACTCTGCTAGAGAGGTCAGGTGTATGGATGAAGGGATTGGGGATTGGGGTCTCATGATAAATTGCATACCTTTGGTGTTTTGGACCATTTGTAAGCCATCACTGGGGTTTCTGGAGAATTGATAGGCATTTGTTATTCGTTTATAGACTACATATTTAATGAAATTGAAATCGCTCTCTTAACAGGCCTACCGCCCATGTGCCCAGCGGGCCTCCGTTCTCTTCTTCATCCTAAACGACATGGGCCGCATCGACCCAATGTACCAGTTCTCCCTGGATGCCTACATTAACCTGTTCAACCTCAGCTTAGAAAAGAGCAAGCGCAGCCACAAGCTGGAGGAAAGGATTGCCAACCTCAATGACTACCACACGTATGCAGTGTACAGGTAAACAAGGACACATTAAGAGAAGCTCTTTCCATAGGTGGTGTCTTCGGGCAGGTGAGTCAAGCGAATTCCAGTCAGAAAATGTTTTGTATGGACAGAGTGCTTTACAATTTGTCTCTCATTCACCCATTCATGTACACAAAGCGACATGGGGTTCAGCGTCTTGTCAACAGCAATTTGGCATGGGGACTGAAGGAGCTGGGGGTCAAACTGCCAACCCTGCAGACATGCTGTAGTATCACACACACTATGTCTGTAGAGTTACTCTAGCTAACTCACTGTGTTATCATCTCTAGGTACACGTGTCGTGGTCTGTTTGAGGTCCACAAGCTGCTCTTCAGCTTCCAGATGTGTGCCAAAATCCTGGAGGTGGCTGGCAGACTCAACATGGATGAGTACAGCTTCTTCCTCCGAGGAGGGATTGTAAGAAAACACAGAACACACGCAGAAATCTTCTTTATGCCTTATTTCATTTGAGATAATCCAACAAAATACAGTCATTTATTTTCAAAGGCTTGCAACACACTTAATGCCCCAAAAGACGTTCCACTGTATATTTAAATGTTGATCCATGTAGATTTTATGCTTCATTCACAGTGTGTTTTCCCAAGCTTGCCAAAGCCAGTAGGAGATGCGTTTTCCATGACTACCTGTCTTCACCAGTGAATTTGTTACTGTGCCTCGGACAGCCATGATTCTGTGTGACTGATGTGTTGGTGGATTGTTTGGTCTATTTATTGATGCACCCATGCGCGAATAGTTTGACTACTGATTCATTGATGGGTGTTTTTCAAGGTACTTGACAAGGAGGATCAGATGGACAACCCCTGTCCCAGTTGGCTGGCAGACTCCAGCTGGGACAACATCACAGAGCTGGACAAGCTGCCCAACTTCCATGGCATCATGACCTCCTTTGAACAGTACCCCCGGGACTGGAACCTTTGGTTCACCAGTGCTGAGCCAGAGAATGCCACACTACCAGGTCTGTGTGTGTTGTGGGAGGATTTATTTTTCTTTTGTGCTGTGTTGCTGCGGAAACTCCTTCCCACTTTCAACAATGAAGTTGAATCATGCTCTACAGGCAGGGTGGATATATCGATGTGTGATAAAGGCAGCTTGTTCATGCTGCTGTGCATTTACATGTTTCAAGTTGTGGCTAAAATATTACACTTTGACAACATTGAACATATCATACCTTTAAATGCTTTCTGTGTTTGATACAGGATATTAACCCCCTGTGATTATAAACATGTGTATTCTCCTCTGCTATTTCTTACAACTGAGGATCTGTTAATGGGTGGTTCACTGCAGAGCAGCCCCTCTCTGCTGAAGTATACTTCTTTCAGCCATCCACCTCATTGTATCCTTTGCTCACTACCCTTTTCATTTCTTTTTTACTCAGCTCTCTTAATAATCACGCTAATCATACATCTACTTCACCCCTGAATTCCCTGGTGTCACCTTTCCTCTCTGTTTTTTTTTCCTTTTAGGTGATTGGGAGAATAACTGTAATGAGCTCCAGAAGATGCTGATAGTGCGCTCCCTGCGTCAGGACCGTGTGTCCTCGTGCGTCACCTCCTTCATTGTTCACAACCTCGGCTCTCGCTTTGTGGAGCCGCCTGTTCTCGACATGAAGGCTGTGAGTGGCAGCTGTTATCCCTTTCATCCTTGTTGCTTCTTCTCCCTTGACTATTAGTTTCGAAGCTTTGAATGTGAATGAAACAAATGTTTTAGATGTCTCAGTTGTGTAATTGCAGCTCACTTGAAAACTTCATTTCACAAAGCCCAACAGTGTTTCTGTTAGGTGTCAAGTGAGGTAGACCGTGTTTGCTCATTCTCACGTTCTCTGCCCTCTCCTCAGGTTGTGGAGGAATCCACCTGCAGGACTCCTCTGATCTTTGTTCTGTCTCCTGGGGTGGACCCCACAGGAGCCCTGCTGCAGCTGGCTGAGGCCTCTGGCATGAGCAAACGCTTCCATGCTCTCTCTCTGGGCCAGGGTCAGGCCCCCATCGCCAAGAGCATGATAGAGGAGGGCATAAAGAATGGTACAATTCCATCTATGCTCTCTCAAAGTGCTCTTCTGTTACCTGATTTACTATGTTGCTGTATCATTTTTTTCCTCCCACAGGTTTTTCTTTTGTGCATTTTCTTCCTCTTATGGTCACCCAAGATTACCCAAACACACAAAAGCAACTAGAGATGACCAAGAAAATCTAAACAAATCCTACCAGCTTCTCTCAAGCCCTCTTTTTCTCTGCCCAGGTCACTGGGTGTTCCTTGCCAACTGCCACCTCTCTCTCTCATGGATGCCTGAGCTGGACAAGCTGGTGGAACAGCTACAGGTGCAGAAGCCCCACGCAAACTTCAGACTGTGGCTTAGCTCTTCACCACACCCAGAATTTCCCATTACCATCCTGCAGGCTGGCATCAAGATGACTACTGAGCCTCCAAAGGTGCTTGTGCTCACACATTCCAATTTCCAGACATAAGATATTTACAATGCAGGCATATATGCATGATATACATGGCAACAAATTTACAATCTGTTTTACTTGCTTACATATATTTTACACACGCAACACCCTCCATAGTGTTAACGATACCCCCTGCTGTTCTCAGGGTGTGAAAGCCAACATGAAGCGTCTGTACCAGTTGGTGACGGAGGCCCAGTTCAACCGCTGTTCAAGACCCATCTTGTACAGGAAGCTGCTCTTCTCCCTCTGCTTTTTTCACAGCATCCTGCTGGAAAGGAAGAAGTTTCTACAGCTGGGCTGGAACATTGTCTATGGCTTCAATGACTCTGACTTTGAGGTGAGGGCCTCTTGTGATAGTGAAGGAAACAGTGACAGGTGTTGGAATGAACAGAGCATAATAGAAAGATTACTCTCCTGTTCAGTCCAGTGAAGATCTACTGAGTGATGCAGTGAAGATGATCAGGATATAGTTGTAGCTGTGATGGAAATGATTGACTTAGATGCATCGTTGATGATGTCCTCTTCAGTAATCTGCTCTAAATTGCAAATATAGACTTAATCAAAAAAGTCATCTTATACCCTGTCAGAGTGAGGGCCAGTTAGACTAATGAATAATGACAGTCTAGTTAGGATGCATGATATTGAATCCCATTTACTGCATTTGTTAACATTTCTTCCTCTCCTATCTATTTTTACTGTTTCTGTCTACTTTGTATAGCAGATAATTTTACTTTCCCTTGATCTGTATCTGCATTTTAAAGTCAGTCTGTTAAGATCATTGTCTCAATGCCCCCCTAGGTGAGTGAGAGTCTGCTGAGTCTGTACCTGGATGAGTATGAGGAGATTCCCTGGGATGCACTGAAGTACCTCATTGCTGGGGTCAACTATGGAGGTCATGTCACAGATGACTGGGACAGACGTCTTCTGACCACATACATCAATGACTACTTCTGTGATGCTGCGATAAACCAGCCCTTCTTCAAGTGAGACACACATCATAGTGTACTAATGTTTCTTGCTAATAATTTATTATGCGTCAACAAAAAAGTATGAATTGTAGATGTACACATGCCTGGACATTTTGATAATTTAGTCTTCAAATGCACACAGTCTCACTGAAAACACATTTTTCCCTGGTTGAAGCAAATTCCAGCTGCCAATTGAACCGCCCGCCTCGGTTCCTGGCAGGTCATAGAGTGCCAGCACCACCAAGTGGACAATCATATTATTACATCTGAAGACATTCAGACACTTTGTTGCACTTTTCATCCTCTGTTACTTCCACAAATCCTGTGTCCACTCCCTTCGCTTCTAACTGACCACACAAAATATTTAAGGGGAAATCTCTGTAAAAAAAAAAAAAACGTTCAGTGCATCAGCTCAAACCGACACAGACCGTACAAAGAAGACTGTGCATCCACTCCGTATGTGTGTATTTAAGGATACGTTTTCAGGCACTCTTAACGTTCGGACAGAATGGGTTATCAGAAAGTTGTAGCTGTGGTATAGGACAGTGAGCTGCTCCCCCTTGAATAGAATACACTATCGCTTAAGTATATTCTTGTCATTTATATGAGAAGGCTTTTTTATTGCTGTACTTGCATTATTACTAGTCACATTGTTAAAGCTAAAGTAAGTCCATTTTCTATTGAATTATTGTACCTTTGTTGTATTATTATTCATCAGTTTTTATAAATGAAATCACTGACTTTGCTTTCTGATAACCCTTGTTTCTGTCAGGTTGTCCTCCTTAACCTCCTACTACATCCCCCGAGACGGTCCTCAGTCCTCCTACAAGGAATATATCAGCATGCTTCCAGCCACAGAGCACCCAGAGGTGTTTGGCCAGCACTTTAATGCCGACATCGCCAGCCAGATCGCTGAGAGCAGGACGCTGTTTGACACCCTGCTCTCCTTGCAGCCCCAGGTCACCAGTCCCACCGCTGCGGGGGCCAGGCCCAGTAGAGAGGATAAGGTAAGGAGAAAGCAAGGTGAGAGATAAAATGGCTTAAGATGAGACCAACAATTTTTATATCTACGCTGTGGTTGAGCAATACAACATACAACATACAGTAAGTTTCATCTCTATTGTAGCATATATAGAGTATAACTAACTAGAAAAGCAGCAAAGCAAAGTGCAAAAAGAACCACCAAGTTTTTACCTGCATATTTTCGATGTATCATCTCATCATCTGGCTACTTAACCATCTCCTTACGCCTTCAGTTAAATGAGCAACACTAAAATACTTCTCTCCCACAGTAGTTATGGAGTTCAGCCAGATGTTCATTCCAGCCAGGTTTAACGTGTAACAATACCCAGTGTGCCTGACAGTTTTCCCTTTCCTGTTCATACATTAGATTAGTTCTTACCTCTGGTATTTATGGCTGTTTACTTTATGTTCTCAAGTCTGGGTAGTATCTTTAAGCATGTGACCTGTCAAGCCAGCTTGTCTTTAAGATATACACAGATACAATCAGCATTGAGGTCAGGGGAAAACCTGCAAAACACTCAGCACCTTGATCTTAGCTGCAGGTGTATTTCTCAGATTCCCAGTGCCCAGTAGTTTCCTCCTGCTTGTTTGAATGGAGCTTGTGTGGGCCAAACAGTTGAAACACAGCAGCTTGATCACATGCTGTTCATATAATGTGCCACTAAGTATGTAAGTAGATGTATTTGGCATGGCCGTAGTCATAGCTGTCGTGTCAGTGCCTGTTTTTGAGTCAGACTAGTCAACGCTCAGAGCAGTAAGCTTAAGAAGTCTCTCCCCATGAAGCCGCTGTCCATATTTGACTAATTTTTTCCGAGCAAGGCCAAGGCATCCATATGGTTACACAACCCTAGCATGTGATCATCAGTGTAATAAGATACAGATCTAGGAATTTATGCTTCTGTATGGAGAGCACTGCACTGTAAAGTTTTAGGACAGGAACTGAATCTTTGTGTTGCTGTCAAGATTTCACCCTGGCTCTTTATCTTAGATTAAAATAAGTGTTATGTTTGTCTAAGAAAAAGGTCAGAACACTCACCCATATACTACAAAACTCAAATGTGGATCCCACTCGGGTGTCTTTTTGACATATTTTAATCACTTGTATGTGGAAATGACTGTGTTGTTTTGAGTTCGAGGGAGCCTTATCTCTTCAGATCCATCACCAGTTCTCTATTAAAACAAACTGGCTGTTGCATAACAATGACACTAGTCTTTCTATTTTCCTTAAATGTTAGGGGAGTGTAATAGTGCAGACAAATACATGCAAGTGGTCCAGCTGATAATGGCTTTCAGCAATGTAATCTCATCACCCAGCTCATTTTTAGTGGTTCTTGTGGTTATTGGAGCATGTTGGATTCTGTGTGTGTGTGTGTGTTTTGGAAAGGATTACTATCAACAGTCATAGCCTGAGCTATTGTAAGTCCTTCAGTGATATGCACTGCCATGAACTCTGCAGTTCTTCATTGCAAATTCTTGTGTGGTAAGTTAATCATTCTCATCTGCTCTCATACATTGGTGCTTCCAGGTATTAGAGCTGTTGGCAGACATTCGTGGGAAGATCCCAGCATTGATTGACTACGAGGGCACCAGGTCGCTTCTCCAGGACAACCCTTCACCTCTTAATGTTGTCCTGCTGCAAGAGATCCAGAGATACAACTCTCTGCTGGACACCGTCATGTATGAACTTTACCTGTTTTCCAGATAAAATGAACTGCAAGTGTCAGTTTATGGAGAATTAGGTTGAGCAATTCATAAGGTCAGGTCAGACCCTTCCAACATGTACTAATGGTCCAGTTGGGGTGGTTAAACCATTCACACAAGTGAATTTTACTGCAAAATTAAAATATAAAAGTCCTGGCAGCCACAACTCAAATGAATTAATAGTGCTTGTGTTGGTTCCAACATAAAACGAATGCAGAAAACAATCGTCCAATCACCTGGCCTGTTTCTTTGTACCGCTGTGTCTGAGTGCATGGTGCAGACCAGGAAGTAGGGACTGCTGAACACATACAGTATAACAGTGGGTAAAAACGATTTGTTGCTGTATAACTGGATGTTTGTGTGTTAGCTTGTCCCTGGTGGAGCTGGAGAAAGGGATCAAAGGCTTAGTGGTGATGTCGTCCAGCTTGGAGGAGACCTTCCACTGCATCTATGACGCCCGTGTACCACCGCTGTGGGAGAAGGTACCAGACACACACACACGCACACACAGCACTTGCAATAACACACACAATCATCTTAAGTCCTCCTCCAAAACAAGTTGTTTTGTTGCAGAAAATAAATGAACACATATGCTTTACTGCCTTCATTTGTTCTTGCCAGTCTGTGCTGCTTGAGGTGTAATTCTCAACGTCTTACTTCGTATAATGTGTAGAGGATGCATACTCTAAGAGGGATGCATATACAGTATGGGAGGTGAGACCTCCTGAAGTGAGAAGTGAGACTGCGCCTGCTACCTTCCTTTTATCTTACTTCATAAGGTGGGCAGACTATGATAAAGAAGTGCTGCTACGATCAATAATATTGAGACAGCTGGTCTGTGGAGAGTTGACTTAAATAACACAAGAATAAAAAGACTACGCTGGCTCAGGATTAAAATTATAAAAGGAATGCTTGAGAAAGGTAGCAAATCATGAAAACATCCAAGGTAAACAGTGAAACAAATGTGGCCTTTATTGGTTTGGCTACACTGTACTGTGTAATCAAGTATTGACCGAGCATGTCTTTGTGAGGTTCACAGATAATGTTTCGATACAGACACACAGCTATGTTTATTTTTCCATAACCTATTCTGACTTCATTTGGAGTGAAGCCTTTCTCTCTACAAAAAAAAGTATGATAGATTTCTATGGTCTGCTGCCGTGTAATGGAGACCACTCAGGACTCTTGTGTATTGATCTTTGTGATTGTGATCTGATCAACACTGATCTGCTCTCCTCAGCCAGTCAAACAGCTGCAGGCCTGTGTCTGTACTGACTCACTGGTCTGTTATTAAAGGTGTATTTATCCATCACTCTGCCTGACTGCACAGACACACACTTATTGTTCTCCTCTTTCTAACCACACACACACACACACACACACACACACACACACACACACAGACACACACACACACACACACACGCACGCTATGATGGGACTCTGGCAGCATTCCAGCTGTAATTCTGTCCGAACACTCTACTCTGGCTTCATTATCACTGGACCTCTCTTTACTGTGGGGCAAGAACACAGGGTGCTGTCGGCCCGGGTCAAGGGGCTGGAAAATACTCTGGCTACAAGTGTGTGTATCTTTGTGTGTGTGTGTGTGTGTGTGTGTGAGAGTGTGTGTGTGTGTGTGTGTGTGTGTGTGTGTGTGTGTGTGTATGTGTGTGTGTGTGTGTGTGTGTGTGTGTGTGTGTGTGTGTGTGTGTGTGTGTGTGTGTGGTGTGTATGAGTCAGTGGAATGTGTGTGTCTGTGTGTTGTTGGGGGGGTGAGTGAGCAGGGGTCATTCAGGGCAGTGCGTGTTTATCTTCAACTGTCTGATTCTGTCCTCATTATGGGCTGTGCATGAAAGCATGTATGCAGATGCATGTATATGTTTGTGTGCGTGTGTGTGTGCGTGTGTGCGTGTGTGTGTGCGTGCATGTATTTGTGGGTAGCGGTTCATCAGGTGGAGCATACCTTGGCCCTCGGTGGCTGAACAAAGCCAGCGTCTGTGGACTAATCGCAGTGTAATAAGCAAAGTAAACCTTCCAAGGCTGCTCCACTTTCCTAAAAAGACCCTGAGCTCATTGTGCTCAGGCCAGTGGCTTATTACAGCTAGATGTACTGTATGTGCATCTGTGTGTGTGTGTGTGTGTGTGTGTGTGTGTGTGTGTGTGTGTGTGTGTGTGTGTGTGTGTGTATGTGTATCTATTTCCTTTTATAGGAGTATTGGACAGCTATTAAGGCTGCTGCCCCCAGCTGAGCTTCTCTGTTCTATTGACCACCTGGGCTGTTTCTCTTTTTGTATGCGTTGCTTTACTCACCGTTTACTTCATCTTCGTCTGCATCTCATTCCTTTTTTAATCCTCCATCAAGTGTTCCCTCCATTTTGCTCTTCTCTCTCTCTGTGTCTTCATGCCTCATCTGGTCTAAGCAGCAACAACAGCCCCTCATAGACTCTCTGTCCTGCTTATTTATCCCTCTATCCCTCTCTTCTCCGCCCCTCCTTGGCATGGCAGCCTGTCATTAGTTCTGAGCTCACCGACTGATGGCTTTAATTTTGGCCTGCCTGCCTCTCAGTCTCTGGACATTTTGTATCTGGTTTCTGCGCAAGGCTCTGCTGCATGTGCGTTTCTGTGTGAGTGTTTTGGGATTGTATAGCATATGTGCATTGGAAGACACGTGCCTGTTATGAGAATGCATAAAAGGTAATTACATGCCAGTGATCCTGTGGTCATTCCCTCCTGGGTGGCAAAAAGGCTCTCAGACAGGAGAGTAGTGATATACTGCAATTAAGATGTGCTGAAAGCAAGACACAAATAAGCAAATAATAATGATAAACCCAGTATTGATCCCATTTCTTCACATATTCCTGAGATGGAATAAAGAGTTTAACTTTAAACACTGAATCAACAGCCACCAGCTCCACTCTGTAGACTTTCCCCACAAACGTTTGGTCTTTTTGCTGTGTGACAGATGACCAATAAGGAGCTACTGGCAGATTTTTTTTTTTTTTTTTAAACAATGTTTTTATTGATTTTCAATAAGAGCATACCAAAAACACATCCACACATACCATACTAGTTGCACAATGACACATATGTATCCAAACTTTTGCACCCCCCTGTCGGCCCAAACCTGAAAACCACCATCTGCCCTACCAGAAGTGAACTACACATTATGCCAAATAGGTGAAAATTGAGGATTGGGGGGTGTATCATCAATATGTCTATGAGCTTTAAACCATATATCAATGGAGTTTTTAAGGAAGGTATTTGTTGTTTTTTTTCTTTAAAGTCTTAAGATCTGCTGAATAAAAATGTAGGCTTAATGGCAGCTTAGATGTTGATGCTTGTTCAATATAAACCCATGCTGGAGGAGAGTGTGTGACAAAATGAAACATAGCACTGTGCAGCTGAGTGGCCCAGTGATACCACTGTAAACTGGGCATCTGTAATCCACCCCTAACATATGGCAAATACAATAATCTGAGTCTTAATCTAGGTTTTCTGTTGTTCCAGATAAACCTACAAAATACCCTATTAATTTCTTTAAAAAAGGATTTAGGCACTGGTAGTGGGAGTGATTGAAACAAATATAAGAATTTTGGCAAGATAGTCATCTTAATTATGTTGATCCGGCCAATCATTGATATTGGCATTGTTGTCCATTTTTCATGTGAGTCTTGTACCTCTCTCATCAACGGGTCATATTTTGCTTTAACAACTGTATTAATTTTGGGGGTAATCTTAATCCCAAGAGAGGTAAAGCCCTCGCTCACATTAAAAAAGGGTATACTTAACTGGATTAGTTCTTTTGTCTTTATTCGAGAAAAGTACAGAAGTTTTTGCATTATTAAATCTGTATCCAGAAAACTGGCCAAATGTATTAATTAAATGTAATAATGTCTGGATACTGTTTGATAAGTTTGACAAAAAGTGAATCACATCGTCTGCATATAACGATATCCTATGTTCATGATCCCAGATTGTTATACCTGACAAGTTGGCTTCGGCTCTAATGGACATGGCTAAAGGCTCAATGGCCAAAGTGAACAATAGTGGGGAGAGGGGACAGCCCTGACGGGTTGACCTTTCTAACGTAAACAGGCTTGATAAATTGTTATTCGTCATTACACATGCTGTAGGGTTGGTATACAATAATTCTATCCATTTCAGAAATTTTTCCCCAAGTCCATATCTTGGTAACAAATTGAACAAATAAGGCCACTCAATTCTATCAAATGCTTGTCTGGCATCTATTGATAACAGCACTGTATCCCTGGTATCATTTTTAGAGTGAATTATGTTGAGGACCCTTCTAATGTTATAAAATCCCTGGCGACTCCGCACGAACCCTTTCTGGTCACTATGTACCAAAGAAGGGATATATGGATCTAGCCTTTTAGCAAGAACTTTACACAACATTTTTTGTCTCTACTCCCATAAGACTAATAGGCCTATATGAGGAGCAGTTAGTTAGTATTTTCCCAGGTTTCAAAATAAGGATTATTGTAGCGAGTCTTAAAGTTGGTGGTAATATACCATTATTAAATAACTCGTTAAACATATTCAAAAGTTGGGTCAACAACTGCTTCTGGAAGGTTTTATAAAACTCTATTGACAGGCCATCAGGCCCTGGAGCTTTGCCTGAATTGATACTTTTAATGGCCTGTAATAGCTCTTCCATCGTTATGCCTTTATCCAGGTCCTCTTTAACCTGCTCTGTGAGCGTTTTAAACTGGAGCTGATTAAGAAAGGTATCTCTATTAGCATGTGTGGGGGAGCATTCCGACCTGTACAGTGATTGGTAAAATTCTTTAAATGTATTATTAATAGCTTGAGGATCGTTTGATACCTCCCCTGATTGAGTAGTTATGCCATTAATTGCTCTTTCAGGTCATATTTTTTAATTCCCCAAGCCAGCAATTTGCCGGCCTTTTCTCCTTGAGCATAAAAGACCTGGTTCAACCACAGTAAAATTTTTGCTGCTTCATGAGATGTGCTGGCAGATTTTATGGCAGCTTGACTGTGAAGAATAGTGAATTGTTTCACGGGGACTTACACTAAAGCAATGCCTAAACCAGACGAAGCATGCAACACATAAAGAAGATTCCATGTTACCAGGCAAAAGCTGTTTTAAAAGCATGGGCTCCATAGTTGCTATTATGACATATGTTGTGATCTGCGTTGCTGCCACTCTAGAGAGCTGCGTGCCTGAGACTGTCAGTGTAATCGCTCTTCTGTTATATATCTTTGTACATTGATTACATTTTTAATATTTAACTGTCAGACAATGTAGACGAGGCTGGCATCGCATTATTTCTGATGTCAGAGTGGGTAATCGATTACTCAAAAATGTAATCATTCATTGATAATGAAAGCATAATGAATTAGATATCTTTGGTACTGCTAATGGTTAGTGAATCATTCTCGTTCATCTTCTGTGGTTCTCTGCAAATCGTGTTAGTAGCAAATCAACCAAAGGAAGTAAAAGTCATCATATTAAAATTTAAACTATGTTAATGCCTCGCTTGTGAATTTTCACACAGTTCTCCCACACCACTCCTGCATCCTCTGCGTGTGTTGACAAGACCACGGTGCTACTGCACTGCACTGAACTTGTACTTGTTCCCATGGTGAATAGCTGCCAACAGCTGGAAGCATGAAATGACTGTAGATTTGCCGTGTCTCTCTCTCTCCCTCTCTCTGCTTCACTCTTGCTGTCCGCTAGGCGTACCCCTCGCTGAAGCCGCTGGCAGCGTGGACCAGGGATCTTTGCCAGCGAGTCAATCAGTTTGCACGCTGGGCAGAGACGGCCCAGCCCCCCAACTTGTTCTGGCTCTCCGGCTTCACCTTTCCCAACGGTTTCCTCACCGCGGTGCTGCAGTCCTCTGCTCGACAGCACAATGTGAGAGTTCACTCAACCACACGCGCACAGGCAGAAAGACAGTTCTGCAGGGAAAGGCTGCTTGTGTTGCCTTGTTTGTGATTGATGGCCATACATTTTACAACTGAAGAATGAACTGTTTTTCACACCTTACACTGTCAATTATGTTCTATTCTATTTGCACAGCACTCATAATACACACACAAAAACACCCTGGGAAGCACAGCGGTTTTCAGACACACTGCACTCACCCCCTTGTGCTGGTTTGGCAAACCCAACCTCCTGAACAGTCTGTTCTCTCACTCCTTTGAGTCCATACATTCATCTCAGCATCTCGCAGCCAACAGCCACTTAATGTTGCACATTAAGAAACCTGAGCAATTTATCAGACAGATATGCATGCATGCCTGTCAGTTAATGTGAAAAAGCCATTCTAATATGGCTCTGCTGCAACAAATGGACATTTGGACCGCCGATAATAACAGCTGTTCACATTGTGTGGAACTGCTCTTGCAGATTTCAGTGGACACGCTGTCTTGGGAGTTTCTTGTGTCCACTGTGGATGACAGCAACCTCCTTTACCCACCCAAGGTGACTCCCTATACACACATTTCTATTTCCATAAAGATTTCCATAAACCTACCACTTTCCTGAGCCATTAGCTCTCATCTGTCATCTCCACTTTCCAGCACGTTCTTCATTTCTGCTCAAACATTGTGCCTGTGTGTGTGGTTTTTCCTGAAAAGTGTATTTCCATTCAAAGCAGCACACATCTTTGCACCTCTCTCTTCGCCTTCCTCAAATCTGCTCTTGCGTTTTAATTTATTTTTTACCGAAGAAGTTTTACAATTCAAATTTTGACACTGGTAAAAAATGTTTTCATTCGTCAGATTGCTGCCACTTCAGAATATCTGTCAGTGTGACTCTTTGTTTCTCACTCCTCTTTGCCTCACATCACTTCTCTCTCTTTTTCTCTACATTTCACCTCCCTGTGCTACTCCAAACCCAATGCACTCTTCCAGCCCTTCCTGTCTTTTGTGCTGCTTCCCTCTTGCCTCTTTTAGCTCTCTGACTCTATTTCCTTCTGTCCAAACTGGTCCTTCCTTCTTTTTCTGTCCCCTCCTTCTCTCCCTCTTTCTTCCTATGTCCTGTCTCTCATGGTTCCTCTAACTCCTCTTCTCTCTACCATCTTTCCCCCTTCCCTTATTCTCGAGCTCATGGCTTACCCTCATGACCCATGCTCCTCTACTTTCTCTGCCTCCCGTTTTTCCTCTCTCCTTCCCTTCCTTCTTCCCTCTCTCCTCTATCTTCCTCTTTCCCTCTTCCCTCCCTCCTTCTTTTCCCTGTAGCCCTCCCCTTCCCCTCATTTCCTCCCCTCCCTCTCTTTTCCTCTTTCAGTTTCATTACCTAATTGGCATGGCTGTTTGTCATAAGCTGTGGGCAAACTGTCACCTCCAAACAAGTGTTTATATCTCTCGCCTCATCCGTCCCTGCCATTCCCTCCAGGATGGAGTATTTGTCCGAGGTCTGTACCTGGAGGGGGCGGGTTGGGACAAGAAGAACTCCTGTCTGGTGGAAGCAGAACCCATGCAGATGGTCTGTCCCATCCCCACCATCCACTTCAAACCTGTGGAAAACCGCAAGAAGATGGCCAAGAGTGAGTTGTTTGGGCCTTTTGTCTGGGACTTCTTGTTTTCACCATCGGTTTGAAAGCAGCATGTGACGTCATGTCTTGTGATCTCACCGTCTCAACTCTGTGTCTGTGTCTCGTGTGCGTGCGCAGGCATGTACCTGTGTCCGTGTTACTACTTCCCGGTGCGTTCAGGTGGAGCAGGCCGAGCATCTTTTGTGGTCAGTGTAGAACTCAAATCTGGAGCTGTGACCCCAGACAACTGGATCAAGAGGGGGACCGCTCTTCTCATGAGCCTGGACAACTGAAGGCCTTAACACACACACACACACACACACACACACACACACACACACACACACACACACACACACACACACACACACACACACAAAGACACAGACTATTACACAATATTATTTATTACATGAGCTGTTTATTACTATATATGCCATTTCTAACATTGGATATGATCCTTATTTGTGACCTTCACATCTAAAGCCCACAATGGAGAGCAAATGAAACAGCACTGTTACTTCTCAAATGTGTGGGATTCTGAAAAGCACACTTTCACACCTGGGGCTTCACAATAAATGGACTGAGTCATTGTTTGACTCTTTGAAGCTGCTCTGACACAATTCTGGTGAAGTCTCTTTCTCTTCTGTTTCGTTTTTGTCTCCAGTCTCTGCCGTCAGCTGACCGATTATTCACTCCTCTTCACAGACGTGCATCAGTCTTTCCATGCTGACCCCCTTTTACCCTGCTCAGACACACACACACACACACACACACACACACACACACACACACACACACACACACACACACACACACACACACACGGGATAGTCTCTTACTGTAAAGTGTAATGTTTTACTGGAAACTTGCTTCTTTGCAACATCTGGATCAAGTGGCTGTCTGGTCATGTAAGTGTCTGTTGTGCTCATTGCTTCTGTGATCTGCTGAGCTCTTTCAGTCATTGTCATCTATGTTGTGTTACCACAACAGAAATGACAAAGCACTTGCGTGAAGGCAGCCCTGGTCTATAAAAAGATGTGTGCAAAATAACGTAATTGAAAAATTTCCTTAATTATTCAGAGTCCTGTAATATATCACTTCCTGGCTTTGTGCACTTATTCGCCAGCTAGTCTTAGAAATACAAATTAATTAAAATCTGAACAGAAGTCTGCAATTAATTGTAGTTTTACATCTTTAAACCAAAGAATAATATTTTAATTTTGTGATAATTACATTTATCCTTAGTTTGGCACGCTCACACACAGAACCTTGCACACACATGCAAACAATTGAGTTAATCAAGGTGAGGTAAAGGTTATTTTCATGCTAATACACATTTCCCCCAAGCTGAAAGAAGAGGACAGAGGGAGGGAGCGACTGAAGGAGAAATGAACCTATTCAAACAAATGAATGCTAATGAAGCTTCGCAGACAAGACGTTTGGAGTCGGTCAGCGTTGTGAGAGAGAAGGCCCGGACTTCCCCGCTGGAAAAAACTCAGCCCAAACTCCTGAAAGGGAGGGAGAGAAAAACAAGAGAAGGACCCTGGAGAAAGTGAGCCGGGAGGAAGAATGGTCCAGTAATGAGAGAGGGGAACCAGAGAGGGGGGGGCCTGAGTTCAAGGTTGTATTCAGACGTAAGGATTGTCCCCTGAAAGACCGAACACAGACTTCCTCAGGGTTTAAGAGCCTCTTTATCAGACCCAGGTCTGTGTGTGTGTGAGTGTGTGTCTGAGTGTGTGTGTACACTGGTGGTCTCAGGTTGGGTGGGCAATGGGGGGGGCACTCATAGCAACATGCTGAATTCAAATTCAAATTGGCTTATTCTCAGGCTGGTTGTAACACAAATATCAGACTTGGGAGGTGTTTTTATGGATTAAAGCTTCGTCTCGAATCAGCTAGGGTGTAAATGTGGCTTGGAAACATTTTAGATGTGTTTGTTGAGCCTTATTGTCTAATACGTATGTCTAATGCATGATTTTTTTTTAAAGTGCAATTTTCAAGTGTTTATGGTTTTGTAAGAGGTGCTGTCTCTGCTCTCAAACGCTGAACGTCTTATTTTGGAGCCAAGGTTTTCAAATGCTCGCCGCCCGCAGAAATATTCATTTCTTGAGGGCACTGGAGGCCAACTTCTTCCATCTGCTTATCCACTCAGATACTATAAAACAGACGCTTCTGAAATTCCTGCCTTTAGAAGAAATTTGGACAGTCATTGAATATCTGTGACGAGGGAATGCAAGATTTCTTATGTAACGCGGAGCTATGAAAACGATTCTCTGCAGACCCCTGAGGATAAGCAGTGAGGTTAAAGCGTCTCCTATTGAAGACAGTGAAACTGAACCAGTCTGCAGTTTGCTGGGGGCCCCCTGACGACTCTTTAAGCACCTTGGGGAGCCAACTGAACCTCAGCGTGGGAGCTGCTGACCTTAATCACTGTGCTTTGATTTCCCAACATGCTCTTGCCCCAGTTTTTAAGTTTATTGGGAAATGACAGGGACCTGATAAGACTACCAGACGTTACTCAAGCACAACTTTTGATTCCTCAAGTGGCTCTTGGCCCCTTTAGTAACAACCTCTAACCGGGAGTTTGACTCTTAAACCACACAGTCTCACGAGGGAAAACCTGGGGTCCAGTTGTTGAACAGTAGTTAATAGTGGAATTTGGGTAAGTTGTACAGTGCGTTTGCCAGTGACTATGGAGGCGGGGCAGTTAATGTCCAAGACTCTTCCACCGAAAATAAACCTGCATGAGGGAAGAGAGAGAAGGAGAGAGAAAGGGAGAGGAGGGAGGGAGGAGGAGGAAGGGAAAGAGCCTTTCAACGGGGACAGAAGGGAAAGAGTCTCCGTTTCAATGGAATAAAAACTGCGCAGTTTCTTTAAGGACTGCCTGTTCTGGCCGCGGCGGACCATTCCTCTCTAGGAAATGGATATCAGTTGTGTTTTTGGATGATTAGGGAATCCGTGCCCGTTGCAACCTCCGCTACCTTGGAGGCTACAGGAGCTGGCGATTTTTTTTTTTAACAGATGGTCTTCAGAGGAGCAAACGAGCTGTGCAATCATTTAGAAAGGCGATATGACTGTGCAGAGATGCGGGATCAGTGATGAGTCTATCCGTCATGCCTTGCCCATGGGCGAACACAGCCACATTTTCTCAGCCTGCGCTGTGATCTATCTGCGTGTACGGTGCTCCCCGTGTCGACGTTTGCACCCAAACGCGTTATGGATGTTGGATGGGGGCTTCATGGTTTTTTTTTTTTTTTTTTGGGAGAGGGCTTCTCGAGGGCTGCGTCATCCGTGGCTGGGAAAGGAGATGGACTGCTTTGCAGATTTTCCACTATTACACTGTTCTTTAGCAGCGAGAGTCAGCGCGGCACCTCCCCAGCACATTTTTTGGATTGCACATAAAAGGTAAGCATAGCGCACAGTGTGACTGTCAGGAATACATGCTGACATGTGAGGCTACTGGCCGTGTTACCTAATTGTAACAGGGGAACCAATCAGACTCCATTGAAAACAACCTGAACTACGGTTCTTTCATCCTGTGATCAATCTTACAGGACACGATCGACATAATGGCAAAAAATACGAGCCGTTACGAGAACACGATCACTGTAGGAGACAGTTGTAGTCGTAAAGTCAAGATGTAGCAGAGCAGAAACACTGTGTGCCTATGTGCAAACAGCGGGCTGCATTATTGTGACATGATTTGATCGCGTTATGCGCACAATGCAATAGGCTGCACAACTGGAACTTTACGTGAATAGGGCCGACAAGTTTCTACACTGCAGCAGCTTCACGTTCCTGCGTGGCTGACAGCTGTTTTGTCCGTTTTGCCCACATTCACATCGAAAGTGGCGTTGGTGATGTCATGTTTTTACGGTAAGGAAGGGATAGTTTACGGGAAGGTATGTCTGGAGTTGGTGATGTCGCAATCGCCTTGCGTTGATCTCGCGTACACGTTCGGAAATGCACGAAAATGCGATGGATCGTGTCCGTGGGTGTGATCGGCCACGCGTGGCCGTGATATGTTGCAGGTTCGGGGTTGAATAGCGGCTTGTTGAATGAAATGCGGGCTCGCTGCTTTCAGTGGAAGGAGTGTCGCATTTTCTTTATGAAATGTCATGTGGTGAAGTTGTGGCGGGTTCTCCACTATTTCCAGGAAGAGCGTTTGAATTCTCTTCCCTTGGATTTTTTTTTCTGTCTCCACCCCTCTCGCTGCTCTTTCTGCTGCACTTTGGGCATTTTGCCACTAGATGGCAACCCAGGACAGTGAACGTCAGGCAACACCTGTGATTTTTGTGGCTCTAAACTCTCAGCGTAAAGCGATGGTGCGCATTTGGCGCTGGGGTGCGCACCTGTGGCGCACATGGACACCTTTAATACACCTGGCCGTTTGTGTCTCACGCTGCGTCCAAATCCCACATCACCACTTTGTTGCAATAACTAACAGAGAGGGTGAGCATGTGGTGTGTTCATTTCAAGTCCATTTAAATGTCAGTCAGTGAATAATAAATCTTATTTTGACCGTGTTGTTGTCCCACAATGCATTGCAAATCGAGTAATACTCACAGCTGCAACAAATTAAAACTAATCGCGGGCGGTGTGCGGGCCAGGACTATACAAAACAAAAGATAACTGGCTTTTTGCCTGAAGACTTTCTTTTATTTTTGTTATTAATTTCCCACAGCGTCTCTCCAAAGCCGCAGACTGGAGTCCTCCGACGCACCGTTTGCGTTCATTTCCTGCAGTGTTTGTTAAAACTGCAGCAAACATGTAACTGTACGCTGCGATGCCTCTGCCCAGGTAAATATGTCATTTAGGTCTTACCCACACGCTTCCTGCCGTGATTCTGAACACCGCTGCGCTAAAAGTACTGCTCTGTGTCGCAGGTTGAAAGTTAAAGGTTTCACTGGCTGCGTTTGAATGCATCAGTCTTGAGACCAAAGTGGACCTGAAACGGTATTAAACCTCCATGTTGCTTAGCTGACAGTACGAAGTCATTTCCTGTCCCTGTGACATGTAGCAGTGTAGTGTGTGACACTTCCTAACAGTGTCTCTTCTCCTGCTGTGACATCTGGATAATAGTTATTGTTTTTTTTCTGATTCTTTTGTGTATTCATATAGACTCATACAACGATGTACTGCTAATGTAAAGTTAGTGTATGTCCTGTTACTGTCCCTTGATTAGTGGCTTCCAGGGCCGTCTGTTACATGTCTACAAGCTCCTCTTCTCCTCCTGTATGATTGAAATCAATGAGTTATTAAAGCTTTTACTTAGATTGACATGAAATAATTCCACGCAAACACTGAAGCTGTGTATCAGCTCCAGTGTACAAAGCTGTATTAACTGCACAGATTGCTGAAGTGCAGGAGTGTGTATCCTCCGCTAGATGGCGACACATTTCCAGTCCATCCCTGGGTTGTGCGTGAACAGCTGCTAATTTCTCACAGTGCATGGGGTGGAATGGCAGACTGTGGTCTCTGAATACACACTGTTGTTCAATTGTCTGAATTTGACAGTAGATAAAACCAGCAGATTCACTGCAGTAGTGCAGTACATGGCGAGCATAACTCTCTGAGGCCTTTACCATGTCTGTGAGTGTTAAAATCCCCGATCAAAAAGATTAATGTTCATCTTTCCCGTTCACAGAGAAGGGGCGAGGAACATGGCGTTCAAGCGTTGTTGTGCCACGCTTGAAAAACCAGCAGCGCCGGACTGAAGCGATAAGTGAAATGTCTTCCCGGGTGTGTGACCTGCTGCAGGCACGAATGGACCAACGTTAAATCACCAGCGCAGCCTGTCAGGATGGAGCGCACGGCCTGGGCTTGGAAAGCACTGATGCCATTCCTCAGTGATGGTAAGACAGACAGCAACAGCCGTCACAGTCATTCCTTGAAGCAGCCCTTTCCATTATTTGACATCATTAATTAGGGTGGAAACAGGTTGGGGCACTGGACCGCTAGCTTTTCAGCTGTGCTGCGTTAACTGAAGGTTAAAACCCGCTACTGTAAACATTCAGTCACTCAGTGTTTAGTTAACAGCATTCACTCAGATGTTTACATTCCATCAAAGAGTGAATAGTTCCTGAACATTTCGAGGCGTTTTACTGCACCTGACTGTCAGTAACAGCAGAGTGATTGCACTGATCCATATCAGACCCACTGTTTAAGCGCTGCTGTCCCTGCAGGGGAGCCATCTGCATTTTGCTGCAAGCGCCCACCTGCCCAGGTAAGACCTCTGACCCTTTACCAAGACTCTGACCTGCCTGCAGCGACGCACGGCACGGGCACGACGTTTCTGTTATGACACGTTTTTCCTGTTTTGTCTCTCCAGAAGATGTTTTTGTCTGAGCGTCTTTCAGAACAAGGAAAGGTTTGAGTAACTCAAACTGAAATATCCGTATGTTCGCATGCCGTCTCTGACAGGGAGGAGGTGAAGGTGAAGTTTAGAAGCTTTTCGCTGACAGGTGCGCGAACCCCTGCTGATGTGGGCTCAAGTCACTGTAGGAGCTTCTGCTTCTTCCTCACTGTTTCAGCGAAGGCAACATACGTGAGGGATTTTGCCTCCTTTTCTCCTTAAAGGAAATGGTAGTTTAGCAGTCTCAGGTGTGTTTGGGGTCTCCATGACTCAGGAGGTATGTTTCAGGTTTTGAGGCCTGATGGAAACAGTTTCAAACAGACAGCCTCAGTTTGTGCTGACCTGCTGTTTGCTTGTTTGAAAGTGATATTATTATGTGTTATGAATCAGTTTGGTTTGTTAGTTTTTTTCTATTTGTCATGTGATGAGTGAGCTTTCATGCAGCCTATTGTTTCAGTATCATCCCGTCCTATAAAAGCTCTGCGGTGTCGGATTAAATTCATGACCTGCTGACAACTGAAGATTTAAATTTTCATCGTGTACCTCAGTGTTTTTCTCCTGTGGTCGAGCTGCTGCCATTTTCACCATTGCTGCTAAATTGATTGGGACTGGGGCCAAGCAGGCAAGCACGCACACACGCACACACGCACACACGCACACACGCACACACGCACACACTTCAGCTGAGCTGTGCACATTCAACACCCTCGCTTAGGCGTATGCTCACCTCATCCAACACCAGCTTTGTTTCATTTTCACACAGCGGCCGTCAAACACTCTCTGACACACATGTCAAACACCCCAACACCCTTCTCACCTACTGTTTTGATCTCTTCATAGGGACAAAGACACACACACACACACACACACACACACACACACACACACACACACACACACACACACACACACTCTCTCTCCCTAATGCCAGCGTCTCCGAGGACCCTGCTGAGTCTCTCACACCTGGGCTTTTCCATCACTTTGCCTGCTCAGCTTTATTGCATACATTTACAGCTGGCCATGAATCAGATCCATTATACACATGAATGCGCGTGCATGTGGACACACAATCCAGCTCAAGACCGAGTACACACCCTCCATTGTGATTGTAGGCAGATACACGCACACATACATGTGAAGCACAGTCTGGCTACGAGGTTTTCTGTAGGAAACGATGTTCCTGAGCAGAGAGGAGGAGGAGGAGGGAGGGAGGGAGGGAGGACGGACTGCTGGAAAACTGTTTCTCATCTGTGTATTTAAGAGGAATCTCTTGTCCAGCACCATTAATGACTATGAATCAAGTAGCCTGTCTTTGCATGTGGCAGTCAGTGCGTTTATATTCCTTGCATTGTTTTTTCTGTGGGGGCATAAAGTGAGAGTAACCGTCAGAGAAAAAGAGGGTTACTCTACATTTCCCGGTGAAACTGCAGCTGTGAGCGCTGGCATCAGTCAGCATGACACACCTGTCAATCGGCTTGCATCTGCGGCCGACACACACACACACACACACACACACACACACACACACACACACACGCACACACGCACGCGCTCTCCCCCTTTAGAGACGCCACCTCGTATCACCTTCCCTTTGGGTTCGAGTGTCACCATGTATCTCATCTACCATCATTACAGCTGCTAGCTTTTTTTATACACTGCCGCAGAGATAAATGTGTCACAAGGCTGCTACTGTATCCTGGCGGCCAAGTTAGATATTTTGCTCATTATGCACTTTAAATGTGTGCGTTTGAGTTCCCAACCTTTTTGACTGTCGTTCCCTCTTAATGTTGCTACAACTCCAGAAAGCTGACTTTAATACCGATAATAAATCCAATGCTACAGTGATGTCATACTCGACTTGCAGAGCTTGGCAGCAGCCTTTACACCAGGGTTTAGATGTTGACTGATTGTGAAATAATTCCATATGCTGCACCTGGGACCAGTTTTGTCAGACGGCTTATTTGGACAGGGATCTGGTTTAAGACGTGGTAGATGAGTGGCACATGTTCAGCCTGCATGGTTTTGCTTTGCAGCGCACAAGGAGTCCATAGACTCCAGGGTGTACACTGTCCTGCAGATGTTGATCAAGGAAGTAACTCACAAGTTAAATCTCAAAACCAGGCATGGAAATGAAAGCCTTGACATGCGAGTCACACTTTTACTGGTCCAAGAAATGCCAGTACCACAAGTAACATTTGATTTCAGCCTGTTTGCTTTGCGCCTCCTTTCATACGAGCAGGTGCCAGTGTGAGTGTTCAGCTCAGGGTGCAGGACAGGATTGCAGGACTTGGACTTGTCTACGTCCTCCTCCACCTCCTTCTTTTCTTTCTTCTACATGCTTCAATCCATGTGCCATCCACATGTGCCACACACCCTGTGGAGGTGGCACAGCAAAGGTTCTGTGCTTTTCTGCGCTTCTTATTTATCTATTTAGTGCTGACTTCAGTCTGTCATAGCAGTGATAAAGAAGTGTGGCTATTTCAGCCATCATAGCATTAGTCTGCTTCCGCTGCCTGATGTTGAATGAAACCACATTTCTACAGAAGTGTGAAATCGCCTCAGACCCTGAGAACGAAGGTCACGCGATGAAAGGGAGGGAAAAAAGCTTTTGGTTCAAATGAGAACAGATTTGAAGAGAGGATACGGAGCGAGATTGAGGAAGAGAGGTGGTGAGAGCTGACTCAGGATGCCCGGGGGAGGACGGCAGGAAGCAGTGGGTGAGGAGGAGGACAGGAAAGAGAGGGAGGGGGAAGAGACTCCTCTTCATCATCCTCCTCCTCCTCTGTCATCATCAGCAGTGTCACTGAGGGGAGGAGTGGCGCAGGGAGGGAAGGAGGAGAGGTGGAGCTGACATCATCCACCTCCTGGAGGTCTGCGAGGGCGTTACCACATTCTCCCTGTTAAAGCTTTTAACAGTCACATTTATGCCATCAAAGGGATTCGAATGCATATTAAACAACAGCTGGCAGAGGACAAAAAAAAAATCTCATTGAAGAAACGCTGAGTAAAGAAAACTGGCAGCGAATGAGAGAACAGAAAGGCAGGGATGGAAGAACAGATAGAGAGGAGAGAAGAGGAGTGGAAAGATGTGATGAAAGAGAGGTGTGCAGAACGAGAGCTCCTCTGCCTTTCTGGTTATGTAACGTTCCTGCAAATGAGGGCATTGGGTTTGTGTGTGCGTGCTAGTTCTCATGTGAGCTCTCTTTGTAAACTGTGTGTGTGTAGAGAGGTGACAGAGTTTGCAATGAGGACGATGGCCAACATGCCTCCTGTCCTCTGCCGGGCTTGTTGTTTAGCCTGATTTACCCAGCTGTCACAGTTTGGTATGCCCTATGTTTGTGTGTGTGTGCATAACTGTGTTTTGTGCGGCTATGTATATGCTCTGACATCTATGACTGTTTCAGTGTTAATGCGTGCACCTGTGTCTAAGGCAGTTAGGAGAGGTTAGATGCTGCATGATTAATGCGAGCCTGCGGTAACTCCAGCAAGTGCAGGGAAAAGACGTGTGTGTGTGTTTGTGGGGGGGGGGGTGTAGCGGGTAAGCAGAGATGCTGCTTTTTAATGTGATGCATCACTTGTCACCTCCAAACAACCCAAAACGAATGAGGAGAGCTGTAATATTAGAAGGAAAATGGAAGTAATGCACTGCAAACGCAAACCCTATCACGTGCCAGACAGCCTGAACATTTAGAACATATTGGTATTTGTAAGGCCGACGAAAGCATTCGTTTCTGATAATGGGCACCTCGAAGGGCATTATCCTGCTTATACCATGGTCACTTACGAAAGAAAGAAATATTAGATCAATTATTAATACGTTAATGTTGTTTTTTACCGTTCAAATCGTAAGTTTTTCACAAGAAGCGGCTGAGTGGACTATTTAATATCTCTCGTTGTGACGCATTGCCAAGGTAACCGGCTCTGGCCACAGAACCTGCAGCTCGGTCGGTCGCGGCTGTTATATTAGGCCTAATCAGTGGAGGGAAGTGAGATGATTGCTTAACGTTAAGTTATGTGATACAAAGTATCATTTCAGAGGGCAAGTGCACCTCTTACCACTTGTGTGTGTCCTTACTGTCTTGCTGTTGTGATAAATAAACTGTGAAATAACGTATGTTTACGTATGTTCTGAGTTTCTGTTGCCACGGTTACCAACTAGCATTTGAGCCAGCGCAGTAATTTAGAACAATCAGGCTATTCGACCGGAACTTTTTTATAGGTGTCCTAAAACACTTTTTAATGCACACCCTGCAGCCAATCAGAATCGAGTATTCACCCAGACCATGGTGTAAGTTTAGAAAATATATAGGCCTCCACTTTACTTTCTTAAAACATGCAACAACTGTGTGAAGCTTATTGGCTTCAACATGTTCAACAGTATGGAGAAATGCGCCTACCTCAAAGCAGCTCTGCAGAAAGTCTGTAATCTCAACAAGAATCCATCTGAATCTCCCACCAGGTGAGGGAGAGCTTTGCTTTTCAACACTGAGTGATCAGCTGCTTTATTACTATATCTAGCATTGCTTGGCTATCACAGGAGGCATGCTAAGAGAATATGGGATCAAATGATATGCTGAAGTCGTCAGGTTGGGAACCCATAGTTTATGCATGATTCTCCTTGTTGCATTCAGTGTTGCATGAATAATGATAAATGTGTTTTGACTGTAGTTAAAGTTCTACCTTAGAGACAAGTGCAGTTCCTGGGACTCCCAGGATAGAGTGCGTCTCTTCCCGGGATGGAAAATGTTTTATTTTCAGGAAAAATATTAACCCCTGGTTTGCACCTTGTCTCCACTCTGGAGAAGTAGTGTTACATAAAACCTGAAGTCACATCAGGACCCTGAAGTACAAAGCCAACCCCATCTGACGCCGTAGGACAGTGTGTGACTGAATGTCACCTGACTCTGTTTGTGTGTGTGTGTGTGTGTGTGTGTGTGTGTGTGTGTGTGTGTGTTTGTGTGTGTGTGTTTGTGCGTGCGTGCGTGCTAAATCCGATTCATAGAAGTGCAACAAAGGTCAGCTCGAACATTTCAGAGAGAATGTCAAGACAAATACAAGTGACTGACTCGTTGTTTCTTCTCAGGCATGATGGAAGCCGCTCGGAGTGTTTGCTGTGTGCTTCAGTGCATTCTCGTGTTCCGTGACGTGATTTGGGGTCTGATTTGTTGGTCCACTTCTTTGATGTCGGCTTGGTGTGCGAGAGACCTAAAAGAGGGGACGACATGTAGCAAAGGACCCCAGCTTGGGATTGAACCATGGGCTCTGTAGTGAGGACGCAGCCTGAACATGGAGCACTGTTGTCATACAGAGAGTCACACAAGGAAGGATTTTTGTCCAAAACATTGGGGACCAGGTGTCCAGTTGTCCCACTGAATAACTGTGGTCCATTTGCTTCTCTTAGCTCTAGACTTTGACAGTTAACATAATAATTATTTTCCAGTGTGGTCTCTCTGCACTGTAAACGTATCGCCACCTTCATGTGGTGTTGTGGGAAGAAAATGTCGGCGCAGTCTTTGGCAAAGAGGGCACAAGACGTGAACCTGAAAAAAAGAGAGGTGGCTGTGAGGCTTCTGCAGGCTTTGGTAGATAGTGGATGTGCATTTCCCAAACCAAATCCTTCTCTTGAACAAATCCACTGCCAGCCCCCCTTCAAAGTGGGAACAAAAAGCCCCTCTGCAGCTCTAAGCTGTCTTGTGTAGTGCTCCCTCACCCTCGGACCCTCCCTTCCCACCATCACTCCCCGTCTTTTTACCCCAGCTCCTGTTCTGGCTTTCTGACTCTCAGGTTTCTCCCCACCCCACCCCCCAGCCCTCTACACCCCCATGGCCCCCCTTTGACCCCCTGTTACCCCCCATCCACCCCCTTACCCTCCCTCTCCCCAGGGCAAGCCCACAGCTCCCAGCTCCTTTGTGCCTTCCTCCCTCTCCCTCCTCCTCCACCTCTGCCTCCCCCTGCCTTTGTGTGTTAGAGGCCAGCTAAGGGAGAGGAGAGGGAGGCTGCAGGGGAGGAGAGAGGAGCTGGAAGAGAGGCATCCTATAGATCAGATGTGAAACTAGAGCTTGAAGCCTTTTTATTTTGACATGCTCTTACTTGACTTGTGGATTTGCGCATCGAGTGGAGGCTGTGCCTTCGCCTCTCTCGTGTTGTCAGTGTCCTTTGTGACAGTAATCAACTGGAACACACTTTAGAGATGGTTTTTGTCACAATTTCTACTGTTTCTTACCATCTCCAGTAGTTTGAATTGATATGCCTTTGATTGGCCGTACAATGATGGATATTGCACCTTGAATTAACCAGCGTCCTTTAAAAAGACAGTAGGAAGTAAAGTGTGTAAACTTTAGTTTTCCATATTCGTCACTTTCAGTTCTTCTTCAGTGAGAGCTATGTGCTTTATCAGCTCAAAGCTGACGATGCAAATAATCTGTTCATTATTTTCTCAATTCATCAATTAGTTGTTTCATCTATAAAATGTCAGAAAATGGTGAACAGCGCCTCCCAAAGAAACCCAAAAACTGACCTTAAGTTTTCGAATCGGCATGACTGACGACTTATCCAGCCTGACAGCCCTGAATATGATTCCCATCAATCCAAATGTAGGATAGCATGAAAGAATTTATGCTCGTATTTGAGTTGATCAGGCTGTTCAGTGCTCACTCTGGTTTTTACGGGCTAACCGACCACTGTACGGCCTGAACAGACCAGAGAGGAAGCAAACATTCGGTCTTACATTATATGTGATTTTTAGCTTCATCTGAATAGATTTTACATTCTCTGTGTTTGTAAAAAACACTGCAACATTTCACTACAGAAAGGAGAATTGTACATTTTCATCTATGTGTTTTGTGGCCGCTGATTGTTGAGAAAGACCAGAGTTTTATTTTGGCTCCAGAAAAGCCATAGACATGTTTTGACTTTCATGCTACTTGACGTGCTTCAGGGTTACTCCGACGCAGACACACAAGCATTTACGACAGTTTTTCTACATTTGCACATGGCGTGCACGTAGCATTGACGTGTCATGTTTAGTATGTTACACACATACAGCACGTGCACAGACATGCACAAAAGCAATCCCACACTGAACACACACACTTCATGTTCACTTCATGAGCTGTAGCTTAATGAATGTATACCCATGAATGTAGAGTATGTCCAAGGAGGGTTCAACAGGGGGCGATATAGAGCAGTACAGGCACAGATACAGTACACTAGGAGCACAGACAGTACAGTTGACTGATGTGTTTTGCTGTCACACTACACTGTCTGTGTCCTCTGTGGACTCATGCTGAATTTTAGGTCACTGTCATTATTCTTGAAGTGACGCAGTTGAAAATATATTTGATAGCTGTGTGTTGTCACCTGACCGCGTGCTGATGTCACTTTTGTTCTGTTTTTCCACTGTATTTCTGCTGGAGTGACTGCTGTTGGCGTGCTCACCAATCCTTAAGTAGACTTCATTGTTTAGATTTTTTTTTAATACCTGAGAGCATGACACCTACAAGTCCGACCTCAATTAGCCGAGATGTCACCTGTTAGGAAAAAAAGAGAGAGCCGTATTTGAAATCATGCGTCAGCCATACAAGCATATTCAGAAGCGACAAACACAACTGCCCCCGTTGGCACAGGTCATTGAGTTCAGACAGTGGAAGGGAGCCATTATGTGGCTAAGAGGGCCTGAGTGTTTGTGTTTGTGTGTTTGAGTCCAAACGAGGTGGCCAGACACTGAAGGCGTCACTCACCTACTGACCTACCTAAATGTCTCTCAGATAAACAACACGCACGCACGTATACGAAAAGAGTGACATGTAAGCACACGCGGGGTGATAGAAGCTGCTGCGTGAACGTACGGAGTGTGTTGACGAGCTTGTCTCAGTGTGTGTACCGTACATGCATTTTGCATTCGCTGCCCGAACACCCACGGCACCACACATGCATTTTTTAAAACCCCAGGAAACGGAAAGGTAGGTCACGCTGCGTGGATCCGGGTGTGTGTGCGCGTGCTTATTCGCGAGCGTGCCCGCGTGAATCTGGGTGTATGCATGTATGTGTGAAATCCCCTCGCAGGGAGCGCAGGCTCAGTCGGAGAGTGTATTCCTGGAAAGCCAGCTGCCACTCCTGTTATCACAGCTAACTCGATTAGAGGAGCTTCTGCCGCCGAGCCCTCTGCTCTGAGAGCTGCAACATGCACACGCACACCCACACGTGTTGGAGGACCCCCACTCTAGATTTAATTGAATCAGCCAAAATAAAGTACATTGAATCTCCAACTAATGCAGTGTCGTAACCGCTGCACTTAAAGCGTGTGCCTATAAAACTCCATGAGTCACACGTATATAAAAGCTGCCTGAGACATACACACAACCAGAAAAGCTCAACGCAGCAATTTTCAAGTGAAGTAAAAACAAAAATGCAGCAATCTGGCCATAAAAACATATAGATTCAACCATAAGAAATATGACTTCAGTCTTTAGGAAAGTTTGGAGCGCCGGTCTTAAAATTCATTGCACCCAACGTGGCCCCCAGGATGTCGCCCTAATATGCTCTTTTCCAAATCGCTAATAGAGAACAGCTCTTTGTTGCTGTTGCACCAATTACCCACAGCATAGCAGGGATGTCAGTTGGGTGGCCAGCCTTTCACGAGAGGTGCTGACCTTTGCCAGCGATCATGCTAATCATTGATCATTTAGATAAACACAGGCTACCATAAGAGCCCATTATTGTCCCTCCCACAGCCTTCCTATGGACAGTGGTTATAATTATGCCCCGGGGTAATCGGCTGACTAATTGCTGTTGGTGGGATACATGCATCGCCTCGCATCAAACCCAAGGCGAAGCTCCGCTGTTACTTCTAATTACCTGCTGTTAAGTTTGACAACTGACCCCGAGTGCTGCTTTCGGAGCCGATGGCTGGTTTTGTGGGACGGGAAGGGGATACTGGAGATCGACCTCTGGTGCGGACGCTGCCACAATGGCCCAGATGGATGGTTTCTGTAGTTACACACACACACACACACACACACACACACACACACACACACACCGTGGGGTGAACAGGCACATGCTGGCTTTAGAGGCAGCAGACCCATTCATCATGTGTCTGTCTGTAGAAGAGCTGCTATTCATTGTCTCGGCTCCAGCTTGTTCTCCAGGAGCTGGCCTGTCTCATACATCCCTCTACCTCTCTCACCGCTTCTCTCTTTGTCTTTCTCTTGCCTCTCGTCTTTATATCTTTGATACTCTCCCTGCCTCTCTCACACGCTTTATCTATCTCGCCTCACTGAGAGAACAAAGAGGACACAGCTAGTTACCTTGTCTGCGTCTGTCTGCCTGCTTGTGTGTTTGAAATGTATGAAGTGCGCCGTTAAGGACTCATCCCAGTAAGCTCATTTCTCCAGTGCCACAGAAATCACTCAAAGTTAGAAGTGTTTTATGGATCACAGAGGGCTAAGAAGCTGGAACAGACACCTGCTATGTAGCCTGCTGTAGCCCTTCACTTAATATCAGCTCAAACTCATGAGAAGAGGGACGTGCAGTCGAAGCAAGAGGAAGATTATATACACTTAAACACAAAATGTAGTCAGAAAATGTGTTTCTGCCTTTAAACATCCACCCATGCATCCACTCTATGGTCACATATGTGTGTTTTTCTTTGCAGCCATGCTGTCAGCATTGCTACTGGTCACATGTGGCTTTCCCAGACCCACATGATTTCATAATCCATTAGATTAGATTAGATATGACAGAATTCTGGTTCCTGTTTTACACAGTTAAACACAGGCGAAACTATAGTATAACAAAGTTTAAGGGCAACAAAACAAGGTTTAGTTCTCTCGTAAGGCCTGTGAATGATACTTGATGATACTTTTTATTGGACTTCTGTTGTGTGAGCAGTTTCCACGATGGTCGTCTTTGTTTGTGTTGCAGTATCCAGCATTGTAAAGAACAGTCAGAGTAAATACACTCACAAGATAACCTTGTTGGGAAGTAACCTTGTGTGTGCGCGTAAAAGTTGTTCACCAGCGTCACCAGGTCTTGTGAGAGTGAACCGCCAGAGCAGCGTTTACAGAAACTACGTGATACCAACATGTAAAATTGCCAAAGCATTTACAGATTAAATGTACATGTGTGAAAGCAAACTGAGGTGTCCTCTTCCAACCTTGAGTGAATGTTAAGGACAACCGCGAGGATGGTCCACTCTCATTGGAGGACGCGCGCTGACAGGTGGACAAACACAGAGTGTGGCAGCGTTCTTCCTCTCCTCATCGTGAGTGTCAGGAGGTACCCGTCCAAGCGTTTCCTGGGCGGCCTGAGCTGGATGGGAACACTTCCTCCAGCTTCCCGACGTCTTTCACTGTGTGTAACACTTACACACAGGCAATTACACGTTCACAGGTGTGGAGACAGCACAGTTAGCTGTTCGAGTTCACTCATCCACCATGTGAGGTTTGTTTATCGCTGCTGCTTTCAGACTAATTGCTTTGGCTTCATCAAGGCTTGTCAACATTGTACAGTATGTACAGTATGATTGTGCGTGTGTGTGTGCATGTGTGTGTGCATGCATACGCTACACAGGCCACATCCAGGGCCAGGAGCAGGGTTGTGTTGCCATGGTGAAAATGAAATCCAAAATGCAGAGTTGCAAGGAAACCCCTGATTGGCTGAGGAGCCATGCATGGGATTGTGATGCATGCTGTCAGCTGGCCAATGGGACGCAGGCTGAGCCAGGGCTGTTGCTAAGGGGAGTAGCTTGGAACAGAGTCAGCTGGGTTTTCTCTCTCTCTCCTCTCTCTCTCTCTCTGCGTCTTCCAGTCAGCTTCTGGCTCGCTCGCCCGCTCTCTCCTGCCGCTCGCTCTGCCTTTGCCCTCATTGACTCCTTCTCCCCCTCCTTCCTGTCTCCCCATTGCTCTCCCTCCTACATTTTTTTTTTTTTTTTTTTTTGCACTTCTACACGTGCGAAAGGGGAAAGAGCACATGTTGAAAAATTCACTGAATATTTCATGCAGCTTGTTGTGCGGGGCTGGGGCCGGATCCGAAGACACTCTGCACACAAAGTGGTGTGTGTGTGTGTGTGTGTGTGTGTGTGTGTGTGTGTGTGTGTGTGTGTGTGTGTGTGTGTGTGTGTGTGTGTGTGTGTGTGTGTGTGTGTGTGTGTGTGTGTGTGTGTGTGCGCGCGGAAGTTTGCATGTTTTCTTAGTCCGTGTGTCGGTCTGAGCTGTCGTTCATGTGTGATTGTATGGTTTATTGTCGTGCTCATTGCTTTGTACCTCTGTGTGTGGACTCGTGAGCCCTTCCACTGTCTCTTACCTCTCAGTGTTTGTGTGTTTGGGGTGTTTTAGGTGTGTGGAAGGGTTGTATGCTTTCGTACGTGTTTAATGCCTGTGGGCTCTCCAGGGACTAGGGGCTCTCCAGCTGAAGTGGGGTGTGCTTGAACGCAAGCCAGGCAGCGTTGGGTACGCGCCTGGCGTCACGTAGTGCTGAGCCCCCTCCACTGCCACCTCCCCTCCACCCTCTCAGCTCCCCATACCCAACTGCTGGGTCATCACCATTATTCACTTCACACCTCACATCTGTACCCTGATGAACAGCGTTAAGTTATGTATGAGTTAACAGTCTTAACGCGGGGTGATTTGGTATTTTTAAAAAAGGATAAATCAATAAAAAAAACAAATTAAGTCATGGAAAACAGAGAAATCTTTAGCTTCCATGTGATGTGGCTATCGGTCTTGGATGTACAGCGCTGGATCTCAAGCAATCTGATGACATGTCAATGACATGTAACAGCTCGCTGCTGCTGACTCCCATAATGCATGGCTCTATGTGCTTTGGTTGCCATGCCAACTTTTGTATAACTAAGATGGAAGTTAATGGCCTGTGTCAGGTTTTCATTGTCGCTCTCCGTGCAGCCTGGACAACAGCTTTACTGTCATATACGTAATGCACTTGATATGCATAAGCAAGAGGCGAGTTAAAGCCGTAACTTTACTGTGGATTTGTAGTTTCTCTTATTGCTCGTGGTGGAGATTTTGTTCCATGAATAAAGGACGTACAGATGAGTCGTATATTGTTCACATGGTAAGACTCTGAGACAATTTTGTGCAGTATTTGGCTTTAGAAATGAAGGTGAGTCTGGCTGTTTAATGTGCCACCCACTGAACAGAAAGTCAAATTACAGTGGCCTTCATTTGCCTCCTGTGCCTTTGTGTGTGTGTGCGCATTAATGACACACAGTGTGCGCAGAGTAGGCTGAGGTATTGCGTGTGCGTCCACTCATGAGAATGTGGGTTAGCATCAGTCACAGAGTCATCGTCAATTATGCATTTATGACACAGTTGCTGGTGTCAGAAATAGTTGCAGTCGGCTGTCCGACATTGGTTTGAGCCTAACATCCTGATCCAGCTCGATCTGAGGTGTCGCACTGAGTCATGTTACGCTCTGCGGTATTCAATGATCAAACTTTGCCAAGAGGCAGCAGCGACACAAAGAATGACCTTTTTGTTCGTTTTTGGAGAGGCAGGAATATTGTACGTCACCTCACAGTGGGCAGAAACAAAGCATCCGCTCTGTCTACACATTTTTCTGCCGCTCCCCCTTCTGTTTCCTTCCTCCTCTCATTTCCTCCTTCCACACTTCCTGTTTCCTGGCTCTCATCCTCTCTTTGTTCAGCTTACTCTCTCACGGATACGTTTTTTTCTCCTTCCACTGTCATTTAGTTTTTCCTGCTGTGTGTGTGTGTGTGTGTGTGTGTGTGTGTGTGTGTGTGTGTGTGTGTGTGTGTGTGTGTGTGTGTGTGTGTGTGTGTGTGTGTTGAAGTAACCTTATGTGTGGTTGTGTAATGGATCTATTGTGCCGATGGCTGCCAGGGGAATCACTGAAGTGAGGCTTCCTACTTATGAATCAAACTCCACTAATAGAGCATGGCTGGCTTTGAGATGACATAACACACACACACATTGAGACACACACACACACACCATGGCTGTCCCATAGCCCCCAATCATTCATTCATAATAATCCTCACAATCAGTTATTCAGAATGAGAGATGGAGGGAGAAGAGTGATGAGTGAAAAATTGGGAGGCAGAGGGTGGCACTCACTCGCTTCATGTGAAAACAAAGCAATTACAGGCATTATTAGTCCTGTTAGGTGTGTGTGTGTGTGTGTGTGTGTGTGTGTGTGTGTGTGTGTGTGTGTGTGTGTGTGTGTGTGTGTGTGTGTGTGCGCACACGCAAAGATAAGATCAGAAGCAGGAGCCCCAGCTGTGGCTGGAGCTGGGCTCTTAGCTCTCCCACTGGTTTCATTTGGGTTATCGCCATTGTCCTCTTATTGATAGCGTGTGTGTGTGTGCGTGCGCGTGTGTGTGTGTGTTTCCTTCCCCTTTGCAAAAAGCATTCACATGGCATTAATGTAACAAGTTCAGCCTGAAATGGAACCACAAATATCCGAAATAACCAGGAATGAGAACATCTCGGCACGCTTCAGTGCACGTAGGTGTGTTTTGAAGAACACACTCTCACACACGTGCACATGGTTTCCACTTCTGTAACAATGGAAAACATTATACACACGTGCATGAGCGCACACACTCAGAAAGTTTCCTAGCGTGCACTTGTGCAGTCAGTGGGACTTATTGGAAGAGAATAAAGCAGTCAGCCTCTGTGCAGTGGTTTAAAAATAGAAATAACACACACGCGCGCACACACACTCGGCTTGCAGCTCAGAAATAGAAGAAGGGAAAAGTATCTGAGTAGCTGAGCCCAGCCGCTTTCCCCCTTTTTCTTCCTCTCTTTCCTGCTCTGTGTTTTTGCCTTTTTCTCCTCCTCATCCGTCCTTTTCCGTCTCTTCCCCTCTCTCCCTCCGCTCGCTCTGCACTCTGCTTCAGACAGAAAACAAAGAGCGAGTCAGCAGAGAAGAAAGAGCAGAGGTAAGAGAGCGAGAACGAGAGAGAGAGTTAAACCGAAAGCGAGCGTCCGTGGGAATCAGACGCGCCAAGTTTGCATCACCACAGCGCCACGTGCATGTGTTTGGGTCACATGCAGTCGTGTGTGTTTGATGTTCGTCAGCGTGTTGCTGCGTGCATTCAAGCAGCACAGTCTGCATATATCGACGTGTCTGTGGTAGATAGAGACGGTGAGACCTGGGATTTCAGTCATCGCTCTCTCTGCTTCTCAGGCTGGGATTCAGATAGAGGCAGAAAAAATAAGTAAAAGACTGAGTGTGAGGGCAGAGCAGGTGTCATGGTGGATAACAGAGCGCACTGTTACTGCCAATATTTATCTGTTAACACAGAAAAGTTCCCTCACCACTCTGCACGTCTTTCCATCCCCTCTGTCTGCGTGTGTGTTTTCCACGCAGCGCAGCGACAGTTTATTATCCCTCTGATCACCGCTGACTGCCCTGCACAGAGAGAGAGGGGGAGAGGAGTGATGAAGAAGTCGAAATTTGATGTCAGAGACGACGACAGAAAGACAGAGGGAGGAGGAAGATGAAAGCGAAGGAGAGAGAGAGGAGATGATTATGCAGTTTAAGATAATGCTGGCTTTGAAGAGAGAAGAGAGCGAGCTCGAGCGAGATAAACAAAGAGGAAGGCAGCACAGCTGAGTTGTCTCTTTGCTCCTTCACCTGCACTCTTTCTGTGTCTTCTTCCATTATTCTTTTACTTTCCTTCCTTCTCTCTCTGGTTTTCAGTTATTTTTATCTCTGACTCTGTGTCGGCCCCTCAAAATGTCAAGGTATATTTCACAATAAAGCTGTGGATGGCATTTCTTCTCTTTTTCCCAAATGAGTCTCAGCACAGGGAGGAACTCTAAACCGAAGCGCATGCAGATAAATCAGAATAAAATCCTGCGACGCGGGCTCACTGCCTCTGATGCGCTGCTGGAAATACAACCATTACAAGCTGAACCGCACATGAATGAGACAATAAAAGGAGTAAATGCAACTGCGGAGGCGTCTCTGTGACATCTGAGTTGTTGGGAGGGTATGAAGGGCAACAATTCACCTCATTCACACATCCGCTCACATCTGATTAAACGCCGCGCTGATGGAAGCAGAAGCAAACTCAGATCCAAAGCTTCAGTCTCGAGATGAGCAAGGCTGCACGAGCCGTCTTCTTACTCCTTGTTCATCAGTAGTTTTTTTTATGATGACCTACATTTGTGAATTCAGACTAGAATGCACGTTTTCAGCATGAAGTGAGAGAAATACTGAGGCTCAGAGTTCGTTCTTCATCACTGTCATCAGCCCATTCAGTAGCTGCTCTGTAGCTTTTGATCGAATCATCAGCTGAGGAAGATCATGTGATATGACCATGTCGTCTTTCCATCACGTGCGTGTGATGAAGGTCCGCTGAGCACGTTTTCAGCGCGCGTTGGACGCATTCATAGCTGTCACAGGATAACCTCAGGCTGTCACCATTACCAGATTACGTGATGTTTCGCTTTCACTTCTTCTTCTCTCGCACACCCATGCGCTCGCTTTCTCTCTCATGCTGACATCCACTCAATGAAATGTCTTTTGAAGCCCCCCCCCCCCCCCCCCCCCAACTTGAACACATTAAAAACCGTGCATGCAAGAAGGCCCAAGAATCTGACAGAAGTAGAAGCCTAATGGGTGAAAATCCCCCAATCTCAGTCTGAGAGACGGCAGTGATCTGTGTCCCGCCACCACACACCTGGCCCGTTAAACATTTACCTGTACGAGTGTGTGCTATCCAGTGTGTCAGTTTGTGAGTGTGTGTGTGTGTGTGTGTGTGTGTGTGTGAGAAAGAGAGAAAGACACACAATGTGAGTGGTTCTCGTAACAATGTGAGAGACAGGAAGACAAAAACAAGCTTCTCATCAAATCTTAGTTTCCTTTGCTCTTTCTTGTAATCACTCACTCATCACGCTGACTTACTGCGACATGTTGAGGAGACAATAGACGTGTAGGCCGGACCAAAAGCCTTTTTTTTTTTTTTTTTTTCGAGCTTCCGGGCACAACGCTAGGTTCTAGCTAAAGGAAGTGGGCGTTGTAGTTTTGAGCCACTTAAAGTTCCTGAGAAATACAGTAGGAAGCAGCAGGTGTTTGTCGGCTTCTGCTCAGCGCTCCTCTGCGCTTTGAAAGACTTTCCACTCGTCTCACGCTTGTGGGGTTTTCTTACATGTGGACAGCGTTTGCACTCCCTGCTGGTGTTTGTCAGAGCCGGCCTTCGCTGCTTCTACCCCCTCCGCCCGTCTCTCCCAGTGCTCCACTCCTTCCATCTCTCCGTCTCTCCCTCTGTCACTGCGATATGACCTCTCGGTCAGCGACCTCATCAATAAGGGGCTCGTTTGGGGGAAGGGCAGGGTCAGGGGTGTGTGTGTGTCGGTGTGTGTGTCTGTGTATGTGTGTGCCTGACCCTGATGGGGCCCCTAGCCTCGTTCGATTGAGAGTGGGGGAGACTAGCAGGGCAGGGTCTTCCAGGCCCCACATTTTCCGCCATCTTAGGTTTCTGTCTATTGACTGCTGTGGCGACCAGCGATCTCATGTCTGTGTGTGTGCGTGCGTGCGTGCGTGCGTGCGTGCGTGCGTGCGTGCGTGCGTGTGTGTGTCCAGTGTCTGTATCTCCTGTCCATTCTCCTCGCAGGTGGACAAGACAATCACTCATTCTCATCTCTCTCTCTCAGTCTATATGAATCTCTGCCTCTCTGTGTGGGTCTACTCTCCTTCCACCCCTCCCTCCCATTCAGCTTCTCCATCCTCCCTCCCCCTCCCTCCCTCCCTCATGTTCCTGCTCTCTCATCCTTTTATTCTGTCCCTCTCTCCCTGCCTGCCTCCCTTCCTCCGGTCAGGTGAGAGGGAGGTGAGGGAGGAGGAGGAGGAGGAGGAGGAGGAGGAGGAGGAGGAGGAGTATTAGCCTCGCTGTCTGGAGCCAGTGGTAACCTTATATCTGGACAGAGAGAGACAGAGAGAGGAAGGGTTGGTAGTAACTTGAGCTTTAGTGATTGTGCATTCAACACAGAGGTCATTTTTGTAGACACTGGATATGTGAGCACACACTCACAGTCTCCTTCCTGGGCCAAAATGTATGTATACATCGAGCAAACCCACACTGGGAAAGTGTATTCAGTTCACTCTATCAGTGATGTCATCCCAATGCAACGCCGCCGTGGCCATTGTCCTCTGCCATCCTCCGGAAACGGAGGCTCTGAGGTTTGTGGATGATTGGCTTGTCCAGGCAGCTGGAAAATGGAGTTTAGTCAGCTCTGTGCCCTCAGGCTGCTGCTCTGTGCTGCAACACACACACACACACACACACACACACACACACACACACACACACACACACACACACACACACACACACACAATGTAAATACAGTAAATGTACTCAACACAGATGAGCTAAAGGAAGGAAATGGAGAGATTCATAATTAGGGGGAGAAACAAGCAAAGCAAAAAGGATTATGTACTAGTCCATGTTTTCAAACCAAACAGTAAGTCTCCTCAGCGTGGTTTGAAAGGATGAAGCTGTTTGGCAGTTTTTCGGACGGTTTGTCACACAGCTCTGGCAATGTGCCACGTGAGCAGTCATACCAGTAAAGTGACTCGATTAATTAGAAACAGGAAGGAGAGCGTTACAGTGGCAAAAGGGAGACGCAAACAGAGGTTGAACGGAACAAAAGCAGAGAGGAAAGCAAACCGAAAGCGTCGTGCAGCTCTGAGAAATCTCTGCAGAGAGAGACGGGCCGATGCACGGGAACTTTCTTTGGCTTTCATTCAGTCTTCGCTGGTGATGGTGAAACAGTGTTCGTTAGCGAGCAGCTGTGGGCTGAATGCTGCAGTCGCTTTCATGCCTTCAGATGACTTTCAATTCTGATCTTTTCACGGCCTGTGCTGCAGCTGGTGAACTGATTCCGGGACCAGTATTTGCTGGCTCTGATTCAACGACTTCTGCCTTTCACTTTTCTGTTGACGTCACATGTGACGTTGAGAAAACTCGCTTTCTCAAAGTTGGCCCAGCCTGTCAGTTCGATTTGACCTGCTGACCACGCAGGAGGCGTTCAGAGCTGCGTAGATGAGATCTCATTGGTTGAGTTGGAAGCTTAAATATCCACTTGATGTACAAATCTGATCACAAACCAGTTTATTTAAGCCATAAACTCACCTCATGTGCACATGCCTGACTGCATGAAGTGACAAATGCTCCCAGTGTTAAACAGCTGTTTTGCTTTACAAGGATAACATTTATTCATTAATGTTGTTCATTTTTAAGATCTTAATTTCTTTATGGTGAAGACAAAATGTTGTTTATATGGTGCAGTTTTCACAGAGCTCCTCTGTGTGTGCGTGTGGTCAACCTTTCTTCGCAGGTTGAGCAGGTTTGTCATAGCTACTCATGCTATTACCTAATTGTTCTGGTTATTCCAGACAAACTGCTGTTGCAACTGTTGAAGGGATTGGCCTACTTAATGGTCCGCTGTAGAGCTGAGTCAGCTAATCAAGTACTCAGTCAATCGATCATTAAAGTCATTTATCAAACATCTGCTGGTTGTAGCATGATGAAAATAAGGGCTTCGTGCAGCCGTGTGCACTGTGGAGGTTGTGACCGCTGATGGCTCCATGAAGCAATGTTTTGATGAGCGGGTCCGTGTTTTTATACGTGTTGCATCACCCGCACATGAGCACACAGGTGATGCAATACATGTGTTAAGCCATTCCAGTGAGAGTGGGTGACGGTGGAAACACGCCAAGAAAAGTAGCAATACAACAGGAAAAGGTGGGGCCTGAAACACTGAATGTCAACGTAACTCTGCTTACAACAAACCTCCACAGGGTACTGTTTAGATTTTCGAATTGGACTTTTCTGAACATTGCCTAACTTAGTAGCCAGTAATCACCCATAATTCAAAGCTCTCAGTTGCGATATTGTGCCGTTGAGCCAAAAGCCAAGTTTATTTTAGTCCCAGTATTTACTCCTGAGTCTGTATAATCAGCTGCAGGCCACTCCAGCTCAGGTTAGACCGCAGACAGGTTTGTAGGCCCACAGCCGCACCGCAGTGCCAAGGTGAACGAGTCCTCTCCAGGCTGAGGGGACCAGATGTGTCAAGTGGTTGAGCTGGGGACACAATAGGCCCCCTGGGGGCCTGTTGAAGTGCCTTGTCGGGGGCAAGGGGACTTTGGGTCCCCCCCCCCCGCACCCCCAACCCCCTGTCCCTCTCAGACCGGGGCTTTTCCTGGGCAGCGTGGCGCAGTGTGTGGCCTGGCCCTGGGCCAGAGCAGCCAGCCTGCCTGCCTCTGCCAGCCCCCCTCCCCTGAGACCAGAGACAAAGCTGGGACACGGCCAGACACTCCACGCTCTCTGTTTATCTCTCCATCATTCCCCTCCTCTCTCTACACTCTTTTTCTTCTCAAACATTAGGGGTCATTGTGACCCCTTTTTCTTTCAGATCACACCATCCCAGCTCTTTCCCCGTCTGCTTTCTTTCTCTTCCTTTCTTTTGCTTTAGTTCTGCTCCACGAATTCATGTTATGTTTGTCTTTCGTCTCTTACTCTTGGTTTATTTTACCATCTCACTCTTTCTGCACCACTCCTAATCTCCCGTCAGTGTCCAGAGTTTCTCACACATCATTTCACACACTGACACACACACACACACACACACACACACACAGTCATTGTTTCTTACATCTGCACACATACCCAAACACACACAGGTTCACAGGTATCAGCCAACCAGCTGCGCGCGCGCGCGCACACACACACACACACACACACACACACACACACACACACACACACACACACACACACACACACACACACACACACACACACACACACACATTCACCCACATTCAGTCTCTCTTCAAGCCCCCGCACACAGAGGTACTATTGCACTTTTCCCATATAAACACACATATAGCCCGACTCAACACATCCCCTCCCCACACCCCCTCCCTCTCGCTGGTGGTGTGTGAGTGAGTGTGTGTGTGTGTGTGTTACAGTGTGTCTGTCATCCTGTCGCTGTGTGTGGGCTCCACATCAAACCAGCTGCCTAACCAATAAAGGCTAGTGTTAGCCACCAGTCTCAGACCGGCTAGCATGCATCAGTCACTGAGGGTGTGTGTTTGTGTGTGTGTGTTTGTGTGTGTGTGTGTGTGTGTGTGTGTGCATGTGTGCTCCATCCTCCACAACCACCCACGGTGCTGCTGCCAACAACTCTGGTTGACTCTGTTACTTTATTGGGAGATGACTGCCGCTCTCTCACTCTCTCTCTCTCACAGCAATCATTTTCAACTTTCATTTATTTCCTCTCTCTGATTTGCGCTCGTTGACTTTCCCTCTTTCTTCAACGCTGAACTTCTTTTCATCTTTCATTTGTTGACTTTTTTTATTTTCATTATTCTCTATTCTTCTCGTGCTTTCCTCTCTTCCATAACTTTCTAATCACCACTCCGTCTGTCACTCTGCCGGTCTCAAAATGACTCCGAACCACAAACTTCACACCTCACATGAAAGAACAACACACACACAAGCCGGGGTGCAAAAGGGATTGCACATACCCGCAGCCAGCTCACTCAGCATGCTGCCCTATTTCCTGTCTACTTTTCAAGAATCTGAAGCATTTAATTTTTTTCCATTGAAATGCCTGCTCGGTCTCACTGCCCTCTGTTTCTCTTTGACCTTTTCTGCTCAGGCTATGACAGAATTGTGTTTCAGTATGCTTCAAACAGTGTGCTTACTGGTGGTCAGTGTCTGAACGGAGAGGAGAGACTGTGCAAATATGTGCTGTTAGCCTCATTTGAACGATGATCACATCTCAGTGATGGCGGGCTGTGCATCGCGATGCCTTTGAGTGTGGCACTTCTCGGCAGCTCTTAACATTTTGGACCACATTTCATATTAACTTCTTCATTTCAGCCATATCCCAACATTTACTGTTACTTTGGTGGTTCAACTCTAGCTTTGATTCATTGGAGGCTCTGCTCACTGAAACACTGCGTCCATATGTTCTTGAGCAAGGCATTCAGCCCCCAGTTCCTCTAGTATAGCTGTCAGATGCTTGAAATACATATGCATGGTAAGTCAACTTGCAAAGATGCATTAGACTTGGAATCACTCAGCCAAGTCTGTCCTACATAGAGACCTGAGTGGACGTGTGAGTAACAGTTCAGCACCTGTCTTCATAAAGATGCACAAACACACCATCACATACACACTCCTTCGGTCACAAAACACAAACGAGAGCATCGCGCCCGTCGCTTGACCTGCATTCCTCAGCGTGAACTGGTGTGGCCTTACCCCACCGCTCGTCACCCTCACCTCCCAACCCCACTCACCCCTTCTAACCCTCATACCACAGCTCCCAGTTCCCCCTGAAAGAAGCTTCAACAGCCTTCAATGCAGCTTAGCTCCTGTTTTCATAGCATTCATTTAGCGCTATCAGCCAGCCAGGTTGTTTTAGCACATTAACAATAGAGGCAAGTTTCTGAACTTGGGTCCTGATCTATAGCTCAGATTATTTTGCTACGTGTTCCACAGTGTGTTTCCCCCTTCACTCAGTCTCTAACATGACATGGGACAGTTCCTTCCATTGCTACTGTGCATGTCACAATATGCCTGCGTATCAGTGCTTAACACATTAACGCTGCAGACCTGCAGCTTCACGGTGTGCTTGTGTAAAATGAAGTTGCAGTAAAAGTGAATTGATCTGTATGGTCCTGCATTAAAGGCTTCGCTTGGATTCGGTTGAGGCTAACGTAGCGCGTCACGTTACATGATTCTGACGTTGTCTCTCTTTCAGCTCTCACTGACGGGGATCACTTTCTCTCCCATCAGGTCAGCCTGTCTTAACATAGCTCACTGAGGTGGCGCTGGCTTGGGATCAGTTTTTAATTTACTCTACAGACAAAAGGAGAGGTTGACTGATAACACATCTCTTTCTTTCTCTGCATTTGCTCTCTGTTATGATTGATTGTTGCTGTTTGTGTGTGTGCGTGTGTGTGCGTGTGCGTGCATGTGCATGCGTGCATGCGCTTTACTAGAGAGAGAAGTGTGTGCAGGGGAGGTAATCTTTTTAATTCTATGCAGTGTTTGAAGTTTTCCTTTGGTCGGCTCCAAACTTTAACATCAAACGCTCAGGTCACCCGCCCTCCCTTCATCTCTGCGTCTTCCTCCTCCCATCACCCCCCCCTCCTCTCGCTCTCTGTGATCTGGTGAGACTAGCACAGGAGTGTCCCGCAGATAAAGTGGGGGCAAGGAAGATTAGACATACTGACGCCCCTACGCACACGCACGCGCACGCACGTACATCACAGAGACAAGAGAGGACACAGCCGAGTAACTGTTTGTGCAGTGAGTTCAGACAATGACTTTGTGGAGCTGCATACGTCCACAACAGTGTGTGTGTGTGTGTGTGTGTGTGTGTGTGTGTGTGTGTGTGTGTGTGTGTGTGTGTGTGTGTGAGCAGCTGGTACGGCCAGTTGTTTCATCATCACTCTGTAACCATGTTTGACACGCAGGGCTATTTTTACAACACAGTCAGACCCACAACCCACTAGATGACTCACAAGTCACTATGAGCCAAACACACACACACACACACACACAACCTGAGGATTTCCACTGAGATGCACGTGGTGGGGAAAAGTCTCACACCCTCGTCCACTGCCCAAGTAACAATTAAGTTTACCTCTGTTGCTATGGCGTCGGGTTGTCTTTTTGTGTTTGTGTGTGTGTGTGTGTGTGTGTGTGTGTGTGTGTGTGTGTGTGTGTGTGTGTGTGTGTGTGTGTGTGTGTGTGTGTGTGTGTGTGTGTGTGTGTGTGTGTGTGTGTGTGTGTGTGTGTGTGTGTGTGTGTGTGTGTGTGTGTGTGTGCGCGTCATGTGCCTCTCAGGGAGGAGCTGAACAGCTGCATGTGGTTTGTGTTTGTGTATCTGACAGCGCTGGCCCCTCTCTCTCTCCTGTCTGGACTCATGGTGAGCCCTCCTCCTCCTCATTCGCCAGCTATCAAAGCACTGACCAAATGACGGACACACACACACACACGCACGCACACACAATGCCACATTCTCTGCACATACTACTTCTTTTGTGTCTTGGTCTAAGCAGAGCCAGATGCGAAGTAGCACATGCACGTGCTTGTGTTCCCCAAACTGGTGTGTGTGTTTCTTCCTTTGTCTTCTTGCATTTTCTATGTGTGTCTGTTCCTTCATGTGTGTGCAGGTTTTCTTTGTTCCTGGGTGTTTCTGTAACTATGAGCACGTTTCTGTACTTGTGGGGTGCAGTATGTTGCCGTATAATACGTGATCATAAGTGAACTTTTGTGTGTGTGTGCGTGCCCCATGTGTCTCCTGGTTACAAGGCTCGTTGTATTGTCTAAACCTCCAGTCTTTTCTGCTTTGGTGTGCTGACTCAGCTGATCTGGAGCATTTAATTGGACGTGTGTTGCAGATCCGGCAGCGTTTAATAGGGTCTGTGTGCTTTCTGGGCTCAGACTCACGACCCAGTCAGCCAACAAGTCTCTGAACACAGCGTGCATGTGTGTGTGTAGCTGGTGTGTGTACTGTGATACCAGTTTAACACGAGTCATTACAGTATATGTGTTGGCAGAAGTATCTTAGAAAAGTATTTACTATGTGGAAGTTCTATAGGCAGACTGAAGGGCTGTGTGCGTGCGAGTGTGTGTGTGTGTGTGAGTGCGCACATGTGTGCAATAATGTATTGACCTTGTCTCTCATTGCCAGTTCCCAGAAGGTTGATGAATAAATAAAGGCGTGACGCCTCCCCAGCGAGCCTGTGTCTGCTGCTAGCAAGACAGTATGACACCACACACACACACACACACACACACACACACACACACACACACACACACACACACACACACACACACACACACACACACACACACATACACATACACACATGCACACATGCACACAAAGCCAATGCCCACTCTGTTTGCAGGGCTATATTTGCACAGAGGAATAATGTTGGTTCCATGTGATACTCTGACCCAGAATTCTACCTTTTTTGTGCCTCTGCATTCATATATATTTCTAGATATGTGTGTGTGTGTGTGTGTGTGTGTGTGTGTGTGTGTGTGTGTGGCTGGCAAACTAGGCAACCGCCCAAGTCCCTGCACTATCCTGGTAGCCCCTTTGCTTGGAGCTTGTTTTGTCTTTCTTCTCCTCCTTGGTTGTGTTTCCAGACTGCTTCCAAAGCTGCTGGTGTAGATTTTAGTTGACAGTTTAACACTGTGTACTCTCCACATCGCTTGCAGAGAAACAGAACTGAGCAGGTTATATGTATTTTGTTTTTCATTGACAGTTTTCAGTGAGGGAGGAAACAAAAAACGTGCCCAAGCAGCGACCTCCGGGCCTGAAAAATGAAGTGCCAAAAGCTACAGTTCTGCTAATGGCCACTTGAGGTTCTCCATAGACTCCCATATTAAAATGCCCAACTTTACAGAGAAATAAACATGTGTACAGCCTGCCACAAATCATGGTTTTGCTCATAAATTTGTGGGTGATGTCACAGTCCATGTTTTATACAGTCTGTGTTTGTGCCCGGGAGTTAAACTTCTGAAATAAAAACATTTGCATATTAATGAATTCTGGATTAATGAGTGAGAAGGAGTAGATGAACCCACTCTATGTGCATCCATATACATGCAAGAGTCCCCAGCACCCACTGTCATGCCTGTCATGATGACAGATTCTCTCTTACACAGTGTACGTGTGTGTGTGTGTGTCTCTCTCTCTCTGTCATACACACACACACACACAGACAGAAGTATGGTGGGAGTGGTCAGTAAGATGAAGTGCCAAACCACTGCTGAGGTCATGAGGGTTAGAGCTCTGTGGGTCAAAGGTCAGGCCAGACAGTCAGGCCTCTGCACGTGCCCAAAGAAGAGCAGGTGTCCTAGCAACCAGGGCAAGTGGAGGGAGGTGAAATGTACAAATGCACACTGGAAGAAATAAGTGGAAGCAGTTAGAGACACACACATTCTCTCTCTCACACACACACACACACACACACACACACACACACACACACACACACACACACACACACACATACACACATTCAGAACCACCCTGCAGCACACGCTCCAGCATATTGAACACAGTTGTGGGATTTTCCTTCTCGGTGTGATTTAGTGCTTTTGCGTCATTCGGTCGTCGCCACCCACTGAATTTCACTGAATTCCGTCCTCTAATTAGTACAACAAAAAGCATCATTCACAGCGCAGCATCCACTCTGTATTCATACGGTCACGTGACGTGCCAGGATACACTGACTGAGTGACAAAACTGACGACATGGCACATCTGGCTGCGAAGAGCAGGATTTTTGCAGTACATCTCCTGTCACGCTGTGTAAAGTTGCATGCTTGCTCCTGTCCTGAAGCATCTCATTGTGTACCTGTAATTTGTCTAATGGTAAGTCCGGTCATCGGCTGGTCATGTTTAGTTTGTTTGGCTTTGTCTGCATTATTTCACTGTCAGGACCTGGGCCAAGAGTTGAGACACTACCACTGCTTTCATTAAGACCACTATAACTCATAATAATGGCTGTCATGAACCCGAGTGAGCTGCAGACTTATTAGGACGCATAAATCACACAGTTGTAGGTTGCTCTTGTGTATTTATAACTCCTGTTCATATCCCATAATTAAATTTCGTCCATCCCAACAGTGACATTTACTTTTTTAGTAATGCTACATCCAGTTTTGGCATGTATGTAGCGCTTTGCTGTCATGTGGATTACATAAAAATGAAGACTTTTACAATGGCTTTCTCCACAAGGTGTCTTGTAATTACTCCTGACGGCTGTAAGAAGTGCTGAAGTTGTTTATATTTTTCAGCTGCACCTGAGTTTTTATACAGCTCTGCTTTAAGCGGGTATTTTCCTGCCGCTTTATTTTTCTTTGGGGAGCTTACACATGGTCCTCATAAGGTGATGTTTTTTCTAATTTAAAGAGAAAGTTACCACATGCAGCACATCGCAAGTGGACAACTTTGATGTGGGCTCACAGGTTTAAGGTCGCTCTGATTTAAGTAAGCAATAAATTCCTTCATGCCCTGTCTGTGTCCCTCTCAGACGCACACACACATAATGACTTGTCCCTTTTGAGGTCAGGGTTGCAGACATCAAAGCGAAGCAGACAGCCGAGTTGGTAGCCAATTTCAGACATGAGCTTCTCTCCTTAAATGTGCTGGCGATTTTCTGCGGCCACGTCATGTTTGAGTCATTTTTTATGCAAAAGTCACGCAGGCAAACCTACCAGGACCTGATAGCATTTCTGGAACACTGCTACAGGGCTCGAAAAGGCTACAGCACAAACAGGGATTTACACACACATCAAAGAGAGAGGTTGCATGCACATCATGTTCCTCCAAGACAACACTTTGATGACTTAATCATCAATTCTTACACACAGGGAAATTTCTGAAATAAACAATGAAATAGCACAAATGAGCCAGTCTTAAGTTGTAGAGGTGTTTTCTTGCTTCTTTTCTATTCACACTGGGAATATTGGGAATATAATAGTCACACCTCCTCAGTCATGTTTCCTACACAGCCTCCATACCCAGACAAACACTGAGGCAATACATATGGCAAGTGTGAGAGCGACACATTGTCCAACACAGTAATTATAAATGAGGACTTCAGGAAGAAAAAGGTGCAGAGTGAAGTCAGAGAGGACAGCAAATCCGAGTCAGAAAGAGATCATAATGATGGGCGACTAAAGAGACAGAGCCGACTGGAGGAGACACAGAGAGAAGAGGTGACAGAGAGATGAGAGCATATGGATGGGGGAGGGAGGGGGGGAGGGAGGCAGGAGGAAGCGGGAAAACTAATTAAAGAAAGTAGACTTTTAGTTGGGTGTTGATTCCACGAGGAGTAATGGTCCCAGGTGTGTGAGATGAGGGGAAACAGAGGAGATGAGGGAAGGGGAAGGAAACTAGGTCCCCATACACCATATGTTCTCCATCTTCCCCTCTTTCTTCTCACTCGCTTTCATTCCCTTTCATTTCAGGCTTTGCACTGGCTCAGTGAGAAAAGCTTATGGTGGATCGCTTTTCTTCTCGTTGCACAGCTTCCTCGCGGTTCTGTCAGCTATCGCTGCGTACCGCAGGTTAAGTGAGGTGACAGCGGGATCGCGTGTGAGGTGGCGTGGAGACGGAGTGATTGTGCAGCTGTTTGCATATGCCTTTGTGTACATTTCAGAAAGGACCGATAGCTTCCTTTCACGATCTGACGCCTGTTTATTAGGGATTTCTGTTTGCTGTTCTCACTGTAGATTTCACTGTTTGTCTGACACATTCCGTTTTTTTTAATGTTTAACTTCTCCTTTGTTTACATCACTTATTGTTTGGAAGTGAATTTCTCTGCCTGCTTTGTGTAAAGGTGCAGCGCTGCCAAAGTACGGTAGGTTTGGTCGCTGCGAGTTTTGCTGAAGTGCCCCTTTGCAGGCTGCGCTTTGTCCGACAGACTTGTGAGTACAGTACAAGTCCACGTATACTCGCGTTTCATTCCTTGACCGCAGGAACAGACCGCGAGTTTAAAATGACATGTCATCTAAATATAGCAGCTAAACTCATGCGCCCTCCTCCTCAATGCAGCCCCACTCCGGATAATCACCCTCCTCATCACGGATCTCTCCACCCCGTCATGAAATGCAAGCTGCTCCCACTGTACATTCCACCCAGAGGAATGAGCCAACTCCCCTGTAAATTAGAGAGCGGGGGGCTAGTCATTGTTTTCTGCCAAACAAAGGCAGTTAGCAAACAGGAGCCGAGCAGCCTCCAACTAGTGGTTAGTCGGGTTTACCGGCCGGGGGCCTGGAGGGAAGCTGCTGCCGCCGCTGCTGCTGTGTCACCAGGTCGGAGTGCCTCAAGGCTCAGTCCCCGGGCCCATCTTTGGTCCCTTTTTTTTCTCTCTGTTGTGACTGTGTGTTTGTGTCTGTATGTGTGCCCATGTGTGGACCCTCAGGCTGTTGTCAGGCAGATCACGGAGCTGTTGTGAGTTAGCCCGGCTGTCTGTGTCTACCTACATGCCTCTGTTCCCCAAAGAAGGACAAAGAAAGGAGGAGAAGGAAAGGAGGGAGACTGGGGATGGGAGTAGGGGGGTTACAACAGAGGGATGGAGCGAGCGCATTCCTTGACACGCACAAAACATGTCCGCAGGGAACTGCAAGCCCAGCAAGATTCACAGACATCCAAGTTCTTATAACAAGACTCCCCTCTTCTCCCCCTCCCCATCTTTGTCCTCCACCTTCCCCTCCTCCCCCTCTCCTTGGCCCTGGAGTGGTTTAAGCGAAGGGATAATCTGTGGAGGAATTCCAAAAGGCAGGAATCCAGGGATTATCCAAAGAGGAAAATGGTAGATGATGGAATATTTAACGCTTTACCTGAAATGATTGCTCGGGTTTCAGGCTTTGGGGTTTGAATTTGTGACAGCGTGACCAATTTCAGTTCATAAATAAGGTGATGAAAATTTAACTAAACAATTCAGCATCAGCCTAAACACGATGTGCTGGCTGCTGGCTCGAGATGTTGACAGCATGCGGTGCAGGGATGTTCCTCATGACGAATTCCCCTGACGTTGAGATGGAAGTTAAAACTTGGACGACTCAGGAAACAGTCAAAGCTTGAGCATAATGTCATCTATAAGGGGCTCTATAACATTTTAGGTGCAACAGTTAGCCGTGGTTGTTAAAATTAGTAACAATGCCCATTTTTTAGAAAGCAGGACTAGGAAGACAAATTATGTCAATATGTAATTAGATGTGTACTTTGATAAAATAATAAGTTAAACCAAGTCATATTTCTGGTGCCCAGTAATAGTAGCAACATTTAAGCAGTGTTAACACTTCTTAAATGATGTTTACTGTTCTTACCGTTAGAAGTAACACGATAGTCGTGTTCACTCGTCAGAATGAAGTTACATCAGCATCAGTCAGAGTTAGTAATCTGGTGTTCTGTTTCACCAGTAAGAAGTGCTCATCTAATTGTCAGCCAATCAGACATTATGCTGTGACCATGAGAGCCAGTCGCATCTCATCTGGGTCAGTCCAAGATGATGGAGGATTATGGTCTGTTTATTGGTATCAAGTTACAGCTGGCTGATGAGTTGATGGGACATTGTGATGAGGCATTTTTCACATATCTGACAGTGATCAACAGTAGACAGATTGAGGAAATAACCAGCAAATGAATCGAAGCCCAAACCAAATGAAGACTAAAAAAAGCACTAACTCTAGATATTCTGGTTTAAGTCATGGATTCGAACCTTCTGTGTCATTTATTTCTTGCTTCTGCGAGTCTGTTGTATCCGTCTGCTCCTGCAGCATCCCGTCAATCTCTGTGGACTTTCTATGACCCCAACGCATAGAGCACAAAAAAACCTGGTGCTATTCTGTAAACTACAATAAATATAGGCTGGCAGCAGCACGGTGTTTAAAATGCTCTTACACTATGTAATTGTAAACACGCTGCATCTTTGGGGCTTAGCTCCTCCTGTCCTACTTAACTGGTCGATAAACAGGCTTTAGCTTTAATTATGGTGATGTCTAATATTGCGCCTTCTTACATCATGCTGGTATCTTGTTTATGTGTTTTGTCTGGCCGTGTGTTATTTGTGCATGTCCGTCACAATTTCTCCACGCTTGCATGTGTGCCAGCGTGTGTGTGTGTGTTTTGGATGTCTAAGGATGTAATGATGGTGGGTGTATGTCTTGTCTGGTAGCTGTTATCATTACTGCTCTGTGTGGTTGGTCAGTACATCGGGTTCTGTTCGCCTCAGTATCTGTGAGTGTTTTCATGTGTGTGCGGAGAATTACATCAGACGTGTATTTTTAACAGACTCGCTTAATTTCTGCTATGATGGCGAGGAAGGAAGAAACTTTAAAACATGACCTGGTCCGTGAACATTTCCGCCTCAGCCACGGCCAGTTTTCATCTGGTTGTTTAACAATGGAGACAACAACTGCTATGATCCCACGCTCCTCAACAATGTCATCAAACTACATCTTTTGTTTTCATTGTTTTGATTGAGAGAACCCGAGCAGCAGAAATTACACACTGTGCGTCTGAATGACGATGCTTGAGCTGTTGTGCTTGCGGTGATTTTTGAGGTGTGCGGCAGAAAAGTACGTTGAAGTAAACACTGCAGCGTCCTGTGATACACTCGATACTCGGGATGTCATGTCTCAGTTAATTCTGCTATTCTCTGTGATTAACCAATTATCGTGGTCTGCACAGTGAGGTCCATAAAGAAACAGTTTTCTGAGTGTGGTGCGGAAAAAAATGATTGGCCGACACAGAGCCCGAACTTTGACCCCATCCAATAACTTTTCAATGAACTGGAACGCTGACTGCGAGCCAGGCCAAACATCAGTGCTGGACCTCACTGATGCTTTTGTGGTCGAATGGGAGCAAAGCCTTCCCAGAAGTGCTACAATAGATGTGCCTGTTTTTTTTAGCACTACTACAGTTTGTGTTTGCCAGTGCCGCTGATACATGTTGTGTGTGTATGTGTGTAAGCTCTCATGTTTGTGGTGTGCTTGCTTTTCAGGTACAGCCAATATCTGGCCCACCCAGTTACAGCCGGTACACACCCAGAGTGTGCTCAGCAGTGGCAGGTAGGAGGAACAAGCGTGTGTGTGTGCGTGTGTGTGTGTGTGTGTGTGTGTGTGTGTGTATTTCTACCCTAATAGATTATCGATGCACTGCTGGCTTGGTTGGCTTCAGCAGACAGTGGAAATGGGCCTGGACTCCCCTGAGGAAACAAGATATCTCCAACACACACGCACACACAGCTAACACACACATACAGTAACTCCAAACACAGGCACAATGTGACTTCATAGAGAGACAGCTCTTGTGCGTGGCACTTTAAAGCACATTTTTCACACTCACACACACACACACACACGCACGCACACACACACTTACATACAATTAGCCACACCACACACCTGCTGGGTCTTGAGAGGAAGCTGAGCTCCATTCTGCCTGTATCTGAAGATGAAAGGAGGAGAAGACGAGAGACAGGCGGGAGGGGAGAGGAGGAGGAGGGATTAGAGGAGAGGAGGAAGAGGAGGTGGAGGAGGAGAGAGAGATGGAGACTGGCAGAGAGGTGGAGGACAAAGAAAGAGCCCAGATAAAGAGGAAGAGGAGGAGCAGGGATGAAGAGTGTTAGCCAACTCTGCACGCTCCCACCTATCCTCTCTTCTCTCCCACTCTGCTTTGTGAACAGATGGGTGGAGGTATCAGATTGTGATGAAAGCCAAAGCAGGAAAAAAGGGACAGACAGACAGACACGTACATACAGTACACACACACACACACACACACACACACGCACACACACACACACACACACACACACACACTCTTTCACTCCACCACACAGATGCAGTACTTTGCATGCCTTGTTGCTCTCTGTCTCCTCACTCTGCCCCTCTATCATATTAACATATATGATCACACTGTGCGTGCGTGTGTGTTTTGTGTGTCGTGATCACGGACTCATCAGGTCAAACAGGTTCGACAAGGCACTGCACACACACAATGCAACAAATCTGCATTGAGAGCCAGTGATGTTGATGTTTTTATTCCTGGACGGGGAGACAGACACAGAGAGGGAGGGAGCGAGGGAGAGGCTCCAGGCACATGATGTATCAGACGAACGGTGGGAAGAAAGAGATAAGGCGCGATGAAGAAAGAGGAGGATGAGAGGGAGAGAAGAAAAGAAGGCATCAAACTTGTGAGCCCTGTGGGTCTTTGCTCACAGAGGGGTGGAGGGCAAATGGAGGCATGGTGGAGAATTCAAATGTCTCGGTGTCAGCGGGTTCACCGGCAATCTGTTCAGAATCCATCGCACATCACAACACACAGTTCTGCTTGAGCTTGGAACTGATGAAATTTGTGTCATGCGGCGTTGCATTTTTAAAGCTGCACCGGGCCGGCAACTTCAAATGACACAGAAAAGGTAGCGGCTCGCCATTTAAGGACTTCACCACCCTGACATATTGTCACAAAGCATCAGTGGACTGCACACAGTACGCACATTTAATCCAAACCACACAGCCTGATTGGTCTATGCCAGCAGATAACACAGAGCAGGTGGACAGAAGAAATATGTGATGAAATATATGAATATAGATCACAGGATGTACAGCTGTGGATGCTGCCTTTAGGATACAAATGTCGGTCACGGATCAGGGATGGAGATGGAGCACTGAAGAGACAGAAGCAGTTGGATGTTTTCACCGGGCGATATCAAGCCCAACATTCTGTGAGATGTGCGATGAGCCTGCTTTGCTTGGAAAAGCTCAACCAAGTTTTTAACGATTAAAGGCGTACAGTCAGACCCACCAAGGGTTCCAGGTGTGTTTGCGTACGTGGAGAGATTTCCTCTGGTCACCGAGTCTGTACGTCGTCAGCTTTCTGCCAGTCATGGTGGTCAAATGTACTGCCAGCATGAACTCTGTGCTCCCAGTCAAACAAGTTTAGCTGAACGTTTTTTTTCTGGCCAGACCACCCTCTGAAATCTAGCTATGTTTACATTCAGCTGTCAAGTGAATTTTATGCAAACTTTCAAAAAGTAAAATGCAAATGAGGTGTTTTCCGTCAGTCAGTCTGAAGTGAATGAAAATAGGCTTCCTGGATGTCAAAACCGGGCATCCGCTGGAAGAAGTCTTTCAACAACTAATCTCTATTGGATTGATAACTTGTGGTATTTCAGAGCCTCCAAACCATCTCTTAACTTTCCTGCAACAAAACCGAACCCTTTACGCCAGAAACCATCCCTACTGAAGCAACAGTTTGACATTTTGAGAAAGACACGTGTACACTTTCCTGCCAAGAGTTACATTTGGAGATCAATACTTCCCTCATATCTGTCCGGTTAGTATAAGCCTACAGCTGATTCCCTTTAGCTTAGCATAAATGGAACGCAACCAGCACAGACTTCAGGAAGTTACTGCTTCCTCCAATCAGCGTCTTAGCTTCAACAGATCAACCTGACTTGCGATAGTGAGGAATCAACTGCAGCGGGGAAAGGAGAGGTAAGATATTTGATGGAGGGGGGAAAGAGATGGGGGGCGGGGGTGCCGGGAGAGATGGCGCCTAAACCAGTGTTAATTGAACACAGCTGTACCTCGTTAAACATTAATTGGCAATTAATCAGATCACACCCATCACCCCAGTTGAATGTAACTTGAATATATCTTTTAAAAGAGAGAGAGAGAAGGGGGGGTTAAGTAAATTATTCACAGTAGGACAAGGAAAGCCTGTTCTAGCTCAGCCTCTGTCTCCCTCTCTCACTCCACTTTTCTCTCCTCCATCTCCTCCCTCTTTCTCTCCCCCCCTCTGCTCCATTCAGCCCATTAATCTAGTTTTCTGCCTTTATCTCCGCTTCCTGTCCCTCACCCGTCTGTCGCTCACCCAGAGATGGAGAGAGAGGGAGTGGAAGAGAGATGTCACAACAAGGAGGAAGTGTCAGAGGGGAAAGGAGGGCTGGAGGAGGAGGAGCAGGAAGGGGAGGCCCTGATGGAGCGTCTTAGTAGCGGAGTTGTTACTGTGCACACTACATAATGTCACCAGTTCGATTCCAGCTGGGGGACCCTTGTTGTAGGGCTGGACGGTATACCGGTTCACACAGAATACCGGTGTATATTTTTGTTATGATATGAATTTTTAATACACTGCCACCCCGGTGAGTGTGATTACACAATGTTCGGAACTTTGTGCCGCGCGACACTGTTTCAGATGGGACCGTTTTCAATGTTGCGCTTCTAACCTGGCATGGTGCAGGGCGTGGTGAGGGTAAACTGTAGTGCTCTGGTGTTACGTTACGGTGAAGATGGATGGGACAGACACTGAAAGTTCCGAAATCGAAGCTGCAGAACTAGCAGAACATGATGACACAGAAGAACTTGTGCCAAAAAGAGGAGCCGTGCCTGTTGTTTTGTCAGGCTAACACGAGCAATTTGCTCCACTACCTTAGCTGCAAGCATGTCTTGTAACAAAAAGACGAAAGACAAACCACACAAGCCTGGAATCACATGAAAGCAGAGGGTCTGATGATCACGAAGATGTCTGCCTCCTCACTGTGCGAGGAAAACTCTGCGAGCGAGCAGCCAAAGAGTAGCAGGAAAAAACTTTGCTAAATCATACAGTATGTTTTACTTTTGCTGTTTTGTGGTCAAAAGTTATATTCCAGCTTGAAAAAACGCTGCTAATGTCTCCTCCTATGACTCTGCGTTAGTTTGAGATCGATCATGAAGGTCCTGGTTGTTTACATAAAGAGGAGGGGGTTTCTGGAGTGGAGGGAGCGCTCTTCACACGATGATCTCTTACTTCCTTCTGGATCGTCATTGGTGTTACTATGATGAATTTGGCCCCTCGAATCTCTTGACTCTGACTGGTCAATAGAGGTGTCAATCATCAAAATAGACCAATGAGTCGCTGAGCGCTCCGTCTCATGAATGAGCAGAGCACTCAGAGGACTCTGCTGGGCTGCCTGATGTGTTATTTTCCTGTTTTATTTGCATTTTGTCCTTTTATGAGAGATAAGAACATTAGCAAGCAGAAAAAAAGGCTTTTCAACAGAGGAGCTTCTCCATATGCTTGGACGAGATAACGGTACTCTGCCCAAATGAGCGCCTGGATGTACCTGTGTTAAAACATCTGTCCTCCAGATGAAAGAAAAAGAATACCGTCATATACCATGAAGCCATTGGAATTTTGAAAAATACTGTGATATACATTTTTGGTCATACCGCCCAGCACTACTTTGTTGCATCTCATACCCTTGCTCTCCCCACGCTCTGCCTCTTAGCTATCAAACTAACCAATAAGGCAAAACGAATCTATAAAATAACAGAGGCCCTGCATGAAGGGAGTCATGGCGAACAGTAATGGCCACACTTGCATCGACGCTGGTTTTCAGGTTCTGTTTGTAAGGATCTTCATCCAACCTAATCACAACAAGTTCATTCATTCTGCCTTTATTCAAAACCTTGAAAAATCATTGAGGGCACGGTCTGATTTCCAGTGACGTTACTATACCCAAACCCACAACATGATTGTTCTCATTTACATATTTTTCTGTTTCTGTCATCAGAAATTAATTGCAGGCCATAAACGTTAGCCCCAACCATGTCTCAGCTTGACATCATCCTTTTCCAAAAGCTCTCTTTTGCCCATCTATCACCAAAGGTCCGGTTTTGCTCTACATTGGCGTCTGACCACGTCTGAAGAGCCGCTCTTGAAGGCGGGATGGAAAGGCTGTTGTCATACAGATGGGTGAGACGTAATGATTGTTCAGATGAGGGTAACGGCACATGCTTTTGGTTTGACGTCCTTTGAAGCTGTTCGCAGAGTTGCACTCAGCTGTACATTTGAAACACGACAGAAATAGTTGTGTAAAGAATGAAAGAAGAGAGCTCGACCTCCCGAACAACCGCTGCGTGAAACGTGCATGCTGGTCGGATTTAGAAAGTGTTTAAAAAAAAGAAAAAAAAAAAGACGCATCCCCCGCTAGCCGATTCCAATGTCAAAAAGGTGTGCAGAGAGAGCCAAAACTGAGAGAAAGTGTCTTTTCACATTTAGCCAGCTAGTGTGGATGTACTTTGAGAGCAGCCAGTACGCGCTGCTGAAGTTTATATCCAGCATATGTGGCCACAGGCACTTTGTGTTCCCAGCGTTTGAAGACGTACAGTGTGTGCGCGCCGTAAAACCAGTCTGTCCTGTAGATATAGTGTGCCAGCCTGTTCTGCCCAGCGCTGCTGGCTCTTATATAACAGCACTGATTACAGCAACAAGGATAACCTGCAGTGCACTCGCTGACACACATTCTTTCTCTCCCGCCTTCCCCCGATCTGTCGCTCTCTCTTCATCCCTGCCGACACTTGTTTCCTCTCCCCCAAATCTCAGCTATTTCCATCTCGCTCAATTAAACGCTCTCTTAAACGCTTTGTTTCCTTCTGTCTCTTTTCATTATCCGTCGCTCCTTCCTCTCCCTTTGCTCTTTTTATTGCTGTCACTTTGGCCGCATCCCAGAATTCCCAGCCTTTCTCTGCTTGTATCTCCTGTTCACTCTTTTTCACTGTCCTCTCTATCAGTCATCATCTATCTGCCCTCACCATCTAAGTCTTTCGTTCTCTCCCTCGCTCTCCGTCTGGGCTCCAGCTCAAATATTACAAATGCTATTGCATACTGGCTAGGGGCCAAATCAGCAAGGCGATAAATCAATACAGAGAGAGAATTATGTAACGTGCCACCATATTGACTGGCCCGCTCTCCTCCTCCACCCTCCTGGGTGGTTTCCTCCTCCACTCCTCGCTCTCTGTCATCGACTCACCTTGTTTTGCTCCCCTTTGTTTGCCTTTTGCCCTCATTTAACAAGGGAAATTGTCAAAGTTATTTACAGCCTTGGCCTCGGGGTTACTTTTAGGGTGAAGGCATGTTCTGTGCGCTGGCGTATGGGTTCATACTGCTGCTGTCAGCAGACAGTTATCTCTTGTTGGAGGGCATGGGATCTGATAATTGTCAGATAATGAGAAAACAGTGATAAAATGCAAGATGTTCGACATGACAGGGGTTTGACTCATCAACAAGGACAAATTTAAAGCCATTGTTTTATGAAGCATTTGGGATCTTTGTGTGTTTTTTGTGTGTTTACTGGTTCATCTGCTCTTACATTGCAGTGCTTAATTACAGTACACCCAGTGCCCCAGGCAGTACAATAGAAATGAAACATGGAAAAACTTAAAGTATTAACTGGTGTACATGCTCTCAGTGCTGTTGGTCCATGTGCGGTACTCAGTCATCTGCAGCATTAGGCTGTGAGTGTAAGCTGTTTTCCAGTGGTGGCTCGCTGAAGAAACGCTTCTGCAGGTGTGAATCTTGCCTTGATCTCTCTGTGAATTTTGCTTCTCCTCGTGTTCGTCAGGGACGTAGTCCTTGACTGAAGTGCTGGCTTCATACTGGAACTGGTCCCAGTGGTTTGAGAGCGCGCTGCCTGCTCGCTGCTCCGTGGGGGTGGTAGGGAAGAGTTATTCAGGGTTAAATGCTGAGGACAAATGCTGCGTTTGTGTGAAAACTTGTTTTTTTCTGCGTGTGTGTATATATATAAGCAATACTTGCTGATTTTCCAACTTTATAAGCTAAAGTCTGAGCAGTGCTTCTGCCCCTTCTGTTGTCATGCACCAGTGTTGTGTCTGCAACACTTTAATGATGTCATCGAATGTATAATGTTAACTTTCTCTCTTGGTTCATTGTTTAACTTCCTGTCTGGGTGCTGGCCAAACTCAATTCAATTCAATATTCCTTTATTTGTCCCGCGAGGGGAAATTCCATTTCACAGCAGTACCAATAAAGCGGACAGAATAGTATAACAAGTGCATGCAAGTTAAACACAACAAGTATATACAAAAGGGTGGGATAAAAAGAAAATGTCATCCTTAAAAAGAATTGTAAATAGTATTTACAGACTGTTATGTACCGGTAAACTCCAGTGATATCCTCAACCACTGAGTATTTGTTTGATGCACCAGACTGCAAATGTGCATGCACAGTGAGATTTCAGCAGGTTGACTCTTCTGTCAGCCTCTACTGTGAATTTCAGCCTCAGTTAAATGTGTAGGTTCGTCTATGCTGATGAATAAAACTGTGAACTGCTGCAGAGCATGAAGGGTTTTGATGACATAGTTTATTTGTGTGTGTGTGTACATGCTGTTCTGCAGGATGTTGATTGAACAGTGTAGACTGGTGAATGGACAAAGAAGCAATGAGCGTTAGCTGAAGAGTATGTGAGCTGGAGCACACCACGTGGAAACACATAGCTTCACCGACAGGCTGACAAAAAATGAATCCATAATGCTTTTGTATTAATGTAAAGTATGTGCAGAGGTCAGGGATCTGGTGACTCGTGAGATCAGAAATAATTAGACGTGGTTATCAGCTGTAATACATTTCCATCGCAGCTGCTCTCTGATGAAAGGTTTTCATTTCAAACAGGCAGCTTTAGAACACGAACGCACGCTATACAGCAGGAGGTGAAATGAAATTAACCTCAGACACTTTCAACAACTGGCCCAAACTGCTGCCACAATAAGCTGTTGATTTTATAGAAACTCTTGAGTTTTGCCTTCAGGGTTTTTTGTCTCACTGTTCTCTGTTACCTCTCCATTCTGGTCATGCAGTCTGGAGCTGTGGCTCCTGATGCCCTGGCTTCTTTATGGAGGGGGGGGGGGCGTCTATAGGAGTCAGTGAGTGCAGTAATAGTGCCTATATTTCCTCCAGCCTATGCCCTGGTCAGAGAGTGCAGCGGCTCCATGCTGTATTTTCCATACCGTCACCCCCCACCCGCCCCCTCTCTCTCTCCCTCTGTCTCTCCCCCGCTCCCGCTCCCTCTCTCTCTCTCTCTCTCTCTCTCTCCCTCTGTCTCTCCCCCGCTCCCTCTCTCTCTCTCCCTCTGTCTCTCCTCCGCTCCCTCTCCCGGCTTTCCGACTGTACTTTTTCTCTCCGCTCAGGAATTCCATCTTCCTGCACGTGGCCGGCACTCAAGAGGGCACGCTGTGTGTGTGTGTGTGTGTGTGTGTGTGTGTGTGTGTGTGTGTGTGTGTGTGTGTGTGTGTGTGTGTGTGTGTGTGTGTGAACGTGAGCCATAGGAAACATCTCTCAATGAAAAAGAAAACATGAAGCATGCATTTGTGTGTGTGTGTGTGTGTGTGTGTGTGTGTGTGTGTGCGTGTGTGTGTGAGAGAGAGACATGCTAACAAGTGGGAAGTGGGCGCTGCTAACTCCACTGTCCCAGCCTCCCGTTTGTAAAGGGCTATGAAAAGATTATTTCATAGGAAACATTATATTAAACTTTCTAAATGTCAGTTTGAAGAGTTATGGTTGTTTTTTCATTTGTCCAAATTTCTTAAGTTGCACATTAAGTAATATTAATGTGGAAAGCCAGGTTTTCTTCTAGGTTTTTTTTTTAGTTTTGGCTACATAAGAACAGCTACAGCCGAGCACAAAACAAATTTAGTCAGACAACCAGACAGTCTATCAGACAGGAAATGTAGTCAGAAGAGAAAGTGATGGCAAATGGTATGTTGTGTTATTATCCAAACTGTCTGTTGTAAACGTTCAGCTAACAGACCAACTTCCTGGTTCCACTTAGACCTACCTTACTTGGAGTCTTTGTTTCCGTGTGCATGGTTTTCCCATGCAAAAAGGAACTGTGGCACACATTTTGAGTGCCATCACTTTGTGGTTTTCCAAAAATGTTGCCGTGGTCCATCTGAGCAACTGCTCTGCAAAGCACAACGTTATCAGAATCGATGTACATGATGGACAAAACTGTGAAAATAAGACCCAAATTGTAATGAACCCGGATGAACCGTCAAGGTTGGAAAATTGACAGGAAAAGTAGACAGAGCTCAGTCTGTGAAGAGGAAATGGCAGTGAAGCAATCGTCTAATCCAATTCATTTAATAGGAAACAGAAATTAGGTGTAGGAAATCCAATCCAAACACTGAACGTATGCTGGTAGACAGAAGTGAACGCATGAGTTAGCCAGAGTTAGCAAGTCCTCCACTGGTCAGGCTGGACCAGATCTGGATACTGAACCTGGAAGCCATTGCTCTCATCGCACCACATGTTAGCTAGTTTTCATGCCAAACCTTATCACTGGCTTCACACATCTGTTGGTGCAAAGATGTTGGTGTAATAAATTCACATCTGCGCTGCAACACCCGTCGCAGAGTTTCACAACCCCGACTGAAGGTTATCTGCATCTGCATCGATTTGTTTTATTTAATCATCTGTAGGTCAAAGCATACCTCCGTCAGGCTTACATCACACTAATGAAGAAGAGAAATCAAGGTACAGAGTGAGCACAGAGGCTCCTTCTGCTCTCCAATCCCATCTGTTTGACACACAGAGGCAGGGAGGGGAAGGATGGAGAGAGAGAGGGAGGGAGGGAGGAGAGAGGGAGGGGTGGTAGACGAATGAGAACGAGGCCAGATCAGGCTGAGGGAGGGGTGGGGGTGGGGGGGTGGCAAGGGGGGAGGTGCTGTTTAGAGAAAGGCAGGGAGTGAAAAAAAAAAAAAAAAAATCAGAGGCAGGCTGGGGGGTTGGGCTCCGAGCCTGTGCATGTGTATGTGAGAGAGGCAGAGAGAAAGCAGCAAGCGAATGTGTGTTGTGTATGTCTGTGTGTGTTTGTGCGCGTGTGTGCGCTCGCTCTGTTCCTTTCCTTTCTTTGTTTGACTACTGAGTGGGGAAAAAAAAAAGCGAGACAGAATATAGAGAGATAGAGAGAGGGTGAGGAAGAGAGACACAGACAGAGGAGAGGAAGAGGATCTAAAACGAGTCACTTTTTTTTAAAGAGAGAAAGGGAGAGAAGAAGAAAGACAAAGGATTTCTATTTTGGTCTGTTTTTTCTTTTCTTTTTTTTCCTTGCAGTTTGTAAAATGAGAAAAAATATACACCAACAACAACAGCAGCACTGAATGCTTTTGAAAACAGTGTCATATTCAGGAGCAGTGTGTGTTTTGTGTGCTGGCTCGGTACGCGTGTGTGTGTGTGCCTGCGCTGAGGAGGTGGGGGGAGGCAGCCTGTGCAGTTTAAAGGGAAAATACAAGGCACACACAAAGCTGGGAGCGCAGGCAGGCAGGCAAGCAGGAAGGCAGGCAGCAGGAGAGGCAAGGGAAGGGGAAAGGTAGTGGGAATCTGCTGAGCTGGCTGACGCTTTCACTAACAAACCTCTTTTGGATTTTACTCCACCGAGCCCACCCCGTGTCTCCCTCTGAGCTCACCCTGAGCCCGGCCACGGTAAGACAAGCTTCCTATCCACAAGCTCTCAGCTGTTTCGCCGCTACCGCTCTGCAGACAAAAGCAGGAGAAAGTTGCTGTGTGTGTATGTGTGCAGATGGAGAGGAGCTAAGCTAAAGGCTGAAGCTAAGGCTAAAAGGCGTGAGGAATGCAGCACAAAGGGAGCTTGTGTGCTCCAGCTGGGGCTGTGTGTGTATATGTGTGCGTGTCTGTGTGTGTGTGTGTCTTTGTGGACGGGCTTGGATGTTTGTGTCATGGGGCTTCCCAAACTTTTGCATGTGAAAGATGCCCCGAAAATAGATGAGCACCGGATTGCAGAGCCCCTTTTCGGTGAAAGATTTGTCCTGTCCCGGCTGATTGTGCACCGAAGGTTGAGAGAGTGAAAGCTCCGATCAGATCAGTCATTATATGGAGTCTGCTAGAGCTGCACATGAAAGCAGATATTCAGGAATTAAAGCAGTTGTCATTATGCCGGGAAACAAAAGGAAACCTCGTCAGGGGGAGTCTTGAAGGTCCCAACACGTTAGTTTAAAAACCAGGGGGTCATGTCAGAGCGGGGTGATTTAAATACCCCTGATGGCTCTGCAGCCAGCTGGCTCACCGGCGTGGAAAACAAAATACAAAAGTAGTTAATTTTTGCTTCTCTGTCTCCTTTCTCTCATCCCTTTTCACTCCTTCTCCCATGTCTTTTCTCTCTTCTTCATCATCACCCCTGGCTCTTCACTGATTTAAATGCCACTTTGCACAAAAGGTTTGTCTCTTCCTTCCTCCTCCTCGCCTCCTTTTTTCTCTCCTTTGCTTTTTTCCGCCCGCTCCTCTCTTTTATCTCTCCATCGTGAAATTGGCAGGTGACTGTATTGAACAGGGGTCTTGTGACTTTGCTGCCTAAGCATTAATCAGTGAATGCCTATCTCCTCTGCACACACACACATACACAGATGCCGGCTCCCATTAGCTTCTTACGCACAGTTAAACACACGCACACACACACACATAAACACACAGTACTACAAAGTGTGTTGTCCTGTCCGGTGTGTTGTGGTCTGGGGGCTTTCAGCTTGTTCCTGTCACTAGTCTGGTCTGCGGTCAGCACCCGTGTTGTAAATGTGTGTGTTACTGATATATGAAGAGCTAAGAGGAGCCAGCATTCTGCGTGTGTGTGCGTGTGTGCTCCTCCCTACACGAGTGTGTGAGAAACACAACACTTGTGCCGGCGTCTGCCCGGAGCTAATATCGGTGTCAGTATGTGACTGGATGTGTGTGTGCATGTGTGTCTGTCCCTGTCCTAATTAAGTCCGTGCACCCCCCCTCCCCCTGTGAACCAATACAAACATTCCTAGAATAAAAGCCTCACTAGAAAGACATCTCACGCGTAGTTCTGTAAACTGATCCCTACAGTACTCCACCACACACACAAACACACACACACACACGTGAGCGCCTGGCTTGCACATGCGCACACACAGACTTACACACACAAGGAAAAATTACTGTTACTATTCCATTTGCTGCCCCCACCCTTCCTGCTCCCCCCCCCCAGGGAATTTCCTCCTTTCTCTCTTTTCATTAGTTCATTACCAGCGGAAGTAGAACATCCTCTACTCTCTGACATTTCTCTTTCCCCTTTCTCGTCTTTCTTTTTTATTTCCTCCACCACTTCCTGTCCAGCTGTGATTATCCAGTGGTGGCGTGCCAGGCGCGGTTCAGCCAGGGTCGCCAACTGCGGGCTGGAATACATCATAGCTGCTCTCTCGCTACCTCACGTAGCCTTGCCCTGATTAGGAAATACTGTATACAGGACTCAGCCAGCACTAATGCTGCACTAATCTGTGGAAACTGTGCTGCTGGGTCCCATGCTGATGGTATATTAGGTCTACAGCAGAATGCGATGCAGCATGATGTATTACATTATGGTATGTCAGAACTGATTGTGCTGCGATGGATTACTTTTTGATAGAGTTCTGCATGGAGGAGCGACTTATTTTAGGAGCAGGTTTTGGAATAAAAACAAATAACATCATAGATGATCTGATTTATCTGACTTTAATCATGTTGTAGAAAAGAAAATTATGTTCTGTAATGAGCAGTTTTATGGTAAGTGGAACCACACAGGGCATACTGGAGAACATAAGTATAGTAAAATTGAATTGATAGTGTAAAATACGTATTGCATCATTGTTCAGTGTGTTTGTTAGTTTTTATTTTTATCCTAATCCCACGTGGGCATATCAACGCATGAATATGTCTATATACTTTCAAAATAAGTCATGTTTGTGTGCAAATGTTTGAAGTTTATCAGGATAAAAGATTTTTTTCTCAGCTCCTCTCTTCAGTAAAAAGGACAACATAAAACCAAGGGGTTATGTTTTTAGTTACACACAGAGTAATTCAGTATAATAGCATCTGTAATGTGGTCAGACAGATTCCATTACTTTCCGTCATGGCTGTTGTTTTTTACTCTGTAGGCTACAGTTTTGCATAGTCATTAGTTGGGGGAGGGGGTGACCCGGCCCAGCTGTGAGTGAACGTGTGTGTTTTGCCAATGCGGATAAAATATGGGGATGTGGCCCGTGATGACAGTTGATTCTGGAGCTGTCTGTGTAGCAACAAGCCATTTCCTGCACTGAGAGCCATTAGGACGCCACCCAAACCTCCCACCCCCGTCTGTCACCCACCATGCTCCTGTGTTCCTCTGCAGATGTGCACACACAAACACACAGACATGGGGGGGGGTGTTTTTGTGATTGAATTTGTGTGTGCATGTGTGCTGCTCTCCTCTTTACCCCTCCTCAGCCCCGGGGCAGTCCCCCCACGGCTGAAGGGGGGAGATTGTGCATTCATTGGAATGGAGGCTGAGATGGCAGGGAGGAGGAGGAGGAGGAGGAGGAGGAGGAGGAGGAGGAGGGTGAGGGTGATTGAGTGTGCTGCCTGGAGAAGAAAAAGGGAGACAGAAAGAAGAGAGAGGGGAAGAGGAGAGGGGGAGGGGTGGTCCGCCTTGTGTTTAAAAACAGGGAGAAAAGGGGGAGGAGAGGGAGAGGAGCAGACAGGCAGGAGAGGAGGTTCAGGGGTGGAGGTGAGGGGAGGCTGGCTGGCGCCGTGGCTGGGTTGTGTCTGTGGAGAGGGGCTGGAGCTGGGCTAAAAACAGCTCATGTTCAAGTGCTGATTTGAGACACTTCCATGTAAATAAATGTCTCTCTGGGACCGCCAGCCTCTGATTGATAGAAAGTCACAGCCGGCTGATGGAAGCTTTTTCTGCACGTCTGAACTCTTTGGTGTCTGTTAGATCTCGATACGTGTTAGATTTCTGTTCTCGTGGGTTGCAGTGAAGAATCAAAACCGTTGTTTGACAGTTGAGAGTAACTAAAGTGATAAACAGCGAAGTTGCTTCAGCACCTTTGCTGATTTTCTCCCCTGCGCTTGATGTTCGTTTATATTTTTCGTCGCTGAATGTTTTCCATCTTTGGAAGGCTCTACTGAGTTTGCCATCACTTTTAGCTTGACTTGCTGTGACCACATCAGAGCCATGATGGCTACTGCTCTCAAAGCCCCCCGCCACACAGTTCTTTGCTTTGTTTGTCACATCACCTCTTTTGCAGCAGAGGGATGAAGCTTCGTGCAAATGGGTGTTGCTAAATGCTTTAGGAAAGTGGTGAAAAGTTGAGTGACTGATGTGCAGCATCATGTATTATCAGAGAGCAGAAAAACAGACATGTGTCTTTATCCAGATATGCTACTTAGTACTTCAAACACTGTGTTTAAAGCAAAAATTGGGTATAATGTGTGGCTGAGTATAGTGATGTACTTTGGATTTGTGTTGGACAGCGTTGGCGGTTTGTGCTAAAGTAACATTACACAGATGTCCAGTATTTATTTAGTTTGGAAGAATACAAGCATTAGTGAACTGTGTATATGCAGTGGGTGGTACCAGCTGGCCTTGTATTGTCTCCAAAAGATTTCCAAGATGCAACGTGGTGGATTCAGTACCGCATATACAGTACTTTGGTGCAAGTGCTAACAACATTCCCCTTGCACAGTCAGCTGTTCAGAGAGCACATTTGCCAGAATTTGTCGAGGATCCAGGTGCATACATTTCAGTGGCACACATACACACACACACACACACACACACACACACGGCTTTATCTATGACTACACTTACCAATTTTAGATTCAAAAGCACAGTTTGTCATTGCACAGAGGGAAGAGGCTTAGATGGTTAATTCTATTATGCAGGGTCAAAGGCCTCATGCAGATTAACTTTGGCCTTGGAGCCAATATCCACTATAGAAAACTAGCCTGTGTAGGTAGCTGTATATGATTAGCAGAGAGGAAGACAAAGAGAGCGGCAGAGACATGATGAAAGACAGAGACGGAGAGGAGAGGCAGTCTGGTGGAAGGTCAGATCCACGTGCTGCAGCCTGTCTTCCTTATTTATTCAAGTTGGTCTGGATCTGAGCTGCAGTCGGGGAGATGCATGAGAGAGCAGAATTAGAGAGAGAGGGAAGAAAAAGATCTGGACATACAGAGATATCTGGGAAAGTGAAAGAAGAAAAATAGCCCCGCTGAGTTATTTTTGAAGTGTGCGCACACACAGGCACACACATACACACAGGGCCATTGGCAGAGGTAGTTTGCTGAATGTGCACATGGCTTCTTTGTGTGATGGAGACGGGCTGGGGTTTGTTGATTTGAGGTAATAGCTTCCAGTTGTCTCAGTCAGGAGAGGGCTGTGTCACTACTACTGGGGATAGGCAGGGGATTGGCAGGCTGAGTGGAGTCAAAATCCACAACACACACACACGCAGCTGAACACTTGGACATTGTGCGATCATGATTGGGGTTTCTCGTGTTGGCCTTTGTACCACGGAGCCTGTGACTGACTGAAACAGGTGTGTATGTGTGTCGGTGGGTCTGTCCTCACTGCACAGCTGGTTTTATCACTCCTCAGCAAAGGTCAGCGGTGGAGCTGTGTGTGTGTTTATAGCATCTCTTGCATAATGAGTGTCAAGGGTTGCAGATTGTTAAAGCGTGCCTGCTCTGTAATGAAGGATGCAGACTTCTTTATAGCTCATGATGAAAGGGGAGGGAAGAAGGGAGAGAAGAAGAGACGTGGGGGGGGGTTAACACTTGAAAGACTGTCGAGTTTTAGAATTGAAACCTGTCCAGCAGTTGTGTGGGACTTTAACTGGACTTTGTGTCTTTCCTGCTGTTTCTGCACCAAGCACATCTTTATTTCCCCGTTAATGAAGCATGAATATTCCCAAGATAAAGGAATGTGTTTTTTTCCCCTCACTTGTGTTGTTTGTATTTGTCACCAGCTGCTTGTAATGTTAGTGATATCAGCATTGGAGCTTGTCCTACTGTTGCACTCTGAGTAGGAGCAGCTGCGAAATGCCTGAATTGTAAACCACACAGAATATATAAGTGCACAAACACAGATTTAAATAAACACACACAGACACATGACAGTTGGCCCATGCCTTGTGTTTTTACTGCGCTCTGTAATTGTGCACGCTACAAATGTGCAGACTCTTTGAAGGTTACTGCTCCCCTTACATCGTCTCTTTGTTTTCACTGCGGTGTTTCTCCTCAAGTGATGTGGCCGTGCCCAGCGCCTCATTGTGTGTGCATGGGACGTTGTTTCTGTACTCAAGTTTAAGGTTTGCGTGTGAAGCTGCATGTGCATGTGCTAGGGACTGCTCTCAAAAGGAGATGCAGGTTAGGTTTTGCACTTTATTGTGTGTGTGTGTGTGTGTGTGTGTGTGTGTGTGTGTGTGTGTGTGTCTGGGAATATTTGTGAATGAAGAGTGAGTCTCTGTCAGGGCTGTGCTGCTCGTAGGTGTGCTGTACGTTCTGCTCTTAATGATGTAAGACTGACGCAGCCTGCCTTATCTTACTGGTCTCACTGGTTTTTCTGTCATGATGTGAGCGTCTTTACCCCAGGGCTGCTCATATGAAGACATGCAGTCATGTATTTCAATTTCTTTTTTCTAATAAGCTAACAAGTAGTAAGTGACCTATTTTCTTATTGAACCAAATCTTAGTCTAATAATTTGGCTACTTGCACAGTCAGCAAACCTGAACACCTGACCTGGGCATCCCACTGGATTCACATGTCTGTTAGCTCTCCTTTGATCCACCAGTTATTGAAAAAGATCTCTTTGGCTTCCTCGATGTTCAGCTGTCTTCCCTTGGTTTCAGTCATATGTACTCAAATGCAGCATATGCAGTCATATGCATACCCTCTGCAGTCCTACTAGCATCTGTACTTCATTATGCAAAACTACATTCTGCTGACCGAACCTCTGTGCATGGCAAACACATGACACAGCTGATGAATCGTGTGTGTGCATGTGTTTAGTTGCATGTGTGTGCAATAAAACAGTAATACACACAAGTTAAACTCAACATCTGACATCAGTAATTAGGTTAGTATGTCTGTGGATGTTCATTAACAGCACATACAAAAGAAAAACACACACACCAGACCATCTGCCCTCGAAACTACACACACACACACACACACACACACACTCACACACACACACATACACTGTTTATGACATGACCCCACAGTGACCTCAATCGATCCGGCTGATTGACTTACAGTAATGCATCAGCCTGATTATGTTTCTAAGGAGAATGGAGGGTTTATAACAAGAGGAGAGGAGGAAGATGAAGGTGTGTGTGTGTGTGTGTGTGTGTGTGTGTGTGTGTGTGTGTGTGTGTGAGAGACAGCTGTAATTAACTGATCAGCTCGGAGGGGGAAGTTTCACTGTGTAAATTATTTGGTTAGAGATCTCTTCTCCTCTCTTCCTCTTTCATATCTGCCTCCTCTTTCCTATCTTCCTCTGTTCCTCCCCATCCTCTTCCTCCTCCTCCTCCTCCTCCTCCTCCTCAGTCTGCCACCTCCGCTTTGCTCTTTTCTTCTCCCTATTCTTCCTCTCTTTCCTGTTCTCTCTCCCGTGTGTTACATCGCCTGTCTCTTTAACCCACTTCCACACTGAACCCTGACCCCTCTCACTTGTGTAACTTCTATGATAACGGTGCTTTTGTGTTCACAATGTCTCTCGCTCCACTTCTTCTCCATACGTGAGTCACAAGTCACAGCTGAGCCACACAGGAGTCAATTCATTCTGTAAGATCTAATTGAATCTTTCCAATTTTCTACTTTATTAGCAGACTTTGTGTCTAATGTACTTACCGTGCTTTCTCTTTGAGTGTGTGTGAGCAGATTCTTTTAAGTTGTGCATGTGTGGAATTGACAGGTGTGCATTTACTGAGTGTATAAAACAGAGTGTGAGAAATCAAAGCTGTGTCTGTCTCGCAATGTTTACGAGGATATCTGTGTCTCTGCATGAGTGTGTCTGGAGGGCAGCGGGTGCACTGTGACCTTTATGGGCCTGAGTTTGCGTGTGTGCATGTGTGTGCCCCCAGCCCGGTAACATGATCTGTCTTAAGGAGTGGAACCCTCCATCCCTCCTCTGTCTGTCTGCACCCTGACCGTCCTTCCCTCTCTCATATACCATCCCCTATCCGCTCACTGCCTTCTCTCCTTTCTGTCTGCCCCTTTTCCTGTCTTTCATCCCTCTTTCCCTCCTCCTGTCCCCTCTTTGTCCTTGTAACCTTAAACTTGTAAGGCTGTCAGTCAAAACCTAGAAGTACATCTGCCCAAACCCTCAACCCTTTTGGCTTTTGGCACCCTTTTCTCTCTCTGTCACACACAAACACACATACTGCTGTGATTAAATGGCTTTGATTGCAGAGATCAGAGAAGGGAGAAGTGTGTGTGTGTGTGTGTGTGTGTGTGTGTGTGTGTGTGTGTGTGTGTGTGTGTGTGTTTGGTGGGGGGGGGGTCAGAGTTGGTGTTGTAATTGATTTTCTGTGTTTCCTTTGTTTGACTAGTGTGTGAGATGTCTGGAAGCACTCTGAAAGCTGCCTATACTGTACTCTACTAATACGAGGTGGTATAGATTGTGTGTGTGAGTGTGTGAGAGTGAGGGTTGGGTGGGGCAGGGTGATGGAGGAGGTCATGAGACTAAATCTCCCACAGGATTTCTATCACTGATATATAGAAGTAGGATGATCGCAGTGTGTGTATTCGATCTCCTCTCTGGCAGATGGTCACACTGCATATTCAGGCTCCTTCCTTCTGTTTTCATTCAGCGGAAACAGAGAAACTATGACCCTAAATGTATTCCTGAGGCATGCAAAATACCAAGTCCATGCGTTCAAGTGGCTTTGGGAGTTCGGATCCTTTCATAAGATACAGACAAGACATTAAAAACTCCTACACTCATCAGCTGATGGCCATAGGCTGACATGTGTAGGCGGTTTTAATATATTGGAGCAGTGTTGTGGTTCTAACGAGTGTTACTGCCCAAACTGGAGTCCTCCCTTCGCCCACCACTACAAAATATTCTCTCAGAAATCTCTCTGTTCTCTCTCCTAAGTGTTCGGCTCAGGCCGACTCTTCTGAGCCTTTTATTCAAAGTTTCCAATCAAACTGGAGCCTTAAACATGGGGCTGAGCATGCACCATGTGCTGTTTGGGCTGTGTGTTTGCAGTTTCCATGAACTGTGTGTGCGTGTGTGTGCGTGTCCTGTCCTCTGTTGCCATATGGCAGCTGTATTAGTCCACAGTGTAAACACAGCTGGCTGCCTCCCGTGGCTGCATGGGTGAACAGCAGTCTGCCTGCAGATACAAAAGACCCAAATAGGAGGATCACATTCACCACTAGTGCATTAATGGCTATTAGGCATGTTGGGATTCATGGTGTGTTATTTGTGAGGGACGTTAGTGTTGATGTTGGAGCCTGATATCAGACTGTTACTGTCTGTCAGTGGATGCTCGCGTTGCTTTGCTGCAGGGAGTTGGGATTTTTATTTTATTTTGTAATTGTGATGACATTTTTGAACATTGCAGTCTGAACAGGATACTTAAAAATTTGTTCCCTCTAATGGAAAGACAAAGTACAATCTCTTGAAATAACAAGTCTTTGTCATTATATTGTTTTTTGTATAAATCGGTGACGGTAAAGGCTCCATTCCTGTGTGTTTGTTTTGCTCGGACTATGTGTGGATACTATAATTTGTTAGTATTCATATGGCCGGCTGATAAAGGCATTTATCAAAGAGTAATGTTTCTGATGGCCTGAAGCAGAGACACAAAGAGGGAGATAAAGCAGAGAGGAGAAGGCAGGTACTGAACATTTCACATCATAAATAATGTCAGAAACACTGGTGCATGCTAGCCAGTGCTCAGGGTAGCGTGAAATCTGCTCTCGCCCCGTCCTCTCTTATCTCCCCTCCCTATCGCACTCCCTCCCTCGCTCTCTGTTCATGTGTGTCTGTGTGTGTGTGTGTGTGTCTGTGCACGCAGGGTAATTGAGGTGTGTGACCTTGCTGTAGGCCTGGCAGGTGTGAAGGGAGGAATGGAGGGAAGCAGGGGATGAGATGAATGGGGGGACAGGGTGAAGGGATGGATGGATGGATGGATGGATGGATGGATGGAGGGAGGGAGGGAGGGCTCTGCTGCTACATGTTGGCAGACTGATATCCTGCCTGCATGCATATATGTATGGTAATGTTAGGCGTTCTGTAGTGGAAAGAAATTCAAGTGATTGTGTGTGTGGGTGGAAGCCCATTCTTCTGCTGTAAGGCCCTCTGCATGCAACTTGGAAATGAGACCATGTGCACATGTGTGTGGGTGTGTGTGTTATCAGGCAGGACGGCATATATAATTTTCTGTATGGCGCAATGTGTGCATCTGAGTCTTTTTCCTACTCAAATGGTTGCACGTCGCATTTTTGACGTTGTCAGATTGAAGTATGTCGGTATAATTGCCGCAAAAAAAGGAGATGATTGGCAGCCTTTATGTCAAACCCTTTCTATTACTATCATTAAGACTACATTTCCTATACACCCTGTTACTTCCTGCCACAAAGATGTTGATGAGTGTTGGTTCTTCTGCCACTCCCTGGTGTTTACTGAAGCTTTACAGAGGAGGAGAAACATGTTGGTGGCATTTTTTTCCTTTAGCTCTTTTCAGAAATGCACCCCTTTATGTCAGTCTGTTAGCAATTTAACATTTTTGTCTCGTGTCTGAATGAACGTTTGAGTCACTTTTATGTTAAAGTCATAACGGCCATCTAGGTCAGACCGAGTAATATTTCTGTGGCACATTCAAGGCGGTACTTTCAAGGTGGGAATTGAATGCAGTCAGATTAACGTAGCACGAGGTTAAACATGTGTGCCTTGTCCTCATATTCTAAGGTTGCTGTAATAAATCAGATATTTCAGCCGACCTCTCTAATGCAAAAAATTAGTTCAATAAATGAGGGAAACGCTTTGAGAGAGGCAAATTTAAGTTAGCGAGGAGGTCGATCTTCTCATATCAATCTGTAAAAAATATGTTCTCCTCACGGTGCGACGGGGCCAGAAAAGGTTGACAAGCTCTCACACATCCACAGCAATATTTCTGACCAACAGTTCATTCATGCCAGCTGTAAATGTCCTGTCATGTGTGGACAAAGTCATGAGGAGCATTAGCCTAAAAGTCATCTCTGTGTGAACGACACAATGGCATCACTTTAACAGATAAAGGAGTCTGTCGATCTCTACCTGCGCTGCAGTCAGATTAACGATCTCTACCTGCGCTGCGCCCTCTCTGATACATACTAGAATACAGAACACAGCAGAAATGCAACTTAATATTCACAACTACATTTTCATCAGTGTTAAACAGCCTGAAAATCAGAAGCATGTTGAGCTCTTTGTATCTACAGAGGGGATGGCTCCTCTTCCATGCAGACTGCCGTGTTGCACCACCATGTTTCTACAGTAGCCCCGAACGGACAAACCAAACGCGTCTCCGAGTAGCGCCTTTTAGCGTGTTCTTGGTGACTTCCATGGACAGAACCAGGCTGATATCAAGTCATCTCCTTGAATTAACTTGCATTAGTCTTGCAGCTGTGTTTTGTGCCTGGTGTGCAGTAATTATAATAACGCTCTATAATGATGAACTGATGTTACATGTAGCTCCTTTTGACAAGAAAGGGCATGTTTTCATCTCCACTCTGAGCCTGCCATCGTGTTCCCCGCAGAACTGTGTGCAACCAGAGCAGAGAGGCAGTGAGCTCTCACACACCCACCCCCCTCTTCTTCTTCTTCTTCTTCTTCTTCTTCTTCTTCTCCTCCTCCTCCTCTGTCGCTCTGCACCCTCCTCCCCTCTGCTCCCTGCACAGTAGCACAGTGCATCTGTGTCATGTCACTGGGTTCTGGCGTCCCGGAGTAACCCCCACCCCCCACCCTCCCATAACAGCACGCTCTCTCTCTCTCTCTCTCTCGCTCGCTCTCTCTCTCTCTCTCTCTCTCTGTCCTTGTGTGGCTCAGGCTGTCATCTCCGATCTCTTCATCTTCTCTCCATCCAACTCATCCCTGTCTTCTTTCCCCTCAAGAAACCTCCCCCTCTTGCCTGTCTCTGTCGTCCTCTGTTTCGCTGTACTTAATGTGTGTCACTATTTTAATATCTCCCCCTCTCTCTCACCCCATCACGCAGCACAGACCCAAATACACATCACTGCTCTCTCGCCCTCACTCTCTGTCCTTCCCCCTCTCTCATGGAGCGTACACAAACATAAAACTGTCTCGGTGCATACATTAATAGATCCAAGCTCCTTAGCTGGCTGCTGCATGCATAATCTATCTGCTCATACAGAGTGTGAACAGTGCGCTGAACAGTGCGTGTGTTTGAGGCCCTAGGCTCCTCCCTCCAGAGAGAGAGACAGACAGGTGTGGACCAGATTGAGTTCCGCCTCATTTCCTCTGCCCTGTGCAGCTGGTCAAGGACACACATTGACGCACACGCAAAAACACACACAGGCATGTCATTGACACATGGTTATGCACACGCACACACACTTCAAATACAAGGGCAGGGACATGCATACTGCACACACCTCATAGAAAGACACAATACAAGATGTAGAAGGATCAAATGCAGCTTTAGGGATGTGTGTGCGTGTGTGTGTGTGTGTGTGTGTGTGTGTGTGTGTGTGTGTGTGTGTGTGTGTGTGTGTGTGTGGTGAGTGTTCATAGGGCCCCCTGCACTTGAATTCCTATGGAAGAGGATTACAGCAATGATTACAACGAGATTGGCAGAGTATTTCCATGGCGACGCTGAGAGATTTGCAGATGGTAGAAATCCTGCCCCAGTATAAAGTCGCTTAAGTCCCTCCCACCGCATGTTATATTCATAATTTATCCAGCACACACACACACACACACACACACTGCACTCACATTATAATATTTATAGCTGTCTTTGGTTATTTATATTTGACATGACAGAACTCGTATTGGTCGTCCATTTTTCATGCTGGTATCAAATGTATCAACAGTGGAGGCACATTATGATCATAACACATGCTCCTGAACTCTCTCTCTCTCTCTCTCTCTCTCTCTCTCTCTCTCTCTCTCTCTCTCTCTCTCACACACACACACACACAAACACTCCCCGCTGACATTAGCAGTGTTCATGTCAAGGCAGTCTCAGGAGGAGCTGGTCATTAGCCATCAAACAGTTCTTCCCCTCCAAGCTTCTTTCCTCCACTTTAATTTTCCATTTGTATTTCACGCATATGTCTGATTTATTTTAAGTGCAACAGCAGAGGGAGATTCAGCTCTTTCATCACCAATACTACAAGCGGCCAACAGCAGGCAGTGCAAATGGTTTTGAAATGAATTGTTTCGTTCCCCTTGAGATGTCCAGTAGAACAGAATGTGGCAAAAAAGGCTGCAAGATGAAATCATTAGGTTGCATTTCTTTCCAGTGTGGATCGAATGAAACCATAGATTATCTGAAGGCAGGCTGTGCTCTTTGGATTAGGTGTGGTGACATAGAGGATGTGAAATATGTCTCATCCACACCGTGAAATAGATTTGTGCAGAACCTCTCCCTGTTTTGTTCTGTTCTGCTTTCTGTTGCCTCGCTTGACTTAGTTTCTTTGTTATGGCATTTCCACCTTGATAGATATTACACACACACACACACACACACACACCCTCTTTTGTCTGTGGTGTTGAGGTCTGTTGTGATTATGTATGGGTCTGTGTGTGTGTGTGTGTGTGTGTGTGTGTGTGTGTGTGTGTGTGTGTGTGTGTGTGTGTGTGTGTGTGTGTGTGTGTGTGTGTGTGTGTTTGTGTGTATGTGTATATGCCCGTCTACTGTGGAGCCTACCCAGTGCAGGAAGTGTGGGGTCACAGTGTCTGGAGGGCAGCCAGACAGCCTCCCTCCCCTTTAAATGTCCAGACACTCATACTTTGCCTTTAAGAACTCAGCCTATAGGAAGGGGGAGGGGCGGTGGTGGTATGTATACATTATGGGTTTTTATGCTTACTTGCTGGTGAAAGTGATTAAGTGCTTGTCATATTGTGCAAGTAAATAAGTGAGTGTGTGCGCGAGTCTTTGTGTGTGTGTGTGCGGGCGTGCGTGTGTGTGTGGTCCTGTGAAGACGGTATGAGCCACCATGTGGGGATCACGTGTGCCACAGCAGATAAAGGAGTCTTTGTGAGCAGATGCAGAGGATGCAGCTCAAGCACACACACATGCACAGATAGACACACATGATCTTATCCAGACGCACGCTGTTGTGTTTTTACACGCTGTCTCTCAGCTCACTTTTGCTTTCAAACACACCCTTATTGTTCAACTCACCTGGTGTGGTTGCAAATTAGAAATTTCCACTTCCAGCCGTTTATATTTATTAGGTATGAAATCACTGCGGTTTGGAGTCCACACACACACACACACACACACACACACACACACAGTGGTGTGATTATAAAGACCTGAGTCAGTGTTTTTGGTATGTGACGGTTAACTTAAATGGCATTGTGCAACTGGATAGTACAGTTTAGCACCTCTGCACTGGTATGTGGGCTTGGCAGGGCTTGCCTGACCACTCTCCAACTTTACCTCTTACACACTCAGCCAGAGACAGTAACAGTGCATCCTGTGCTAATGTCTCCAGCTTTAAACACACCTTCCTCATAAACACGTCTAATTCCCTCTCCACCCCCCCCCACACCCCCACACACACAACAAACACACCAAATGGCGCACATAGGCAGAGTTCCTTAAAGGGTGAGGGAATCGCTGTTGTTATGACTCATTATCAGAGTCCCTTCACTTATCACTCAACAAAAATAGCATTTTCTTTTCTTCTTTTTCCAGTGTGTTTGTTTTGTTTAGCTTGTATGAAGGGATGCCTCAGGCCACATTTCTCAGATTGCATGTGTGTGTTTGGATGCGTGTGAAGCGAGTTCAGGCACGCCGGCTGCCTCCCTCCCTTCTTTCTAATGTTGTTGTTGTTTTTGAGCTACTAGCAGTGTGTCAGCATTAGGGTTGGGCGATATGTTAAAATTTTGCAACCACTCAGCATCAACCAGAAACCGTTGACTACCTGTTAGGATTAATTGTGTAAAAACTCCACACCTCAGAGTTTTGATAATCCCTCTGCACAAGTGGAAAGTTTGGCCTGACTGGCAGTAGAGAAAGAAGTTTGCAAGCACCCCACAGCTGTGTTCTTCATGGTTAGCCAGGGAGCTTTGCTCTCTGCTCGGCATTTCTGCACTCAGCTACATTAGATGCTGTTTTAGGAAGTTGACAAGTCAGAGTTTCAGGCTTTGACGGCAAAGCTGTGTATAATTTTGGCGGACTGACGTCAGAAGACTGCCAGCATCGACTGCTGCGAATCCTCTGCAGCTGTGAGGGACGCACTCTGCTTGGCTGCTTTGGCATAGTGTGTGTGTGTGTGTGTGTGTGTGTGTGTGTGTGTGTGTGTGTGTGTGTGTGTGTGTGTGTGTGTGTGTGTGTGTTGGGGGGGGAAGGACAGTGGGGGTAAAAACAGCACTTTACAAGTGTTAAAAGGGTTATGCTCATCAAACACTCATTTACATGTACTTGCACAAACATCTCTCACACACACTCACAAACTCTCTCTCTCTCACACACATACACACACACACACACACACACACACACACACACACACACACACACACACACACACACACACACACACACACACACACATAATCATACTGTTCACAGGTCTTGATTTTGGCAGCAGCCACAGCCGGGCTGCTTTCATTAGCGTCTGTCTAGACACGATTTATTACCAACTGTTCATTCTTGTCTTCTCTCCTTCTCTCTGTCTGTCTCTGTCCTCCTGTTTGTTGTTGCTGGATTTTCAGACAGTCTCAGCATGTGTGTATGTGTGTGTGTGTGTGTGCGTGTGTGTGTTTGTGGTGTGGCTTTAGTCAGTGAGTCTGTCTGTCACCCTCCTCCTCTTTAAGTGGGTGTCATTTTCTTGCCTGTCCCCAAAGAGGAAGTCGGTCTGTCTGTCTTGTCTGTCACTTCATCTCTCCATCCGTTTCTCGCGTGTGCGTGCGTGTGTGTGGGAGTCGGAGTGGGTGCGATGGTTTGTGAGCCAGGCTTGGTTTTGACCATGACCTTTTACTGAAGCCATGTGGCAGAAGTTCACCGAGCCGAACAGCCCCGACCACAGTCAACCTGACACTCCTCCTCACTGTCTGTAGATGTGCCAGCCCTGGCCGTGCAAACACATGCATGTTTACAGGCAAATGAGACAGAAAACAGACTTGCTGCCTCTTTCATGCATGCACACAAAAATAATTCCTTCCCCACCCAGTTTGAAACCAGTTTATTGGGTTTGAGTGATGTGGTATTTGATGCATTTGCCACGTACCTTTTTAAATAGCAGCAGATCTGACAGAAAATGCGAGAACAGATGAGTGTTAATATCTATTTTAGTTTTTGGAGGTTTGAAAGAGACATGTAGAAACATGGAAACACACGAAGAACATCCACTCTGAGCAGCTTTAAATAGCCAAGTGAGGGAGGAAAAGTGATCCCCCACGATTGACAGAATCTGTAAAACGGTCTCCTGTACGATAAACCACCACAGAGGAGGAAGAAACCCCCCTGTCACTCAAACAGCTTGAACAGCAGTACCCTCTTACAAATGTCTGCCCACATCCTGATCTCACGCAGGAGTTCAGGATGTGGCGCGACAGCATTCCAAGGAGCTCTGAAGTTGTTCACAAAGCAGAGTGTCCTCGCTCATGATGGCTCCTTCATGTGTGCATGCTGATCAGCGCTCGTATTGTAATATCCACCCAGGGCTGTTGACTTTGCTAAAGCTTCATTTAAGGAATTAACCTGTCCCAAGAGACACGCAGGCAGACAGTGAATGTAGCCTGAAAGACACTGAAGGAGAAAACACTGTCATTTAGCACTCCTGCAGCAGCCTGCTATTGTATGTGTGTGTGTGTGTGTATGTATGTGTGCTGGTATGAAGCTCGCTGCCCCGACTTGAAGAGACCTACTGAATCACAAGTGACTAAGGGCTGGAGCAGCCCAAGCATGGCTACTCTGCTCACGCCATGCAGGCTCACACACGTCGAGGAGATGTATGTGTGTGTTTGCCATGAAGTCAATGTGTTAAGCTGATTTTAATGTGCTCTAGGTCAGTATGTACAGCGCGCAGCAAAGCAGTCAGACAGGGCTCATGTAATTAAGAACGCAGGTGTGAGACTGTTCACGCGCAAACCTTTGCATCAGATGGTCTGACGTGTGTGTGCTTAATCGCATATGTACGACATATATGGATGTGTTCAGCATGTGTTCATACATTTGTGTGCGTTTGTAGTTTGTATAGTACATAGTGTATGTGTGTGTGTCTTTGAGGTGGAACACCGAGGTGTGTCAGCTTTATGTGGGATGTTTCCTACACAATGGCACTTTTGACAACAGTTTGACGTTTTTATTGGTTTTGCCTGCTTAATGACCTGGATGGTTTACTTTTTCTTGTGCTAGGTCACTTCATTTCCTCAATCCTCAGATTGCATAATTTCCTCAGCATCTACGTACAGTCGATCATGGAACTGCTTGGATGCTTGCTCATTTACCTTCTAGAGGTTGTTTAGGTTGCCCTGATAGCCTTTGGTTACAGCACATTAAACATGACCTTTGATGCATGTCATGCTTCTCTGTCCTCCCTTGTTTATCGTCGACCTCTTCACTCTCAAGGTTGTTAAGGTCTGTAATAAGTGAAACGGTATGCAGCAAGGCTTTGTTCTGACAAACCCCTTGACATCTTGGAAAAAAAATTTGCAGGGAAGTCGCAAAGAAGTTGAACCGTTTGCTGCAACAAAGTGCAGCGTCATCCAGAAGTCACTGTTGGCCAATCAAATAAGAGCCCGTCTCCACTGAGTCGTGTTCTGCTGTCTGATCCTGATCTGAGCCTTCAAACTATTTTCATCATCATTTTCATCCTCTTACTGTACGTCTACCATCACTCTTCCATCAGAGCCCTTTACTCTTGATGGAGTGCTGTGTTGGTCTAAATGCCACACACACACACACACACACACACACACACACACACACACACACACACACTAAATGCTCTCTCTCCCTCATCTGTCTGTGTTGAATCAGCCCTGCTCTGTTTGCGCTCTCTCATCTTTCTCAACCCATCTTGGTTTTTCCTTCTTTTCATCTTTTGTCTGGCTCAAGGCCTTTACTTCATCCCCCTCCTCCTCCTCCTCCTCCTCCTCCCATCCCTCTCAGCCTCTACATCTCCTCTGGTCTCCACCTCTGGGCAGAGTCTCTGTTGCTCCACCCCTCAGCATCTCCCTTTGACATTATCCAGCACACAGAGAGAGAGGCGCCCACTGGTTAACCTTTACATAAACACCACTTTCTATATCTCTCTATCACTCCGTCAGCCTTTCATTAGTTCTCTTGTGTTCTCTCACAAATGGTCTCTGTCTTTATCCTTGTCTCTCTATCTCTTTGATTACAATCATAGCTTCAAAGTGTACTTCATTGCCTTCTTGGTTTTGATTTTGTCTCTCTGTTACGCCTTGCCACGCTCCCCCTTCATCCTCTCAAGGTCTCTCTCTCTCTTTCACTCGTTATCTTTCTCACAAGCCTCCTCCCTCCTTCTCTCCCCACAGTCCTGATATTGATCAAGGTCAAATGATTATGTCAAAGCTTGTGACATTTACTCGATGTGTCATGAAAGAATATATTCTACCCTTGCAACAATCCAGCCTTCGCGCACACTTACTTTCTCTGGCATGCCTTCTTTTAAGGTAGCCCTGCTCGCCCACATTCTCCCTCACCCACCTACAGACACACACACACACACACACACACACACACAGCCAGTCCACCTTTACATTGTGGCCAGCTGTGACCCTTTGGGGGGTGTGACATTTGACCTTGAGTTCAAAGGTTTGGGGCCGTAACCACCAGGCTGCAATATCAGTGAAGGCTGAGCCAGCTATATCTGCCTGCGACTGACACAGCTGGCACACACACACACACACACACACACACACACACACACACACACACACACACACACACACACACACACACACACACACAAGCTGCCTTAGGCTATGTATACTGCGTTGGTTCTGTGTGTACAGTCTCAATAGAGAAACATATGGAAGCCGCCATGTGTGGGTGTGTTTTATGTTGCAGCCCTGTAGGTAGAATATCAGAACAGACAAAGAAGACAGGAGAGGAAGAAAATAGAAGACTGAAAGATGAGCAGACTGAAAGAGAGAGAGGTTTTCATCATACACAGATTGGTTTGCAGGACAGCAGCTTCATCCATGTGTCTTTAGTAGATCATTCACTTCGCTGTTCCATGCTAGCACTTCAGCATGGACATTGACCAACAGTACAGTCACCAAAAAAGCTAGCGCATTCCTAAAGAAAGCCAAACCCTGCATTGTGGTATGATAACTAAAGGAACCTTACACCTTGAAAATGGACACAGTGTCTTTGTGTGTGTGTGTGGGTCAAAGGTCAGATGTTACAGAAGAAGAGAGAGGACAGGCTGATGGCTTACGTGTGGAGTGTGAGGAGGAGGAGGAAGAAGAGAGAGGTGGTGACATTTAGGTTGTGACTAGTGTCAACCACAACCAGTTGTCTAAAGGGCACATTCTGTGTGTGTGATTGTACAAGAGAGACAGAGAGTGTGTGTCTTTTTCTGTTTCTGTGGACCGTTTGTAGTGCATTTGTGTTTAGCCATGCTCTTTTTAGTGTTTGACCACCGTCACAGGTGCTGTGTGTTCTCAGAGTGCAAGCAGAGGTGTGTTTTTGCGTGTGTGTTTTTAGTGTGTGTGTGTGTGTGTGTGTGTGTGTGTATGTGTGTGTGTGTGTGTGTGTGTTGGGGGTGGGGAGGTACGCCAGAGTGCCACCTGTTCTCAGTCATGTGGCCCAGCACTGACACTGTGAATCACTGAACAGGCGGCACATGAGGAACACACACACACACACACACACACACACACACACACACACACACACACAGATGGCCACAGCACTGGGCCAGGCCCTGCTGTGCATTTTGGCTGACACACACACACACAGACACACACAGTTTCATAAGCCACACCGAATGACATATCGACAAAACCATGACCGCAGGATAGTCTGCAAACGTCACGCATGCATGATGAACCGAGCGAATGGAATAACCAATGAGCTCTGGTTGTCTTGTGTAGGCAGATTGAGGTGTTGATCTTTTAACCTTTGACTAAAGTGCTGATGAATTGCTGACCACTGCTTCAACTCACGCTGGAATGTCACAGATGTGTTTGACCTAGTTTTGACAAAAGATGAAAATAGAATCGCTGCTTCATCGTTCCCAACACACACTACTGCAAACCAGCTTCAAGCCACCTCACATTTGTGGAAAAAGTCCTAGGCTAATGCCTTGTCCACACGTACACGAGTGTGTTTTAAAACAGTGCTTTTCCTCCTTCGTTCTCAAAAAATTCTGTCCAGATAGGCACTGTTTTAAGAAAGATCTCTGTTCATAGATAAACCGGAAAAAAAATTCAAACACCTCATGTAAACAAAGGAGATAACGGCGCACAAGCTAAAAACTCAATTTTCTCTGTCTACACGTCAACACCGCAAACACAGTTTCACAGTTTTCCAAGAGGTCAGCTTTTAGTGACTGAAAACTGCGTTTGTGTGGATGAAAGACCAAAATACATGTGGACAAGGCACTACATGGCTGCATATTGTCACCAAACTGAATTTTGATGGGAAAAAATGGGCACACTTGACCTTACTTTGTGTGTGTGTGTGTGTGTGTGTGTGTGTGTGTGTGTGTGTGTGTGTGTGCGTGCGTGCGTGCGTGCGTGCGTGCGTGCGTGCGTGCGTGCGTGCGTGCGTGTGCGTGCATGCATGCATGCGTGTGCCTGTGAATGTTGATCAAGCACTGCGATAGCATGCTTCTGAACTTGCGTCCAGCTCCTTGCTGCTGTTGTTGACACTGTCCAACCTCTCGACTAACCTTTGTTCCTCCATGTTGTGGTTTCAGGAGGAGGGACGTGTCATGGTGGCCTTCTGAAAGTGACGGACTACATTACCCATAATCACCAGGTAGGGCTCCCTTCTAGCTTACAGTTTACGGTTTCCTCCCTTCATCTTGCTCACTCTGTTTCTGGCCTACTGTCATGTCTTTAGTCCACAGACACACAACGCTGTGCCTGCACTGACACACACTGCGTGACTGGTGATTTATGAGCGTGTTCAATTGTTTTGTCCACTTTCTGCCGTTACCTGTCAGTACCTAACGACAGGTGTATTGCCCTAAGTACATTAAGCACATAAATGTTGTACAGCCTATACACACAGGCCAGCTCCATTGTACAATATAGGTAGGTTAGACAGGTCGAGCAGCAGGGCGAGATGTGTCAAAAGAGAATGAGTAAGACAGGAGTAGGAGTAAAACAGAGAGAGAGTACATTACACACACACACACACACACACACACACACACACACATTCATTGGAAGGTAGTGGGTTGTGAAATCATGGGTGTGAGTGGACCGCTGCTGCTTTCTGCAATCTCACAAAATCAACCGTTCTCTTGAATGGTATGTGTTTTGTCAGTCCTCAAAGAGCTGTGTACTTTCAGGCCTCTGAGTCAGATGTTAGACTTCCAGTTCCTCGCTCTTCAAAGCCACATCAGAGTCCAAAAAAAAAAAAAATAAGAAAGGTAAATTATTTGCTTGCTGTTAGCAACTAGTGTTATGCAAAACACCCAAGTGTGTGGTTTAGTTTTTCTAAGTGATGGATGCCAGAATGATCCATGTGTCACATGAGTTTGACTGGCGTGTTTGGAATATGAAGCTGTGAGTATAAGCTGAAATAATTAGACAATCAGTCAATAATTTGACAACCAGTTAATCATTTAAGATATTTTTTGTCAAAAATACCACAAATTCACTGGTTCAAGCCTCTCATAAAGTGGATATCTTCTGTTTTTCCTCATCTTTCATGATAGTAAACTATTTTCCTCTGGGTGTAAGAGACACAACAAGCAGTTAAAGGAAGTCGGCTTGGGCTTTAAGAGATTGTTGTGGGTAGCGTAGCCAAACATGAGTTTAGCAGCTGAGTACTCAGCTAAGACACTCGGCTACAGTGGACTGAACCCTGGCTGATGGGAAAACCCTTACAGTCTACAATCAAGTGTTAGCATGTAGCACCAAAGCCAATTATCTACCCAGCAGGGACACATGGATGATTGCGGTGTCCATGCTTTCACACTTTAAGAGGAAAATTGACCAGTTCAACAATCTCCTGAAAACATGATGTATTCTTCTGAGAGTCATCCAAAAATTTTAAGCTCCTCAAAGAGGAGTTTACTTTCTCACTATGTATAACTTTGGGATAGTGAGTGTGTTAAGCAGGGCTGGGGTGCTTAGCTTATCATAGAGCTACAGTCGGGATTAGCTGGTTGCTTGAGAAACTAGAGGGAAAGCCAGGCTCCCTATCGACCCCTCTCTCCTTGAGTAAGGGCCCTAATTATCAGGGCTGGAGTGCTCAGCCACTCAGCCAGCTACATGGCTGCTATATGTGGGTGTGCTAAGCCAGTCGGTCTGTCTGACTGCCTGTGTGGCTCTCTGTCTCCTCGTGGTGTGACTGTGTGTGAGTATGTGCGTGGAGGTGATTATTATCGTGTCTGCCGGCCTCTCAGTGTACCCAAAAGGCTGACTCACGCTGTGCCACATGTACACACACACACACACACACAGTCCCACACACTATCCTACATATCAGAGGCTGAGAAGTACCATCTGTACCAGGGACACAGTCTCCTACGACTGCAGAGCACACTCACTCTCTCACATGCATACTTTCTTTCTTTCTTCTACTGTTGCTCTGTCTGGACCTCATCAGTATTACATGCTGTTTATTTTTTATGTGTGTGTGTGTGTGTGTGTGTGTGGCTGGTATGACAGGAATTCTGGGGCTCGTACCCATGGGAGAGCTGCTAAATATATATATATGTTTGGAGTGTGAGAACTGAGCCGTCCTTGTCCCCGATCTCTTTAATTAGACACACACAAAGTCCCCACCACACACACACACGCCTGCCTGCCTGCCTGCCTGCCTGCCTGCCTGCCTGCCTGCCTGCCTGCCTGCCTTCTACACACATGAATACAGAATTGCTAGCCACGCATAAGAGCTGTAAGAACTTAAACACACAGTGCTTCACTAAAATCTTTTTTCCCATTATTATCCCTTCCTGCCACGCATGCACACACACACACACACACACACACACACACACACACACACACACACACACACACACACACACACACACACACACATTTGGGAGACCTGGGGCTCGCTGTAATGCCTTGGCTTCCCTTGTTGTGGGAGAGGAAGGATGGAAATTGAGCTCAGACATACATTTAATATTCTCAGACCCTTATTATATACAGTGCAGTGCATCTATGAGAGAGGCAGCTGGAAGAAGCTGTGCATGCGTGTGTTTGTATGTGTGGGGTCGTGTGTGTGGTACACTACAGTCCCACCCATGACCACATCAATCAGCCATCCTCTTCCTGTTCACTTCTGATGGCTAATGGTCTCCCACCACACTCTTTATAGTGCAATCACACACGCTCACACACATTCATTGACACATCTACAACCAAGCAAAGACGCACACTTTGGACACTCTCAACACACCTAATGGAGCATGTGGTGTAATAATCTCACACACTTTGATCAAAATGAGAATAGAAGTTGAGAACAAAAATGGAAAACATACACAGCAGCACAAAACAAGCAGGACAGCATTTGATCGTACTGTCAGTGTATTTTTAAGCAGCAGAGACCGGTGCAGAAACACTGGACAACATACACAACAGTGAGACGCACATGATATATAGCCTCCATACAGAACGCGCTCGTTTACAGCTCTATGATAGGTAATTAAGGACTGCAGCAATCCAGGGTGTAATAGCTTCCAGATGATGTTAGAAAATGTCTTGGGCTTCAGCTGACTTGATTTATTATAATATACATACTGATTTTAACATTAAGGGTGCAAGTTTTTCTGAGTATGTAATTATATCATCTGGATTTTAATTGCTTTTTTTTTGTTAACAACTTCCATCTATTTGCAGAGGAAACGTACGCACTGACATGCTAGGACACTGTCGGCTGCTGCAAACTTTTGTTCCTCGGTCAGTCAGAAATGAAAGTGGCCTCTTCATTTTTGCACTAGACCCTCACTTTTACTCACTTTCGCCGGCACACTAGCAGCTGCAAATGCTTCCAGTTTGGCCAACGCAATCTTTTTTTTTTTTTTCTAAATTACAGCTCACTATACAGGACCATATGAGCTGTATCTGCTGATTTCTCCACACGGCCTTTGACAAACAAAAACAAAACATCTATATACAAACACACTGCCTCCCAGTGTCATGAAGACCCCCACTGTGCTGCATCCCTCCTCTTTCTCAACACAAAACACATTATTGAACATTCATTGTCACTTGACAATAGACTCTAGATCCACCCTGGTGGTACATACCACACATGCCATGCACTTACTTCATCAGGGGTTTGAGGCTACCCCCCCCCCACCACCACCACCACACACACACACACACACACACACACACACACACACACACACACACACACACACACACACACACACACACACACACACACACACACACACACACACACACACACACACACACACCTCTTGACACTCTCACTCATTGCACACTGATGGCAGTAGGACTGCCTTCAATATGAGCCTCCAGTGAGAGAAACCTGTTGTGATAGGACAGAGAACAGACAGTGAGAGACTGATAGATGTACTCAGCCAGACAGAGCTTTCAAAATGTTCTCATTTTACTTGTTTATGCTGTTGTTTTTGGAATTGTTATAAGCATAAATAAACTGCCTGTGTGTGTATCTTTATGTCATAGCCTCAGCATCATCCATGACACACTCCCATCCTCCCTGCCACGACTAATTTTGCCTCCCGTTGTCTTGCTGAGGCAGTGCTTTCTAAATATAACCTCTGCGTGTCTGTGTGCATGCCTATGTGCGTGTGTGTGTGTGTGTGTGTGTGTGTGTGTGTGTGTGTGTGTGTGTGTGTGTGTGTGTGTGTGTGTGACACATACTGCTGGTTGTACCAATGTGGTTCTTTGGCATTATTACAGAGTACAGGATGGTTACTTTGGCGAGGAAAAGCTGGAACTAATGTTTCCGGCCTTAGAGAGACCCATTTGTCTTTTTCAAAGCCTTGTTTACCTCACACAGGATGTTAGCAGGCTGCCGCTGAGCGTAGCATATACAGAAATTCTTGGACTTCTGTGTGCACAGTCATGACATGCACATTGTTAAGGTCACATCTACAGACCCAGGAACAAGAAAATCATTAGCCACATCACTTAGGCTTTATTTGCTGTCTACATCATGTTTTCTGTATTGTGATAATAAATAATACATTAGTTAGATATTACTAAGCCTTCACAGACTTGCCAAGCGAGTGAACAATGCTATTAAGCCTAATGTCTCTGTATGTTGCAGTATGCCACTGGCACACAGATAGCAATAAGCTGCGTTTTATGTCAGTCAGCAAAATGGTGTGACCGAGCTGAAGGGGGGCGCAACCGAAGCGACAGAGCAGGCTACAGCAGCTTAGCAGTATTGCCGAACCTATGACGTCATGAGCGCGTAGACAGTGTTTGTGTAATTACTATCACTGCCAGGGGGGGGAGATAAAAGTTGTGCGCTGCAGTTTTAATGAGGCACCTTTAAACGATTTCTAAGATATAACTAATGGCTTTTTATGTGGCTGATAAATTATTTACTCATGCTTTGTAGCTCGGTTATAAGTTATTTATTAGAGTAAGGTTTGGCCACTGGAAAAAGGTTCCAGAGGATCTGGGCCAAATTCCATTTATTAACATCTTATTAAGCTAATAAATACCAGAAAGAGTAATCTTTCACAAAGCTAAATGTTGTTGTATAATATATAACAGATGCAAATTCAGAAATATATCAGGGACAATGTCAGTGTCTTCCAGTTTGGTTAGGGACAGGCTTGCATAAAATATTTCATTATTATTAAAAGTCTAAATATTGAGACATGGTTGTTTTTGGTCTATGAACATGCAAGTTTTCCTAAAGGCCATAGATGTTTGAGCAGTGTAAACCTGTTCGTATCTATAAGCCTCACAGTGAGAGCTTTATTTACCCACACACAGATATAATACACAGTAGGTTATAACCCCTACATAAGTTTATTTTTGAATATTTGGCCTGTACAGCCCACACCTGGACCTTCAGTATTTATAGTCCGCTAAATCTAATCCTAACACTGTGATACTGCATCTGTCTTCCTGTGGTAATATGGCGTCGAGGGCTAATACACCATCCAAAAATAGACGGTCACTCGGAAATATGGCTGTTCACCGAGTCCAACAGTCGGTCACGAGTCTGCCTAAAAACAGCTCCGGTGTGAAACAAAAATAAAAAGGTACAAATGAATGTACCCAGCAGGAGGGGGGCCGCGTCGAGGAGCAGCTCCAGTACCGGCAGGCGGACTCGGTGCCAGTTTGCGCTGTCAGGGAATTCCGGGGCCGTGCGCTGACGTCACGCCGTGTGTACGCCTCTGTCTCGGTGTGCGCGTGTTTGAGTGCGCGTGGCTCTGTCCCTTTAAAACAGAGCTCAGCGCAACAGGATCCTGCCCGGCTGCTTCTGAGTGAGAGGCAGAGGAGGAAAAGAGCTCGACGCGGAGACACACAGGACCGCGGCTGTCGCTGAGACGGCGAAGGCAGCCATCAAATGGAATAATACGCTCAGTATAGAGAAGAGGAAGCTTATCACGGACAGCACAGAGGCTCTACGGACGTCGGGCGGCTCAAGTTTCATGGTTGTTTCGAGAGGAAGCGGCAGAGACTAACAGGGATTACAGAGCTGCGGCTCCGCTCAGGCAGCTGGTCCGGAATTTCTCTGCAGACTAGGAGCTCCCAACTTGCGGATACAGACACTCTCAAGCCTACCGTGGACCTCCAGGAACCGGTTACATATTCTCCCTGGGAAATTATTTTTATCCCTGGAGCGTCCCTTTGCTTGAATGAACGGTGAGTGCAGGAGCGGCTGTGTGCGCCGGGAACGTTTAAAAGCCCAGCGGTGTGTGTTTTGGTTGTGAGCAGGTTAGTGCTGATCAAAAAGTCCGTTTTAACGTGAAAACCATCCACGTGTCGGGTTGTTTCTCACTCATACCATATGTTGCTCCATTGTGTTTTCCTGTTGCGATTCGGGACAGCAGTGAGTGGATTATTGTAATCAAGCGGAACCCTTGATCATGTGTAATCGATGAGGTGGGGGAATTTCGCTGTGTTTTTTCTCAACCACTCCGACTCCGATCCCACGCGCGTGTGTCTCAATTCGGTGAATTGTTTTCCTCATATCATAGATTGATCATCTTTACCGGCCATGTTTAATCATTCAATGCACGTGGATCACAGTCATTACTGTGAACTGGCTTTAATGTGAATTTGGGGTTCATGGGGGTTACTTATGTATTTCTCTTGGGGTTGGGGGTAACATGCCCCTGAATAGCCCCTTATCATGAACTTGTAAGATTTTGTGTATTTCGGGAATTTGTATTTCAGTGTAGAATCCAAAATTTCAATGTTTGATAATGACACCGGCTTGATAACAAAGTAGTCGTCCTAATACATCTATTCATGGAACTGTGAAAATGAGCTGATCCTCGTCTTGCTGGGGGGCACCCCGGGTCCTAGTTTGGTCATTGTTGCCCTGAAAACCCATGATCATCCCATGGCTAGAAAAGGGAAGGAGAGCTAGAGGACGGGGAGAGAAAATTGCCTGTGTAAGGAGATCTCACGCCATTGTGTGTGTGTGTGTGTGTGTGTGTGTGTGTGTGTGTGTGTGTGTGTGTGTAGGAGTGGGTGGCTCTGCTGGAGTAGGAGTGGGGGGTGGGCAGGAGCACTGAGGTCGGCAGCCGTATAAAGTGAATGGATAGCTGCCACCCCCATCACCCCCAGTCAATCCTTACGCACACAAAGAGCCGGATTGAAAGGAAGTGATTTGCATCACCTCTCGTTTTGGGGGGAGGGGCGCTGTTTTGGTGCTGCCCTTTAGGTCTGGGTTTTAGGGGTGGCTTGTCTGACCACGTAGGATCCCCTTTAGAGGAAACAGTGGTCCAAAATGACTAACTGCAGCGGCTTTTTGACGTCTCTGCTCTTATCGTGGTCCACGCTCTCCATGACGCGAAGAAAGCCCCGAGGACTCAGCTGGGTGAGGTCACGGCAGGTCTGCACACACCCGGCTGGCGCACATGTGTGTTTGAGCTGTGCGTAACTTCAGTGCGGAGGAGAAACTCCCGAAACAATGCAAGTTCAGCGGGACTAAGGGGGGCAGTCTGGGGGCGTGCTGCCGTCTTTCTGCTGTAGAACCAATGGTTGTTGATATTGGTGATATTATTGCCTCACCGCCCACAGACAAGCAGTTGCTGAGAATTTGTGACTTGGGTGGGTGGGTGGGGGGGGGGGGGGGGGGGGGGGACACTCATTTGTCGCTTTATTGCCCGCAATAAACGAGCCCAGATCAGGAAGAGCGGAGTGTGCTGGCATGGGGTCGCGAAGAAAACAAAGCAACTTAAAAAAAAGAGATCCTTTGAAGATCCACTTCCGATCAATCAGATCGATTGGTGTGGAAGCCAGTGGCGCGTTTTGTCCCCGCGTTTGATGTCGGAGGTTGTAAAGAAGATAAAGCTCCACACACTCTTGGCCGACCGTGTGCTGCCTCAGCTCCCCGCCCCCGTCTGTCCCGTGATCTCAATAGAGAGAGTGTGTGTGTATGTGTGTGAATGAACAATTCACCGCCCATTTTACTATGAGTGATGACGAACATGGATGAATATCGAAGTGATGCACACGCGCAAGGGGAGAGAGAGGGAGAGAGAGATGACGGTGGACATGAGGCTATAACTCAACAATAGTGACTGAGTCACAGCTCGAGTAGGCAAAGTAGAGGAGAAGTGTGTGTGTGTGTGTGTGTGTGCCCATATGTAGCCTTGATGGGGGTGTTGCAGGATGTCCAAAGGAAGTTGAGGATTACTTTGATCTAATTAAGATTTTTCCTTCATGCATGTGAAATGGGTCATGGCTTAAAGTGCTTACTCATCTAACACTGCTGACAGTTGACTGTGCTGAAACAAGAGCTGTGTGTGTGTGAGAGAGAGAGAGTCTGATAACATTTGGAGGGTTCTTCTGCTTCTCAGCTACCTTTGCCGGGTGTTACAGAAAACAAACGCAGAGAAGTGTGCGTGTGTTTCAAAGGGAAGCGGGTGGGGGAAGTGATTGGATGTCATCACGAAACGTCTGTTTGTGTGACACCATGCCGTTGCAGCCTTTCCAGTAAAGGGTGTCGCTTCTCCTCCAGAGAGTAACTCAAAATGAGAGTGAGGGAATGAAGGGGGGGTGCGGGATGACATCTGCCCCGGTGACGATTTCTCAAACACTCCCCACACGCCCCAACAGATCAGGCGTGAAAACACAAGTTCTTCTACGTGTTAGCTGGCACAATGGTTGGAAACCAGATGAGGAATTTCCCATCACTTCATGTCAGCAGAAATACTGAACATTTAAAGGGGCATCATCAGACCGATTCCTCTTCATTCAACAACATTTACCACATTAATATTCATACAGCAATTTCATACATTAAGCTGGTTATAGTACTTATCGGTTGCCCTCTGTACTACAGTGAAATACCAACCAGCTAATGTGCATGCTAACACCACAGCTCACTGAGCTTGCCCAGACAGCAGGATGAAGGTTTCAGAGTTTGGTCGGGGCCAAGGGGGGCAAAAACTCAGTCAACCAAGTGTGGAATTCCACCATGCAGCGTGAGACTGCCTACTGTGGATCCTGGTCTCTCTCAGTGAAGGCCAGGCCCCCCAGAAGGGAACTGCGCTCTAAACTTTTGTAGGATCTGCCATATGTGAAGGGTTAATGTCAACTCAGCGTTCATACTGTTGAATATGTGATAGCGGGGGAAAGTTGAGTCATGGAAGCAGAAATAGTACAACTCACATGAGGTGAAATGACCAAAAAAAGGCAATAAAAAGCACAAAAATAGAAAGAATAAGGGTTCTTATGCACATGGGCATAAAGAGACTTTTTTAGGTTTGAAGTATGGAAAACCAGTTGGGTTTACATTAATCAGTAACATGTATTGATGAAGTCATGATCCTTATTACACATTTCTCATTAGTTTCTCGGGGCCAGCAGGACTCTGCTGTACTGCCAGCCAATCACGAGGCTCAGACATCCACAGCTATAAATATTGGTCATACATGCAGCTGTGGTCTCATTCCAGGTTCTGTTCTGCTGTGTTTTGGACCTGAGAGCTGTAAGTTAAACCAGATCAGCGTAATTCAGTCCAGAAGCTGAGGAGTGAACGCAAAGAGCGCCTTTAGAGCGGCGAGCCATTCAAATGCAGCCGAGCCAGTAGGTTAATGTAAAACACGGCAGCGATGACGTTAGAAAACAGAATAATATGAAGATGGAATCCGTCCTGGGTGAGCAGATCTGCATCAGAGAGCAGCAGGGTGTTTACGTCCTGCACGCTTGTTCAGCCGAGTGAGAGAAAAAGGGAAAGTTTTCCCTCTGACTTCAGTTCCTCTTTGTTATCTCTGGCACTTCGCCACCGGCGATGATGCCGCAGTGGAAGGGAAGTGTGCAAACCTACACACTGCATGTGTGTGACTCATACACACACTTAGATACACACTGCAACAACTTGGAAAGAATGTTCTTCCTTCTCTTTTTACTTCCTCTCACCTCCTGTGACTGTTTTTCCCCGCCCCGAACCACGCTGGCAAAATAAACGATAGCGTAGCTGGCGAGTAGGCCCATGTGCATCATGGGAACTTTATTAATGGATCAACGGCATTTGTATTTGAGGAATCCGTAAACAGTCCTTGGATTCTCAGAATGAACAAACGTCGTCATAACAAAGGTGGTCAGCCTGCGTCACAGCTGAAGTCAGAACGATCCGAGCGTGTCAGAGCAACGCTGCACCGCCATCTGCACACACGCTGCCATCACTGCTGATGCATACAGGACTCGTACACTTGTTGTTGTTTTTTTTTTTGTTATTCATACACACACTCACATACAGACTGCTGATGAGACATAATGTTATGAGTCCAGGAAGGAAGAGGAAGAGGGTGGCATGTGTGCGTGAGGTCAGCCTGTCCTGTGTCTCAGTAAACATGTTGATCAGTAAAGACCTCTCATAAACTCTGTCCCTCTCTGTGTCTGTCTCTCCAGCTTAGTTTTATAACTGTTAGCGAAGACGCCATCGGTTCCCTTGGCAACTGTTACCAAGGGAGCAGAGTCTGCATTTCTGAGCTAGCTGGTGTGTGTGTGTGTGTGTGTGGTAGTCCTGGATGTGGAAGAGAAGCAGAGGGAGAGGCACAGAGCAGCGTGAGCGAGGTGGATTCTGCAGTTGTGATTTTGAGGCATTGTTCTGCGTTAAGAGGCGTCACTCTGATGTTTGTTTCCAAGCTTTTCGTAGTTTCATGACCAGAAAGTTCGGGGGGTTTTGAAGTCGCTCAAATGTGGAAAACGAGAGTGACAGTGATGAAGTCGCTTGTCAAAGAGACACCCACGTCCTCTCAGATATCCTGTTTGTCAGGATCTACGTGCTGTTTTCCTTTCTTTGGAGTCATTCGCCAGGTGTTGAGTCATTTTTTTCTTTCAGACACAGACAGCAGCTACGTGAGCAAAACGTCTGTCGAGAAATCCAGACCGTTTCCTCTGTTAAACAGAGAGTTTCTGTGAAAGCGAAGCAGGGAGCAGAAGTGACTGGGAGGAGGAGTTACGCAGCGTACACACACTCATTCTGCCATCAGATGTTTGTCATTCACTTTTACCAGAAGCTAAAAAGAGGGCAAACAAGGCTTTTCAACCGGGGTCAGAGCCAAGCAAACGGCTTTTCAAGTCATTTGACTGTCTTGTTTTTGTTGACGAGGCTCGTGTGAGTCATGAGTTTGGGCACACGTGCTGTTCACACGAGATGACTGTGTGTCTGAGGTGTATTTTAGGAGCCGCGACTGAAAGCGAGCTGGCTTTTTGACTCGACTCTCCGTGTTTCACATCTGCAGAGACTCGTATTAGTCACATATGTTCACTTTCATCTGCCTTTAAACAGTCAAAGGCTGTTTCAGACACACTAAAACACATACAGTTGATATCTTTTCAACAGGAAGCCTCAGCCTTCAGACCCCTCCCCAAGGCCTCTCTCTTCGATACACACACACACACACACACACACACACACCCACCCCCACACCCCTCAGGGAGGCTTACTTCCTGTGGTTGTGACGACAGCTTCCTCTGTTCCCCTTCTCTTCAACGTCACACACGCACACGTGCATCAGATGTGTGTGTGTGTGTGTGTGTGTGTGTGTGTGTGTGTGTGTGTGTGTGTGTCAGATGCACCACAATGAACCAGTAGTAACTTCACCTCCCCGTTCTCTTTCTTTTTCCACTGACAGTGGCAAAACTCTTTATCATCAGTTTGCCACTGGGGGTCCGGAAATCGACGTTTTAATCTCTTCAGTGTTTTACAGCCAAAGCAGTTTTTTAGTCCAATGGAAAAAGAGGTGGTGACAAACCAAGCAAGCAGCACGCTGACAGGCTGACCACCAACAGCCCAAACAAAACAGTGTTTGGTTGGTGGTTGCAGCCAACCTGAAGCTTCTCGCTGTTGTTTCCAAATCTGCCGAATGTTGAAATAAAGAGCACGGTGGACCCAGCAGAGGTTAAATGTGAAGATCTGGGACCTTCCTTCCCCTGTACCGTACAGCCCCTCTCTGTCATGGCCCGAATGTAGAGCAGATGTGAGGCCAGGAGTATAACCAATAAGAGCTTCTCTCTGGGCTGTTATGGCTGCCCGGCCTGCTGCTGCTGAGATGGCCCGGGGGCAAGCGGGTGAAGGGTTAGGTCAGTGGTCTGTCCTCTGGATCACGTGTTGTGTTGTTGAGACGGATGCTAGCAGGAGCTAATCATCCATTACTGAGGTCAGATGCTTCTGTGTTTGTGTGCAGGAACAATGTCTGCCTGCTGTGTCCTCAGCTGACCTGCAGTGTGCTGCCTGAAACTGCGTCTTCTGATTGTGTGTGTGTGTGTGTGTGTGTGTGTGTGTGTGTGTGTGTGTGTGTAAAGATTTGGACGTGATGAAGTTAGCCCGCATCACTGTCCTGGAACGGCATTTACTGACGTTTGCACATGCACAAACAAATAAACACACACGTGTGCACGCACACAGGCAGGGAACCTGGCAACGAGGTGGGAGGGGGGGATGCAGGAGCTGCCTGTTCCTCTGTGGGGGTGTGTGTGTGAGAGAGAGAGAGAGAAATGCACGGTGTTTCCTTCAGAACACGATCTCTATCTGCGACTGATTATGTAATGGCCAAATGGAGTAGAGAGGGTGAGGGAGGACAGAGAGGGAGAGGAAGGGAGGGAGGGAGGCAGGACCATGCATGGCCTTTCCGTCATCCTCTGCCAGAACTCTTCCCTTGCTCTATTTTCTGTTATCTGCTTCTTCTCCCAGCCTTATCTGGTCATTTCTTATCAGACTGGCTCCACAGCGACTTGACCAGGACGCTAACGTTCTGCAGCTGCCTGCTGTTCCACCCTTGAGCTTTTAGTTTCAGCCGTCTCGTCCTCTGTGGTGGTTCTCTCCGGCACTCTGAGCTCTTCTTACAACACGTCTACCTCCTGCTCTTTCCCCAGGCGGTATTGATCAACACTGCCGTGCTGTAAAAAGTCAAATCCAGCACAACAAATCACTCATCTCGTATGGATCGCTAAATCTTTAACTTTTACCTAAGCGAGTAGAAACCAGGATGAAAGAAATCTGCTTTTTTTAGGCTTTTCACAGGTCACAATGCAAGAAAGAAGTAGAGTTTTTACAGTTGTACCAATGGATATTTTTTGCAGTGTATGCCCTCACTGCACCCCCCCCCGTCTCCCTCCAGTCTATTTTCCTCTCATGGCCTCAGTGTGGTTGTCTGGCCGTGGACCAGAGCAGGCCAGTGGTTGGCAGGGACGGGTGAGGGTGAATAAATTAAGGCTACTGCACAGAGACAGACGTCATCCGAACATCTTAATTTCAACCATTTGTTCCCCCCAGCTCATGTCAGTGACCAAGCAAACGTCCCCTTGCGTAGCCACAAGCTTGTGACTCGGGTTTGTGAGTCTTGTGGGATTATGCTGGATTTATTTATTTTGCTTGTGTGTTTCTTTGTTAGATGCCACAGAGGATTCAACAGAGCTCCTTTATTTTCCTTCCAGCGTTTTGGTTGGCGTGGTTGACGGCAGTTGGCACCAAAGCTTCCTGCTTGACCCCGCCTCCCTGCTGATAGCCGGTGTTGCTGGGACAATCACTAACTTGCATAACTACAGCAACGAGGCGTTGACGGGAACGGCCCTTTGATGTGTGGTGTCGTAAGGGGGGGATTTCACTTGTGCGGGGGTGGGCAGAGGGATTTTTGATGGAACAGTGAAGTCACCTGTCATGTCATCTGTTTGGTAATAATTGATAAATATATCAGCTGTGTATGTTTTCACTGAGGAGACAATAGCAACAGTCCTTAAATGACTTTCGCTTGTTGTGCTCAGCGGCATTCCGAGAGAACACGGCGGCTTGTTGTGGTCAGAATGAGGTAAAACTGAAAGCAAAAATCTCTCCTCAGCGCTCCCAGTTATAAACTCAACCACCTGAAATTTAGGTGAATTCAAAAGTGTTTGATCAGTGCGTTCGTAGAATTTGCCCCATCATTTCTCCTAAAGTGGTCGTTTGATTCTTCTCAGCCATGAACCCCCCCGCTTCGCAGCACGCCATCACATCCTGTTTGTCTATCTATACACACACACACACACACACACACACACACACACACACAGCCAATCAACCCATGCGGTGCACTTCATAGGAAGCAGAAATGACATCACGATGTCCGAGAAGTTCCCGTGGCTGTCACATCTGCGACAGCGTAGCAACACGCCCCCGGTCACCTGACTGTAAGCGGTGTCCCAGGAGGCCGGCGTTATGGGCGAGCGGTTTCGGGTAAGCCCTCTTCCAGGGTGCTGAGTCATCGGGGGTTCCCCGAAAAATGACGTGCACAGCACTCACACTCTCACCATTTTCTCCATCACACAGCACTGAACCACTAGCGCATAGCTGATACGACCACATTTCATGACTCTGGTGTCATCCGATAGAACCTGAGCCGCTGTGTAACACTGTCTGCCGTCCGTGCGCGCGATCTGGTTTCAGAGTGCTCAGTTTCTCACACTGTGCCGGCAGAGTGGCTGTGAGCAACGTGATAGCCAGGGTAGCAACTGGATTAGACGGCCGTTTGGTCACAACAGACATAAACACACACCCTCTATAAAAGTGGTAATTACAACCTCGCCACTGTGTCCCTGTTTGCACTCAGCAGTCACAACTGGGTCTCTTGCTAGATTTCTCTTTATCTCTCTCTCTTCTCGTTTCTAATTTAAAATTTACACCCCGTCGCCCTCTCTGTCCCCGTCTCCTTTTTCCATGCCTTTTATTATTTTACTGTGTTCCCCCCAGCGTGACTCTTTCGCATGTGATAGTTGACTTAGCTGGGCTGGCTCTTCCTGTTCGAGCGAGATCAGCCTCGTCTGTGTGTCTGCTCGCCCGTTAAGCTGCGCAGTCAGTCTCACCATTGTGTCTGTGCGCGAAGAGAAAGCGAGAGCGGGCGAACAAGAGCCCCCCTCGCTCCCATTGTGTCGGCTTCCCCCCGCTGATTTACCCCATCGCCTCTGAGCCACCCTCAAGTTTTCCACCCCGCACTGAAGCCAGCCGTCACCTCAGGGGTCTGGAAGTCAGGAGAGATGAGAGCGGCGACGATTCGTTGTCTAGAAAGTCAGAAAAGAGACGCAGCAGGATGAAAGAAATTGTCAGTTGATACTGAAAGCAAAGACCACCCTCAGCCCTCGATCTTGTGCTTTGAGGCTGTACAGTTTTGATCATAACTCTGAGTGTCATATATAGCACGGCTCCGTGTTGTTATGACAGCTGGACATGAACATTTTTGTCTTCTGTCTTTCAGGGTTGAGGAGACCCCAGAGAGATGATTGGCAGCCGAAGCTGAGACTTAACACAACTGTGAATCAATAACTTGGTGCTACTCTAAAAGGTATGCTCAGCGTGAGTGTGTGTTTGTCTTAAAGCATGTTGTGTGCAGGCCTGACAGTTAGCCTATCTTCTCATAGCAGCAGAGTCTGGTGGATGTGAGGCTCATGGGGAGAGATAGGGAGAGGGGGTGTGTGTGTCTGTGTGTGTGTGTGTGTGTGTGTGTGTGTGTGTGTGTGTGTGTGTGTGTGTGTGTGTGCGTGCGCCTGTTTGTCACTGTATAGCACCCCTCCTGACAAGCTAGAAGTGTACAGCGATTGAAATATCCCCCACTGGGCTTTAAATAGAGACCGAGAGATCCAGAGTTGGTGGGAGGAAGAAGAGAGGAGGAACTGGTGGGAGGAAGGACTGCGTATGACCAGAGCTAATTTTGGAAAAGTGTTGGAAGAGCACTGTGCTGAGCAAGAGCAATGAATCATAACCTGTGTTTGCATGTCTGCCCTCCGACTATTGCATTACACATTACTGGTCACGTACTTGAAAATGTTATCATTATGTACCCTGAACGCTCGCAGTCGCACTTCAGTGAGCAACTGGTTTCTGTTACGGTTCACTCCCACAGAGACAGACGTCAAGTATAATTCTGTCACCTTCACATAGTTTTTGTTGTTTATTGATGTCAAATTAGCGCAAGAGGTTGAAGTAATCAGGAGAGCGAGGAAGAGGTTGCTGTGTTTGAAGTATCCAGCTTCACTCTGTAACAGGAGTTTTAAACAGCGGTGAATGTGTAGGTGTGACACATCCCTCTCAGGTTTTGTCAGGGAGCTCCTTTGTTGTCTTTTTTTGAATCGAGATACTTTGAAACAGACTTCTTTGTATCTCGACACCTTCTGTCTTTTGTTGTGTGTGTGTGTGTGTGTGTGTGTGTGTGTGTGTGTGTGTCCGGTCTTTGAGAAAGCAGGGAGGGGAGGGAGTTATCTCTCAGCTTCTTTTATGCATTTTCCCCTCAACCGCTTTCCTTTGTGTCGTCTCAGCGTATGTGTGTGTTTGTGTGTGTGTTGGTAGGTGTGTGGGCGTTTTCATGGCACCGTTCCTACTCTCCACTCCACTCCACCTCCCTCCATCCCTTCCCTCTTCTCCATCTCCATCTTTTCTCCTTAATCTATCCTTCCATCCTGTTCAGACCGTCTGTCGCTGCTGCCCCCCTCTCCCTCTCCATCACGCCTGCCGTAATGAGATTAAACCTTAGTGTATCCACCAGGCATGCACACACACTTTATACACACACCCTTTAGAGTGCTGCAGCACACACACACAATCATCCACTTAAGAGAGCACACTATTCTCTCCCGCATGCACTAAATCAGTACAATCCTGACACGACCATGCAGCTTGCACACTTGGCATTGCTTCCTACATCACACACACGCGCTCTCACACACATACACACACACTTGGCATGTGACCAAGGCCTCTCACTCTTAGTCTTTCCCTCTGTCTCTTGTTATCAGGAGGCCCATGGTAAGGATTACAGTAACCCCAGGTCTGTCCTCATAGGTGAGCTCCCCACTGAGCCATCTGGGCCTCAGTAATAATCCTGTCCTGGACCGACTGGTTTACTGTCGCCTCCTACAGGCTGGCTGACTCATAGCAGCGTTCCTCAGACAAAGACATCTATCATGATATGAGACTTCAAGCAAATTTAAGTTATGCCAATGTTACTTGGCAGAATGTCCTGACTAGAGCAGAATTAAAGGACATTTCAATGGTGAGAATGAGATGTAAACATGGGCAGACACAGGCTTTAATTCAGATTGCCTTTGCAGTCACAGTAAGCTCTCCCCTGCCCTATATTCTACTTAAACCCTCCCCTCTCTGCTGGCAAGCTCTCCAACTCACACACATACACACACCAACTAGCCTATATAATAGAGAGCCCACTGGCATTTATTGACTTTTCAGTGTGTCTCTGTCTCGCCAATTCTCATAGTGGCTCCCCTGTTCTTCCCTCTCTCTCTCTCTGCAGCCAGTAGGCTTTCGGGTTCTTGGTGCTAAAGCCAGAGGAGTCGGACAGCACAGATATTCTCAGTGTTGGAGTGAGGCCCTCTCTGTGCTGCAGTGGAGGGCTTCACAGACACAGCTAGTTTGGTGAGTATGAGCTCCCTGATTCTCTTTAAGGACAGGTAGATACAGTTCATGGTTCAGCTACCTGGCCTTGAATAAGTTAGTGGTAGTTTATAGAAATATGGGCTTATACATGTGGAAATATGCTTAAATCAAAGCATGACATTTCAAATAAACCATCTTTTAAACTACAATATTTAAGTCAGAGGAGAGATAAGGACGTTTAAGTGTAATTACATTTCGGAGTCAGAATCCCTCAGCTGCAGCCTGTAATTTTGATTGGCTAACTAGTAATTGTTGTGCAATAGATTTTTAAGGCAATCCGTCGAACCCTGGTGTTTGTTGCATAATGACACGTCTGCCATTTGGCCACAAGTACACCATGGATGCCATGACAGTTAAAAGATTGTGGCACTTTATAGCAGTATCACATAGTGGTTTAGATTTTGTACATAAAAAGCTTGAGGTAATGAACACATTTTTAAAACCAATACACATTAAATTTTCATTCTACTCTTAGTCCATGTGGGTTTTTCTGTGTGGAGCCCAGTGAGTAAACTCTGTGTTCATGCACAGGCTGGATGCATCACGCAGTAGAGCAGTTTGGTGGGCGTGGCACACGGGATTCCTTCCCTCTGGACGGACTCAACCGGGGACCATGGGCTCCCGTGGGCGGCCGCGCCTGGCAGCCACCTGCCAGGTCTGTAGCCATGACAACACATACACACCAACCTTTTTCAAACCTCTTTGTTAACTTAAATCCACCAGGTTTAACCTGTAATTAAAGCAGCTGACTTCATGTTTTTACAGCAGAACTGAAGTAAAAGCTTACTGAACAACCTTGGAGTAAAAACTACTAGGAAGCATCATCTGACTGTCCTGTGTGCTCTGTTCCTAAGCAGGTGTTCGCCTGGAATGAACCAACATCAACTCCTTTCCCATCTACCTCCTGGTCCTATGGGCGGACTCAACCATCCCAATAAATTCTTTAGTAATGGGTAAGACATTAGTGCAGAACAAAATTTAGAAAGCAGAGAGTAAATCATTTCACGATGAAGCCAGTGTGTGGTGTCATTTTATATTTGTTTTGCAACATTGTTTAACCCTTTTTTCTTTTTTGGCTGACCAGGCCTGTGCGAGGAGGTGAGAAGCTTGAGCTCCCACAGCCTATGTTACCAGGTCTGCAGAGGGAGCAGCAGAGAGCTCCTCATCATCATCATCTTCATCCTCCACCTCCCCACAGAGCATGGGAGCAACTAGGTCAGCTGTATGAATCCCACCTTCCTCCTCAAGGACATCCTGTTGTGCCCCTGCCCAATGAGCACTCACTTCGTCTCCATAACGGCGGTTATGCAGGCAGCAGCGGACCGCCCCCCAACCCCCATCATCCCCCCAGCAGGCCAAACCAATTGCTGAAGGTGAGTAACAAGGCTACAGGTGGTTTCATGGCAGATTTATGCACCAAGGTTAAACGCTGTCTGAACAGTTGTCATAGAAAAAAGGAATCTGTTGACATTTTCTGTGTTCTGTCTTCACTGTCTGTTTTAGTTTGGGGGTCCTCAGGAGCAGCACGCTCCCCGGGGTCCACCATTGCTGGGAGATGAGATGTGGGCTCAGGTGCAGCAGGTAGGAGCTCTGTAATTGGCCATGATCATATTTCATCATCCATACAGAAATAGAACAGCCCCTGCTCTGGCTGTCATTTCTGCTGCAGCCAGACATGAAAGACGTACAACTTTCAAAGCCACTGTTACTGAGCTTTGGCTGCATATTTCAGCAAAGGAATGCTTTTGAACCAACACTGCAATAATTGCGCTGGTTGTCCACATATGCTCTGATCCTCTCATATTTCTGTTCACAGCAGAGAGGCTATCCAGGGAAGATGCTTGGGGGTCAGCTGAAGAGACCCGGCCCTCCACTGGGAGAGCACTCTGTTATCCAGCACACTCCTCCACCATCACTGCACCCGTCTTCTCGCCCAGCTGCTGAGGACTGTCCCAGCCCCAGCAAGAGGAAAAAAAGTTCAGATCAGGTACAAGACAAGAACAAACTCGTTTAGTTCTGTTATACCAGCACAATGAATAGCATTTCTAACCTCAGATCTTTGTGTCATAAATGCGGTCCCACTCCTTGTGCAGGTATCCCATCCTGGGCTGCAGCGTTTCCCTGGTCAGTCTTTGTTATCTCAGCACCAGTCTTCAGTCCACCACCTCCCTCCAAAACCTGCCTTCTGGAATCCCGTTCACAAAAACAACAGCGGTCCCTGGCAGCCCCACGCTTCTGACCGCAAGAACCTTCCGTCGCAGGAGTACCAGGTCTGAACTGCAAGAAAATATCCCTTCATTAGACATGGAGCCAGGAATTAATATTTCATCGACTCCAATTGATGGGAAAAGATTTATTGGATTGAGCGATGCAATAAACATGTATTAAACCTGACAGAATGTTGTTTGATGTGCTGTAAATGGATTTTGTATTACTCTAATAATCCTCTCTTACGTTGTTGCTTGTCTATATTGTTTAATAGGAAACCAACAAACACGGAATGGGCAGCTACACCCAGAAGTCCTCTCCTGCCTCTTCCACCCCTTCAAACCTCTCCCCTTTACCAAACTCCTCTCCAGGAAACTACAACCAGGGATGTGCTCCTCAGCTCCAGAAAGACACATTCCAACCTCAGGCTGTAAACCAGCAGTCCCCTCACTCCTCCTACCCCAGCTCCAAACTGAGACTAGCTCCACCCTGCCAGGCCATGGAGCCACATGGTCCTAACAACCAGAGAGGCCCAGTCATTGGGGGTCACGGTGGCAGCCAAGCTACCTCTCACCCTGCATCTACTCCAACTAGGGGAGACAGAGATCAACATCTACATGCCCAGTCGTCACCAGCAAACCCTCCTGCAACCAGCAGCAGCAGCAGCAGCAGTAGTAGTGTGCCTTACAGCCACTTCCAGCCTCACCCAGGGCTGGTGCACCAGGGTCCCCCTCCTGCCAGCACCACAGTACCTCAGCAACAGCAAAATGGGCCCCATGAGGTCTGGAGATACCAGAGCAGGCCCAGCAGTCAGTCCCTAGTGAGTACAAGTCATTCATGCAGTAACACATTTTCTACCATGGCAATATCAGTTTGTTCCTCTGCAGTTATGAGAGTTATGGTTATTGTTTCAACGCAATGGGTGTTTCTACTCTGTTGGACTTAACTGTTACTTCAGCTGCAATTGTTCAGATAATTACTTCAGTAATGATCACTAAATTAAAATTGTTCAATTAATTGAATATGTGTCTCCTCAGGAGTCAAGCGTATACAGGCCTCCAGGACTGCTACCTCAGCGCCAACAGAACCACAATCAGGTCGTGGACAGTCGGGTTCCAGGTCCCTCCCAGCATCACCATCACATCAGCCCTCCTCTACCCCCAACCAACTCCACTCGAACACCTGTCATCACCCCCAATCTTCCCATATCACAGGCCTCCTGCTCCATCGCCAGCTATACAGGCAGCTCTAGGGGTATGGCTGGTGTCTCCTCGCTTACCACATCACCCCCTGCTGGTTGCCCTGTGAATAAAGGCAGCGGTAATAACAGGTGGCAGAGAGGAAGAGAGCCAGTAACCCAAACCTCCACCAGTGGCATCACTAGCCCCACCTCTCAGCTAGATGCTCTTCTGCAGCCAGGATGTCAGAGAGGCCAAACTGCCACTTCCAAACAGTCTCACCAACAGGGGCTACCCAGACCACAACAGCAGGAACCCAACAAGTCCCAGCCCATGAAGGGGAAGACATCATACTATGCTCAAGTGGAGCAACCTCCTGCATTTTCCTCTTCATCTTCTTTCTTCTCCTCAGGGCACCAGAGGGCAGGGGACAGTGTGATTACAAGCCGTGTTTCAAATCCTCTTCCTAGCTCTCCTACTACGTACTGTGCAGCTCCTCGTTCCACTGTCAACTCTGACCATCAGTCATCCAGTCAAGCCCAGTCCTCCAGACTGCGTCATCAGCCAGGATCTGCCTCAGCACAGGCGTACTCTCAGCCCCAGATTCATCCACCAGCTCCAACCTCTGTCGTCCCTCAGTCCATCGAAGAGGCTCTTGACAAGCTCGATGCAGAGCTAGAGGGTCACATGCAAGCTGAAGAAAGGAAGAAGAGGGAGAGAGAGGAGCGAGAGAGAAAAATGAGAGAAGAGGAGAGACGGAAGAAAGAATGGGAGCTGAGACAAAAGCGGGATGAAGAAAGGAAGAGGAAAGAGCTAGAGAAGGAGGAGGAGGAGAGGAGAAAGAGAGAATTGGATAGACAGGAGGAGGAGAGGAGAAGGAGAGAATGGGAGAGGCAGGAGCAGGAGAGAAGAAGGAAACAAGAAGAGGAAAGGAGGAGGAGGAGAGAAGCAGAGAGGCTGGAAGAGGAGAGGAAAAAGAGAGAATGGGAGAGGCAGGAAGAGGAGAGGAAAAAGAAAGAATGGGAGAGGCAGGAAGAGGAGAAGAAAAAGAGAGAATGGGAGAAGAAGGAGAGGGAAAGGAAGAGGAGAGAGTGGGAGAGACAGGAGGAGGAGAGGCGGAAGAGAGAGGCAGAGAGGCAAGAGGAGGAGAGAAAGAAGAAAGAACTGGAGAGGCAAGAAGAGAGGAAAAAACAAAGAGAGTTGGAGAGGAAGGAGCAGGAGAAAAAGAAGATGGAGCGAACAAAGGAGGAAGACCTGTGCAGTGAAAAAGGCAAAGAACAGACTGCAATTGAAAATCTGGAGAGACTGCTCTCTGGCAACACTTCCCCAACACCCCCACCTCCTCGCCTGTCTTCTGTTACTGCACCTCCCTCAGGTCCATCACCCCCCAACTCCCAGGCTTCACCCCCCTACCCTTGGCTAAGCCGTGGTGGCATGCTCCCATGTCCACCAGGCCAAACACCCACCGCCACTACTCCTGCAGAAAGGCTGCGTCCACCCCCCCTCACGCCTCAGACTGAGTATGCTAGAGAAAAGCAGAGGCAAAGAGAGATGTGGGGCAACAATAGCGGAACAACTTTCAGTCCCTCATCAACACACAGTACCTCAGGGATGAATCAGTCGGTATACCCCAACAAGCCCCCGGCAATGCAAGCCGCACCCAACCAATCCAAAGACTTAGCTAGGGAGAGAGACAGCAGCCAACAGTCTCTGCCTCCCTTGGCACTTAGAGAGCCCCCCAAACTGTATCAGGCTTTTCCCAGAGAAAACCTGCCACCACCACCTCTGTCCTCCACTTCCACAAGGAGCATCCTCATTAAGCAGGTGACAGGAAGTGGTTTGGAAAATGCCAGCAGCTGTGGTGCTGACTCTGACAGTGCTCAGTTTGAGGAGGAGCCCTCAGAGATGTCCACATTGCTCCCTGATGGTTTGGCTAACATCATGGCTATGCTGGATGAATCCATCAAAAAGGAAGAGGAGATGTATAACAGTGAAAAGACTGCGTCCACAGGTCTGCTAAACAACTTTCCTCCTAGTGTTCAGCCAATCAAGAGTTACCTGTGTGCCCCAGACCTCATTCCAGCAACAAAGCATCAGCCCAACCAGGAAGACTTTGGGTCCAATCCACATGCTAGCCCTCCTGTGCTCAGCCGCCAAGGCTCTCTGGCATCCCCCTGCAGCCGAACATCTTCTCTCAATGAGGAGGATGAGGACTACCTTAAACCTTTTCCAAATGTCCCTCTCAACCCTAAACAATCAATTGATATTGGAATGGGAGTAGGCAACACCAACTACCGCCACAGTGACTTGGCTAAACTTTATGGCCTCCCTGAGCAGACTAAAAGTGAGGCTGATGAGGATGATGACGAAGAGGATTCTGAGACCCCCTCTTGTTCACCACCACCCCAAAGACCCCACCTCCATCAAACGGGTGTAAACAGCATGTTCAAGTCCCTAGCAACTGTCCTAGAGAGCCAGAAGTATGCTTACCGTGGTGGGCCTTTTGGGAGACCCCCTCCATCAGCGCTGGTTGGGGTCAAATATTCCTCTTCACTGTCACTGGGCCCCGACATCTGCCGCCAGCAGCAAGGCGGTTCTCCTACATCAGATTCAACAAATCCACCATTCAGTCCAGCTTTCACACCTGCGAAGTCCTCTCCTCCTCTGCTAGAGGACAAGAAACTGAAAATAGAGGATGCTGATGTTTGGAGAGATGACAGAGAAACATCGGAGGAAAGAATAAAATTTACCAAAAGGGAGAGTACTCCAACCATAAATCCTATCAGAGTGGTCAAGGAGGAGCAACTGCTGACAACCATCTCTGAGTCTTCTCTGGCAGAGTTGGGCAAGAGCTGCGAGGTCATGCTTAGTCGACACTCACTTCCTAATAAGAACTCCTTTGATAAACCTGACGGCCATGGCAAAGTGGAGGACAGACACAAACCTGAGAAAGTAAAGGAACACAGAGAGAAAGACAGAAACAGAGACAGAGAGAAGGAGAAGAAGAGGAAGCACGGTCACAGCCACAGTAGCAGCAGGAAGCATGAAGACAGGAAAGAAAAGAAGAAGCATCGAGAAAAGAGAGAGGAGATGGCCCTCTCCTCTTCTTCTTCATCTTCATCATCTTCATCATCATCCACTCATTCCAGTTCCAGCCACAAGCGGCATAAGGACAGCAAGAGCCATAAGGAGAAGAAGGATCGCAGAATTCTTGGTGATCTCAACCTCCAGTGCAAGGAGGGGTCTGAGAAAAATCGGAGTCATTATGACACAGAAAAGAAGAAACGTAAGGAGGCATCCAGTGCCAGCTCCACCAGTGAAGGGAAGCATGCAGAATGTTCTTCTGAGCACAAAAGAGGCTCTGAATCTAGTTCTTCATTAGGTTCAACAGACTTCTTGAAACTGAAGGCACTGTCAGACGGGCCACCCAAGGAGCTGAAGATTCGCCTGATCAAAGTGGAAAGCGGGGACAGGGAGACGTTTATTGCCTCTGAGGTGGAGGAAAAGAGGATCCCACTGGAGGAAATCAACATCAAGAACACTGCCAGTGAAATCATCAGATCCTGCAAGTAAGTGCACTTGTTGACACATTTTTTCACAGTGCCTAGTCTAAATGACCTTTCAAATATCTCTGTAGTAGTAGTAGTAGTAGTAGTAATAGAAATGTATGTAAAATAGGGTTGCATCTGTCAACATGTTCTCTTTTCTGTTCTAGGGGGGCCAGGGTGAAAGGAAAGTTCAGAGAATCTTACTTGCTCCCAGCCTTCTCTGTCAAGCCCATCATGACCTCAGAGGAACCCATTCCTAGAGAGAAACTCAACCCTCCTACACCCAGCATCTATGTACGTCACCATGTCCACTAGTTGCTTTAATATGTTCTGTACACTGAAGACAGTTGATAACTTCCATGTGCTGCCCTCTTGTGGTGATTAAAAAAGCCAAAACAGTGTTAAGAGTGTGCTGACATGATTTTTCTTCTCTGTAGTTGGAGAGTAAGAGGGATGCCTTCTCCCCTGTGCTGCTGCAGTTCTGTACAGACCCCAAGAATCCTGTCACTGTCATCAGGGGCCTGGCTGGATCTCTTCGACTCAGTAAGTGCACACTAACAGTGACTGTTAACAGATTACTGCACCAGAGGTTTGTGCTTAATGTTCCCTCTTGTGTTTTTTAGACCTGGGGCTGTTTTCTACAAAGTCTCTGGTGGAAGCCAATGCAGAGCAGGCAGTAGAAGTTAGGACTCAAGTGCAGCAGCCCGCTGATGAGAACTGGGACGCCAGTGGGACAGGTCAGACGTGGCCCTGTGAGAGCAGCCGATCCCACACCACCATCGCCAAGTACGCCCAGTACCAGGCCTCCAGCTTCCAAGAGAGTCTGCAGGTGAATATTGCCACCACTGCTCCTCTATTCTCGTAGACTGCATTTTTCAGTTAAATGGTTTTATACATCAGGTAGAGTGTCAAGATTTCCATGTTTCAACATTCTGTTCTGCAGTCCACTTAATAAACATGCTGTGATCTGTGTCTTCAGGAGGAGAAAGGCAGCGATGAGGAGGATGACGAAGATGATGAGAAGGGGAAGAAACCATCCAACAGTTCTGATACTCCCAGCAAGGACAGCTCTAAAGAAAGTAGCAGGTAAGGCTAGTGTTAGAGAAGCAAAAAGTTTAATGTAATACTGAGGTTTTTTGCAGTTTGTAGTAATGCTTTAATATTTTTTCTTTTCCTCAGTGCTGAGCAGAAACCAGTGGGGAAGATAATTAAATTTGGAACCAACATTGACCTCTCAGATCCCAAGAGGTGAGCAACTTTGCCCTAAGCCATTAATGAACTCTGTGGCAAAATGTGGTGGTCTCCACTACATGCACTGCCCTCTAGTGGGCATGTCTCAACACTGCAGCATAATCACAGCAAAAGCTCCTTTGTACCCATTTATAGATACTGGATATAGCTAATCCTAACTACTAAAGTTAAAGTTGATAGAGTTATGACCTGCTGTCTCTGCTCAGGTGGAAGCCCCAGCTTCAGGAGCTGCAGAAGCTGCCGGCATTTATGCGTGTAGCATCCAGTGGAAACATGCTGAGCCATGTTGGACACACCATCCTAGGCATGAACACTGTTCAGCTTTACATGAAGGTTCCAGGGAGCCGAACGCCAGGTAAAGGACACTGACACTGCTTTTTGTCTGTAATGGGTGGAAGACGTCTTAGTTAAACAACAATGTGCAACACAAATTAGTTCATGGAATAAGATCTATGAAATTCTGAACAGAAAAAATAAAATACCATTGTATATTCTGTCCTTATTCCACAGGTCACCAGGAGAACAATAACTTTTGCTCGGTGAACATCAACATCGGCCCTGGGGACTGCGAGTGGTTCTCTGTCCATGAGAACTACTGGCATGCCATTAGTGACTTCTGTGAAAAGTGAGTAGACGGAGACAAATCTGAGAATGCAAGCTGACCTCACTTCATGATGCTAAGTCCTACGTCCAAACATCACAGCTCTAACACAATTTTTTCCTCCTATGTGCTCAGGCACGGAGTAGACTACCTGACAGGATCCTGGTGGCCAGTGCTGGAGGACCTCTACAACGCCAACATCCCTGTGTACCGCTTCATCCAGCGACCTGGAGACTTGGTGTGGATCAATGCTGGAACTGTTCACTGGGTTCAGGCCGTTGGCTGGTGTAACAACATCGCCTGGAACGTCGGACCACTCAGTGGTAAGGAGTGCGCCATCTAGTGACCAAATACAGACTACTTTAACAACATAAAGAACACTTTGTGTTTATTTTACATCTTCAACATTGTTTCATGTGTGTGTCTAGCTTACCAGTATCAGCTGGCCCTGGAGAGGTTTGAATGGAATGAAGTAAAGAAGGTGAAATCCATCGTCCCCATGATTCATGTGTCCTGGAACGTGGCCCGCACTGTCAAGATCACTGACCCAGACACCTATAAGATGATTAAGTGAGTACAAACGGCTGCATTCAGTTGCCAGTTTGAGTTACACTGAGCTAAAACTAATGACCAACCCTGCAATAGATCTTACATTCATTAAGGTAACAATCAAGCAGGACCACACACGCAACAGTATTAGTAACCGTTCAAACAAAAACTTGATGTAATGTATCATACTTGATGTCTTGAGGTGTTACATATGAGCTGGAACAATATCTCTGTCTCAGTTTAACAAGTCAACAGCACTATAGCCTCCACAATCAATATGAAACACTGTAGCGTTCATGACAGTCAGACTTCCTGCAGGACTATTCCATTTGTACACTTTGAAAACTGCACAGAAAATTTCAAAATTTGGAGATTAAACATCTGATAGCAACATAGTATTAACGTTGCTGTCTTTAACTTTTTTCAGACACTGCCTGCTGCAGTCCATAAAGCACATCCAGATCCTGCGGGACCAACTGGTGGCCGAAGGCAAGAAGCTTTCCTATCAGAGTCGGGTCAAAGATGAGCCAGCCTACTACTGCAACGAGTGTGACGTGAGTCGCCAACAGTCACTCTAACCATGAAACGCTCTCTTTCACAGACACACTCAGTTACAACAGATCCTACTTTCAGTAAGGCAGAAATGTTAATTCAACTTTATAGTCATGGAGGTGTTGAAACTTTTACTTTATACTGATAGGAGTTTACCATTTTCTCTACCCATTTGTCAATAAATGTGTGGTGCATATAAGAAAAGCCTCAGTTTACACTATGTACACTTCAACAATAAAGTTAAATCAACAACTTCTATACAAAGTAAGAAAACTTACCTTGAATATAACAATACAATATATCCAGTGTTTTGAGAATCAACAAAATCACCACCTGAAGAGTTTATATTTTGGTCCTTCAGAGGGCAACAGCAGCTAAAATGTATTCTCACAGTGACCCAGTTTTACAGCAAAAGAAAATGCACGACGGTGTCCATGAACATTTCCTGTGTCCCAAACACTCATAAGCCAGTTCACTAGCCACACCTAGCTTAATAAATGCAGTCTAATATAACAAACCTGCTATAAAGTCATGATGGAAAATGTCAATTTGGAGGCTGTAATTTTTGGTGTTGCTCAATGCAACAACATCACAAACTGCAGCCTCCAAAATAACGACCATGGTAGGATTGTTAGTGCAGTTTCTTGGTATCTCTTGTTCACATAATTCTACTCTGCAAGCATCTTGAATGTTTGTTACCCTGCTCTCTGCCACAGGTGGAGGTGTTCAATTTGTTGTTTGTGACAAGCGAGAACAGCAGCAGGAAGACATATGTGGTTCACTGTGAGGACTGTGCACGTCAGCGCAGCTCCAACCTGACCAACGTGGTGGTGCTGGAGCAGTACCGCACAGAGGAGCTCATGAATATATATGACTCCTTCAGCCTGGTAAGCAGACGTACCTCTATTCCATATTCCCAGTAGTCTTCTGTTGAAGATCCAGGTTGTTAGGGCTGCCATTGACGGTTCCTTTCTGACCTGAAATTTAAAAAACAAACAAAAAAAACAAAACTTGTGGCCACCAAGGCATAAGTACATGACTTTAATTGTGTCTGTTGTGTGTTTTGTCTCACCAGGCCTCCTCCTCCCGGTGACAGAGCTCCCCTCCTGCGTCTCCTCAGCCATAACCAAAACTCCTGCAAGCCAGGACAAAAGACACAGTTTCACTTTGGTTTCCAACTTACCCTTCCATTATTTAAGATCATTTTTGCTACTACTACTACTGCTAATACTTGCCGAACAGCCAGTTGAATACGTTTACTCATCATTACTGTTTACAAAAAGAAATACCAAGCCGCCAATAACATACCAGTTTACTCTCAGATGGTGCTTTCAACCAGAAACCCTGGCAATGGTCAAGTTGAGACCCAGGGGGCAGTTGGTGCTGCCATTGAACAAACTGTGGAGGGAAGTTGATGGTTTCAATGGCATATTTCTGTCAGTACCAGAGAGAATTTTTTTTTTCTGTTGTTGTCGTCTTGAATACTGAAATTTGTACATGCTGTTTGCAATTTTTGTGGGGTGCTGTCTTTTTTAAAATAATTTATTGTTTTGTTTTTCTAAACTAGATCAGCCTAGATATATACCACATTGGCCTTGTATTTAGAAAAGAGAGAAAATGAAAAATACTAATAATAGAGATATGAACATTTTTCTAAAGCATTAAGAATTTTAAAAAATACAAATGTTTGGAATGCTTCAAAACATACGGGTTTTAATGACTTTGGTTGTTTTGGGGGGGATTTCATTTTGTCTTTCAGATTCTTGTATGTGTTGTAAATCTTGTGTTTGTATGAATTATACTTTTATTTCCTCTAGAGATTAATATTCAGTTGACACTCATCAGGTCTTTTAGTTCATTTCTTCCATCTTTGTATGAACTCTCTCTTTAAAAAAGAAAGAAAAAAATCATTGTCATCTGGTGTTTGTGTGTTGTATCTGATTGTTTTGTTCCAATATGCAGACTTAGTATTTCCTGGAATTTTTTTGGCATTGTACATTTAATTTAAAATGTTTTCTCTATTTATTGGATATCAATGTTCTCCCTTTTTTAATAGGGTTGTAAAAGTTTGTTTGTTTGTTTTTTCCTTTTTTTTTATGGTGACTGATTGCTCTGTAAGAACTGAAATGTGGGGGTTGTGTGTCCACGGGAGTGGAGGCTGCTGTTTCTCTGGTGCTTGCCTCTCATGACTCCTGCCTTCTTCTCCTGATATATATTAAATAATATCTTTATCTTGAATATAATGCCACCTTTCCTGTAGACAATAGGCACACTGCTCATGTAGAGAAGATGACTAATGGAATGCTGTGTTTGTATGCTCATTACGGAAAAAACAAAACGACTTTTTCCAAAGCGTTTTGAGAAATGGTAATTTTTTTTTTATTATGTAGGGGGCTTTTAGATAAGATTTTATGATATCTGTTGAATATGATAATGGGATAGATGGTGCTAAATGTTCTCTTTGAACAACCTTTTCTTCTGTTCATTTTCTTAAAATGAGAATTCTATTTTTCCTGTTGCAATATTACCTTACCCCTTTCCTTCTCTTTGTGGTCATTTATTTATAACTGCACTGTTTAGAGAATTCACACAGACATACTTGCAGACACACACACACCAAACTGAGCCAGACATGTCTTAAACACTTGTGAATTTGTGTGACATTACTATGATTATTAATAATAAACGCTTTTTTGATAAATCCGAAAGGGAGAAGGATTTGTCTGCATTTTTTTCCAAATCACATGCTTTGGAAAAAGGACTGAAATGTGCAACATACAAAGCTTCAGTGTTGGCGTCCTTAGTTCCCAAAGGAGACTTTATTTTTCACCACATACCAACTCACTGACTACACCCTTACCACCTTAGCAGCCAACTCACTGCCCTCAAATGTATCACAGCCCACATTAAATCCAATCACTCCACTCCTACAATAACAAGTCGTATCCCTCAGCTGTGACAAATGTTTGGCACAGCTTTGTCATTCACGTCCTCAATCTGAGCTTGCGATTGTTAGAAATGCGTGTGAAAAAATAAGGCCAAAGTCGACAGAAGAAGTTTCTATTTAGACATCAGCATCCAGGGTAAACTACGGAAGGAGATCGTACTAGGGGCAAAACTTCACAGATAGCAGAGCAGGAAATAGCAGAGAGCAGTAAGAAGATTGTCCATACTTCAGTTTCCTTCAGATTATCCAATAGGGAGTCAAACAACACTTTTTAACCTTACAGGCAAAAAAAAATAGTGATCAAGGAATATATGCCTGAATGAAAGGTGCCCACGTGGAAAGGCAGTGTAGTATCCACATTTGACAAGTAACTACACATCAGAGAGACCATGCCATTAGTAGGGAAACAAAATAGTGTTTAAAAAAATTAAGCTAACACCTCCACTGTCTTGAAAATTTTTTTTATCTGAAACAAAAGAAAGCTAATTTTCCTGTAGGTAAAGGAATGAATAAATCCATATAATCACAAGTGTGTATGTGCCTTTTAAGAGCCACTACTGAGCCTGAAACTTCAGCTTTCTCAAGCAGAAAGAGCAAGCTTTGGCAGGTCACCGTGTCCTTAGGTCAAGTTAGGGGCCACAAGGCCAGCAGAAGGACAGAGCATTACTGGACAGACTGAAGGAAATCCTGCTTCAAACCACACAGGAAGACCACCTCCGTCCGGCTGTCTGTCCACCCCGCAGCAGTCAGAAAGACAAAATACATCAGCAGTTCAATCACCACTTCATGGTGGAAAAACTTTGATGTTTGTTTATGCTACTCTTGTTGAGCATGAGAGGAAAGATTGCGTAGTTACCATTTCATCTATAAAGTATCCCAAAGGAGTGCTCGTGAACTCTTGACAGCAGTGACATAACACCACCAAATCAAAGGCTGCAATGCCAACCATGAACTGATAAAACTCATCTAATGAAAGATAAATCCATACACTAATATGTCAATGGCTTCCTTGCCCCTTTCTGTAAACCATCATGCTGTTCAAATACTATTTATTATTATATATTATTATTTATTTTAGATCTATATCGTCTACCCACACTGCATGGGGACCAACAGAGGGCTGGAAGTAAACAAACAATGTAAGCTCAAAGCAGAGGGAAAAGGGTAGAAAATCAGGATCAGACAAGAGTAATTATTTAGCTTATGCTCTGACCTGTTCTTATCATTTCACTGATTACCGCCTTCCTTGATATCTTTGTTCTTTTACTTCATCCTCCTTTTCTAATCCGATATTCTAGAGAATCCAAGCTTTTATCTAAATCACATCGCCAAACAATGCACACATTTTCATCATACATTGTAAACAGTGAGATTGACATCTCTTGCTTGGCTTCACAACATTGCACATCTTTACATCAACATGAACAGCAGAGGGCAAGGCCCTCTGCTACGAGGTTTGACCCTGCTATAATGAACCCCCATCTGAACCTCGACAAGTACTCATTGTTTGTGAGCTTAAACAGACTCTGCTCCCAAACCACACGTTCTAAAAATTATGAAGTCTGTAAACCTTATCTTGTTATTCAGTCTTAATCAGGTAATTCACCTCAAGAATTATCTTTAGCTTTGTCAAGTCCTGACAACAGGATGTTTTTACATAGGTGATGTAACGTTTAGAGACAATGTCCTTCAAGAGAGGGGAAAAACTGTTTCCTCTGCTTTAAATGTCATTAACTGAAATCCTTTCAGCTCCACTGGTGCTGATTTACAGCTCATTTCCCTACAGGAATTAGTGAGTGCACAATTCAAAATGGTTTACAATAAGATGATGATTCTCCTTTCCCCAATCACTCTCAAACGCACTGTATTTTCAACTTTTGTTAATTCTTCTAGCGTTGAGATTAACACACACACACACACACACGTACATACATACATGCATACATACATACATGTGTACTGACATGCATACATATACATATGCACATACATGTACTTACATAGATATATTAAATACATACACATACATATGTAATGACAAATGCATACATATGTACTTACATATATAAATACGTACGTACATACATACATACATACATACATACATACATACATACATACATACATACACGCAAACACACATACGTATTTGCATATGTACATAGATAAATACATATTTCTATACATACATACATACATACATACATACATACATACATACATACATACGTAAGTACTTACATACATGTGTACTGACACATGCATAAATAGGTACTTACATACTAAGACATGTACTGACATACATACGTACTTTCATACGCACACACATAAATACTTGCATACATACATAGATACGTACTTAGATACATACATATGTGCCTACATATGTACTGACATATACACATATGTGCTTACATACACACACATGCATGGACTTAGACACATACATACATACATACATACATACATACATACACTTGCATGCATGCATACATACATGTACCGACAGATACATACATGTACTTACATACACACATGTACTTGCATACATACATACATACATAAATGGATATGTACTGACGTACGTAGATACATACACATACACACACACACACGTACTTAAATAACTACATACATATATGTATTTACATACATATATACTTGAATATGTACTGACATACATATATACTTACATGCAAAGATAGACATGTACTGACATAAATACATATGCACTGACATAAATACATATGCACTTACATACATAAATGCATATGTACTGACATGCACACATACATACATACATACGTACACACATACATACATACATATGTACCTACATACATATGTACTGACATACACATACATACATATGTACTTAAATACATACAAACATGTATGTACTTACTTTATATAAATGTGTACTTATATAGATACGTACTGACAGACATACATATGTACTGACATACATACTTAAATACATACACACATGTATTTGCATACATACATATGTACATAGATAAATATATACTTCTATACATACATGTGTACTTACATACATGTGTACTGACAAATGCATAGGTACATACATACTTGTACACACACATAGATACGTACTTAGATACATACCATATGTAATTACATACATACATACATGCATATGTACTGACATACACACATGTACCTATATACATATGTACTGACATATATACATATGTGCTTACATATATGTACTTACATACACACATGCATGGACTTAGACACATACATACATATGCACTGAAATACATACATACACACGTTTTTGCATATGTACATAGATAAATACGTATTTCTATACATACATACGTACTTACATACATGTGTACTGACACATGCATAAATAGGTACTTACATACATACTTAGATATGTACTGACATACATACGTACTTTCATACATACACACATAAATACTTGCATACATACACAGATACGTACTTAGATACATACATATGTAATTACATACATACATACCTACATATGTACTGACATATACACATTTGTGCTTACATACACACACATGCATGGACTTAGACACATACATACATACATACATACATACATACGTACATGTACCGACAGATACATGCATGTACTTACATACACACATTTACTTGCATACATACATACATACATACATACACACATACATGGATATGTACTGACGTACGTAGATACATACACACACACGTACTTAAATAACTACATACATATATGTATTTACATACATATATACTCGAATATGTACTGACATACATATATACTTACATGCAAAGATAGACATGTACTGACATAAATACATATGCACTGACATATATACATATGTACTTACATACATACATGCATATGTACTGACATACACACATACATACATATGTACTTAAATACATACAAACATGTATGTACTTTATATAAATGTGTACTTACATAGATACGTACTGACAGACATACATGTGTACTGACATACATACGTACTTACATACGTACTTAAATACATACATACATGTATTTGCATACATACATATGTACATAGATAAATATAAACTTCTATACATACATTCGTACTTACATACATGTGTACTGGCAAATGCATAGGTACTTACATACATACTTGTACTGACATACAAACACATGTACTAACATACATACATACTTTCATATATACACACATAAATACTTGCATACACACATAGATACATACCATATGTAATTACATACATGCATATGTACTCACATACACACATACATATGTACCTATATACATATGTACTGACATATATACATATGTGCTTACATATATGTACTTACATACACACATGCATGGACTTAGACACATACATACATATGCACCGAAATACATACATACATACATACGTACTTAAATGCAAAGATAGACATGTACTGACATAAATACATATGCACTGACATAAATACATATGCACTGACATACATACATGCATACATACGTACCTACATACATATGTACTGACATACACACATACATACATAGGTACTTAAATACATACAAACATGTATGTACTTACTTTATATAAATGTGTACTTACATAGATACGTACTGACAGACATACACGTGTACTGACATACATACACACATGTATTTGCATACATACATATGTACATAGATAAATATATACTTCTATACATACATATGTACTTACATACATGTGTACTGACAAATGCATAGGTACTTACATACATACTTGTACTGACATACATACATACATACATACTGACATACACACATACATACATATGTACTTAGATACATACAAACATGTATGTACTTACTTTATATAAATGTGTACTTACATAGATACGTACTGACAGACATACACGTGTACTGACATACATACATGTGTACTTAAATAAATACATATATACATACATATGTTCTGACATACATACACACATGTATTTGCATACATACATATGTACATAGATAATTATATACTTCTATACATACATATCGTCGCTGTCCGATAAAAAGCACGCATCTCCAAAACTCATTTTTTTCAGGAGCATGAAAAAAGTGTTTTACTCGTCAATTAAATTACAAATTAAACCCAAAACACAGTAATTAGACACACTTAGGACTCGAAATGAAAACCTATAGTTACACGGTGATTAGCAACCCGTTTAGTATTTTAATCGGATTTACGTGCATTGTTGTGAGTGACATTGGACATACGTGTTTTTTAAATAATGCGTTCCAATGATGTCTGGTCTTTTACGAGCCTCGAGTCTCCCGTTCATGTCCCACTAAATCCATAAACTATTGATAGCAGGCTATCCTACATTAGTCCATATAGGCGAAGAGTCATCTAATACTGTATTAACGCACATGCATCAGTCTGACTTGGTTCAAGGAAATCACAGAGTTTATCGTCTATCCCTTGCTTAAAACCTAACGTTATTTACCCAAAGATATCATCTAAACCCCTGACAAGAAACGGTGCAGTGTTTCCTCCTGAACAGATACATTTGGCATCGCTCGATGCAAGGACAACATTAGCCTAGCGTTAGATGCTATAATAAGTCTGCCAAGTACTGACGGTATACAGTCTGTGTTTACGGACATGACAAATCATCTGATATACAGGCTAAGGTTAGCTAGCGGTTAGCCCTCAGGATTGAGTTGTACAGAACGAAAATATGTGAAATACTACGTGCAAATGACAATCGTGAATGTCTGTTAACTAGTCGAAAACTTGAACACAGTTGTCATACAATAGATTGACATACGCGCATACGGGAGATCCGCGCATTGATGGACACTTCTGACACCCAATGGAGATACGTGTTAAATATATGATGTAATAAAACGTCTTTCCATTGGTCACTTGGATCCTCAATGCTACCTGTTGCTTGGAGAGAATGTGAATATTTCTTAGCCAATGGAAAGTCAAAAGCGTTAAAAGTGGAGATACGTGTTTTTTATCGGACAGCGACGATATGTACTTACATACATGTGTACTGACAAATGCATAGGTACTTACATACATACTTGTACTGACATACAAACATATGTACTGACATACATACATACATACATACATACTTTCATATATACACACATAAATAGTTGCATACACACAGATGCGTACTTAGATACATACCATACGTAATTACATACATACATGTATGCATATGTACTGACATACACACATACATATGTACCTATATACATATGTGCTTAAATATATGTACTTACATACACACATGCATGGACTTAGACACATACATACATATGCACTGAAATACATACATACATACTTACATGCAAAGATAGACATGTACTGACATAAATACATATGCACTGACATAAATACATATGTACTTACATACATACATGCACACATACACACATGTACTTGCATGCATGCATACATACATACATATGCACATACATACATATGTCCTGACATACATACTGACATACATATGTGCCGACATGCATACATATGTACTTACATGCACACATAGATAGATAAATACTAACGTACATACATAAATATGTACATACATACTTATACACATACACCAATCAAGTATAACATTAGAACCACCGACAGGTGAAGTGAATAACACTGATCATCTCTTCATCATGGCACCTCTTAGTGAGCAGGACATATTAGGCAGCAAATGAACATTTTGTCCCCAAAGTTAATGTGTTAGAAGCAGGAAAATGGGCAAGCATAAGGATTTGAGCGAGTTGAACAAGGGCCAAATTGTGATGGCTAGACAACTGGGTCAGAGCATCTCCAAAACTGCAGCTCTTGTGGGGTGTTCCTGGTCTGCAGTGGTCAGTATCTATCAAAAGTAGTCCAAGGAAGAAACCATGGTGAACCGGCAACAGGGTCATGGCTTATTGATGCATGTGGGAAGCGAAGGCTGGCCCATAACTTTGCAGCTTGTAACAGGAAGAGGGAGCTGTTCTTCTCAAGGAAACAGATTCTACGTTTCTAAGCCGATGGTGGAATTAAAGGCCATTTGTGGGGGAAAAAATAACTGTCACTTATAACCATTTCCCTATTATTCTGAGTGAACACAAGCACCATGACCCCCTCTGTTAAAGGAAGCGTTAACAAACATCAAGTGAGATGAGAAAGAGGCTCTCAACAAGCTTTTACTCTGATTTTGTTCATGCTAATTATACCTGGAGATCACATAAATACAACAATCTCATCACCTACAAAAAAAAATTTAGCCTGGAGAAAAATAAATTAAAAAATAAAATTCAAAGATAAAAAGATAGCCAGTCTGATGAATAGGCACAGGTTCAGTGTATCTGAATTCTCATCCTGAGAGAGCTGCTGTAAAAATAAATCCTGTCAGAGTCACCTGCACTAAAGCATTACTTTCAGATGTTGAATAACATTCAACATCATGGTACCTCGTCTCTACTGGTCTTAACACACAAGTCTGCCTCTGCCACCCTTCCCCCTCATTTTCTGCTCTCCTGAACCTCAACTTATCAGGCATGTCGACTCACTCTGACCCCCAACACACAACACCCAGCCCCCACTGCAGCATAGACAGGGTAAAGGGGGGTGTAACATGTTCTGGATATGAGAGGTGGAATGCATGCACTGAGAGGAGATGTTGGAGTAAGGCAGGGGGGCTGATAAGCCTGGTGGGTGGAGAAAGAGAGTGGGATGGATGCATGAATTAGGGAGGGACAGAGAGACAGCACTGCGGACTCAGTCAGAAGGGGGTGTGGATGTGTGTGTGTGTGTGTGTGTGTGTGTGTGTGTGTGTGTGTGTTGGGGGGGGGGGGCAGATAGAAGTTTGACATACTTAAGACAAACACCACAGCAATTTTGAGTTCAGTTGTTTTCAGCCACTGAGGAAGGAGCATCTCTGTGTTACTACTTCATCACAACAGCATAGGAATTTCAAGTGGCATATGGAAAAGAAAAGAAAACAGAGACTCTGAGACACAATCTGTTCCACTGACAACTCTGGATAGTGGAGACAAGAAGCAGCAGGAGACCGGAGCTGCAGGAAGCCAAAATACCAACATACCACCACTAAGAAGATAAGGCTTTAGGAGGGAACCTCCAAAAATACACAAAAAGCTTGTTCACACGGGGAAAGGAGGACAAACCTCTCTCTAGAGAGGAGTCGAGAGTTGAAGGGATAAAGAGAAAACTAAACGGACCTGGTTGAAGGACTGACTGTGCTGAAGCAGTCTTGAGAGGTAGCGAGACAAGCAGCAGAAATCTGGAGGACGAACAGCAAGAGGTCCATCTTGCCCCACAGCACAATGTGAGTACAAGAGCAGCTGCATCACTTAGACACATCAAAACTGTATTATAACTCATTTTCATAAAACAGATTACAGTGAAAACAAGCTGAATGTTCAACGTAAAGCAACTAGTCTATGAGGTCTGAGAAACAAAGAATTAATTACTGCAGCTTCTTTGTTCCAGACAATAGAATAACAGAATGCTAGAACAATAGAAAATCTCCCTGCATCATCCAAGCCTGCTAACAGTGTAAGACCTAGCTCGGCATCTACATGCTGGCATGCACACTATGAAGAGTTTAGAATCAATCAAGGTGATGTATTGGGTGACTACATGCCACCATTTGGCAGCTACATTAACTTCATTGCATAATATTCCCTAACTTACTAACTAAATTCCTGAGTTTGGGTCAAACAATGACATGACGTGTTATTCAAAGAAACGCTATTCCAACAATAATAAGAACAGTGAGTAAAATAGGTGGAGCGCTAAATGTATTTTCAGTCGGGGGTGCAATGAGTCACCACGTACACACTTTCCTGCCAGTCCTTCCTGCATGACCTTCAACCTTAAAACTGCACTTGAGACAACAATGGAAGACAGACGTGGAAAATAAACAATGTTAAAGCAGCTCGGCCTGTCTCATAAATAACATCTCCCACTGTCAATTCAGATATCAAGATATTATTATATGCTGGACCTTAAGCTGGCTGAACTAACAGAATTAAAGATACCGAACAAATCTCACAGGAATGGATGACGGCTTGTTGGATTAGCTGAATGAAGGAGCTGTCTTATTACACCTTTCCTGTTCAAGCAGCAGCAGCTTTTGCTGTTCACAGAAGTAATGCCTTTAAATTATTGTATTATTATATGACCCGTCAGGCACCACCACCAAAAGACATACAGTCCTCTGTTGGTCCTTACACTTCAGCAGTAGATCGTCGCACGTCAGAGCATGGAGCGCTGTACATGTACAAATACAGGATGTTTAATCACGTAGTGTGACAATACTTAAGCAGTAATGATGATACATTTTGAGAGGACAAATTACTATGAGAGATTTGTCACCATTGCAAAACTAGAAAAACTATTCATGCATGACCCTTAAAAGCAAAATATCTTCAAATTAACATGAAAAATTGCACATGTGAAAGCACCTGTCTGTGTTGGCTAAAAGGAAACACTGACAGGTTGACTATGTCATACCCACGAGGATTTTTTTGCTGGCCCTGTTGTCTGGCTGGGGTATCACTATTTCCTGATCTCTGAGAAGTGAGGATATCCTGTGCCAGACACAGCTGCGTACCACATAAAACCTGTCGGAACACAGAATGGACACAAACTAAAGGGGCTTGGATCAAAGCAGACCTTACACGGAGGACCTGGTCTCCTACTTTGAAAGTACGAGCTTTGACATACTGTTTAGTGACGCGAACACAGACAGTATTTGTGAAGGCAAGTTAAACTGCCAGTGTTGTGCCATAATCACTTTATATATCATTATTATTATTATTATTATTATTGTTATATATACCAATATCTGAATGGAAAAAGAAAGATAATAATATATATGGCCCATTAATTGTTGTTTTTTTTCCCAGTTGATAATAATCCTTTAAATTATACATACATATATACACACACACACACACACGAATCTTTTATCATGACCAAAATGTGCAGTACTGTGTTTTTAATTTATAGATTAAATGTACTGAGGTGGCGCAATTTCAGTATCATGTTTTGTTCTAATTAAATGCCATCAGTGATTGCATCTGGACATTAATACGTCTGTCTTACGATCTCTTATTAACCCACAGGCATGACAATGCGTATTAACACAAGCGCACATGCAGACAACACCCACTTTAACACAAACAGACTTTGATGCCAGTAAGCCTTAATGTCTCTATCACACAAACTACACATGGCAATTATGAGCCCCTTTCCTTTTGGCCAATCACCTCTCTGATAATCATCACCTCACAAACAGCATCACACAAGGCTGGCTTCCCGATGGATAACACATCTAACCTCCAAGTGAACCCAGAGCCACCAAGCCTTTGAAGAGTGGAATTTGATTAGGTTCAAAAGTACTGTGTAACTATGACACCAGACTCCTGTACTCATCCAGCCAAATATCAGAGCTGGCCAACAGTTTCTAAATATCTGCAACGACACGTGCAAGTCTGTCGCCTTGTTGATTCTGCTAAAATTTCTTTTTCCATCTGACACTGCTGATACGTTTGTTCCTCTGCCCACAGTTCACTATGAGTATGACTGGTACTCTAGAGAAGGGGGCCCACCACCAGGCCTTGGACTTGTCTGAGGAACTGCCGCCTCATCACCACCATCAACATATCAACCACCACCAGCATCTTCACCACTCCAACTCCCTAGCCTCCACCACTGCTGTGGGTGGAGGCAGAGAAACGCCTTCACGTGTGGTCGTACCTCCTCCTTATTCTGCAGCTGAGAGCGGTGGTGGAGGCAGTGAAGGTCCTCTGGAGCTGCGGGGGTCCCTGGACTGCTGGGCCTGCTCAGTGCTGGTGACAGCTCAGAACCTGATTATTGCCATGATCAACGCCTGCCTCGCTGGACTGGTGTTTGGCACCATCCTGATGCCAGCCATTGTGATGGTGGCATTTGGCTTCCTCTGCCATTCTACAGTAAGAAAGGGGAGATCAGGGAGCGGATGGATGAGCGCTTCATGCATGTTGAAGGATTCTGATCTGTATTTAATTTGTGGACAGTGAGCAGTCACACTGTAGGTGGCAAAGCGGTCACTCAAGGGCATTATGTAATACTTGTTGGTTTAATTCTTTAAGTCTAATACTCCCAAGTCAAAGTAATATACCTCATCCATCACATTTGAGACCACTGCAGTTTGGTGTGAGAGTGAAAATGCGCTTGCATGTTGGGAAGAATAAATATTTACACACACATCTGCTACATCTAAACAAAAGATGAATGGAAAAGAGGACACATACACCCATCTTTTCATGAAACATCTAGAAGTCCTAATCTCAAAACTTTGATCCAAAAGTTTGAAATAGTTGTGCCCTGGGCTTAGGGTGGGGGTTGGCTCCATCACTGATGAGAAGCTTTATAATCAGATAAGTCTGAGGTTCTCTCAGATGTTGAGGAGAAGGGTGAACTGGAAGGAGCGAGGGGTCAACAGTCTAGGGAGCCAGACGTCAAAGCAGCTAAGTTTAAACACTGCTTGGTAGCTAGTTGAGGATTAAAAGGCAGGGACTGACAGACAAAATATGAAAATGCACAGAACGTGATAACAGCTGAAAATACAAAATAAGACATGCAATTCAAGCAAAACAACCTATTTGACCCATTAGTCAGAAGGCATTATCCTGTGCTATCCTAAAAAGTTATCATGGTTCAGAGACTTTTAATGCATACCGATGGCACTTCTGTGGGCCGACGACCTCCTTAATGACCAGAGAGACCGGGATTCTCTCTGTTCTCCCACTCTCTCACAATTAGACCTCATGTGACAGCAGCTTAGAGAGGGATTAACCAGGACCTGGGAGGACGGAGAGAGGGGGAGAAATCAGAAAAAAATAAAAGGGTGAGAAGAAAAACAGAAAAAGACAGGTGGCTTCAGTATCTAGGATTCCACAAATAGAGCAGGAAACATTGAGAGCACTTTCAAGATATCTGAGGAAATTTTGTTTGAAAGACCTGTCCAGAAACGCTCCCAACACAATGTTTCACATGAGCAAAAACAAGCACACTTGCACAGGAGGCCTCACCAAGTAAAAGCAAACATGGGCATACTTGTGTGAGTCGTATCAACTCCAACCCACCTTCTAGCCTTTACTTTTTTAAAATCATGTACTGCTGTTTCAATCATCTCACTCCCTCCTTCATGTTTTGCTTTCTTTCCCCAGTTGGGATTTCTTTCTGGCCAGCTGTAACTCAAAATCTATTGGGGCACCTTTATAATATGTCTGTACCATTTTTGACTGAGATTTGGAAATGATAAATTTTGGACTATTCAAGTAATACTAAAGAGCATTTTACTTTGTAAACACTAAGCTAATGCACTTTTTTTTTCCTGAAAGACTGATGAGTCAAAGCATAACTTAAACTTTTGACCTGTTACAATGTCAGCATGCCCTCTCCTATTATGAATGCTCCTCTTCCCTTGAGCTCCCTCAGCCCTGCAAACCATTTTAAATCTCTGCACTTTCCTCATGCACTCAAATGTTCACTTCATCCTTCATGGGGCGATAAGGATGATTCAGACCTGCTGTCTTTCCATTCCTCTGCCACACTCAAAGCCTGACTCCTTTTACCTCCTCTCCCACTCCCCCAGTGTTATTGCTCAACATGCTTTGACACTGAGTATTTACTGATCACACCTTTGAATCAGACATGCTAATGATGGCCCAATGTGATTCAATGTATGCATGTATGTATGTATGTGTGTGTGTGTGTGTGTGTGTGTGTGTGTGTGTGTGTGTGTGTGTGTGTGTGTGTGTGTGTGTGTGTGTGTGTGTGTGTGTGTGTGAGACAGAGGAAAAAAAAGTTATATTGCAGACGACCAACTGGTGTCTGTCCTCACCTTGTACACACATACCACACACAGCACGTCATCTGCTGACCTTATCTATTCTTCACTGCACGTCACCAACTATTTGAATCACTTCTATGTGTTCAACATGTACAAGGACAACTCAAAATACAGCATAAAACAAAATGTTTGCCAATATGTGCCAACACACAACTGCATCCAATTTTAAAATCTTTGCATGAAATGGCAAACTGGAATATATAAAGTAAATGTAATAGATCTTCAGGAGAGGCACCCACACTGTCTCCATCCTGCATTAGTGCAGCATATTTTGCAAAGAGACTTCATCCAGCACAGTCACTATTCTATCATCATGCAATATATATTCAGCAAGGCACCCGAGTCCCTCGCAGCTGCAGGCTAAGTCGCTCTGCAGCTGCCCCTGACCTATGACCTCAATCTGAAAGGAAAGGTTTTCTCTAAGCATTACAAATATTTTTCCTTTATTCCAAGGGAAAATAGTACTTGAACCCTTACCTATTACCATAGCAGAGGTGCCCTTGAGCAAGGACTTCACCCCTCAGTTTTAGGAACTTCTGAGTGGGGTTTTATCAGTCTTACAGGTGTGACTGCCTGTGAATGTGTGAGTCTTGAGTGTTCCTGACAATGTATTCCTCTCTGAAGCTACCCTGGTCAAATAAAGGTTCAAAAAGTATCTACACTGGTTAAATGACAAACTCACCTCTGCGACATATCATTCCAATTACTGTCTTTCTCCTCTCCGTTCCTTCTCAGGTTCGTCCCCATGGAACCACCCCCTACTGCTCAGACCTGCTGACTGACGGAGGCTGTGTGGCTCTGCTGGTGGTGGGCTTCCTCTTGGTCACGCCTCTGCTGGTCCTGGCGCTGGCTGCATACTGCCGCCTGGCCCGACACCTCCAGCTTGGCCTCTGCTTCATCCCATACAGCCGGGCTGTCTACAAGAACTTGCCTGCCACCCAACACCGCGGCCTGGGCACTGGCTGCTGTGGTGGACGAGATGGAGCCAATGGTAGTGGAAAGGGAAAGGTCTGGGTGTGAGATGAGGGTAGGAGCGAGGGGGGGAGGGAGAGAGAGGGAGAGGGAGGAAAACCATTAGATGAAGCATATGAAGGAAACTGAATAAGGCAACAGGATTAGGGTTGTATGGCTAAGAAAAGGCAGTGTATGTAAGGACCAGCAAAGCAGATACCAGAGAAGGGAGGACGGTATGAATGGAAATTCCAACAACAACATGCTGAACATCCTGGAAAACCAGTTACATTGTTATAAAAACTGACTAATGACTCACTCCCTGTGACTTAACATCAGAAAAACAGTATTGATTGTTCAGGGAAAAAAAGAACATGGTGAACGGAGGAATTTTGTTGGTTGGTAATATTCCACTAGACACATTGGCTGTTACTGGAATTTTGATCTGTAAGTTTCCAGCTACAACGTGAAGCCATGTACTCTCTAGGAAAGATAACTAGGATAAACTCCAAGGTCAAATATGTATTGTTTCAAGTAAACAATCACAAGAATAAGAAAATAGCATGATACTAAAATGTTGAACTATTCAAGGCAATAAATAAACAAAAATAAAGCACCTAATCAGACCTGTACACAACATTAACAACCCTGAATTAACCAGGGGGCAAGAGGAAACATGAAAATATAACACCTCAAAAAAACACTAACCAGTATTTGTATCTTATCACATTTATTTTATCATGAAAAACATTTGTTTAATGTAGTTTCTTGTCGAGTTGTTGCAAACTGTGGCTGCAATTTCTCATGCTTTTTCCTTTTATAAATAAAGTTTTTGGATTTAGCTGGAGTCATGTCTCTCCTGTATGAACATGGGGTGGGACGGGTCCTACTACTGGGAAAGGAAAAGATTACGTCAGAGTGTTCCCACTTGGCCTCAGGACCAGCCAACACCAATGTGAATGTACACACAGTTCAAAAACACCATAGCTCCACTGCTGATAGCCTCCCATCATTGTTCGAAAATGGCCCTTGTGAAATCAGGTCTGAAAATTGATTAGAGTGGATTTTAAAAAAGGATGTAGGTAAAGCCAGTCTTGTGACCCAACAGATAAAACCTCAACTGTGGTAGGTTTGACAGTGTGTAGTTATTGTCGCCCACAAGTGGTGAAAGAGTGGAATTACACATAGGACAGAAACGCTGACAGATCATCATAAAATCATACATGTATCACAACTATGAATGATGTGGTGCTTGTTAAAAAAAAACAACAACAACAAAAAACGAACAAAAAAAAAAAAACAAAGGCACATTTTCAATGATAAGTACAAGTAAACTCCCAGTCCATGGTTCCCAACCCTCTTGCCTTATGACCCCATTGCAAATGTTGTAATGTTTATCTGCAGTAATTGTATACAAGTTACAACTCAAACATTTTACTGTGTTTTGCTTTTCAGTCCTGTTAAGCATCTTACGACCCAAATGAGATTATTTCAGGGGTAAAACATTATCCCTCATTGAATTGACCAAAATAAATGGAGATGTCAGTGCAACATGGACTACATCCCAATGTCAACGACTTCCAATTCATTTGTTACCATGCAGCACACAACATATTTCAAACATGCCTATATCACAATGATATTATACAATTTTGACATCACTGTATTTTCATATAGATCTTCGCAAACATACATCATAGAAACAAACAAGGACTAGACACACGATGCCATTGGGTTTAGCAAAAATCATCTCATTAGTGTTCCACATGAATACAGGGGAGAGCGCGAACGCAGTCCCCCACTACCAGAAATTATGCAGTCGAGATTCCCACATTTGGGGAATTCGCAGGGGTCAGCACAGCCGAAGTGCAATGGCTAAGCCTCGCCCTGGGTGAACCACCTTCTTGATCATGGTATCTCCCCTGCCAGGTAAGTATGAGTTGCTTTGGTCCGACAGAGAGTAGTCTATCTGCTACATACGGACCAGACTCACGGTGACGCGGACATGAATATTGATACACTTTGAGACAGAACACAATGATAACACTACTTTGCTTTGCGGTACCACTCGTATAACACGTGTTTTAAAATAAAAAGCACGTTATCGGAGTAGTTCGCATTCTTAAATTTTCCCATAATGCTTTGTGGCACTGTATTATGTGTCACATGGAAAGTTACTTCCGGGTTTTCACTTTTGCAAAACAATATACACATCTGCATTCAAATAACCCGTCCATACGATCCTCAAGTCTCACTTGCTAAAATGTTGCACAAGTTTTTTGGTTTGGTGTCACTCCTCGACCATCCTGGACAGTGACATACTGAACTCTCTCTGATAGCTTCAATATAAACAACGTGATATTTCTGCAACTTCCCCGTTAGAAGCTGAGTTAAATCGTAATGCAGTCTGTATGACCGTCCACTGCAATGGATAATGAAAATAAAACAGCGTCGAAATCAAATAACGTGACATAAAATCTGCCGTGACGCCACATAAAAGCGCTTTTTTAAGAGGGTCGCATGCAGAGAGCTTTGGCGCCACTTGGTGGAGAAGAAAAACAACTACACCCTCACACAGTGACACTCCAGTGAGGGCTGCAGTAGGCTCTTAACACCGACGTTAGCGCTCTTGGGTTGCGTAAGCTATGTTGGACTCGTTCCAACACAGTTAAAAACATCAATTTGGACTTCCCTGGGAAAGACAACAACGCGTGAAACCTTTCTTTAGGTTGCATTTAACGGCCCATACTTAAGAGAAACGTGAGGGCACTGATAATTTGAGAGTTAGATTCCATATCACCTATTAGGAGTAAAACGCCATTTCCGTTAATTAACCTTGTAGCAATTAGCCTCATGTGACCGTAAATACGACGTAAAAAGTCAACTTTTCCTCACCTCAACTGCAACACACAAAACACAAAAGCGTTTAAAATAAGTTTCTTCAACTAGCTACACAGGTTTTGTGAACATTTTCCAGGTAGAAAACTCACCTGGGATGATGAAAGATGAGGGCCCGAAGTGCGCCGCTGTTGACATAACAACTCTCCCAGCAAACTCCAAAAACTTGCCTCCGCTTCACTTGACACTCATTCCTCCAGCGGTACAAGCTGTATGTCACAAATGTTTTGATAAATATACTACAAAAAAGATTAATTATCGGAACTAAGCCAACGTTACTTAAGTAAAATGCAAGTACGGACACGCAAACAAATCAGGTAAAATGTTTCTGACAAGCTGTCTGACGGCCACGTAAATTGACCGGAAACAGGGGTGAGAGGACGCAGACCCGCCCCCGAACGTTGTTTTTAAAATATTATTGGTTAATCTGAAAAAACTGACTGGTCCTGGTGCAAATGAAATTTAGAAATATAAAAGCAGAAGCACATCAGCACATTAAAAGGATATACATATATATTCTTTAAAACAAATGTTGGGATGAAACGTAAGCGTTGTGTAACAAAGCAGAAAATTAAAAATGAGAACAAACAAAACAATAGAGTTACATTAGATAAAGGACACATAGTCATAGTAGTAGTAAATATAATAATATAAATATTATTATACAACTGGTCAACGATTTGTTAACTAAATTTTTCAGTCTGCCATCGTTCCCATGTGAGTTCTGTAGTCCTCACAGTGATTATCCCAACACCATGTGAATGAAGAGGTCACCAGTACACTAAACACTCTCACTGCAGAACCAGGAGCAACTCTCAAGGGCCAATGTGGAAACCCTCTCCAAACTAGAGGCTCACTGCAATTGCAAGAGCCTTCAGATAAAGACACTTAAAGCTGGGGTTAGAAACAAGTGGAAACTGACGTCTTGAAGGTCACATCGGCCACACTGCTGCTCCACGTTTTGCTTTCTAATCGTTGGCTGCACGTTTAGCCAGGTAATTACCTGCTAAGCCTCTCTGATGGAAGGAGGTCAAGAGGAGGAAAAAGAGAACTGGCAGGATATCGTGCAGCCATTCACAACACAAGTGGAACACTACTCAAGGAGGACGAGAAGCGCTGCGCTGCTCTTGTTTTCTTTTCTCACCTTTTAGGAGAGGGAATTAAGGTAAGCAAATTGCAGAGAAGTGACTGGCTTCATATTTGGGATGCTGGGAGGAAGTGCTTTTAAATTTGAGGCTTTTGCTAAACATGATTTTTAGCCTGGTGTGTCCCAAAAAGCATTTATGGAAATATTTCTGCAGCATGTCCAAGCATGTATATACATTCTGTAACTAATGTGCAAGTTTTTTTGGATACATGGTTTATGCCTCTGTTTATCCTCAGCATGTCCAAGGCGGGAGAGCGAACACCCTCGACGACTTCTGTTGATTCAGCCTCTACAGATGGGTAAGAGTATAATATATAATTTATGTAGTTTTCCTGAGTGTGAGATTCTTTAGTTGAACCACAATAAAAAAAAGCATGTTAAGTGGATCTTTTTAGTCTGTAGCAGTAAAATTCATTTATTTAGTTTGCTTTTATGCATCGATCGTTGAGAAAACTTTTCACCACACAATCAAGGTGTTGACATGTAAAGTCTGCATTTGCCCATTTGCTATTCATTGTTTGATTTTTCTATCTCATAGCAAAGACAGTGCCAAGGGCACCCCGTCAGGTTCAGTCTCTGAAACGCCCAAGAAATCATCAAAGAAGTCCAAGAAAAACACAGAAAGTATGAACAAAGTCTACAACTCTGTGCTCAACAGTGTCTTTGGGGCGGTAAGTAGCTGACAGCCACGTTTTGTGATTTAAATCTCATGTATAGTTGAGCTGGATGAAGCCATCCTCTTCTTGGCTATGATGGTAGATGACCTCTGCTGTGTGCTGTTGACCTTTGACCTATACCTCAAGACACCGTCCAAACACTTTGAAGTTATAGCTCAACTTAACGTTCAACAACAATTCTCCAAATCCTGCCTGATTTAAACACACTTTTATTCAATAAATGTGTGTTCGCTGTGTGAAGCTTTTCCTCACGGACAATTTAAAGCACTTTGATCTTTTGATAAAAGCCATGAGCTGAGAAAAGCCTGAGGTTTACTTCAAACTCTATGATTTAAACCATGAAAGATCTAAAGTTGCGTAGAGCTCTGCAATACAGTTGCTACTCATTCCCAGTTACAGGCACTGTATGTCAGATGTGCAGACACCAGAGTCAGAGGTGAGGGGGAAGTCAGGCAGAGTGCTGTTCCTGATCTTTTTCGAGCTGCTATCACTAAGCCTGCTGTGCTGTTGTATTAGCAGCTCATTAGCTGAAGCTTAATGCCACACGTCATTGGGGTTATCCAAATGAAGAGCGCTGCCAAACACTAGTCTGATTCAATTTGAAAACATTTCCCTTTTTCATTGTAGATATGTAATGTTGTGGAATAAAGCACATGACACTAGTATTAGGATTGCACAGTGCACATTCATGTTCCAAATGCAAAGAATAGACTGACATATCAACATGTTCTATTACTGTTTCTGCAGGACAGAGAATTAGCTCAGGCTGAGCTGGATGGTAAGTGTCACTGCCAAGTTAACCTGTTAATAACTGCATCCTGGCTCCACATCATTCCAGTATACCTCTAGTTCTTGCCCATTTTTTTCAACTTTCTGGATTTCTCTCCCAAAAAATATTTTTTGTTTTTTAAATCTGCCAACCTGGCTGTTAATAATTTCATGACTGATGTTGCATCAATAGCCCAGTCTTCAATCATTCGATAAACAACATCTGGACCTGCGGCTTCTGACCTTTCTTACAGAGTTGCAAGAGGCCTTCAAAGAGTTCGACTACGATCAAGATGGATACCTGAACTACAAGGATGTGGCTGAATGCATGAGGACCATGGGATACATGCCCACAGAAATGGAGCTGCTGGAGATAGTACAACAAATCAAGATGAGAAGTAAGGCTATTAGAGATCCTTTAAAAAATATAGAGAATGCAAGCACACAATGGCTATGAAATATTCATTGCACATGGAGTTAAGCTTGCAGTTATGAAATGAAAATTAATGATTTTACTGAATTGTTTTTCTAAAATGCTCTACTTTGAATATGTGCTCACATAAAAAGATGCTTCAGCTGTATTTTGCCACTGAGCCTCCTCCTCCTTTCCTGGCTCCTGACATCTGTCCTCTCCACAGTGGGCGGGTTGATGGATTTTGAAGACTTCGTTGAACTGATGGGGCCCAGGATGATGGGAGAGACTGCTCACATGCTGGGACTCAAAGAGCTCCAATCAGCCTTTGTACAGGTCAGCCAACTGATAATAAAGCAGGCTATGTAGTTACTAAATTACAGCAAAGGGAAAGAGAGGGTCAGTCAGATGACGTTTATCTGTGTCAGCTGATATATCAGACCTAAAAAGGACTGGTTGTGTGCCTAAATTGCAGCAAATGAAAATGTGAATGAAAGTAAAACCACCTTTTCCTCCTGTTTCACATCATTTTCATCACTTTGCCTCTTTTTAAAAGTTTGACCTGGACGGAGACGGAAAGATCAACCAGGAGGAGATGAAGGAGGCGGTCAAGTCGCTGCTGGGGGAGAAGCTGAAGAAAGGAGAGCTGGAGGAGATCTTAAAGGAGCTGGACATTAACGCAGACGGAAACATTGACTTTGAAGGTGAGAATAAGAGGTTCAGCCTCCAGCACTGAGTGTGTGTGTGTGTTTCACATTTAATGCATGAGTACTATGCACTAAACATCGCTGGCTCTTTGCTGTTTGGTCAGAAAAAGGCAGCACTGACTCAATTTGCTCTGTTTTGTCTCCTCTTCAGAGTTTGTGATGATGCTCTCCATTCGCTAAGCTGCTGAGGTGACTGACAACGAAGACAGGACACACTAACACAAAGTTAATACAGCTAACGTATCTTGACAACTTGGTAACGTGTGTAATGTAGATATAGACAACAATATAACGTGTGCCTAACTCTGTATTAACTGTATGAACGATGAATTGTTAAAGGAGTCAGAGTGATGCTGTGTGACTCATGCATCAAAAATGATGCATGCTGTCAAGAAGGAATTATTTTGGTATAGACGCATGAAATTTTTGCAGCGATATGACATGTAAATAAAACTGAAATGGTTTGCTATTTTAATAAAGAAATCAAAATGATGTGAGCTTTCTAAACTTGGCTTTCAATTAAAAACTGCACTACTGCAAGACACAGTGATTATTGAATGGACAGATCACAGTTAAACCTCTCAAACTGACTTTATTCCAAAAGATTTATTACCTCCAGGTCATTGTCAAACAAAACGATAATGTCATTATGATCTAGAGTATATAAGTTAAATATAAATTAAATCCATTGTCAATTGTTAACAACAACGCAGGTTTGAGCTTTGTCAGGTCTTCAGAACTGGAGAAGCATTTGCACATCCAAAACCACGGTGCAGGTGCGTCCGAAAAAAAAAGTCACATTTCAGAATAAAATCCCACATCAGGCCAACATTTGATGCTGGCACTGGAGCTAATCGAGCTTACCTCCAATTTGAAATCTACAAGCTTAACACTACTGGTAACTTAATCGGCTTATTGTTATAACATCAAACTATATGTGCACACAATTCAGAAAGATCTGCAACATGCAGCACATGTAATCTGCTGAAAGGAAAGTCTCGTTGTCAGACAAGAAACAGAATAATAATGGAGAGATACTCGGCTCCTAGAAAGCATAGAGTCACACTGGAGTCAGTGTTTCACAGGAGGAGGAGAGATGGACGAGGCACTGGCGTCACAGGAGTCAGGAAGCAGGCCTCGAGTCGGGCTCTCTACATTACGCCGTCTCCTGCGGCTCACTGACTCGTCTACTTCTCCTCCTCCTGGGGGGAATGTTTGCTCTAACCTCTGTAAACTTCGTGACGATCAGAGATACCATCCAAAAAGCAGCTTTTGTAAACAAATGCATATAAGTCTTCCAAGCATGAGAAAACTTTGCTGAGTTACTTTGAACATTTTATGCACATCGCGTGGTGCTCACATTGGCAGGGTTGAGGGTCTTCAGGTGTCCCCCCCGGATGACACACACTAAGACTGGAAGCACTCACAGTACTGTAGGGTAAGATGCCGCATTGGATTAAAGCTCATACCAAAGGGTATAAGAACGCGCGTTGTATCATCTCCACAGCTTGGTGAGACTATTGCGGATAGATTCAGTTTGTTACTGTATACTGAAGGTATATTTTAAGTATCTGTGGCAAGTTTGGACTGACATCATGCATGGGGGTGTTGTCCATTGGTCACACTGCAGTCACTCAAAATCACATCACAACGTCCTTCGATGTACAGCCCAAAACACAACACATGGCTACGACACCTTCGCCTCTCGTCTCTCTGTCAGCGCCAGCCTCTACATGCTATCAAACCTCTCAATTTCCCTTCTTCTTGTAATTTCTCCTTCATTGTTTCATCTCTTTCCACTTTCCGTCAGACTAAATGGTAGAAAGGTAAAGATGGATAAGCTTCTATTTTGTCTATCCGCGACTCACAGCGCCTTCGCTGAGCAGCAGGGTAACCGCTCGGCGAGTGAGGCTCGACGACGCTCGTCTGTTGTCTACAGCTCGTTGGTCAGCTCATCAGCAAATTCAGCCATGATGTCATGCACCCAGATGTCCCTTTCTTCCTGTGAAGTGTCGACCAGGAAGACCGTAAGCTTCCTGTCCCAGGGGTTAGTGGCTTCATGAACGGCCTCCAGCTGGGCCACAAGTGGTTTCTTCTCCACGTGGTTCCTGAACACGATGGACGCTTCCTCTGACCACTGCCTCGGCTTCAATCCTACAAGGGAGACAGGTACAAAGGTCAAGCTCACTTTAATGGTAATTATACAATGTTGGCTTTTAATACTAACACTGTATCATTGTTGCTATAAAGTGAGTACAGACATCAACAAAAATCTGGGCTTTTCCCGCCAATGTGCACTCATTTATTACTTGTTAAAACAATTTTGGCCAAAATAAGGAAGGCAATGATCGGTTATTATCCCTCCTGACAGGTATTAGAGTCAAGACTCAGGTGGAGTTTTGCAGCTGTGAAAGAAGTACTGCCTTTACTTAAGTAACATAACAATATAAGAATGTAAAAATACTCCATTACAGGAGTCCTGCATTTGGAATCTAAGCTCAGTAGCAGCGCAGAAGTATCAAAAGTAAATGTACTGTTGGTTGAAGCAGATCTATTTTGCATAAATCAGTCAAAATAGGGCAGTTTAACACTTAAAAATGCATTATTTTATATGTCAAATATGAATCTGCAGAGGTAACAAGTAACTATTGCTGTCATTTGAATATAGTTGAGTAAGAATATAATATTTGCCCCTGAGTGTAGTACATTACCTTCAAAATAACACTTAAGCAAACATAGTTACATTTCACCACTGGAGTGTGGACACGACCTTGGTATGAGCCTTCAGACTTGCTGTGGTAGAGCTCTGTGTGGATGTCCACTCTACTCACCGGCCAGCTGAGCAGTGATTCCCTGGAACGGCAGCTGTCTGAACTCTTTGATCAGAGGTCTGAGCTGGGTACAGCTGACCAACTCGTGTTTCCCGTAGTCCAACTCGTACACAGACACCAACCCATTGGTCAGAACTCCCTTCACTAACACACGATGCCAGCTGTGAGACGAGGAAGAGGGAGAGTGGATTTTATTCACTTTCTTGCTTTCAGCAGAGCTGTCAACTTTTAAAGGCAGCATCCAGACGGCTCAGGGTCTTTTTCAGCTGATGCGCTGAAATCAAATCACTGCTTAACTCACTTGTTCTCCACTTTGGCAGCATATATCTGATTCTTCTCTATGTTGAGTGGTTTCTGCTCAGTTTTATTGTAGTAGAGAATCATCTCTCCCATCAACACCACCAGTTTGTACATATCTCTCCAGGGCTGCAGCACAAAGTGGCCCGGATGGCACGCCACTGACACATAGACATCCATGTTGTTTCCTGAAGAAAAGACACGTGAGCACACAATTAGGCTTCAGTAAGGCAAAATACTGGACTGAACTGCACACTTTGGGATGCTTTTGTCCTTAACAACTGCGTTCTTCATTACCTGCTGGGGGCAGTTCTAGTAATGGTGGCAGCTGGAGGGAGGATGAGGGGGATGACGGTGTCTCTGGTGGGCTAGTGGTGGTCGTGTTGCCTCCTCCGCCTCCTCGGGGTCCTGACAGAGCCCTCCTGAGATGAGGCTTGGCTGGGACAGAAGTTGACGCTGGACTCCCATTAGTGGAGTTACTGCTGCTGGAAGTCTTAGAGGATAAAGTGGGTGTGGAGACCTTGGCAGGGCTGTGAAGATAATTTAACAAACAATGTGTTCATTTAATTGGTTTATTCATTCGGTGTATAAGGTGGTTGGACAGTGAGGGGATGATGCAGGTGAATATAAAGGCAGCAGGAACCTGTGGCTTGTCAGGAAAACATCTGGTCGCTGCTTGAACAGGTCAGACTGGGCCATCTGATGATTGAGGCTGCGGGCCGGGTCGTGGAAGCTCTTGTCGGTGAAAAGGTGGACGTAGATGCAGCGCTTGGTTTCATCTACCTTGGCAACCTTGTGGGGCGGATGTCAAGGTGAAAGTGGAGGTACATGAAGAAGAAAGACAGAGGGAGGATGCAACAAAGCAAGCACAGTGGTGGAGGCCAGAGGGAGGCAGAGAGGAAAATACTACGAGAGGTTCTTGAGTAAGTGAATGTGATTTTATCACTCTGACAAATGTTAAGAACCGAACAAAACAGTGAAAGAGACATCAACCTTTTCACGTCAAAGGTTCCCTAATAAAGTGGCAGCAGTGTACCTTCATGCTACAGTCTGTGGTGTTGAGCACTTTCTCTCGAAGCCACTGGACAGCATCTGGAGTCCAGGATCCAACACTGACAGCCAGGTCTGCTAGACAGCACTTCACAGCCTGAACACAGGTTGCCGGGTGTCATTTATAGCATATGTAGGACTGTATGAGGAAACTGCCCTCACTACAGCAGCACTATGAACACATCATTGTGCTCGACTGTTTTACTCGAGGACACAGAGGCTGACCTGTGGTGGGATGGCCATGAGGTCACGGAGGAACGGCGGAGGGATCTCTCTCAGCTCAAACACCTCTACAGAAGCCTGCACACCCACATCTATGAACAGGATGTCCAGCACTCTGCTGCCGTGAAGGTTGGTGATCTAAAGACAGAAACGTAGACAGGAAAACCTCTGATTTTTTATATGGAGGAACAAAATAAATAAAAGAGCTTTCATGCGGTATGTGACAGTATATATGATGGCTGTTCCTGTTGGCACTTTTTGATCTTTGCCCTCATGGTAGCTACACCTAGCTCTGCTGTGCAATTGTGACTTTAATCCTTTTGATAGGCCGGCATCAATCATATGTGGATTTGGTTAATAATTCACAGTCTGTGAAGTGCTGCGGCGCCCTCTTACCTCTACACGGGACCATTTGCCTTTGTAGCGAGCCAGGCATCCTTTCCCACAGAAGGGCCTAGACACCAGGAACTCTGATGTTACCTGAAACACAAATACATGTCATCATGACATCTTTATCGACACACTTTGGTTAAATCTAACTGTACTTCCTCTGGATTGGTGAGTTTACTATGTGCCACTGCTGCTTTATGACTGCAATAAAATAATACCATAAAAGCACACATCAATATTTCACAGGTCCACCCAGTCTGCTGCAGGTGTACACTGAAGTGACATCAAAAATTAGGACTTTAGATCTGTGGTTACTTGGGCTCAATGTTGAAAGAAATTAAGATAGCATATAGAAGAACAGTTGCTTGATGAGAACATCATTACACACCAGCAGAGGGAGTTGCCCTAACAGATAAACAACATACACAACTATGGATTACAGAACTGGATATTAAATTGAGAAAGTTAATGTCTGACCCTCCTTCTGACTACTAACACAAAACCAGGCCATCTGGTTGGTTAAGGGCGTGGAAATCATCTGTATGTAATGACAATGACGAGCATGAAAATCTTATTACCTCCCTGCATGCTTGATGATTTCAAACACAGTGTGTCTAGCCTAAAACACATGACCAGACTCCACACTGTACTTACCCAAACACTGACGTAAAGTGTTACTGAGCTGCAACTACGGGCTTTAAAGGACAGCAGTGGCACATCTAGAAAAAGCACCAGCTCCACTGCAGCGCCAGCAGATTAAGTGGCTTGGTAATGTCTTAACTCCAGATTATCAACCTAATCTCAATCTGTCCACAACACAGCACGTCTGAAAGAAGCAACGCAACACAAACACATTCACAAAACGCTTATTAAGATCAGCGTGAGAGTTGTAGTCTATTCCGTTGACTCCTTGTGAATATTACACATTAGCACATGACAAAGGAAGGGGCATATTTTTCTCTTCTCATTTCCAGTCAGGAGTTTGCAACACATTGGTATGCATCCCATGTGAGTTCCAATTAGATCCAGACCTATGGGTCCACCATGAAATCAGCCACAGTGTTTGTTACATGTACATCTTGTAGGTCTCAAGTTTTAGTGATGTTAAAGGATGAATCTGATGCTATTCTACATTTTTTCTTATTGTCAATATATCACATGAAAAAGACCAAAAGCAACAATGCATTATTGCATCTCTCTATACTTTCAAACTAATGTCCAAAAACACAAACAGTGTATTTTCTGGGGCTATTTTCTGCTGTGGATTACTATTACATTACTATTACTTGCTCAAGTGAGTATTATGGCAGCAGGACAGTGAGTGAGGCATTTAGTCAAAGTAAACTGACGTGCCTCTTTGGCACATTTTTATCACCAACTGAATAAAAATAAAAGCTTTTACAGCTTCAAAAATGCACAGGGACATCAGATGTAGCATGGCGCTAACCTGTGAGTGGAAGTACGTCTCTATACTCTCCAGTATCTCATTCAGCTTGGCAAGGCCTCTGGAGGGCAGCTGGCAGTAGATGGTCCCATCTGAACAGACGCTGCTGACCGTCACGTTCATATAAGCGCTGTTCACCTGACGAGAGGCAGCGATAAGAGTTTAGTTTGCTGCACACACACACACGCTGACTCGACCGCACACGTGGACAAACTCTCCTGTACCTGTAAGGGGCTGGCTAGCGTCTTGTCCTGCAGGGCCTTCATGCAGGCAGCGTTTATGTTGACATCATCATCCTGCGACGTGTCGTACAGAACAACGAGAGGGGTCTGCCCTCTCTCTAGGATCTCAGCCAATAGGATCCTTCCACTTGCCATTGTCTCAAACTTCTTCAGCACAGCAGGCTCCTGACAGAATGGCTCCAGGCCTAGAAACGAACACACACACACACACACACACACACACACACACAGTTGGAGAAATACGATCATGGCATAGGGGAAAACAAAAAGGATACAGCAAGGATGTGCTTGTTTTCCTTTGATTCACTATTCAAAATTACTGGACTGATGACGTGTTGATGATGAGTTCAGACTCACCTGCCAGTTTACACTTTGTCGCCTGGAAAGGCAGCTGGAAAAACTTCTCGTGCAGCTCAAACACTTTGGTTTTGCTGATCACCTCTGAGAAGCCATGATCCACATAGTGCACCTACAGAGTCAAAGGCAAACGACAGGGTCAACCAGATTTCCTCTCATCTTAAAATCTTAATTACAAAGATTCCTACAAAGTGACCAGTGTCCTTGGTTATTTCCTTGACTTCTCACCTTGACCTTGTCGGCCATGACTTCGCACACTTGCGCCCTCAGAATCTCCTCCTCCTCCTCGGCCCTGACAGCAACAAGCTGGCCCGAGGATGGAGATGACAAAGGAGAACTACTGCCTTGTTCTAGGCCGTAAAACTCCCTCATTTCATCCTCCATGGACTCCTGGGCATGGGAGTAACCCTCACCAATGTACCTGAGAGAGGAGGAGGCACAGACAGTGAGAGATTTATAAACTGTTAGGTCTTACAGCACATTCACACATAAAGCTTTCTCCTACCTGAGTATAACTGCATTGGTGTTGGCGGCTTCCACCACGAGTACAGAAGGGTACTCCTCTTTGGGGATCTGCAGAGAAGGCACTGCATGGTTACTGAGCCTCCTCCCCAGCTCCTGCCTCACCCTCAGCTCCTCCTCACTGACTGAGGAGTTCCTCCTATTACAGTTCTCATCCTCTCCTCCTCCACCTCCAGTGCTGCTCCTCCTGTACAAGATGGCCCTCTTGGGGTTGTCAGGCATCGGGTAGTCGATGGTGCAGATGTCAGAGAGAAGGTGAAGGTTCTCCAGGACATGTCCAGGCAGCTTCGTCTTGTAAATAGATAATATAAAACATTATAAAAAATATATTAGATGATGCATTAGATGCAGCTCATTCCAGAATTTGGCAGTGGCATTAATGTGACAGTGTTTCAAAATGTCACTGACTTTGTAGGTGTCCTGGAAGAGCTTGGGCAGCGCATGCGCCCACAGGCCATTCGAGTACTTCACCAGCAGCTCCTCCAGTTTCAGCTTCAGGTCCGGGCTGAGGGTGGCAGGAGAGGAGGGAGGGCTAGGGGACGAGGAGGACGATGGCGGAGACTGAGGAGAGCGAGAATCAGAACGAGTCAGATGGGCGCTGGAGGGTCTCTGCTGGGCAGGTGACTGCGAGGGTTTGTCTGTGGGGGTGTTTGAATTCAAGGCAGGGGCAGAGGTGGAGTTTGGGGTAGGTGAGGGGGAGGATGTAGTGGTGTGTTCCTTGGCGGGGTAGAGTAACAGCTCTGATGGGTTGCTGCTGCAGGTTTTCTCTACCTAGAAGAAAATTCAGAGAACTCATTAGAAACAACATGTCAAGAAACTCATTAGCTAAACGTTGTTGTTTACATGACATTATTTAGGTACTTGTTCTTGTTAATAGGCATTTTTTTGCTTTACCTGCCCTTCTCTGGTGACCAGTGCTCACACACTTCAACTGTGCATTATGTTCTCAAATGTACTTTTGTGCTTTGTGTGCCTAGGGTCTCAGCACTGTAGTCTGCTTTCATTATCTTATGTGTTCTATAACTGCCAGTGAGGTGCTTTACAGGTACAACATATGACATCATAACCTATGCAAAGTAAACTGTACAAGACAAAAAAACTACAGTAATAAAGGGAGTACATACAGTACATATGTGTGTCCAGGTCTCCAGGTCTTTGATAGACTCAGTGGGCAGATCCTGTTTGTACAGCTCTCTGTAGATCTGAGGCAACTTGGACACCCAGAATCCATTACTGTACTTCCCCAGAATCTCCCTGATGCGACCCTGGACCTGCTGAGGGTTGTAGGGTTTTCCTTTATCTGAGCCGGGGCTCTCATTCAGATTCAAGGGTGCTGGATGAACGAAGGAAAAACACAGAAGGGCAATTACTGCTTCTGCAACTTTGATCTTTCATTCAGTATTCATCCAAACATCATCAGTGATGGCCAAAACCATTTCTAACTTAGTTACACTAAAAATATCTCAGATATTAAAGCGCGAATCCCTAAAATGACAACAATCAAACTGAATATATATCAGAATGTGAAGCATGGTGTAGGTACTGCACATTTTCTAAACAGGGATCTCACATTAATGGATAATGTAGTAACCTAGGCCCTATCTTTACATATGTTGAGGTCTAAATGACAGACAGGTACAAAACATTTTGGAACTGGTGCAGTAGATAGTCTCAGCCGGCAGCTGGGAAATGGCTGCAATGGCTGCAACATAATCCTTTGTGGCAAATGCACCCATCAAAGTGCGTCCACTGAAAGTGCTTGTTTTGCCACTGACGGGCTCAGATTGTTATTCTAAGTGTGTATGGAAAGGATCCCTACAGAGACGGACCTTTTCAGACAGTCCTGTTATATCGCTCTCTTCGAAACCACCACACTCCTTTTACAAAAGCAGTAGTTTTACCGAGCAGAAGACAGTTTCTGTGCTACCGCTGCCTCAATTGGTTAATCTGTTTGAGATGTTGCGTGATTTTGATCTTTTGAAGGGTTAGTTTGGATCAGAACTAACTTCTTCCTCCATCATGGACGTCTCTTTAAATTCAGGAAGCACAGACTCTTAAATCAGTCAGTATACACCTTAACAGTCTCTTTTGTCTGTAGGGGCCTGATATAAACATGTCGAAAATGAGCCCTCAACATAGTATATCCCTCAAAGCTATGCAGTTTATTACATTCCAGCGCTTTCCCCTTGGCTACACAGGCCATAGCCCTTCATCTAGCAGGCAACATGACAACAAACACATATTCAGTTGAAGTAAAGACATGTAGGAGAGGAAGTGAAAAGGAGGGAGGTTCACACAGACATCTGGGTGCTGACTGAACCTCAAAGCTTTTAAAATACAGTTCATGTCAGCAGAAACATCAGGGAACTAACTGAGATGGGGCTGCTGTTTGTTTGCTTTGCACATCACAGATATCATGAAGGTCCAAAGGAGGACGGATGGATGTGATCCGATACTTCAGCACAACACAGCTCAGCATGAAACTGGAAAACTGTTACCTGGGTAAGACTTAGATGTTAATGTACTCCGGTGATGCTGAGAGGAGCTGGCCTGCATTTGAATGATCTGATGTAACACAGGTCTTGTTGACATTTCTTTTGGTTTGGAGGACAAAAAGCTACACAAAAAAGTATTTTTAGCAGAATACAAAGCAGCCTGTCCTACTTACGACCAGTCTGTTGGGGGTTTCTGGAAAGGTGAGCATGCACCTCCTTCTGAAACCGTGATGGGAGGGTCATCCTCTTGTCTGACCTGGACACAAGAGAGCAGAACAGGGAGTAAAGTTACTTTCTATAGGCTCTGGAACAGAAGACGACTGGGAAGGAGGCAGACCTTTTTTTGAGCCTTGAAAAGCTACAGCATTGTCCATCCATCATCTATGTGCACACTTTAAAAAAATAATCGCTAAATTCCGCCTTCAGATTTAAGGCTTGAGCAGGTCTGGCTCTGTGCTGCACGTCTGATCCTTAATCTCTTATTGGGCACAGCACATTGTGGGATCTGTAAAAGAAAAGGACTCTGGTAACACCTCAAAGTCGAACCAGATAACCTGCTAAAGTTCAGTGAAGGTCTTTTTCGGTTTGTCCTCAGTACCACAACCATTAATCAGACTGTCTCATCTCCCATTGGTCGAGAACACAGAGTCACAAAACACAGCACACTGGGTACTGCACTGCACTGCGCGTAGCATATCAGATGCTACCTCTCAGACCTCGTCAGCGACAAACTGAGAACGCATGCAAAGATTTCTACACGGTGCAAAATATCCATCTCTTTTTCCACATCCTGATTTTAATTTCAGTGCAGGTCAATCTCAGCCCCCTAAACGATTCAGCGACTGCTCTGTTTTTCTCTTTATTCAGCCTGTCTGTCTTTTTTTTTGTTTCTCTCTTCAGTGGCTCGCCATGGTGCATAGCTAATAATGGCAGCAAGCGATCAATAAGAGCAAAAATGCCATTTACTTTGTGACCCTAAATGGCTGCGAGAGGGTTTAAATGACTTTACTACACATACATTTGTGCACTCCACTGACCTAAATGAGTTGTTCATTGTGGCTGGAGGAGAAACTACAGCAGGATCAACCAACACTGATGATTCTCACAACACTTTTTTGGACACCCAGGACTTTCATTTAGATATTGCTTCCATTATTGTGAATTTCTTGCCAAAGAAAGCTGTGACTTGGATGTGAACATCTTTGTTGTGGTACTTTGGTTTTGAGAAGCACAGCCTCACCCTCATGCTTTCTCTCTGCAGGCAGCAGCAGCATTTCCCTGAACACTCGCTGAAATCTCCCACCCAGAGATGTTAATAAAAGTATTTAAACTGTAAATTCTATGCTGGTTCTCTCATTTCGTTTGCTGAATTTACCATTTGTACTGCCAGGCATCCCATAGTGCATCTGCAGACACACACACAAATGATGACTGTACTGTCCAATGGAAGATCTAGAGGGATACAGAGAGATGTGCTGATTCACTCTGTGTCGGTTTAGAAGCGTTAATCTACCAGAGAATAGAGTGGGGATTACAAAGGGCTCACATCCCCCCTGCTCTGGGCTCGTGTCCCCTGCCAACACACCGGGCTTCCCACCCTGCCACCCCATTGTGCTGCGGAGGGCCAGCGGCACAGTGGACACCCATGGAGACACTGACAGAGGACTGATGTCAGTTGTTTTCACAGTGGACAGACGAACAGGGCCGTGGATGGATGGAAGTGGGAGAACCAGTCAATGAGCTGAATTAATCTTGACTCAACGTTTGATGAAAGCAGACAGATAATATCTCGCTATGCTTCTAGATGACTTCTTCGGTAACACTGAATAAGGTTTTTAGCTCATTCAGAGAGAGAGTATAAGAGAGAGAAATGATGGAGATCAAATAAAGACACAGAGGGAGGTGAACAATGACCGCATGGCAAACATTTAGAGGAGGAGGTGAAGAGAGGAGAGGTAGAAAGAGGAAATGATCATAGTGAAGGGAGGACAAACAGAGAGAGAACCAGAATAATCTAGAGAGCACATCATCAGCCCAGTGCTGAATAAGCAGCAGCGGGGAGGCTCTCTGCATCAGAAACCAGCCTCAGTTCAATCGCCCTCCCATTCACCAGCAGCCTATTCTGATTCAGCTCAGACCATACAGGTGGGGGGGACATGTAAGATTAGCATTGATTTTCATTGACTTTTGGCTGTGGTTTGGACTAAATGGTGGACAGTGGGAAGATAATACAAAAAAGTGGTAGAGACATGGAATCCACCACTGTAAAATATCCCCAAATGACTGCACCCCCGAAGATAACTACAACTTTTTGATTTCTGGAATAGCCTGAGTAAATCTACAGGAAATGTTCTGCCATGAGATCTGGAGATCTTTTCTGAGCATGCTGGCCGTTTGCACATTCCTCTGCTTTGATTTCCTGAGCAGCCCACTTATAACTGTGCTATAAAATCCCACAACTATGTGGAGCTTCAGCATTGGGATATGAGCTACAGTACTTTCACACTGAAGGCCTGCAACAAATCACAGCTTGAATGAGAGACCTGAGAAGCTCCTAAACGTTGCCCTCACTCACTTCTCTGCAGGTGGGTTCCCTTTCCTGTTGGGTGTGTTCTGATTGGACATCTTGTTCGGATGCGCACCAGTCTTGCCCTCTGACTGGCCATCCCTCATGTCCCTTGCCTGTCTGAAGTCTCCATGTCCTGCCCCTCGGCTGCCGCCTCCTCCTCTACCCCCGCCTCGCCCACGGTGGTTCGGCTGCCTCAGAGAGGTTTGAGGTTTGGCTGCACAGAGAAAGAGAAGGCAAACAAGAGAAGTAAAAAAAAAAAAAAAAAAAAAGGACTTTAAGTACACACATACTCCAAGATGAGTACACACACGCACACCCTGACTCAGCTAAATCTGATGCTGAGACAGGGCAGCGTGTCTGTGTGGAGGGGACAGTGTCACTGATATTTGTAGATGATGACGATCATAGCTCCAGTCAGCAAGGCAAGAAGCAGCACCAGCACAGTATCACATATTAAAAAGGACATCAATTGAGAAGTTGAGGAAACTCTCTGCTAACTAAACTCTGGATTCATCAGTATAAATTCCCAACAGGATTGTGTAATAAATGGCTGAGGAAGGTCAAGGAAATACACTCCTTTGCTTGCTTGCTCAGAGTTCGATGATAAAACCGATACCACTCTCAGTTCACTGTGTTAACTATGCAGCTGGAGCAGGGAGTCGATTAGCTTAGCTTAGCATAATGACTGGATGCAGGGGAAAAGGAAGTCACTGCGCTCAAAGAACAGTTAGCTGCAGCACATATGTAACTGTGAATCCACAACTTGTCCTTTTTGCATTCCCGTTTGCCTACAGATAAAGCAAATAAGACTTAACATGTTAATTCGTGAGCTGCAAGTGATGTTTTTGAATTCTGTAGACAGCCAGGACCCCTTGTTTCCAGTCCATATGCTAAATCAGATAATCAGCACCTGACTGTAGCTGCTCCATAGTTAATGCACAGACGTGAGTGGTATTGTTCTTCACACCTCTCAGCGAGAAAGCAAATAAATATATTTCCTAAAATGCTGCGATAGTGATTAATAGCTGAAGGGAAAAAGACAAAATTCAGGAGCCTGTGGTTACACTCAAAACATTTAAGGTGAATGAAAGAGTGTGTGTAGATATGAACTGCTGGACAATAGCATACTATATAAGATAGCACACAATATATACTGTAAGTATGCCGTATACTTTGACCCAGAAAAGATAAACAATAGAAATTGTGTTTTTGTTGAGAACTCTCAACCCTAATTGTGCGATCGAGCCTTAGCAAGTTATAGACCGGTAACATCTCTACTTGCTGCTAACAGCAAGTAGCAGGATTATTCTACTATGATTACACAACTGTAATCTGTGATGTTCAGTAAAAAGCCTAAAAGTCAGAGTCAGACCACCCTGGCACGACACCTATCAGTCCAGCCCCTCATCACTCTGATGTTACATCATTCCGGCACAGCATGGCTGGCTTGCATGACATCACATTTCCGCTCAGTGACATCAGTCATCAGAATATCTTGTTGTGCATAACCCTTAATCATCTCCACTCCCACACTCCCACCTCTTTTTCAGGTCTTCCTCCCACTGCCTGCTCTTTTATCATGACTCTTGCATTCGTCTCGCTCTTCTTCAGCAGGATCTAGAACTATCTGCTGCTCCCTCACCCTCTCTGTTCTTGCTGAATCTCATTAAATCTTTCCAGTGACAAAACACACCGAGCAGCTTCATCAGCCTCCGTCTTCAAAACTCATCAAAAAGGCTATTTTGATTTCTACATCTTATGTACTTTTCTCTCTGAGAGGATATGCTACTCATAACCTAGGAGCTACGGGCAGTCAATCTATGAATAAATCAGCCAATTAATTAATCAATAAAACTTCCAGACACGCATAGATTGCAGAAACTCAGCAGTCACACACACACAGGCACAAGCTTAAATTCACATGCAAATATAGGCAAGGACAAGCACACGCAGACACACAGTCAGAGCAGACGCCGCGTCACCTCACCAGCATGGACACACAGTCCCTGGTCTGTCTCTGCCTGAATATCAATATCCTGGTGAGGCGGCGGAGGAGAGAATAAGAGAGAGAGAGAGAGAGAGAGAGAGAGAGAGAGAGAGAGGGAGAGAGGGAGAAAGACAGACAGAGAGAGAGAGAGAGAGAGAGAGAGAGAGGGAGAGAGAGAGAGATGGAGAGGTTGACTTGTGAATCAGCTGCTCCTCGCTTGCAGCTGAGTCTCAGCTGCTATAGGCTGCATTAGCCTCAAATCTCAACACCCCACCCTCTGTCTCTCTCTCTCTCTCTCTCTCTCTCTCTCTCCCAGACTCCCTCCATCCCTGTCATCGGTTACCCCCCTCCCTCCTTCCCATTCCACCATGCCTCTGCTTCTCTCTTCCTCCGACCCTCTCCTCCCAGCACCGCCGCCTCCCACTTCCTCCTCTGATTCTCCGAGAATATTCTGCAGCATCGCAGTCTAGCGGAGGCGAATGAAGGAAAAAGCAATCTGCGTACATGTTTCTGTACGTGCACGTGTAGTTTTGTGTGTGTGTTGAGCGAATAAAGTGACAAAAAAGATGACGTGCACATACAAACCTGGTACACCTGCATGTGTGTATGATATTCTCAGTGTCTAAGGAAGCGCAGGTCTCCTCAGAGCAACACTTCAAACAGGCCAGTCATTCACGCATAAAGTGCCGGGCTGCACCGCAGAAAGCATCTGCTAATGTTGCATTGTCACAGTCCTGATACGGGCACAGGACACTTTCTAGTTCTCTTTTACTGCAGTGCTGCTGCACTGGACCACCAGCCCCAACAGTGTCTGGATAAGGTTTGGAAATATTCAGGAAATTGAGCGGTTCCTGTGGATGGATACAATAAATATATATTTCCAGGCTACAGTGTACTTTTGTAAAAATAAGTTAAAGTGTGATAAAAAGAAACAAGGGGCAGAAAACAAGGCTGCTTTGTCATCACCATTATGCAAACAGGAGGGATCATATACAGCAAAGATGCAGTCAGTATTGTTATTGGTTCCTTCTTTTCAGCAGGGCCATACTGTAGCTACCGCTGAGGGCGAGTTAGAAACATTTTATTTAGCATTAGAAATAGAATAGAATGGATAATTTAACTCATGACCTTAGTATTTCTAAAATCCTGGCTGCAGCCCTGACCATGAGTGCAAGTTCTTATGACCTCTCATGTTCTCTGCATTTCTGATTATTTCTTCTGTACTCACAGAGTCGTGGGAAGCTGTGGGGCATTCTGTGTCACGCCACATGTTCTGTGTACCAGTGCTGATATTCCTCCAAAGGCTTGCATGTGCGCCGAGTTCTGCTTGCTATGTTGTAAAACATGATTTTAATAGTGCTGCCGAGTGGTCATTCATTCACATCTGAATGACTTTCAAATCCTTTATAAACAGAAAATGTTCTATTCCAGGGTTTGAATAACGGCCCAACACACCCAACATCAAGTGTGAACCACTGAGGGACAGAGCTGCCAGACTATTCATGACTCCAGTCCATATTTATCTGCATTTCTTAAATAAAAAGTTCAATAAGGCGTTAATAATGATTTCAAATTAGTTTTACAATGCACTATAGATGTAGTAGATGTACATTTTAGCAGTAACTGAAATAACATTTAATCCAATACTGAACTGATTTAAAGCCACCTTATGCCTCAGTAAAAGTTAGCCAGAAACATCTGTGTAATTAGATAGAGGTAATTGTGTGTTTTCCAAGAGAGGCTGGTAAAAGGGAAAGTCTATAAGATTACCAGTGGTATGTGGATCTTGTGAAACTGGATTATAGTCTCCTGTTGAACACTGTAATGGCAAACCCATGAGAACCAAAACCACTGCCTTGACAATTCTGTTTCTCTCAAAATTACTCAATATGTTAGCTTATTTTTGTAGTTGTTTAGCCTCCTTTGCAACCTAAATAATGCTATTATCAAGTTCAATAAAAACAATTTGTAGACACACATATTTAATTATTATCTTTAACATAAGCTGAAGAAAATGGCTGTGTAGAACGCTTATGCTTGCAAACGCCCCAGAGTGGTGGCCCACAGTCTTACCATTGAGGACGAGTTGGGCTGCTGGTTTGACCCTCATTTGGGTGTTGACCAGGTGGGGTCGGCCTGTCTTCTTGGAGCTGCGCTGACGAGCCACCACCTTGGCTATATGGGCCGTCTCATTGGCCCCTGAGGCGAAACACACCATCTGGAGAGATGAGTGCACAGACAGACACTGATATCAATAAAAGATTCATCACATGGTCGAGTTATTACCTCCTATTAACACAGAACTCCGGTTAATTAAGATGTGCATAATACCTTTAAATACCTTTTTAAGTCCAACATATTTAAATTTCTCCTGTCATAATGTCTGGTGAAAATAAGTCCAGAGTAAGATGTGAAAATATTCTGGCTCGACATGCTGCTCTGCTCACTGTCTCTCTGATGTCCACCCTTCCTCTCACTCCTCTCCTGATAATTTCACATTAAACTTCATGAATTAAAGGTTTAATTTGACTGAACCAGAGTTGGCACAGTGGAAAGATGAACTAAGACAGTTAAGGTGAGTTTTATTTTGTGTCTGTTGATCTTGAATGAAGTGCGTTTTACGATGATTAAATGACTGTTTCTGTGAATGGAGTCTGGTGGCTTTGGCGAGAGCGATACAGCAGTTGTTTCTGGTTAAACACAACGGACCTCATTCTTTAACAAAAAGGTCTATCTCTGCAGGGATCCTTTCCATAATGTTGTCAGACACTCAGAATAACAACGCGAGCCTGTCAGTGGCAAAAACAGGCACTTTTAGTGGACGTCCACTGATGGTGCGTAAATGCCTGGAGGGATTACACTGCAGCCCGTTTCACAGCTGCTGGCTGCAGTGCTCCCGCTCAATATTGAACAAAGTTCAAAAATTGTTGTCCCCATTAGTCGCTCAGACACAAAAACATGGGAAAATAGGATCCATAAATACAGATAATGTTTGACTGGAATTTCTCCCATTTACTGAGGATACTGAAATCTTCTAGGGACACGTGGACAAACACCAGTGTTTTCTAATAGAAAACCTGCCTCACACAGCGACACACCACAGAGAAAACAGACAGAGGAGAAAGAATAAAGAAAGAGTGGTCTTATTTAATCATGGCTGAATGTGTGCGCACATCTATCCTCCAAACCAAGCATCCTGCACCAGACACACACACACCTCTCCAGAGCGGTTGCGCTCCATGCGCACTAAAGACGGCATGCTGGCGAGTAGTGCGTCCAGGTGGTTGTGTCCCATCTGCTTGTGTGGTATCTGCTCCCCGGTCAGCTCTTTGTACTCCGACTGCAGGCGGGTCAGTGACAGTCCGCCTTTGTTGGCCTGGAGGACGGCCCGCAGCATCTTCTTCACCAGCTCCACGTCAGCCATCTGTAAAAAAAAAGTCATTCCATTAACTAGCCCATTTTTATATTCGCCTTTCATCAGTTTTGTTTTCCCTGAACCGTTTAAGGCAGGTCCGAGAACGACTGCTGCTGATGATGATGATGCACACCCTTTCAAATTCGCAATAGTTGGCACATAGACTGAGTTCACCCCATGTGCCAGTGGCTGACTGGTCAAGCAGGTTTTTATCAACTGATTTTGAAAGCAAACTGTGTGTTTCACTCAGGCTCAAGGCCTGCAGCAGACTGCAATGGCAGCTGGAAATGTTGGTTTAGAATGTTTGTTTTTTATGTAGAGCCATACACATAAAGGTATTTGTTTTTGTTTTTTTGACAGTCATTGTCTATGATCAAAACAAACAGGTCTCTATCACATCTATTGTTCTCAAGGGCAAGAAAAGCTGATTTCCAATGACCATTTCCACTGTTCTATCAAACATGCAGGTATTTATCTGTGATTTTACTCACTCCAAAATTCTGTGTAGTTTTTCAAAGCCACAAAGTATTACTCTAGCCCCCAAGAAGCATTTTGGTGAAGGGCTTTAGGTTAAGATGTCACTGATTTCCACCTCTGTTGAACACCCTGCTACATTCCATCTCCCTGCAGGGAAACACTCAGTTTGTCTGCAGCCAAACCAAACCAGCCTTCAGAGGAATTCTGTACCAAAGTACAAGACTGATCCATTATGATCTTGGTGAAAAGTGTAATAACGATTTCATGATGTCAACATGTACCCAGTGAACCTGAAGTAAATCGGGACTCTCGCGGACGTGGAGACACACCCTCAACAAGAAGCTTCAACTTTCCGCAGAGGTCCGTCCAGTTTTAATGAAGTGACCAGCCGATATCAGTCCTCTAAAATGATAACACTGTTTAACTTTCACAGGTAGTCTTTGGTATTTCTGCTCTGCTCGGCCAGCAGGAATTCATCTCCTAAATTTTGCATTGTTATAAAGATTATTTTCGGAAAGACACCCTCGTTTGTAATTCAATTACATCCCCTCTCGGGACTTTTCTCTATGCCTTCAGTTGAATAATTTAGGAATATACATGCAGGGTATTCCTAGGTGAAAAAAGTCGCACTGAAAATAAGTGAAAGTATCTTGTAAAATTTACCTGGCTAGTCATAAGGGAAATGTTGCAGCATTAGCTGAATTTAAGCCACTTGTTGATATGGCCACTTTGTGCAGCGCAGACTGCAGACGGGACAGGGAAACTGTGAATGACGTAACTCGTCACACTTCGACTCCACACCCTCCATCGGGACCAAACTATGTGGATGAAGTTTGCTCGTCTTATTTAGTTTTCTGAACAGAACTGTGCTTAAATGTGCCGGACAGACCGAATGACGCCGGCAGAACGTACCAGGTGCAGTGTACAGTCAGCTTCGGCAACGATACTGCGCTTAATATCGAGCTAAATCCTCCTGCCACCTCCGGGAAAGTGGCTCGTCAAACTCGCTAGGAAACGGACCGGAAACACATAAATGTTGCCTTCATAATAAAACTCAGAGACTCACTGAATATTTTGTGGTCGGAATAGTAGTCACGCAAGTTAGAATTTTGAAAGTCACAACCGGAAGTCGAGCTTTGCGTCCTCGTTAGCTTGAGGGCTCTCGAGCCATCCCAGCCGGGAGTGTAGAGACACGCGAAATAAACACCCGGCAAAACTTTGCCAGGAATGAGTGTTAGAAAAGTCCAAGTGAAAAAGCTACAAAAACTTTGTACCTTGCTTTAAACAGACACGGATGGTGAAGTCAGGAGCTGGTCCACTTGCTGTCAGTGCTGTCGCCGCCACAGGGCTGAGCTGCGGCCGGACCTCTGTCCCCGGAGTGTCTGCCAGCCGGTCCAGGAACAGCCTCTCCTCCGCCACCTGATTGGTCGACTGTGCACAGGCTTCTGGCTAATTACACGTCAATACATGCATCCAGGGGACATCTCCTGTCCAAGCACAACCAGAGATCATTCACGTTATGTTTTCTGCAGTAATGAGTGCTGGGCCTGGAAGTTTACTCAATGCAGTTTTTAAGTAACACACCCAGAAAAGACGAAAGACAAGTCCAAACAAACCGGTATTTTTTCTATATAAATTAATGGTGCATCTAAAAGTTATTAACATGACTGAAGAATGTATAGATTGCTTTGATTACCAGACTAATAGTTTAGTATAAGTAAGTATGATTGCCAAAGACAATTACCTCAGTCCACATCCAAATATAATAATTAGAATTATAATGGACTAAAATAACAACTACTAAATTACTTAAAATCTGAAAACACACTGCTATATAGAAAGCCCATAGCTCTTACTTGTTTATCTACAGTTATTTTACTATAATTAACAGAAAATCGGCAGTAAAACATGACCAAAAAAAGACACAACACCACACAATATTAGGTCCTCAAGAGGAAGACCATGAAGAGCATGTCAGGACAGTAAATGGTCAAAAGAGAGGTCCACCTCATCCAGTGGGCTCTAAAAAAAAAAAAACACGCGTCAGGTGTGAAAAGGCCTTACGGGTGGAGGGGCAATTCAAAATATCACCTTTTAAGTAAAAGGTGGGTGCAGCCACCAGGGGCGCTAATTTCCACTTTTCTTCTTATCTTATCCGGAAGTGACCTGTCAAAAAACGGAAAAGACTACCGGATTTCCAGGCTAGGTAGCCAAAAAACAACAACAGAGATCTGCATGAACACCTCAAGGAGCTTCATTTGAAGACAGGAATCTTTATGTATGCCAGGTAAGATAAATGACACCATGCAGTTATTCTGTGTTAGCTTCTTGGCAGTACTAGCCTGACTGACTTCTGCTAGCTTGCTAAGCCGATTTACCCAGTTCCAACGTTAGCCAAAGAGCTAATCTTGCTAGTTTGCTAACTAGCTGTTAACTCAATTGACTGATGTCTAACTAAACCTTGAGGGCAAAGTCAACCGTTTAAAGACATTTGGTGTCTGACTGTAAGTATTAACTCGACTATAGCTCAAGCTGACAATGTTAAAGCCGAATTACTGTTAGCTTGATTGTGTTTGACATTTCTCCCTATCGCACTTTGTCTCAACTTCTTCTCTCGTAAAGCTGTTGGATCCTATGCATCGCGTGTTTTTGTGTGGTATACTTGGCGTTTATATTATTTTGTGACGGAATAAAGATAAATTTAATAAGTTAACTGAATACAGGCCCTCTAAATAACGCTAACGGTAAACATCAGCAGTCGCTGGGCACGGTCTGTCAGCTGGCATCTGAAAAAACCCCCCAGCAATTTCTGTAACATATTATACGTTGCTACTTCTCAAATTAGTATTATATAATTAGAGTAAATAAATCGATGATCACATCACTATTTAAAATGCAGCATGTAAAGAATCAAGCTAACATCTGTGTTAAGACACAGCAGCCAGATTTCCCCTCCCTCTCAGATCAAATCAGCTGTGACGTTTGCTTATGCGCCACACAGGATCCCTCCCTGAAATCACAGTGTTGTATTGCCCTCTCCTTTCTCTGGAAAAGAGGAAGGAATGTGAAAGTCGAGGAAAAAGTCGCACTTTAGCCATATCTTTGCACTGGAGGTGAAACCATCTTAACTTGCTATCATGGCTTTGACCAGGCGACATTCTTATACCCCCCGGGTGAGTAACATGACGCTCAGTATTGAATAATATCTAATTTAACACATTGGTTTTGTTTTTGATTCGTGCATGTAGTCAGTAGAAGTCATTACATTGTAATGACTAAACCTGTAAAAAGTTATTGCACTCACCATGCAGTGGATGAAGGATTATCTTGTTGCATATTGGGTCCTCATCAGATAAAACAAGTAAGAACATAGCTTGGTGACTCCAGATATCCTGTACAGGAGATAAAGTTTCTTGTTCCCATTAACTTTAAGTAGGATTTATTCTGGAGAATTCTGCGAAACCTTTTCTCCGCTTCCCTGAAAATGACTAAATCCTGTGTTACAGCTTCGATCACAAGGCATAAATAAAGCTTTTCTATCCAGCTTTCTGCCCTGTGGTTGAAAACTAATGCCAAGTGAATGTCCTACTTTGTCTTGAATGAGCATCTTTGTGTGAGCAAGGCAGGGATATGGCTTGTTTATAAGGAGATCTGTTGTGGTCTAGGACATATGACTGGGTGTATGAGTGTGTTTCTGTGCTTTGTGGTCTTAAGACTTGTCACTGGATATTTTTTATTCCTCAGACTGCTCTTAATGGCTGGAGCGGGGGGAATTATGGGGCATCATTGTTACACATAAAACAATGCTGTTTGGGTCTTTTGCAGGGCTGGTGGACAATGTCAGAAATTCTTTGTCCTACTCTTACTAAGCTATGTCCATTTGACCAAGATTAAGACACAAAAAGACACCATGACTGAGGAATTCTGAAATATAAACAATAAATTCTGTGGCGTGCCCTTACTCCTCATTCCTGTTGGTAACCAACCTTCCTTTACTTTCTCTCTTCCACATTTGCTCTTCTTTCTTCCCACTTCTCCCCATCTGTATTTCCCAAATCCTCCAGCTGACCAGCCCACTGATCAGCAAAATGAGCAGCGCAGGAACGGTGGAGAGTGGCAGACCTCCAAAGGTAGGCCACTTTTCCAATACAGACACAAGAAAGAAAGAAATGGGAAAATATAAACAAATTATGATCAACAAGTGTGCAATGACTCACAGTCTGTCATCCTTTTTCTCCACTCCTCCTCTCCTAGATTGGCTCTGTAGTGGAGGTGATAGGGAAGGGTCAGCGCGGCACTGTTGCCTATATCGGCGCCACCCTTTTTGCCTCTGGGAAATGGGTGGGCGTCATACTGAATGAGCCCAAAGGCAAGAATGATGGCACCGTACAGGGGAAACGCTACTTCACCTGTGAGGAAAATCATGGGATATTCGTCAGACAGTCCCAGGTCAGTGATAAGACGTGCTGTGAAGTAACGATGACTGTACATTGTGCACACGATGATGCTGCACAGCCTCCTATCACTCAGATGTAGTCACATCAATCATTAATTGACTCCGTGACTTGAAGAACTGAGGGTGGGTTGAGGTGCATGTTGTCGATGATCACACCCCTCTGATTCTCTGTCACTGTACAGCTCCAGGTGGTGGACGAGGGCTACAGTGCCACCTCACCAGACACTTCTGAATCAGGCCCTGCAAAGACACCAAGACAAAAAGGTGAGTGTGAACAACAGCTGCGTTTGATACTCTTGAAACACAGTAACTCTGAGTTAATAAAAATAACAATAGATAATAATTTTTCATTTGTTTCCTCCAGACATTCCTGAGACTCCCAAAACAACCAAGCAGGTAGGCAACCATAGGGGTGATATGACTATCAGCCCTCTTTGACATGTCTTTTGTTTTCCTGAGCAGAGCTGCTTTGTTTCAAAAATGTTCCCCAATTTTTCCCCTTTTTTTCTCTCTATAATGTGAATGAGTTTCTGTTTTGCCTCATTTTTGTTTTTATGAATACTTTTTGCAGATACCAGTGAGCGCTAAGAAGGTAGAAATATTTTGTTCAGCACTTTTGCTTTTGCCTTGGTTCTTGTTAATCACACTAATGCGGCTCCTGTGGCTCTTTTATTTTCATGTGTTGATGTTTGCATTGGACACGAAGACATCACTTGTCATTGATAGATCTCATTTTCGCTGTATTTTCTTCTGGTTTTCCGCGGCTGCGCTCCCGATGTTGTACACCAGTTGTTGTTTGTTTGCTCACTTTCTTTCATGTGCTTTTTATTCTGGTGATGGCATCCTGTGTACACATTTAGAGGCCAACATGGCAGTTCTGAGGTCATCGTAACGGTGTCTTGGTCATTCCTCTTGGCCTTACAATTCAGTGACATTTTGCCACTGTTTTAACACTGTTGCATGAATTCACATGTCATTCTGCTCCCATGGCTTGAATCACTTGGAATAACTATTCTTAAAAATGGTGCATGCAGTCGTCAATTGCTGTGATCGGTGGATATGAACTAACAGTGGCTATGCTTCTGATGTGCTGCTAATCTCCTATCTTGCTTCACCACTGGGCGTGTGCGTGTATCCGTGTTTGTGTGTGCGCTTGTGTGTGTGTGTGTGTGTGTGTGTGTGTGTGTGTGTGTGTGTGTGTGTGTGTGTGTGTGTGTGTGTGTGTGTGTGTGTGTGTGTGTGTGTGTGTGTGTGTGTGTGTGTGTGTGTGTGTGTGTGTGTGTGTGTGTGTGTGTGTCCATCCCTCTCTTTCTGCGACTCCCCTCCTCTTCTCCAGTCCTCTGCCCGCCGCTCTGCCAAGGTGAGCTCGTCTACAGCAGACAGGGGAGATCAGACGGCATCGAAACAGATTTTAAAGTAGCAGTTCATTCTGAGAAATCTTGCTATTTTGATGCTTCAGCTTTTTGAGCGTGCATCCTTTTGCATAGCTTTAATAATCTTTCACCCTGGTATTCAATGGAAACTTTCCTAAAAACTATGACTGGAATGTTAAAAACTCAGTGAGTATTACACTGAATCATTTGAAGGTTTTTTTTTTGAAGATGCCAAATATGTCTCGTGATGCACAATGTTTTCCTTTGTCATTTTCAACATTATCTTCAAAAACTGGCCGTACTTCTCTGCACTTGAACAAATATCATACACAGTCTGAGCATAGTCAACACAGGATGGTGGTATATTGATAGGAACACACTCCTCAAAGGTTGCATTCTGTAACGTCAAGCTAACTTTGAACCTTGCTGCTGAGATTTCATGAATAACTCTCATGAGTCCTAACACAGTCTCTATGATCGCACTGTGACAGTGGAGGACACCGAATCGTCTCACGCCTGCCACCTCCCTCCCCTCCCTCTTGATTCGACCCTCTGGCCGCACCAGCCTGTCGCTCGTGGTACGCCTTGTCATACCAGGGTACCTCACAGGGAGTGTTGATTGAGTTTGTCACTGAAGACTGGTGATTTGTTGTCCTTCGGTGCACAGGTGCAGGGCTTCACCACTTAAATGACCTCAAAGCGGTGTCTGTGGGAGACTTGTGAGGGATGCTGGACATGAAATGTTTGGTCTTGGAAGCTGCTTTTTATCTAAGCCACCACAAGATGAATCTGGTGCCACAGTATATAACGCAGCATGTTCACTTTCTGCTGGGTTCACTTTGGGAGAAGCATGTGTTTTGATTATTGGATTGTTTACTGATATTCAAATACTTACCACCGCGCCATCTTTCCTCTCGACGCTCCCCTGTCGGTCAACAGGCATCTCGTGAGAGCCTCTCATCCTCTCTGTCTGGTGATGTCAGTGAGGCGGGCCTATCCTCCCACCAGGGTGCACTGGGGGCTCCTGTCATGCCTCAGCCCAGCGGGTCACCGGCAGCAATGGTAGCCCCGGTCCAGGCTACTCCAAGCAAGGTGGGTCACTGATGCTCCTGAAGACCTATAATCAAAAGGTTTTTAGTCTCACATTTCATATTGTCACGTGGAATTCATCACAACACTATCAGCACAACAGATCAACATCGTGTTTCCATCATGTTCGTCATTTTAATGAGCTTATCCCATTTCATCCATGTTGTCATTGCTTGACCAGGTGGAACCTGCCATTTCCAAGCAGGTAGAGTTTCCTAATGGCTGCATGCATGCTGATGATACCTGGCATGAGTTCACTAACAGACTCATAACATCAGACGGCAAAATGTACCTTAACCCTCAGTACCTCAGTATGGTTTTGTAACGTCCACAGTGTGAATTTAATTGTTGACGGTGCATGGTCTAACTCTCAGAGACAGTGATTGAAAAACTCAGTGGAGAGAATGGATTAATCTTTCTGCATTGCTCTTCATTGTGTCTGGCAGAGCTTCTTGTTGAGGTGGTGAATTCAGAGGTTAAAGGCAATTATTTGAGGACAATTTTAAAACCTCATCTTGTTCTGGGCTTTTCATGGTCAGACTTAGTGTTTTTGTTCTTCACTGCCTTAAATAAAATCTTGGGACATGAATAAATTCCAGTTAATCCTCTAAATTTGTTAAAGGCAGCGCATTTAGACTGTCCCCTCACTTCTCCCTTCCACCCATCCATCCTTCCCTCTCAGGAGGAGGAATCACTGCGGGCTCAGGTCAAGGACCTGGAGGAGAAGCTGGAAACGCTGAAGATGAAGCGGACGGAGGACAAGGCCAAGCTGAAGGAGCTCGAGAAACACAAGATCCAGCTGGAGCAGCTTCAGGAGTGGAAGACCAAAATGCAGGAGCAGCAGGCTGAGCTGCAGAAACAACTCAAAGAGGCCAAGAAGGTACACAGAAAAACACAGAGCTACTTACCTATAAGAATGAAAGAAGCAGCTCTTCTGCCAGCAGACATGACTTTTATTTTGTACTTTCTCCTCCCAGGAAGCCCGTGAAGCACATGAGGCCAAGGACCGCTACATGGAAGAGATGTCCGACACGGCAGACGCCATAGAGATGGCCACGCTGGACAAAGAGATGGCTGAAGAGCGGGCAGAGTCACTGCAGGTGGAGGTGGATACATTGAAGGAGAAAGTGGAGGAGCTCTCCATGGACCTGGAGATCCTCAGACATGAGATTTCAGAGAAAGGTCTGTACTCCTGTGTCTTTCTTTCTTTCTTTCTTTCTTTCTTTCTTTCTTTCTTTCTTTCTTTCTTTCTTTCTTTCTTTCTTTCTTCTGGTCATGTCTCTCCTTCATTTATGCACTGCTTTCCTTCACTGTGCTTCCTTTTCCTTTTCCTCCTGCAGGCTCAGATGGAGCTGCCTCAAGTTACCATGTCAAACAGCTGGAGGAGCAGAATGGCAGGCTAAAGGAGGCGTTGGTTCGGTCAGTCACATGTCTAAAACGCTTGTTTTGATTAAAGTATACATTAGTAAGTAAAATAAGAAGAGGTCTAGATTGGGGTTTGGGCCGTTTTAGTTGTCAACATTTTGGTCTTTAGCCAGACCAAAGACAAACCTTGGTTTAATTGTCCCTTTCCTCCTCAGGATGCGCGACCTGTCTTCGTCAGAGAAGCAGGAGCATGTGAAGCTGCAGAGGCAGATGGAGAAGAAGAGCTCTGAGCTGGAGACTCTGAGGACTCAGAAGGAAAAACTGCAGGAGGAGGTCAAGCAGGCGGAGGCCACTATCGATGAACTGAAGGAGCAGGTAACGTGAGCGAGACGCAAGAAAAGAGGATGAATATGAGAACAGAGAGGGGATGTTTTGTCTCTATGTTTAGTCTCTGATGCTGCTTTGTGGAGGTTAAATTAAAGTCGAATACTGTTGCTCTCAGTATGGACATTTAAAAGAAACAAGTCAGAATTTAACTGTGCATATATGCTTGCTGTGTGTGTGTGCGGACTTACACAGGTGGATGCTGCTCTGGGTTCAGAAGAGATGGTGGAGACCCTGACGGAGAGGAACCTCGACCTGGAGGAGAAAGTCAGAGAGCTGAGAGAAACCGTCACTGATCTGGTCCGTACAGCTGCATTTATGATTCCCATCTTCATTCCACTGATGCTTCTGTTTTCTAACTCGTACGATCTATGCTCATATTATGCAAATATTCACAATAACGTTCTCAATGTGTGCTAAATGTTTTCCTGTAACAACAGGAGGCCATCAATGAGATGAACGATGAGCTCCAGGAGAACGCCCGGGAGACGGAAATGGAGCTGAGGGAGCAGTTGGACCTGAGTGGAGCGAAGGTCAGAGAGGCCGACAAAAGGGTGGAGGCTGCCCAGGAGACTGTAGCTGACTACCAGCAGACCATCAACAAATACAGAGAACTCACTGCCGGGCTACAGGTTGGTGCAGAGGCTGGAAACAGACATGCTGAAGGAGATGATCGCTGTAAGCACAGGGCCAGTGTTTTGTGACACCACATGTGCTCTTTTCACTGTGCATCAGGAGGCCAACAGGGAGCTGATCAGCCAGCAGAACGCCAATGCGGAACAAGTTCAGCAACCTCCTGCTGAACTATTTGACTTCAAGATTAAGTTTGCAGAGACCAAGGCTTACGCCAAGGTAGGAAACTTTCATGTGTTATCCTGCCAGGGATGATGGCTGATGGGAGTTTACACCTTTGAGGCTGTTTGCTGATAATCTGTGTCCCCAGGCCATTGAGATGGAGCTGAGGAAGATGGAGGTGGCTCAGTCAAATAGACAGGTGTCCCTCCTCACCTCCTTCATGCCGGACTCCTTCCTCCGTCACGGTGGTGATCATGACTGTATTCTGGTCCTTCTGCTCATCCCCCGCCTCATCTGCAAGGTATGAAGCTGTTTTCAGTGCATTACAAGCCTTTTTTGTGTAATCGTGATCACTATTAACTTCATTTTAACTCCTTTTTGCTGTTTCTATAATTAATGCTTGTGTGTGTGTGTGTGTGTGTGTGTGTGTGTGTGTGTGTGTGTGTGTGTGTGTGTGTGTGTGTGTGTGTGTGTGTGTGTTTGTGTTTGTGTTTGTGTTTGTGTGTGTGTGTGTGTGTGTGTGTGTGTGTGTGTGTGTGTGTGTGTGTGTGTGTGTGTGTGCGTCTGCGTGTGCGTGTGTGTCCTTTACCTGGTAGGCTGAACTGATCAGTAAACAGGCCCAGGAGAAGTTTGACTTGAATGGGGACTTGGCCAAGGGGACGGGACTCAGAGGGCCTCCAGGAGAGCAGCGCAGCTTTGCCTCAGGACTGGTGTACTCCCTCAGCCTGCTGCAGGCCACTCTGCACAAATATGAACAGTGAGCACTGCAGCTTCATCACAACGTGTCTGAAATACAATATGGGGTTATTACTAGAAATTGGGTCTTAAATGCTGGCAATACAAGAATAATTAAAAATATAAAAATATATAATTTCTCTGCAAAAATTCTAATCTGTTGCTGTGATATTGGAAACCTAATTCAGTTACTTCCCCTGCTCTCTAGGGCTCTGAGTACCTGCAGCGTGGAGGTCTTCAAGCGCATGGGTACGCTCTACTCTGAAATGAGCTTCCACGAGCGCTCTCTGGATTATTTCATCGATCTGCTGCATAAAGATCAGCTAGATGAGACCGTTCAGGTGGAACCTCTGACTAAGACCATCAAGTACTATCAGGTAAAAAAAAAAAAAAGACCTGCTGAACTACTATCAGATATACACTAATCAACTATGTTCATGTATGTACAGCCTCACATAATGAAACAGAGATTCAGAAACAGCTAACATGCAATTTTTATATTAAGCATAAAGTTTCTCACGGTTGTTTTGTCTTCCAGCAACTGTACAGCGTCCACCTGGCAGATCACACTGAAGACTGCACAGTGCAGCTGGCTGACCACATTAAGGTACCTCTATGGCAGAGCATTCATGTGGTTAACAAGGTATAACACAACAAATGAAAATCTAAATGTGAATACAGTAACAGTGTTTCCTCTCACCTCCAGTTTACACAAGCTGCCCTGGACTGTATGGGGGTGGAGGTGGCTCGTCTGCGGGCGTTCCTGGCTGCCGGTCAGGAGAGCTCTGGCTTCTCTGTCCTTCTAAAGGACCTGGACACTTCCTGCTCTGATGTCAGACAGTTCTGCAAGAAGATCCGCCGTCGCATGCCTGGGACAGATGTAGTTGGAGTTCCCGTTGCTCTCAATTTTGGACCACAGGTGTGGGATACAGAAACATATTTTTTGTCTGAGCATAACATTAATGTTTATCCTTTCTAAAAGTGATCCATCTACAGTATATATTTGACTGACATGACGTGTCTCATCTGGGAGGTGTCGGAGGCGCTGACCGAGTGCAGGCGCCAGCAGACCCGTGTAGTGGCTGTGCTGCAGGAGGTGGCTGCAGCCGGAGCTCAGATGGTTGCTCCGCTGGCAGAACAGGAGGGGCTCAATGCTCTCAAACTGGAGGATATAGCCTGCAAAGCTGTGGAGCAGGTGCTTTAACTGTCACTGAACTGTGTTCTCATTATTGTGAGGAAGTTGTTGTTTTAGGTTGCAGCTTATATTATCTAAATTTACACTCTTTTCTCCAAGGTGTATGGCTCTCATGGCCTGAATGGCCCAGAGTGTCTGCGTCAGTCCTGCAGCTCTGTCATCACCACCATGAACAAGATGGCCACCGCCATGCAGGAAGGAGAGTACGATGCTGACAAGCCACAGGGCAAGGTATGTGTATGCCTTAATTTTGTCACATTGATGAATTGCATCGCTCAGAAGGTGAAATCTAAGCATATTTCTGCTGTTTATCACATCTTCCCTGTTCCAATTCTTACTGTTTGATCATGTCTCCCACGCCCTCAGACTCCTCCGGTGGAGATGAGAGCATCCATCGTCAGGGCCGAGATGACTGATGCTGAGGGTCTCGGAGTTAAACTGGAAGACAGAGAGACAGTCATCAAGGAGGTCAAGAAGTCGCTGAAGATCAAGGTGACACACAGTCGTGCAAACACCTCCATTAAAAAACACTCAGCCTTTCTCTGAAGTGACGACTCCTACATCAGTCTGCCACTTTGAAGGGAAAAGAGACAGAAACAGATGAGGTATAATGAGTGTGGCTGTACCTCTCTCCACCAGGGTGAGGAACTGAGTGAGGCCAACGTCCGCCTGAGCCTGCTGGAGAAGAAGCTGGACACCTCCACCAAAGACGCAGATGAACGGGTGGAGAAGATTCAGACCAAACTGGACGAGAACCTCGCCCTGCTGAAGAAGAAAGAAAAGTAAATGAACACGTTCCAACGTTAGAGGCAGATTTCCCGTCCTCCTTTTCTTTGTCACCCTTCTCACCTTTCCTGCTCGCTCACCTTCCTCTCTCCCCATCTTCAGGGAGTTTGAGGAGACGATGGATGCTCTGCAGGCTGATATCGACCAGCTGGAGGCGGAGAAGGCAGAGCTGAAACAGCGCATTAATAACCAATCGAAGATGACCATCGAAGGCCTGGTGGCGAGAGGCCCACCTGCCTCTGGGATTGCCTCCATTGTTCAGGGATCTGCTGGAGGTGAATTACTGTGTGGTTGTGGTCACTTTCTGAAACCAGATCAAAGTGTTGCTTTGTTAGATGACGATGATGTTAAGTCAGACTTATGAAAAGCAGTTTCAACCACCTGACAATGACATATGTTTTCCCTGTAGTTGGTGTGTTGATGACGTTATTTAATCAGGTTTTGGGAATAACAAGTCCCTGAATTTTGGAGAGGGTGTTCCAGTGATTGAATATCTCTCACTCTCTCTCCACCAGGTGTGCCTCCATCCCTGGCAGGACCAGTACAGATAGTGGACTCCCCTCTCCTCAGGCAGCAGGTTGAAGCCCAGAGGCTGGGCATCAAACACCTCAAGAATGAAAACAACAGACTCAAGGTCCACTGCTGTTGGTTTTATGATATTGTGGAATTATGCTAACTGCCTAAAGCCTGGTAATATTGACCCAGACTACATCTGACTTCCAGGCAGAGAAGATGAGAGCCCAGCTGGCCTCCCTGCCTCCACTCTGCCCTCCCAAACTACCAAAAGTGTCCAAAGAAAGCTCCATGCCACCAGACGGACTGAACACAGGCATCTATCGCAGGACTGACCAACTGCTGGCGACCCTGCTCAAGCTGAGCGCGGAGGTTAAAGTGGTGGACGTCACTGGGAAGACGGCAGGTGTGTGCTTCTCTCCAGACTTTCCTCTTGTGTGTGTTTATTGCTGTTCTCAGCTGAATGCACTGGTTCATTTTCTCTTTCTTGGTTCCAGTAAGTGCCAGTGCTCAGCTGCTGGAGCAGACAGCTCGACTGCAGAACCTCAGCGATGCTCTGGACAAACTCAAGGTGACACCTTCACAAACATATCTGTTGTCCCGGCCATGTCAGTCAGCTGACAGCGAGACAAGATTAAACATTTAGATACTTTTCTGTTTCAGGGAGAAGTAGCTGAACATGTAGTCTCATATCAGCCTGGTGCAAAGGCGTCCTCTGATTTCGCCACCTTCCCGGTCTCCTCCTTTGTTAAGGTAAAACCACACAGTGTATGTACAAGGTGCATTCTGTCTTTTCCAGTCAGTCTTTTTCTGTCAGTACTTTGTACATATTTGTGTTGTTTCCTAGGCCAAGGAGGAGAAGCAGGAAGGAACGGTGTTTGTAGGTCGTGTTGCCATTCCATGCACCCCTGGACAGGAACAAGTGCACCGCCTCGTCCTATCACAGCATCAGCTGCAGCGAGTGCACCACCTCCTCATGGCCTAAGACAGTATGGCGTTGGCCCACAGCCATGACTGAACTCAAGAAAAGCTTTTGTTTTTTCTCATTCCGGCTTCCTGTTCAGCATTATTCTCTATTTATCCTATTTGCTTCTCACTATTCTCAGGAAATCATATCAAATATTTGCATAAGTTAACACTATAGCACTAATAAAGCTTAGGTGAAGTAATGTCTTTATATCGACGTAGAACTGATTGGTGTTTGATCATTTTGAAGACTACATGGATTTGACTCCTGAATGTCACATTATGAAGGTGTTGTGTTTTCATCACTGAAAGAGTTTGAGTGCAGCAAGAGTTGGGAACAAGTCATTTTTACTGTACCTGAACCTACTGAAGGTTTTGTCCCCCCTTTGTATCTTTTGTATTTGTAGTCAGCCAATAAAAGCAAGCAATTCACTTCTGAGCAAAAAAACGTCTTTATTAATTTGTCAATATTGACTCATGAAATTTTTGTGAGCCGCTCCAAAGCTTAGTCTAATATGAAGGTCCCCTGGTAGTTCACAGTATACCGTATAACAGTATACATTGTTTAAATAAGTCAACAACATTTAACTCCTGAAATCTGAACATCAACTTTATTCGAACACAGCATCTGACACTTTTGAAGGGCAGAATTAAAACGCTTGAAAGTGAAAAATATTTTTAAAATCTATTTTTGGGGCCAAAGAACAAACTCAGAAACTGAACATGCAAACAAGATGCAGTTCTAATTTACAATATAAGAAAAGGATCAATATGTGTATGTGTCAAAGGATATTCACCGAGTTATGTAAAATCTGCACGATGCACTTTGGGGATTAATGCTTCCTCCTGGTTACAAACTGCTATAGCTCTGTGTTTGACTGCTATGAAACAAAGATAACATCTGAATCTTGTAAATCACCCTGCCTTCATTAGTAGCGGTCACAATGGGCATAGTGACGGGGTCTGTGGGGGGTGTACGGAGCATAGTAGTGTCTGGTGTCACGGCTCCTCATCACATGGCTATGATGGTGATCGTGGTACGGCTGAAAGTGGTGGGGAGGCCTGTGGTCGAAACCTGCAGAACATACAGGTCACGTTAAAAGGCTCTCGAGCTGACATAGCAGCTCAAAACACTTGTAACAACAAGGTCAGAAGACACAAAAAGCCCCCAGATACCACTTCGGCAGGGCAGAGTGAAATTTGACTGCGGCGGTCTGATCGAAGGAATGTATTATCTCCAGTCTGTCACATTCATACCAGCATACCAACGTCTGCACACTTACCATTTCTAACCGGTCTGTGTTGATATCTGTGGGTTGGCAGGTGAAGCAGTGGTAAGAAGGCGTGTCTGTAAGCTCCTGCAGCCATGGGGTGATCGGGCTGTGGGTAGTTCTGGAAGCCAAAGGGGGGGAAACTGCCGCAGGACTCTCTCCTGTAGCCATAGTAATTTCGCTTTGAGCGGCGGCGCTCTGTGTAAGACAGACAAGAGGAAGGGGGGGAGGATAGAAAACAAGTTTTCCCAGTAAGAACACAGTAGGTTTGTGCTGCTGCTATGTTCTTTTGAAATTACCTCCACCACATAAGAACGTGACATCTAATTGTTGTTCCACATGACTGAAAATTCAATCACACTGAATTATAAATGAGGAAATAGTTTGGCTGTTGACTCAGAATGACAATGCCATTCTTACAGTACATGCCACTTCATTTTTAACTAACCTGAATCTCAAAATAGACCAAGATGGAGGTCAAAGCAAACATTCGAATGTCAGATAACAGTGTATCACTGGGTATTATACTGACAATTCAATTTAGTACTTCCACCTCCAGCTGATTGGATTCCGTTTGAAAATGAGTTATTTTCCACAGCTGATGACAGTTGGACATCCTGATGGATGTGATGGACATCAATATACGATAATAGTAGTAAAGCTAAACACAGGTCCTAATGTACAACCCATTATTCAGCTATATTGTAAATGAGCTCTCTGCCTCAATGTATTTCCAAGTTAAAATAGAAGTTGAATGAATGAATGAGTTCAGGTCATGTGCTTATTGTGATTTATTTGAGCCATATTTGCTTGCCCTTTGTTAATCCACCAACAGAAATAATCCTAATCTGAACATGATCAGCGGCCTTACCTGCAGGTTTGGGAGCTTTTTTAGAAGATGGCTGCTCATCAGTAACCTCAGTACGATCTAGAGACAAGATACTCATTTCAATTAATCAAATAAAGTCCTTAAAAAAAAGGGAAAACACATGGGATTGTATATTTGCTCCTGTGTATGTGTATGTGCATGTATATGTGTGTGTGCAGTCTTCCTCCTCACCATCAACCATCAATGGAGAGGGCATGATGACACCCCAGGCCTGTGCACTGTGCTGTAACAGCAGTGAAGTTATCCTCCGGTGAGCGAGGGCGTTCCAGTGGACTCCATCCATGGTACGGTGCTGCAGGGAGAAGCGGAACTGGAAGTGGAGGTCCAACACATCCATCCCATGAGAGTCAGCCAGAGTCCCGCTGTAAAAGTTGGCTTCAAGCACATCATGACGCAGCTGAGGAGCCTTGTGCTCAATCTGAGAGGGCGGGGGGGGAGAGGACAAAGCTTTAAAGCTGAAGAGCAGCAGGAGTCATAAGGTGTATGTATGCAGATTGTGCAGCAATTTGACCCAACAGGACCACATGTCCATGTGTAGTTGTGATGCAGATGGTTGTGCATGAAGTACCTCAGGCACCAGGAAGCCTCCTTTGATCTTCTCTCCTAAGGGCATGGTGAGGTTCCATATGACCAGGGTCTCCTCAGGCAGAATCCCCCTCAGCTCAACAAAGAACTTCTGTAGGTTATCCTTGTAGTTATCAGTCCAATTGCAAAGGTATCTACAAAACCCAACATGGACACAGACATCCCTATGAAGAACAAATTCACTATGCATAAGCTAATTATGTTTTGGTCCACACCTATACGTGTTCAGAAACAGACCCACCTCGAAATATCCCAAACGCAGGAGTTGACAATGACTACATCTGGTTTCAGGCCCCGACGGAAGTCTTCCAGGATGCTCTGCATGTAGAGAGAGTAGATGCGCGTCACAAAGTAGAAGCGAACCAGGTGGTGGGCAGACTGGAACTGTCGAACCTCCCGGTACTCCGTTCCGTTGTGCAGTGTGTTTAGACAGCCCCCTTCCACCAGGCAGTCCTGTTCAAAGCTCATCTCACCCTGCAGGACAAAGACGAGAGAGTGCGGACAGCATGAACAAAAGAGGATGGGACAAGCTACAGATGGGGGGAGAGATAAGACATTTGAGCAGTTTGTCCTGAGACCCACTGAAAACAAGTCTAACACAGCTAATAATAATGATGACAGCAGTAAACAAAAACAACAAAACGTATGGCCACCTGGTAAACATCACTTACCTTGGTCTTGAGCTGTTTTGAAGTGAGATATTTCTCCTTCTGCAACAGCAGAACAAGGTCCTTGTACACAGACCGCTGAACTAAGGATGAGGCACAGAGAGCATTGAAAGGGTTAAAAGCTGATCTCCTGTTGGCTGACTCAAGACAAGGTGAATTCAAGTGCTCACTCACTGGAGTCTCCCAGCACCACAATGAACTTGTTGTGGAGAAGCTGGCTGGCCTGCTGGTGGCTCACACACTTCATCGCCTCCTTCTGTTCGTGAACAAAGCCGAGCATTTTTGGTGTTGAAGTAACGAGAAGATAAGATAAGATAAGATAAGATAAGATAAGATAAGATAAGATAAGACTTTATTGATATATAAACTTCGTATGTTTTGGTCATGATTATTTAGTGCGGGATCATTTCATTTCAAATATGAAAAGATTTTCTGTTTACATAAGTGACTGTGTAGATAAACATGCGAATCCAAGCACGTTCCATCCATCCATCCATCCATCCATCCATCCATCCATCCATCCATCCATCGTCTATACAGGACTATCCCTTCTCGGGGTTGCGGGGGGCTGGAGCCTATCCCAGCTGTCAACGGGCGAGAGGCGGGGTACACCCTGAAACGGTCGCCGGTCGATCGCAGGGCAACATATACTGACAACCATTCACGGTCACACTCACACCTAAGGATAATTTCAGAGTCACCGATTAACCTAATGAGCATGTTTTTGGTCTGTGGGAGGAAGCCGGAGTGCCCGGAGAGATGCAGGCATCTGGAAGAACCGGAAGAACATGCAAGCTTCACACAGAAGTGACCTGCCAGATCGAACCGGCGACCTTCTTGCTGTGAGGCACGCGCACTACCTAGCTAGCACTAGCACGTTCCTCACCTTGAAATTCAAATAAAGCATTTTTCAAACTTTCAACAAAATGGTATGAACCCCACAGAGATCCCAGCAGGAGGAATAATCACTGAGCCAAGATACAGAATGTCTTAGCCTCAAGCTGGTGATGGTGGCAAACTTAAAGATATTCACACTTCTGTCAAGTTACTTAATTAGCATTGGCATCCTAATGAACTAGCCTTAGGCTAATTAGCATTGACACAAGATAATACTCACCGTTGTTGAATTTAGAGGCAAACTGTAGATTTATTGAACAGCTGAGGACAAGTGCGAACACTAGCTATCTGTTTTGTTGTTGTTGTTTAAATCGAGCCAACCCTGTGAGTCCTCACAAGTTCAAGCAAAGGACCAAACCCGCAATGTCCTCACGAACTGGCTCCACTCTTTAAGTCCTTTGACAACCAGGCCAAGCTCAAATTTATGATAACTGTTGTATTTTGGAGCTTCAACATGAAAGTTTTAACTTATTACACGAGTCTGCGTGCGCGCCACAAACAACAGGTGTCTCCAATTTGATGAGGCTTTAAATGACTGTAGGAAAAATCACAATTTTCGCGTGCACTTTGAATCACAGTCTCGCGAGACTAACAGACAACAAAATAAAAGCTGCAATAATTCAATTCATGCATTAAAAAAAAAAACGATTGTGAATTCATTTACATTTTCATTGAAATCGTGCATTAAATTTCAACTGAATTCTCGTCATATTTTGTATTCAGTTTTTAACTTTGTATTCATGATTAAATTTTAAAATGGAATTGCAAAATTAAAATCTAACCTTTTAAGTGTAACTTTTTGTTATTAATTTTAGGTTGAGAACAACCAATATGGTATACACTCATGATGGAATAACACTACCTGATACCAGTTTTACATGTATCAGTTAGCTTGTGGTTTGTCCTTATAGGTCTAAAAACAAGTCCACCCAGGAAAAATGTTTACTAAAAATATATCATCAATCAGATAGAAGAAAAGATGTATTGGATAAACAGGGATTGAAAGACATCAGATTTCTAAAACCCACAAATACTTCAGGCTCACATGCCTTTCAGAAAATGATTCTTTATTTCATTGCTTTTGGAAATGGTGAAGAAGAGCACAACAGCTCTGTTCATCTCATGCTAATTGCTTTCAGTAGAAGTCATTGTCATTGTCATCATCATCATCATAATCTCTCATTTGTATTGGATCTTTTTTCTTCTCCTCCTGTTGCTCCTCCTCTTCCTCCTCCTCCTCCTCCTCCTCTTCTTCTTCCTCTTCTTCATCTGTCTCACCTTCCCTCTTGGTCTCACTTTCCTGGTGAAACTCCTGGTATATCCCAGTTAGAGCTTTTGCTGCTTCCAGAGACACTTTCAGATGACCAATCACCTCCTTGTCTTCATCCACACTCATAACTGAAGGAAACAGAGACACAGAAAGACACATTATGGCAGAAAAGGGTTAAAAAAAAAAGTACTCCACTATGGAACACAAAATATTGGACACAAAGTGATGAAAGTGCTATCATCAAGTTAATCAATGTTGCTGATTGCTCTTAAAGTAGTTTTAAGAGCTTATTTTAGTTCAGTGGCATCAAATATGGACGCCAATACCATAAACAACATTTTCTTTCACACATACTGTCAATTTGTTGATCTGTGACATCATTTCCTGTCAGGAGCAGTTCCCGTAGGTCCAGGAAAGCATGCCCGACGTCCACGCACTCCTCGTCATCGTCCATCGGCTCACTGACGACTGTGAACTTTAACCTTTAGCCATGACACATAGACATAGACACTTAAATTTCGGGATTTGGGAGAGAGACATCCATGGAGCGCAGAGACATAAAGTGACATTCTGACTAATACTTTAATGCGTAAAATGACACTACCTGCCCTGGTTGGGGTCACTGCCCTCCAACATGGTGTAAAGATACTGTCTGAGTGGTGCTGACTGTGAGCCGTTCACATAAATCACTGAGAAAGACACAAAGAGAGACGTGGAGTTCATAAAGGAGCTTTGGAAGAACATGATGTAGACGCACAAAGCTCACCCACTCTCACCTCGTGTGAAGTTGTAGTGAATCTCTTCCCCCTCTCTGGGTTTGCGGAGGGACATGGGTGTTTCTGTTGTCTCCATCGGGACGCCCAGCAGCCGATACTCCACATAAACACGCTGCACTGACTTGTCCAACGCCACGTGAGAGGACGGTTCAAACGTCAGGGACAGAATCTCCACTCTTAGCTTGTCTCCCTGAAACACAGTGATATTCTGTCTATTTATATCCACAGATCTTAAAATGATAGCATTAGCTCAATGTCAAAGCTTAGATTTTCCCATTATTCTCTGTCATTCATATGTTTTCTCACACCCGCTCAGTTACCTTTCTCATTTTCCGTTTGGGTGGGATGATGATAATGTCACTTTGTGTGGAACTTGAGGAACTTGAAGACCCCACAGCGTCACTGTCTGCTGCTGCAGCAGCTGCTGTACAGTCATTGAAAGAAATAACATGAGAAGGAATGGATTTATTTCAACTGACTGAGCTGAAAATGAAGCTTCATATGTGTTCCAAGCATGTTACATCTAAAAAATGTTCATATTTTGTAGTCTGAAGTCTGGAGAGTGAGGAATCAAATGACAGAAACTCAAAGCAGGTGTTCAGGCCTATTGTACGAATGAATACTTACCACTCTTGCTCCTCTCCTCTTCCTCCTCCTCTTCATCCACTGACACCTGACCCACGGAGGGAGGGCCCTGAGAAGAAGAAATGATATATGAGCCCATTCACTTCTCAACTGGTGTCTGCTAATTCCAGTCTTGTTTGTGAGAGCCCTTACCTGAGTCCTGGCATTGCTGGCGGAGCTTCTCCTTGACTGTGCAGCGGATGTTTGTCTGGAAGACGTTCCCTCTGAAGACCTTAAATAAGATTACATTTTTTATTCTGTTTTAATGATTTTATTGTAATGTATCTTGAAAACATTTTTAGTAGAGGTGGAAATTAAACCCATACTAAGAACACATTATTCTGAATGTTTAGCTTGATTTGAAAACTTCATTTTATATGAAAAACAAATCTGTAACTTACTTCCTTGTTAGCCAATGAGAGGGCGTGGTCAGTTGTGGCTCAAGCATCACGTGGGGTGTGCGCTGGTGAGGGTCAGGTGACCTCTTGCTGGATCTCTTCCTGCCTGTGGACTGGGGTGTGGTCAGCTCTGGTTGTACGTTCTGTGAGCTTTTCTGTTTGACGGCTGGAGGCTGAGGCTGTAAACAGAAAGATATGCTCATAAACAAAAGAGCTTTTATGCTTGGATTATCACGAAAGAATATACTTCATCTGTGACTGTTTATTGCTTACCCAAGCTTTAGTCTCTTTCTGCACTGCTCTGGTTTCTCTTGCCTCATGTAGCTGCGTCTGTGGTACAGTAGAGCCACAAATGTACAGAAAATACACATACAGTTTCCTTTGGGAAATAATAATATTATTAATAGATAATATTACCTTCACTCTGGGCTTGGCTATGGGCCTCTGTGATGCTTCAGCCTCCTTTATCCTCCTCTCTTCCCTCTCAGTGCTTTCCATTACTCTGTCCTGTCTTCCCGGTATGGTGTCCACCGATGGCTGGAAGGGGTACTTCCATTTCATCATGACCCTGACCATTCCCCGAGGTCCACCAGCTGGATCCCTCAGAACATAGTCACCTGACAGGACAGAGAGGAAGAGTGCTGACTGGGTAGCTCGGCTCCAGCTCATCTGTTTGCTTCCGCCTTCATCTAAATGAATGCTTCCTCTATTAAGAGATGCACATATCATGTAAAAGCTTTTCTCTCTCCCTCACCTCTGATCTCCCTGCCTGTGGCCAGGGCTCGCAGTGGGATGGGGGTCTTGGCCAGATAGGCTGGTGGTATCTGGTCATCACTGTCATCAAATACATACACCCACAAACTGCTGGACCTGGGCAAGATAAGAGTTGAATGCTGTCAACATTTTACCAGGGCAGGCCATTGACAAGATCTTTAGGATACTCATCTGTCCAAAGACTTTAGAATTAAACCTAAACTTTCAGACTGTCATACCTCAGGTAGTGCAACACGTCACTTGTTACTGCTAGTGGGTAGCTGGTGGTGTCATTGAACACCGGGTCAGCGGTGCACTGGGCTGTTTGAGAGACGTGAGGCGGCAGGTCATAGAACCTGTATGTCAGGTAGGCGTCAGGAAGAAGTCCCGGCCAACGAGAATTAAGACCCACACAACGTTCCAGCATAACCACCAGCTCATTGGGGATCCCCCCACCATAGTCATGTAACTCCTGTGAGAAGAAATGTTTTTTCGTTTGTAATTTGGGTGAACTGAGCATTTAATGGTAGACATATTACTAACAAGTCAGTTATACATTGATCACACAGACTGTATTGCATAAACTGAAAGACTGAGTCATGGTTATTTAAACTGTGGAGATCAAGAAATCGCTCTCTTCACCTCATGACCAGCATCTTGCCAGCCAAGAGAGATCTGCACAGGAGTCCTCTGTGTGGCTGTCCTCCTGCCAGCTCCCCTCTCTGGCACAGTGTCTGCAGGCCCTGCTGGATCAAACAGGCGCACCCAGTAATCCACAACACCGACAATTTCACCCTGGGAGCCTTAGACAGAGACAGAGAGGTTGTTAGACATGGGTTGATGCTTGATTATAAAATTAATGGAGATGAACACACACAGTGCATTATGTCATAAATAAGAACAATGCAACACAATATGTAGAGTGTGCAGGAAAAGAAGCATCAAATCCAGTATGTTAGTCTCTCTTAATACAACATTACTCACCCGTGATATTGACACATCCACTGATGCGCTCCCCTCTCCTTTCCATGGCACCCATGATGGACAGCTGCCCACTTCCATGTGTCACAAACCTCACCCCTCCTAACGCCTGATGGAGCTCCACTCTGATCCTTGACCCCTGTCCTCCAAGCCTGCCCAGATCTCGGGCTGTGAGAGCATAGCGGGACGTGAAGCTGTAGCTGGGTTGGCCGCCTGACACCAGAGGAGTGGAGTGCACCTCAAAGTCCAAGAGGCTGTAGGTGCAGAAGGTCATGATGTCTTTGCCCCCGTCCACTCCTGGTCGGATGCTGCCCATAGTACGAAGTCCTGCTGGGGTGAAGGTGGCGGCCTGAAGGGTGCAATAAAAAAAAAAACATTCAAATGATTTTGAATGAAAAAACACCAAATTCAGGGACAGCATTTGAGAGTGTTTGGACCTTGAGGTGGATCTCCAACAGCGACTCTCCAGCCCTCAGCTGAGAAGAAGACAGATCATCTTCAATGGGCTGTTCCACCTCCTGGTCTGCAGCTGGCCAGGTGTACTGTATTGGTATGGTCCGTTTGTAGTTCCTGGGGCTGTATGCTAACTCTTTCAGCTGAGCTTTGCAGTATAAACAGAAAAATGGAGATTTTTGAGATTGTGAAGGTTGCACGTTTTGCTGGTCATGCGAACAACACTAGGAATTATATTCTCTTGCCTCTACAGAAACGAGTGTGATTCATACCTTGTAAAGTGTTGATCTGAAGAGCTCTTTTTGATAAAAGCTTGTCTTTCTCTGCCATCCTCCCCCTGCTCTCCTCCCTCTCTCTCTCCATCTTCTGTTTGACTGTGTTCAACTCTTCCTTGGGAAGGAATGTTTTATTGAAGACAGTTAAACTGGGGAAGAGTAACGTTTAAAGAAAGCTGCCCGTGACTCTCACAGTAGTATCAATGCTGAGTACAATCATGTGTTCACGTGTGTGTACCTGCAGGTCTTTACTGATATGGTGCTCCAGCAGTAGCAGGTTCCTGGTTTTTTCTAATTCCAGCACAGTCTCAGCATGTGACGCCTGGATGTTTACCAGCTCTCTGGGCGAATCTTCCACCTTCCCATCAGCCCCAGTGAACAACATGCCCACCCTGCTCTCCTGCTGCATCCGAAATGCCTGTAGTTGGAGAGAAAGCGTGCAACAAGGTTAAAAAGCAATACATTTTGTCTTAAGCAGTCTTAACAGAGGTGAAAAGTTTGCAAACCTTGATCTGCAAAAGAGTTTCACTGAGCTCCTCAACACTCATGTCAAACTCCTGGAGGAGAGCAGAGAAAGATGGTGGAAACTGTGTCAGGATATGTTATCAAATAATTCATCCTTTAATTTAATAAAGATTTCAGGAGGCAGTGTTTGAGGTGATTAATGGAGTGTTTATGACCTTGGTAACAGAGTCCAGTCTGTCCTGCAGGGCAGAAACCTGCTCTCTGTACTGGAGAACCTCCCGTTCCAGATGCTCTCGTTTGTCTCTCATCGTCACAGATAACTCTACAAACAACACAGGACATGTCAATGAATAAATAAGATGTAAACTGATAGTGTTTTATTTTGTTGTTGGAGAATCTGTTTGCTTTATCACCGGACGAGTTTGCACTGTCAAACCGCAGCAGATGCAGTGCCAACACGCTGGGACTCCTACCTCGTTCTCGCTCCCTCTGCTCCTCGAGTATCTCCCTCTCTCGTCTCAGTTTCTCCTTCTCCAGCTCCAGCCTGCCTCTCTCTTCCCTCTCTGCCTGCAGCCTCTCCTCCAGTCTCTGGACATCCCTGCTGCATCCCTGAACCTGCTGCTGCTGGTCCACTTGTCTCTGTTTTTCCACCCGGCCATCGTGGTTGCTTTGCACAGACAAAGTACTAGGGAAGAAAAAATGTAAATATAAACATACAAGGACAAAGTCATTGCTGAATGTTAGGAATGTCCTTAAGGCTCGTCCTCTTCAAGGCTCCTGGTTAATGTGATCTGCAACAGTGACAGTGCAGCAGTGATTGTTTTGCGAGGCTTAGAGGACTCTTACTTCTCCAGTAGAGTGTCATAGTTTTCTTTTATCAGATCCCTCTCTCCCTCCAGGTCTGATATCCTCTCCTGTAGCTAAAAGAGAAAGAATTCTTTTACTTTTTTTAAAAGCATCACATGATCTCTTCTTTGTCTGGACTTGTACATGCAGATGCAGATGCAGTACCTTGTCCAGAGCCTGCAGAGACAGGGTAGAGGTGTTAAGTTGTCCCTCCAGTGCCAGAGCTCTCTGTCTTTCCTGCTTCAGCTGCTCAGTCAGCTCCTCCACTTTCACCAGCAGAGCTCCCTGGCTTTCCCTCAGCGACCTCTGACTCTAGGGTGAACACATGACACAATCAAAATCAATGTGATATCTGAGTTGAGTATCAGACTACTTGTTTGACTAGTCTCTTGTCGAACGGGCATTTACCTCCTCCAGCTGATTCTCATATGCCTGGGAGGGAGGAAGAAAGAAAAAAGATGACACTGATCATCTGAGGACAAATAAGTGAACAGAAATAAGTCTAAATGACTACACTGAACATGAATTCTTCAGCTGATGTAATCAAATCATAAAATAATGAACGAGGAAATGACCTCCTGCAGGTTGTTGAACTTCTCCTGGGTGACTCTCAGGGCAGTGCTCTTCTCTGAAAGCTGCTTTTGTAGGCGGATCAGATCCACGTTCTCTCTGATGGTTATTCTGGCAGAGAGATGGACAGAATTTATTGTATTTGTTGAAGCTGCAATGACAGTGGCTAGTGATGGAAAAAGCACAACAATGTCCGCCCTGTGAAGAAGACTACTGCTACTTTACAGGCATTTGACTTATTGTATAAAGGCAGGTTTGAAAATATATCTAACAAAGTACGCTAAAATGTATTCAATAAAACCTAATTTAAAAATATATTCAACACAAAAAAATGCACTGCACCCTTCCACTGGCTGCAGTAGTAGCCACTGTACTAGCATTACTAACCTGTGTCGGTCAGCCTGTTGCTTCCTGCTCTCTCGCGCAGTTCCCTCCATCTCTTTCTCCTTGTCTCTCAGTGTGTCTCTGAGCGCCTGGGCAGTCAGCTCCAGCTCCGAAATCCTCACATGATCTGTCACACTGGACCTGCTGGGAGGGGGAGATGAGGAGGCGCAGACGGAGGTCAGGGTGGAGTCATGACAGGGTGTCGGGAGTACGGGTGGGATAGAGGAGAAAGAAGGGAAGAAGAGAACAGAAAAGTGAGAAAGTAGAGTGCTGATTGGAAGAAATGCAGTTCCCTAACATGATTTATTTTGTTAATTATAGTACACACTAGCTGAGCAGGAAGGGCTGTTTACAAATGAATGTCTTGCAGAAGCTTTATAGCATAATGATTACCACCATTTGTGGGTAGTGGTAGATTTATTTCTTTTCCATTATGCTCAATGTTCCATCACACACTTACAGTCTCTCCATCTCTGTCCTGGTGTCTTCCAACATAGGGCCATAGCGGGGCGGGGCAGTCTGTGCTGCCCTCCTGACTCCACCTTCCACCTCCATACTTTTACCTAACAGAAGAAGACAGGGAGGAGGGTCAGAGATGGAAGAGACAGTATGCGCCCTGGCTTCCATTCATGTGCTATATTTTTCACACCTTTGTTTAACTTGTATGGCGTGCGCCCCCCAAGGTCCATGATGTGCTGCTTGGCCAGGCTGAGTTTGTTCTGCAGCACCCCTTTCTGGCTCTCCAGCATAGCCACACGGGCTTCCAGCTCCTGCACGGTGTCCTCCATGTCCCTCTCCTTCACACCGCTGGAGCCAGGACGGGCCTGACGAAGACGCATCAGTCTGGTGGACATCCTGAGGTGAGGAGGTGGAGGTTAAATCAGCCATATTAGGGAACTTTATCATATATCTCTTTATTCTGCACACCCTGGCTGTAACAGAACTGATTATTCCAGGTGCTCTGAGATGCCACATTGATATCTGATATCTTCAGTACAGTCATTACCTGCGTAGCCTCTGCTCCTGAGTACGTGTGTGTTGTCTAAGCACGCTGTTTTCCTCTTGCAGTCTGAGACACAGGTCCTCCAGGTGCTCTCTGGGAAATCGAAACAGGCGCTGAGGATCTAGCAAAGAGACACACAGATGGAGAGAGAGTTGTTTATACCATCCCATGAAAGGTGCGTTTGTATCCCTTTGATTGAAAGTCTGAGGATTTGAGTTGAAATCTGGAAAGGATGAGTTCTGTAAAACAGTTTTACCTTTTGTCTTCATGACATGATGCTTCTTCCATGGCTTCACATCACGCAGAGTGTCTGGAGGAAAACAGCAGGAAGGCCACATACAGATTATTTATGTACTTACACACAGATATAAACAAATGCAGAATTGACTTGGACCTTCCCCAAGCTTCACTCTTCTCACAAAATACTTAAACTTAACATTAACTTGAAGCTACTGTAGCTCTCTAGACTTCTGTTGAGAATATACACATTACTGATGTCTCCTCAGTAGATCATTGGCTCTGTTGCACTGTGTATGCAGATAATAGTTATAATAATAATAATAATAATAATAATAATAATAATAATAATAATAATAATAATAAAACCTTATTTGTAAAGCACCTTTCATATGAGAAATGGAGCTCAAAGTGCTTTACAACAAAGAAATGACATCAAAAAGACATAAAATTAACGTAAACACAGATTTAGAAAATGAAAAATGGAAAATGAGATGGAAACTAAAACCCACTTGATAATAATGGTAAAAACAAGCATGGGTGAGGGGGGTTGGGATACTAAAGGTAACTACTTAGCAGATGGTTTTTCACCTGAAGTAGTGCCATTATAGGACTGTCTACACCACCAAACTAAGCTCATGACAGTCAATGTCTACTAAGAGCCTGGTGTCACTGAATAAAGAGCGATCCAAAGTTTCGGAGATCACTTGGGAGTTCATTTTAAATGTCTGTTTTGTTATAGCTTAGATTGAAATTAAGTAATGGGCCTGTCTATCAAACAGCTGGTGAATGTCATCTACCTCTAATCTTAGGAGTTGATCAATGGAACAGTTAAAGTACATGTCCACACATATAAGGATGTAAGATTATACACACAAACCTGGCACAGTTGGCATCAGTCCCCCCCTCATCAGTCCCACATCTCTGACTGGGAGATCCCCGGCCGTCTCATCCACCACTGGTGACATCACGCCTCTGTACTCAGACTCAGCCAATCAGACAGCTCCAGTCTCTGAAATGTCACAACAGCAAGCTTGCACTGATATCTACTGCTGGCTCACTGGCTCTGATCCAGGTGATGTTCCAAACTGGAATGTGGACTAAAAATGGTGAAATGAAAGGCTCATAGCACTGCAGCAAAACGGAGAAACTAAAAGAGAATGAGTCAATGTGACCACGACTTTGATTATGGTCTCAAAAAAATCATTCCCCTCCTAGTATTTACCATTACAGTGAATGAATCTAATCTAATCTGATTGGAGATGCTGTCATCCCGAACACTTTAAGCTTCACTGTACCTATCTCATCAGGAGTAACACTGGTTTGCATTTTGACATTCCCTCCTTCAGAAGCAGACATCAACACGATCTTAACAAAATACGTGACTTACCCTTGCCTGTTGGCCATCCAAAGAAGTTTTACCTCCGGTACAGAAATGTGTGCTGTTCTGGCTTCAGTCGAGTGTTCATCGTAACCTGTTGGCTCTCTATGTGTGTGTCTCCGCCCTGTGCTTGGATGATATCAGTTTTAATCCCTCTTCATCCCTTCCTCCTTCCTTCTTTCCCAACACCTTTTAATTCTCTCTCAACAGATATGCTCTTTAATTATGATTTAAGAAACCCAGAACAGTGTGAAATGATGACATGCAATAGCTGTACGCTTGCGTGCATGCATGTAGTTCAGTGACATACCTGTGTGTGTGCAGTATGTGTGTATAATGCCTCCTCCCAAGACTCAATCCTGGAGTCTGTCTCAGTGCTCCATCTGCCTTGAGGCTAATCCCATCTCTGCGCTAATCTGATTAGCAACCATTGGGTTGCACGATCTAAAACATGGTCTGAAGTCAGTTTTGTGGTTAGCCTGTAATGGCTGAGGATAACTATTATTGGAGTGATCTGTGCACTGGGTGTTAAAATTCAACTCTGCTTTAGTGAGGGGAAGAGAAAAAGGAGCAGGAGGAGAGGTGAGCATATACAGCCCATACAAGACCTTAAAGTTTATTGAGGGAGGGGGGCAAATCAGAAAAAATGTGTGATCCATGCGTGAAAGTTGTTTTTGTTGTGAATAAATCGTCAAAGAATTCATCCTTTAATATAACAAAGATTTCAGAAGACAGTGTTTGAGCTGACACATAATGAAGTATTTATTGTGACCTACAGTTTGTACAGTTTCACTCCAAAATGGCCTATTTGTGATTTGAGATAAAGACCATTTATAATTTTAGATGAATTGCTGGCATTTCAGTCAAAACAGCCAAAACAGAGAACAATTTTACCAATTATCATGACACCTGACACTGTATGTACATTTCACATCATATTGTAATGCCATCTAAATCCCCGCCTCCACTGACAGGGCGGATGATAAGTGGTGCTTTGTTGCTGTCCTTGTCACTCATATCTGGGTTAAAAAAGGGAAACATGGCTTCAGTGAATTGGAAGCATGTAAAGGAATAGATGTGTGACTTGGCCTCTGCATCATAGAAGGACACCACCCCGTCCTCATAATCCAAGAACACCCCAACGACCCGTGGCCTCTGAGAGAGACACAGCAGCTGCGCCTGTCCCGCACATGCCCGGTACTCATAGACCTGCCTCAGACAAATAGTCCAATAACCGTCCTCTGGACTCAGTGTGACCGTACCCTTCCTGCTGGCTGACACTCGAGCCACGCCTAAGTCCCACGCTGTTTTGTCTCCCACGTCTACCTCCCAGTAGTGCCGCCCTGTGGTGAAACCCTGCGTAACAAGAGAGGCTCAGGTCAGGTGGACTGTTTGTTTAGCAGAGAGTGAAACAGAAAGACAAGGCATCCCTCCTGGGATGAACATGTACAAAATACATCTTTATTTACCCTGGTAGCAAGGACACATGGTACTGTGTCAAAACGCTCTGGTGTGTCCACCAGGTTCTGTTCAACATCTCCATCCCAGACCTGTCTCCCATCCTTTGATAGAACCAGCCAAGGGTTGGCTGTCCTGGGGTCCAGATGGACATCAGCTGACAGACAGACATAGTGTACATGGAAGTTTAACTTAAATTAAATTATTATTAATTAAATTATTCTTTTTTCTTTGTGGTTTCCAATAGTTGAAGCATCCAGAAAGATACAAATACTTGATGAAAAGTAACAAAATCAGACTCTAAAGGCAGGTAATATCCAGTTACATGCAAAAAAAAGACAAATGACATTTTTTAAGTCCATCTGTACCTGCGTACTGCTGCATCTTCTCATGCTCTGTAAGTTGATAAAAACATATCATGGAAAATGAAACAACAATCATGTAACCAATCTGTGATCACGACATGTTGAGGAAAAATCTCTTCAGAAGTTGACCTTGAATGGAAAGCTTCTTCAAAGCTGACTGAAGCTGCTCTTCAATGTTGGCCACAGCTCTCCTTACAGTCCCCACACATGTGTCTGAATGGACAGTGATGTCAGAGCACACACTGGCATATGGAGGACAACTCAGAGTTGGAAACCTCTGAAACAAAGAAGTCGAATGAGAGACAAATTACTTTAAAGCAGAGAAGACAAGAGGAATTAAGATATAACATGCTCGTCGGCATCTCTGTTCCTGCTGTGGATTCGTCCCTGATTGTTGATTAAATGTCTTGCTGTGAGATGAGTCCTGACCTGCAGAAGATGGAGGTGATCCTCAGTGTGAGAAAGCTGCTCCATCTCACTCCTTTTTCTCTCCAGCTCAGTGATTTCCAGCTGCAGCTCTCTGATGAGCCTCTCCGCCCTCTGCTCTGCTGCTGCCTGCTTCCTCTGGATCGCCTCCACCAGCTCAGCCTGACTCCTCTCGATGACACGAAGCAGAGTGGAGAAGACCTCCAAGCTTTCCACCAAGCCCCTCTTTGAGTTTTCCTGTAGACAATTGATCGTGGAAAAAAAAGGTTTTGCTTATTGTTGCTTCACCCAGACGTTAGAGCTTCACTGTGAACTTATATGAACTCACTTTGCTGAGGTCCACAGAGTGTTTGATCTCCTCCACCTTCTGCAGTCTGTCGTGGATCATCTGCTGAACATCAGCCTCCATCCTTTTCATCTCAGCCTGGACATCAGAGAGGAATAAAAAACAAAGCAGGAATCACAGTCCAAAGGCTGACAGTGAATTTAATGGAATGATGGTGCATTGATGATGAGGAGTTCAGGACCTCACCTTCTTCTCCTGACTCTCTCGCTCCACGGGGACAGTGTCATGGCTTTGGTGGCCAGTCTCGGTGCACAGCACACAAACCAAGCTCTGGTCGCTCCTGCAGAACAGCTCCAGGAGCCTTTGGTGCCTCTTACAAATCCGGCTCTCCAGCATTGCCACAGGTTCAATCAGCTTGTGGATCTTTAAGGTGGCAACTCTCAGGTGGGGCTCGAGGTGACTCTCACAATATGAGGTCAGACACACAAGGCAGGACTTCAGGGCCTTTGATTGCTTTTCCACGCATACGTCACAACATATAAATCTCCCTGCCTTTGACATCACACCGCTCTGCCTTCTCGTTCGGATCTGCTCTGACATTTCCTTAGCGAAGGAGTTTTCGCAAAGCTCAGGGCGGCCCTCAAAGACAGCCTGACATTTGGGACAGCTGATGGCGAGGCTGTCGTCCCAGTGTGATGTGATGCAGGTGAAGCAGAAGCTGTGACCGCAGGGGATGGAGACGGGCTCAGAGAACACATCCTGACAGATGCAACACTGAAACTGCACCTCTGACAGGAGAACACTGGGAGAGGCCATGATCTCAGAGAGAAGAAAGAACATCAGTGTTCACCGATTGTCAATGAGAGATTAATCATTTACATTCTGAGTCGAGGAGGAAATGTGCAGTCTGTAAAATAAAGGCACTTACAGAACATGCAGTATAGAACACAAAATTCTCAAATCTTTCCTGTTTATTGTCTTTAATGTGGGCGCTATAGGTGCTTTTATTAGATTGAGAAACATCTGAACTTCCTTTTCATTAGCTTTAAACAGTTCAAAGCTGCCCGCTGGCCAAAGTCCAGCTGCACGGTCACATGACTCAGCCTGTCACTCTGCAAACTGAGCTTGAAACATAGATAAATATATGAATTAAAAGACTAACATGCATGCTCCTTCATCCCGATAGTGTATTGTTTCTGTTTAATCCAAATGCTGACACGTACCATCTGTTGTTTCATCTGGGTCTTACCTTGTTGATGAATGTGAAACGTGACCTCTGAGGAAGCGAAGCAAAGCACTGGCGCTGCAGCTGTGAAGCCAAAGTCTTCCCTGTTTTGCTGTTGCCACTCCCTCTGGGACTTTTTTGTCCTCCAAAGCTTTTCATGTTATTCCAGAGTGGGAGGAGTAATGTCTAGATCAGGTGCCTAAATGGGTTGTGTAGTTAAGTCTTCATATTGTACTATATAATAGTATTGTTTTGTTGTGTTTTGTATTGGATTGAGCAACAACAACAGAGCATTTGAATAAAGCTCAGTCACATTCATCACTTCACCATTTCAAGGCTCTTTAATATCAATGAACAGAAACATTCTCAGTATTTCACTCACATCATCACAACACTGTAAAGATAAAATCTAAACACTGACAAACAAAAATACGCACAGCTGCAGTTCCATTTGCTTTGGAACTTTGGAGCTGAAGTGCACACAGTTTTCAAAAACCTCATATCAAAAGAAAATAACAAATTAAACATAATAAAAATCTTGAGTCAAGTGACTTCTGCTTGACTGCTATGACAATGCTGCCTGAAATCCAGGCAGCACACTTGAAGCAGATTTTGTGCAAAAGTGACAAAAGGAAATGCACAACCAGTATGCACACAAAAAATAGACAGTAGTTTGTTTTTTTTTTTAAGAGGACACTATTGTCCCACAATGCATTGCTAGCACGACTAACAGCTGGACAGGTTTCAAAATGTGAAACAGCCCCAAAAAAATCTTCACAGAGAGAAATTTTGCTTTCTCTTTGTGAAAGTTTAAATAGTCGTGCATTCGAAAGTTGCAGCTTGACTGGACCATGTATTGCATTATTAACAGCTGCATTTACAGCATTACAACAGTACAAACTGGGAATTTGAATTACTTCATATGGTAAAAGTGGAGAATAAGATGATTTGGAATGCACAATGTCTTATTGGAAGAAAATCCTGTATTTCACAGGAATCTGATAAAACCGATTTTCCATCATCAGTTTTTTCCATTTTCTTCAAAGAAAGCAGTTCAATATGTTTTTGCATTTCAGATTCATTCTCCTCCCTTTCACCCTATTTTTCTCCCCGCTGATCTCATGGCTCAACAGAGCGAACCTTCAGGGAGAACACCTGTGATGATAATCCATATGGTCTGAGGAGCTAGAAAGAACACAACACACACATACACAACAGAAAGAAAACTGTTAATACTGAACAGAATAATTTCAAGATTATTTGAATTTAAAGTGAATATAAACCAGTCATGGCATTGAAAGAAATGAACTGAAACAGCGGTTAGTCTCACCTCCTCTAACACAGACTGAATGTTCAATTCTGACAACGGAATAGACGTCCTTAATCTGAGGTTCAATCCAACAACATAAACTGTTGACATAAAAACACAATACGTTACATTCAACGACGCACGATATTGTAAATGGAAGTTTTCTTTTAATATAGCCAAGCATTTAACATCATTTAAAATAACCATAAATATGGTGCTTACATCCACTTATACTATTAGTTATTATAACTTACATAACAATGGCTGAAAAATTGGTTCAACAATGAATGACGCAACAATTATTCTTACAAAAATTTATGAAACATATCGTGATTTGTCTATAGCTTTACCAAAGAAGTCCACGCGTATTTTCTGTACACAATACTACTTCAAAAACTTGTTAAATCATGTTTAATTTGATGTATTTAAGGAGCAACCGATTCTCTGGTTTTACAGAAACGTGGGGAACAGCAGTGATAAGGAATCAATTACAATCAATCTGACATAAATACATTTATGAATTAGGCACTCAAAGCAAAGGCTGTTAGGTAATGTAACAGTGAATGCTTGTACTTACAAGGCACTTTGGAAGGAGGCAGAGTCAGAGAGGTTTTGGCAAGGTGGTGGTTGTTCACATAGAAAGTAGAATATGTGCAGATTAATTATAAGCAACTGTAAAATTTCATATGCATATTTCTATGAGAATTTAATTATGATCTTTAAACTGAAAATGAAATGGAAAGTTTTCAAATGACACAAAGAAATGAAGAAAAAAACATGCACGAGAAGAAGGAAGATTTACCTATGGGACAGGGAAATAACAACTGCTGCTGGTAAGAACTATTAACTGTCCAGTGGCTTCCCAGGATTCAAGGAGAAAATCAATCAGCTTTCATGAACATTTTGCTCAATTTAAGGTGCTGCTGCTGCAAACTGATTCTGATGATGTAACCTTGCACCCATTAGGTAGTGGCCATTATTATATTGTAACTAAGCTCATAAACCAATGGTCATGAAGCCAATTCTGTGACACACGAGCCATTCAAATGTATATTTCATCATCTAATTCAGTGCGATGTGCAGATGAAAAAAACAGTGTTATTCTTGGTTCATAATCCATTACAAAATGTTAATTATCTTACTTGTGACTGCAGTGATGCTTACTCCACTGCTTCTGACGTCCTCAAACACAGAGAAGAGAGTGAATGTGTATTTAGTTCCAGCAGTGAGAGATGAGACTGTGTGAGTGACTCCTCCATCTCCATCTGGTGCAGTGATCTTTATCTCCATATCATCATACTGGAGAATGAAGCTGATGTTGTCATTGACCTCATTCCACTGCAGAGTGATACTGGTCTCATTTTGTCCCGTTGATGTGAAGTTGTCTGGGTTTGGAGGAGCTGAGACAGAAAAGAGATCAGGCTTCAAATTCCACATAATGTATTCAGAAAAAAAAAATCCATGAAACTGAAGTGGCGAAAAGTTCAAATCTATTGTCTTTGTGCTGTTGTCAATTGAATAAATGTCAAGAAGGATGAAGAAATGATTCCATTCTGCTTTATCCAAGTTTCACACAGTGCCAAAACTTTTTTGGAATCCAGGCGATAGAAAGATTTTCTGTGTTGGCAAATATAGTATTAAGTCATATTGAAATACGGATTCAGAAATAATTCAGAAAATAACATTAAACCCATCAAATTGTTGTTTTACAGTGATGTTGAGATGCTATAGTGGTTATTAATGAAGTCAAACATCTCACCAGTGACTGCAGTGAGGCTTACTCCACTGCTTCTGACGTCCTCAAACACAGAGAAGAGAGTGAATGTGTATTTAGTTCCAGCAGTGAGAGATGAGACTGTGTGAGTGACTCCTCCATCTCCATTTGGTGCAGTGATGTTTATCTCTGTATCATCATACTGGAGGATGAAGCCGACGTTGTTGTTGACTTCATTCCACTGCAGAGTGATACTGGTCTCATCTTGTTTAGTTGATCTGAAGCTGTCTGGGTTTGGAGGAGCTGAGACAGAAAAGGAGAAGCGAGTACATTTATCTGAAAAACACTGCTTGTAAAAACAATCCTTGTTCATTGTTCAGTTTCTAAATTTGGCTGGAAAGCGTTTGTAATTAAAAAACTACTATCGGGAAAATGATCTCTACCAGCTGCTCCTCTGCTGCTCCTGCTAAGTGTCAACTGCACACATACACAAACAGAGCTGTTTCTTTGCATGCCTAATCTCTTACTCCTTTCTATCACTGCTGGAAACTGCCGCTCACTTTCAAACAGTTGTCTGCACCACAATGAAGAAATGAATCACTGCAGCTTTCAGCCATAACTGCTATTTAAGAGTTTGCTGCAGCACACTGTTATTGTAGTTTCACAGTCTGTCTGATGGTCTATTGGTTGCAACCACATTACACCATATTTAATAAACAATTGCTCAGCCAAACCATGTGATGCACCAGCAGTTCAAATATTTCATTTGTGACACAATGTTCGGTCACAGGTGTACTAAGAAATGGAAATAGCTTTGTTACCCTTGGCTCATAAAACATTTAAAATGTCAGTTATCTCACCAGTGACTGCAGTGATGCTTACTCCACTGCTTCTGACGTCCTCAAACACAGAGAAGAGAGTGAATGTGTATTTAGTTCCAGCAGTGAGAGATAAGACTGTGTGAGTGACTCCTCCATCTCCATCTGGTGCAGTGATGTTTATCTCTGTATCATCATACTGGAGGATGAAGCTGACGTTGTCGTGGACTTCATTCCACTGCAGAGTGATACTGGTCTCATCTTGTCCTGTTGATGTGAAGCTGTCTGGGTTTGGAGGAGCTGAGAAGGAAAGAGAGCAATTTAGGGGTTTTGTGAACAAAAGACAATCTTCAAAAATACCTTTGCTTCCTTTCACTGTTTATCTTCATCTATTATTGCACCACTCTGAGAGAAGTTTCAAACAGGAATATGGAGTTATGAAAGTCTCTCACATCAGCTACTTTGGCTGATCTCATTTGCACCAGTTACACAGATTCTCACCAAAGCGTGGTCGACTTCAAAGCCTGCTCCACACACATTGCTTCCATTCATGTAAAATCAGTGCTACAAACTACTGTTCATTAAGTTTTTCTCCCTGATGCTATCTGAACATGATTAAGCGTTGCTTTCATTCACACTTTGCACTGTTTGATCCACTGCTGCTCCCAACTGCTGTTTACATCTTACTAACAGTCACCACATTCATTGCTTCTTTAAAAATCATTAATTGGTCAAGTAGCAACTTGTGTGATACACTAGAAATTCAAACATGTATTTCACCATCTTGAAAGTTTGCATTTTACGTCAGTTACCACAGGACAACACAGTTGTTCTTGATTCAGTACATATTGCTGCAGTCAAACATCTCACCAGTGACTGCAGTGATGCTTACTCCACTGCTTCTGACGTCCTCAAACACAGAAAAGAGAGTGAATGTGTATTTAGTTCCAGCAGTGAGAGATGAGACTGTGTGAGTGACTCCTCCATCTCCATCTGGTGCAGTGATGTTTATCTCTGTATCATCATACTGGAGGATGAAGCTGATGTTGTCGTTGACTTCATTCCACTGCAGAGTGATACTGGTCTCATTTTGTCCTGTTGATGTGAAGTCGTCTGGGTTTGGAGGAGCTGAGACAGAAAAACAGATCAGTGACCAATTTTATCACCAACAGTCTGCATGTCAGTCTTGATTCCATTCAACAGAGCTGTTTATTTACATGCCTGCTGCCTTCATCTGTTTCTCCATCTCTACTGTTATTGCTAGTAAATACAAATCATTGTTCAGTCGCTGTCTCCAAGGTGAGATTAAAAAATGATTCCTGTTTTCAGCCTCCTGTTGTTCAGTCAAAGCTCTTGCTGATGACAGCTGCTTGTTTTAGCAACTTGCAAGTGTGGCTGTAACTTACTGGTGTTAATTGGTTAATGGTTAATGGGTGCCAGACCATTGCAAACTAATCTATGAACCATTAGACAGCCATTGAATTATCTCTATGATACACACGTTGGAACATGTCTTTTCTCATCCAGTTTTGCTTCACACACTGTTCACAGAAAACAACAGTGTTATGTTTTGTTCATAAGACACTGAAGAAGTCAAACATCTCACCAGTGACTGCAGTGATGCTTACTCCACTGCTTCTGACGTCCTCAAACACAGAGAAGAGAGTGAATGTGTATTTAGTTCCAGCAGTGAGAGATGAGACTGTGTGAGTGACTCCTCCATCTCCATCTGGTGCAGTGATCTTTATCTCTGTATCATCATACTGGAGGATGAAGCTGATGTTGTCGTTGACTTCATTCCACTGCAGAGTGATACTGGTCTCATCTTGTCCTGTTGATGCGAAGTTGTCTGGGTTTGGAGGAGCTGAGACAGAAAAACAGAGTAGCGACCAATTTTATCACCAGACAGCAACTCAGAGATGTTCTCAAAAAAACAAACAAACAAAAAAACGCCTGGGAATTGTAAACTAACAAACAGTCAAATTTGATATGTCTCAGCCAATACAAGTCCATCTCCTATGAAGTTGGGACACTGTAAAACATTAAAAATGAATGTCATTGCTTGCGAATACTTTTCAAACTATATTCAGTTCAAGACAGTATAAAAACAAAATATCATTTGTTGTAAACATACTCTCACATACTGAATTTGAGGCCTGTTACACGTTTCGATAATTTGGTTCATGGGCAGGTTTAGCACAGTGTTACATCACCTCTTCAACACTCAGGAAGCATTTGGGAACTGAGGACACTAATTGTTGAAGCTCTGAAAATGAAAGTCTTTTCCATTCTTGATATTTGACTTCTGCTGCTCAACACTCTGGGTCTCTGTTGTCACTTTTTGTGCTTTATAATACATCACAGGTCTGGATGCAGCAGGCCGGTCTAATACCCTCACTCTTCTACTGTGAAGCCACAGAATATGGCTTGACATTGTCTTGCTGGAAAAACCAGGGATGTCCCTGAAAAAGACCTTGCTGGATGGCAGCATGTGTTGCTCCAAAACCTTTCAGCACTAACGGTGCCATCACAGATGTGCAGGCCACTCATGCTATGGGCACTAGCACAATCCCCCAGACCATCACAGAGATGCAGACCTTTGACCTTTGCACTGGGAACAATCTGGATGGTCCTTTCCCTCTTTAGCCACAACAATCAATGATGTTGATGAGGTAAAACATTCAATATTGTGACAGTCAGGAACTTTTGAAGGACAGTGCTGATGATTGAGTGTGTTGATGGGACCCTCAAGGAAGACATAAAGAGATGAGCCTTCTGGGTTGTTTAATCCAACAGGCCAGAGGGACCACGAGTGGCCAGAAACTCAGAGTGCTGTCTGACTTTCGTCAGCCTTTTTTCTGAAATTGTTTCACTGGGTTAGCCTTTTTAGCACATAGGTGGACTAATGTTACTGCTGAGAGGCTGCCATGGTTTTCTCATCTCATCTCATCTCATCTCATCTCATCTCATCTCATCTCATCTCATCTCATCTCATCTCATCTCATCTCATCTTCCACCGCTTATCTGGGGTCGGGTCATGGGGGCAACAGCGTCAGCAGGGGACCCCAAACTTCCCTTTCCCGGGCCACATTAACCAGCTGTTACTGGGGGATCCCGAGGAGTTCCCAGGCCAGTGTGGAGATATAATCTCTCCACCTAGTCGTGGGTCTTCCTGTAGTCTCCTCCCAGCTGGACGTGCCTGGAACACCTCCCTGGGGAGGTGGCCAGGGGGCATCCTTACCAGATGCCTGAACCACCTCAACTGGCTCCTTTCAACGCAATGGAGCAGCGGCTCTCCACCAAGTCCCTCACAGATGACTGAGCTTCTCACCCTATCTCTAAGGGAGATGCCAGCCACCCTCCTGAGGAAACCCATTTCGGCTGCTTGTACCCACGATCTAGTTCTTTTGGTCATGATCCAGCCCTCAAGACTATTGGTGAGAGTTGGAATGAAGATTGACCAGTAGATTGAGAGCTTTGCCTTCTGGCTCAGCTCTCTTTTTGTCACAACGGTGTGGCAGAGCAAACGCAATACCGCCCCTGCTGCTCTGATTCTCCAACCAATCTCATGCTCCATTGCCCCCTCACTTGTGAACAAGACCCAGAGGTACTTCAATTCCTTCACTTAGGGCAAGGACTCATTCCCTACCCGGAGTAGGCAATCCATCGGTTTCCTGCTGAGAACCATGGCCTCAGATTTAGAGGTGCTGATCCTCATCCCAGCTGCTTCACACTCAGCTGCAAACCGATCCATTGAGTGCCGGAGGTCACAGACCGATGATGCCAACAGGACCAGATCATCTGCAAAAAACAGTGATGAGACCCTCAGCACACCGAACTGCAGACCCTCCTCCCCCGACGATGCCTTGATATCGTGTCCATGGATATCATGAACAGGAGACTTGATGACAAGGCACAGCCCTGACGGAGGCCAACCCCCACCGGAAATAAGTCCGACTTACTGCCGAGTACCCAAACACAGCTCTTGCTTTGGGCATATAAAGATTGGATGGCCCTGAGTAGTGACCCCCTCACCCCATACAACCACAGCACCTCCCACAATATCTCCTGGGGGACCCGGTCATACGCCTTCTCCAAGTCCACAAAACACATGTAGACTGGATGGACATACTCCCAGGCCCCCTCCAGGATCCTTGCGAGAGTAAAGAGCTGGTCCGTTGTTTCACGGACAGGATGGAATCCAGATTGTTCCTCTTCAATCTGAGGTTCAACTACCGGCCTAACTGTACTGTACTGTACACAGCTTGGATGGTTCCCTGTTTCCCCCTCCTGAGGTTCCGGGTGGTTTTCCAGAAACACCTTAGTGCTGACCGAAAGTCCTTCTCCATGGCTGCTCTGAACTCCTCCAACACTCGCTACTTTGCCTCCCCTACGGCGGATGCTGCTGGCCCTCGTTCCTGTCAGTACCTTGCAACTGCCTCCGGAGTCCTCCGAGATAACATATCCCAGAAGGACTCCTTCTTCAGTCGGACGGCTTCCCTGATCACTGGTGTCCACCACTGCGTTTGAGGGTTACCGCCCCTTGAGGCACCCAAGACCTTTAAACTACAGCTCTCCGCCACAACTTCAGCAATGGAAGCTTTGAACATCTCCCACTCAGGTTCGATGCCCCCAACCTCCACAGGGATGCCAGAAAAGCTCTGTTGGAGGTATGAGTTGAAGATCTCTTGGACAGGGGCCTCCTCCAGACATTCCCATTTCACCCGCACCACACGCTTGTGTTTACTTGGTCTGTCTGAAGTCTTCCCCCACCCTTGGATCTAACTCACCACCAGATGGTGATCAGTTGACAACTCCGCCCCTCTCTTCACCTGAGTGTCCAAAACATGCGGCCTCAGGTCAGATGATACAATGACGAAATCGATCATCGACCTTCAACCTAGGGCACTCTGGTAGCATGTACACTTATGAGCATCCTTATGTACGAACATGGTGTTCATTATGGATAGTCCATGACTAGCACAGTAGTCCAGTAACAAACAACCACTTGGGTTCAGATTAGGGGGCCATTCCTCCCAATCATGCCTCTCCAGGTGTCTCCATCGTTGCCCATGTGTGCGTTGAAGTCCCCCAGAGGAATATGGAATCCCCTACCGGAGTCCCATGCAGGACTCCACTCAGGGTCTCCAAGAAGGCTGAATACTCTGAACTGCTGTTCGGTGCGTGTGCACAAACAACAGTCAGAGTCCCCCCCCCCCCCCCACAACTCGAAGGCGTAGGGAGGCGACCCTCTCGTCCACTGGGGTAAACTCCAATGTAGCGGCATTCAGCTGAGGATTTTTTGAATATCCCCACACCCGCCTGGCGCCTCACACCTTGGGCGACTCTGGAGAAGAAAAGAGTCCAACCCCTATCCAGGAGAAAAGTTCCAGAACCGACGCTGTGTGTAGAGGTGAGCCCCACCAGATCCAACTGGTAGCGCTCCATCTCACGCGCAAGCTCCGGCTCCTTCCCCTACAGAGGTGACGTTCCACATCCCCAGAGACAGCTGTAATGGTTGTTAATGAAGTCAAACATCTCACCAGTGACTGCAGTGATGCTTACTCCACTGCTTCTGACGTCCTCAAACACAGAGAAGAGAGTGAATGTGTATTTAGTTCCAGCAGTGAGAGATGAGACTGTGTGAGTGACTCCTCCATCTCCATCTGGTGCAGTGATGTTTATCTCTGTATCATCATACTGGAGGATGAAGCTGATGCTGTCGTTGACTTCATTCCACTGCAGAGTGATACTGGTCTCATCTTGTCCTATTGATCTGAAGTTGGGTGTTTTGGGAGGAGCTGAATCATAAAAACAGAGCATTTACCATTTTTTTCAAGATGGAATTGTCTTTTGTGTTTGATTACTCATGTTTTTTTATTTGGCATTACTTTTAGCATTGTGACAGGGAGGACCATGAAGTCATTGGGCCATGCCGATTAACTGATAACAAAATGATCTCTAGACCCTATCATGAATTCATATTATGCAGTAAAGGGACTGGAGAATGAAGCTGACGTTGTCGTTCACTCCATTTTGCTCCGTCATCTTTAGATTTTCTGCTCTTTAGAGTTATTCACTGTCCAACAGCTGCCCTCATCTCTGGGTGAAAATGAAGCATCCCAGATTTCACCCACATATTGTTCATTTTAAGTCATTGCTAGTACATATTAATGCAGTCAGATTACAGATACAGATTCAGAAAGTGAATATTAAATCCATCAAATTTTTGTTTTGCAGTAATGCTTATAGACTATAGTGGTCATTAACTGAGTTAAACATCTCACCAGTGACTGCAGTGATGCTTACTCCACTGCTTCTGACGTCCTCAAACACAGAAAAGAGAGTGAATGTGTGTTTAGTTCCAGCAGTGAGAGATGAGACTGTGTGAGTGACTCCTCCATCTCCATCTGGTGCAGTGATGTTTATCTCTGTATCATCATACTGGAGAATGAAGCTGACATTGTCGTTGACTTCATTCCACTGCAGAGTGATACTGGTCTCATTTTGTCCTGTTGATCTGAAGTCATCTGGGTTTGGAGGAGCTGAGACAGAAAAGAGGGCAATTTAGGGGTTTTGTGAACAAAAGACAATCTTTAAAAAAACCTTTGATGCTTTTCATTGTCACTGTTTATCTTCATCTATTTTGCACCACTCTGAGAGAAGTTCTAAACAGGAATATGGAGTTATGAAAGTCTCTCACATCAGCTACTTTGGCAGGTCTCATTTACACCAGTTACACAGACACTCACCAAAGCGAGGTCTAAGTTTTTCTCCCTGATGCTATCTGAACATGATTAAGCGTTGCTTTCATTCACACTTTGCACTGTTTAAGCCACTGCTGCTCTCAACTACTGTTGACATCTTACCGACAGTCACCACACTCATTGTTTCTTCATAAATCATTAGTTGGTCATGCAGCAATGTGTGTGGCACACTAGAAATTCAAACATGTATTTCCCCATCTTGAAAGTTAGCATTTTATGTCAGTTAAAACAGGACAACACTGTTGTTCTTGGTCAAGTACATATTAATGAAGTCAAACATCTCACCAGTGACTGCAGTGATGCTTACTCCACTGCTTCTGACGTCCTCAAACACAGAGAAGAGAGTGAATGTGTATTTAGTTCCAGCAGTGAGAGATGAGACTGTGTGAGTGACTCCTCCATCTCCATCTGGTGCAGTGATGTTTATCTCTGTATCATCATACTGGAGAATGAAGCTGATGTTGTTGTTGACTTCATTCCACTGCAGAGTGATACTGGTCTCATTTTGTCCTGTTGATGTGAAGTCGTCTGGGTTTGGAGGAGCTGAGACAGAAAAACAGATCAGTGACCAATTTCATCACCAACAGTCTGCATGTCAGTCTTGATTCCATTCAACAGAGCTGTTTATTTACATGCCTGCTGCCTTCATCTGTTTCTCCATCTCTACTGTTATTGCTAGTAAATACAAATCATTGTTCAGTCGCTGTCTCCAAGGTGAGATTAAAAAATGATTCCTGCTTTCAGCCTCCTGTTGTTCAGTCAAAGCTCTTGCTGATGACAGCTGCTTGTTTTAGCAACTTGCAAGTGTGGCTGTAACTTACTGGTGTTAATTGGTTAATGAGTGCCAGACCATTGCAAACTAATCTATGAACCATTAGACAGCCATTGAATTATCTCCATGATACACATGTTGGAACATGTCTTTTATCATCCAGTATTGCTTCACACACTGCTCACAGAAAACAACAGTGTTATGCTTTGTTCATAAAACACTGAAGAAGTCAAACATCTCACCAGTGACTGCAGTGATGCTTACTCCACTGCTTCTGACGTCCTCAATCACAGAGAAGAGAGTGAATGTGTATTTAGTTCCAGCAGTGAGAGATGAGACTGTGTGAGTGACTCCTCCATCTCCATCTGGTGCAGTGATGTTTATCTCTGTATCATCATACTGGAGGATGAAGCTGACGTTGTCATTCACATCATTCCACTGCAGAGTGATACTGGTCTGATCTTGTCCCGTTGATGTGAAGCTGTCTGGGTTTGGAGGAGCTGAGACAGAAAAGAGGGCAATTTAGGGGTTTTGTGAACAAAAGACAATCTTTAAAAAACCTTTGATGCTTTTCATTGTCACTGTTTATCTTCATCTATTTTGCACCACTGTGAGAGAAGTTTCAAACAGGAATATGGAGTTATGAAAGTCTCTCACATCAGCTACTTTGGCTGATCTCATTTGCACCAGTTGCACAGATTCTCACCAAAGCGTGGTCGACTTCAAAGCCTGCTCCACACACATTGCTTCCATTCATGTAAAATCAGTGCTACAAACTACTGTTCATTAAGTTTTTCTCCCTGATGCTATCTGAACATGATTAAGCGTTGCTTTCATTCACACTTTGCACTGTTTGATCCACTGCTGCTCCTAACTACTGTTGAAATCTTACTGACAGTCACCACATTCATTGTTTCTTCATAAATCATTAGTTGGTCAAGTAGCAACTTGTGTGATACACTAGAAATTCAAACATGTATTTCACGATATTGAAAGGTTGGATTTTTCTTCGGTCAACACAGGATAACACAGTTGTTCTTGAATAAGTACATATTAATGAAGTCAAACATCTCACCAGTGACTGCAGTGATGCTTACTCCACTGCTTCTGACGTCCTCAAACACAGAAAAGAGAGTGAATGTGTATTTAGTTCCAGCAGTGAGAGATGAGACTGTGTGAGTGACTCCTCCATCTCCATCTGGTGCAGTGATGTTTATCTCTGTATCATCATACTGGAGGATGAAGCTGATGTTGTTGTTGACTTCATTCCACTGCAGAGTGATACTGGTCTCATTTTGTCCTGTTGATGTGAAGTCGTCTGGGTTTGGAGGAGCTGAGAAGAAAAACAGATCAGTGACCAATTTTATCACCAACAGTCTGCATGTCAGTCTTGATTCCATTCAACAGAGCTGTTTATTTACATGCCTGCTGCCTTCATCTGTTTCTCCATCTCTACTGTTATTGCTAGTAAATACAAATCATTGTTCAGTCGCTGTCTCCAAGGTGAGATTAAAAAATGATTCCTGTTTTCAGCCTCCTGTTGTTCAGTCAAAGCTCTTGCTGATGACAGCTGCTTGTTAGCAACTTGCAAGTGTGGCTGTAACTTACTGGTGTTAATTGGTTAATGAGTGCCAGACCATTGCAAACTAATCTATGAACCATTAGACAGCCATTGAATTATCTCCATGATACACATGTTGGAACATGTCTTTTATCATCCAGTATTGCTTCACACACTGTTCACAGAAAACAACAGTGTTATGCTTTGTTCATAAAACACTGAAGAAGTCAAACATCTCACCAGTGACTGCAGTGATGCTTACTCCACTGCTTCTGACGTCCTCAAACACAGAGAAGAGAGTGAATGTGTATTTAGTTCCAGCAGTGAGAGATGAGACTGTGTGAGTGACTCCTCCATCTCCATCTGGTGCAGTGATGTTTATCTCTGTATCATCATACTGGAGGATGAAGCTGATGTTGTCGTTGACTTCATTCCACTGCAGAGTGATACTGGTCTGATCTTGTCCCGTTGATCTGAAGTTGGGTGTTTTGGGAGGAGCTGAATCATAAAAACAGAGCATTTACCATTTTTTTCAAGATGGAATTGTGTTTTGTGTTTGATTACTCATGTTTTTTATTTGGCATTACTTTTAGCATTGTGACAGGGAGGACCATGAAGTCATTGGGCCATGCCGATTAACTGATAACAAAATGATCTCTAGACCCTATCATGAGTTCATATTATGCAGTAAAGGGACTGGAGAATGAAGCTGACGTTGTCGTTCACTCCATTTTGCTCCGTCATCTTTAGATTTTCTGCTCTTTAGAGTTATTCACTGTCCAACAGCTGCCCTCATCTCTGGGTGAAAATGAAGCATCCCAGATTTCACCCACATATTGTTCATTTTAAGTCATTGCTAGTACATATTAATGCAGTCAGACATCTCACCAGTGACTGCAGTGATGCTTACTCCACTGCTTCTGACGTCCTCAAACACAGAGAAGAGAGTGAATGTGTATTTAGTTCCAGCAGTGAGAGATGAGACTGTGTGAGTGACTCCTCCATCTCCATCTGGTGCAGTGATGTTTATCTCTGTATCATCATACTGGAGGATGAAGCTGATGTTGTCGTTGACTTCATTCCACTGCAGAGTGATACTGGTCTCATCTTGTTTGGTTGATCTAAAGTTGTCTGGGTTTGGAGGAGCTGAGATGAAAAGAGAGCAATTAGAAAAGACAATCTTCAAAAAAACCTTTGCTGCTTTTCACTGTTTATCTTCATCTATTTTGCACCACTCTGAGAGAAGTTTCAAACAGGAATATGGAGTTATGAAAGTCTCTCACATCAGCTACTTTGGCTGATCTCATTTGCACCAGTTGCACAGATTCTCACCAAAGCGTGGTCGACTTCAAAGCCTGCTCCACACACATTGCTTCCATTCATGTAAAATCAGTGCTACAAATTACTGTTCATTAAGTTTTTCTCCCTGATGCTATCTGAACATGATTAAGCGTTGCTTTCATTCACACTTTGCACTGTTTGATCCACTGCTGCTCCCAACTGCTGTTTACATCTTACTAACAGTCACCACATTCATTGTTTCTTCATAAATCATTAGTTGGTCAAGTAGCAACTTGTGTGATACACTAGAAATTCAAACATGTATTTCACGATATTGAAAGGTTGGATTTTTCTTCGGTCAACACAGGATAACACAGTTGTTCTTGAATAAGTACATATTAATGAAGTCAAACATCTCACCAGTGACTGCAGTGATGCTTACTCCACTGCTTCTGACGTCCTCAAACACAGAAAAGAGAGTGAATGTGTATTTAGTTCCAGCAGTGAGAGATGAGACTGTGTGAGTGACTCCTCCATCTCCATCTGGTGCAGTGATGTTTATCTCTGTATCATCATACTGGAGGATGAAGCTGATGTTGTTGTTGACTTCATTCCACTGCAGAGTGATACTGGTCTCATTTTGTCCTGTTGATGTGAAGTCGTCTGGGTTTGGAGGAGCTGAGAAGAAAAACAGATCAGTGACCAATTTTATCACCAACAGTCTGCATGTCAGTCTTGATTCCATTCAACAGAGCTGTTTATTTACATGCCTGCTGCCTTCATCTGTTTCTCCATCTCTACTGTTATTGCTAGTAAATACAAATCATTGTTCAGTCGCTGTCTCCAAGGTGAGATTAAAAAATGATTCCTGCTTTCAGCCTCTTGTTGTTCAGTCAAAGCTCTTGCTGATGACAGCTGCTTGTTAGCAACTTGCAAGTGTGGCTGTAACTTACTGGTGTTAATTGGTTAATGAGTGCCAGACCATTGCAAACTAATCTATGAACCATTAGACAGCCATTGAATTATCTCCATGATACACATGTTGGAACATGTCTTTTATCATCCAGTATTGCTTCACACACTGCTCACAGAAAACAACAGTGTTATGCTTTGTTCATAAAACACTGAAGAAGTCAAACATCTCACCAGTGACTGCAGTGATGCTTACTCCACTGCTTCTGACGTCCTCAATCACAGAGAAGAGAGTGAATGTGTATTTAGTTCCAGCAGTGAGAGATGAGACTGTGTGAGTGACTCCTCCATCTCCATCTGGTGCAGTGATGTTTATCTCTGTATCATCATACTGGAGGATGAAGCTGACGTTGTCATTCACATCATTCCACTGCAGAGTGATACTGGTCTCATTTTGTCCCGTTGATGTGAAGCTGTCTGGGTTTGGAGGAGCTGAGACAGAAAAGAGGGCAATTTAGGGGTTTTGTGAACAAAAGACAATCTTTAAAAAACCTTTGATGCTTTTCATTGTCACTGTTTATCTTCATCTATTTTGCACCACTGTGAGAGAAGTTTCAAACAGGAATATGGAGTTATGAAAGTCTCTCACATCAGCTACTTTGGCTGATCTCATTTGCACCAGTTGCACAGATTCTCACCAAAGCGTGGTCGACTTCAAAGCCTGCTCCACACACATTGCTTCCATCCATTCATTATCTATACTGCCTATCCCTTTCGGGGTTGCGGGGGGCTGGAGCCTATCCCAGCTACAATGGGCGAGAGGCGGGGTACACCCTGAACCGGTCGCCAGCCGATTGCAGGGCCACATGTAAGGACAAACAAACATTCACACTCACACCTACGGACAATTTAGAGTCATCAATCAACCTAATGAGCATGTTTTTGGTCTGTGGGAGGAAGCCGGAGTACCCGGAGAGAACCCACGCATGCACGGGAAGAACATGCAAACTTCACACAGAAAGGCCCTGCCTGACCCGGGGATCGAACCGGCAACCTTCTTGCTGTGAGGCACGCGCACTACCTGCTGTGCCACCGTGCAGCCCCACATTGCTTCCATTCATGTAAAATCAGTGCTACAAACTTTAATTACAAATTTTACGTCAGTTAACACAGGACAACACAGTTGTTCTTGATTCAGTACATATTGCTGCAGTCAAACATCTCACCAGTGACTGCAGTGAGGCTTACTCCACTGCTTCTGACGTCCTCAAACACAGAGAAGAGAGTGAATGTGTATTTAGTTCCAGCAGTGAGAGATGAGACTGTGTGAGTGACTCCTCCATCTCCATCTGGTGCAGTGATGTTTATCTCTGTATCATCATACTGGAGGATGAAGCTGACATTGTCATTGACTTCATTCCACTGCAGAGTGATACTGGTCTCATTTTGTCCCGTTGATCTAAAGTTGTCTGGGTTTGGAGGAGCTGAGAAGAAAAACAGAGAAGTGACCAATTTTATCACCAGACACCAACTCAGAGATGTTCTCAAAATAAAAAAAAAAAAATAAAAAAATAAAAAAAATAGAATTGTAACCTAACAAACAGTCAAATTTGATATGTCTCAGCCAATACAAGTCCAATTCCAATGAATGTGGGACACTGTAAAACATTAAAAATGAATGTCATTGTTGGTAAATGTTTTTCAAACTATATTCAGTTGAAGACAGTATAAAAACAAAATATCATTTGTTGTAAACATACTCTCACATAATGAATTTGAGGCCTGCTACACGTTCCGATAATTTGGTTCATGGGCAGGTTTAGCACAGTGTTACATCACCTCTTCTTCTAACAACACTCAGGAAGCATTTGGGAACTGAGGACACTAATTGTTGAAGCTCTGAAAATGAAAGTCTTTCCCATTCTTGATATTTGACTTCTGCTGCTCAACACTCTGGGTCTCTGTTGTCACTTTTTGCGCTTTATAATGCATCACAGGTCTGGATGCAGCAGGCCGGTCTAATACCCTCACTCTTCTACTGTGAAGCCACAGAATATGGCTTGACATTGTCTTGCTGGAAAAACCAGGGATGTCCCTGAAAAAGACCTTGCTGGATGGCAGCATGTGTTGCTCCAAAACCTTTCAGCACTAACGGTGCCATCACAGATGTGCAGGCCACTCATGCTATGGGCACTAGCACAACCCCCCAGACCATCACAGAGATGCAGACCTTTGACCTTTGCACTGGGAACAATCTGGATGGTCCTTTCCCTCTTTAGCCACAACAATCAATGATGTTGATGGGGTAAAACATTCACTATTGTGTCAGTCAGGAACTTTTGAAGGACAGTGCTGATGATCGAGTGTGTTGATGGGACCCTCAAGGAAGACATAAAGAGATGAGCCTTCTGGGTTGTTTAATCCAACAGGCCAGAGGGACCACGAGTGGCCAGAAACTCAGAGTGCTGTCTGACTTTCTTCAGCCTTTCCTCTTTGAAATTGTTGTTTGCTTCCACTGGGTTAGCCTTTTTAGCACATAGATGGACTAATGTTACTGCTGAGACGCTGTAATGGTTATTAATGAAGTTAAACATCTCACCAGTGACTGCAGTGAGGCTTACTCCACTGCTTCTGACGTCCTCAATCACAGAGAAGAGAGTGAATGTGTATTTAGTTCCAGCAGTGAGAGATGAGACTGTGTGAGTGACTCCTCCATCTCCATCTGGTGCAGTGATGTTTATCTCTGTATCATCATACTGGAGGATGAAGCTGATGCTGTTGTTGACTTCATTCCACTGCAGAGCGATATTGGTCTCATCTTGTTTGGTTGATCTAAAGTTGTCTGGGTTTGGAGGAGCTGAGATGAAAAGAGAGCAATTAGAAAAGACAATCTTCAAAAAAACCTTTGCTGCTTTTCACTGTTTATCTTCATCTATTTTGCACCACTCTGAGAGAAGTTTCAAACAGGATTATGGAGTTATGAAAGTCTCTCACATCAGCTACTTTGGCTGATCTCATTTGCACCAGTTACACAGATTCTCACCAAAGCGTGGTCGACTTCAAAGCCTGCTCCACACACGTTGCTTCCATCCATCCATTATCTATACCGCCTATCCCTTTCGGGGTTGCGGGGGGCTGGAGCCTATCCCAGCTACAATGGGCGAGAGGCGGGGTACACCCTGAACCGGTCGCCAGCCGATTGCAGGGCCACATGTAAGGACAAACAAACATTCACACTCACACCTACGGACAATTTAGAGTCATCAATCAACCTAATGAGCATGTTTTTGGTCTGTGGGAGGAAGCCGGAGTACCCGGAGAGAACCCACGCATGCACGGGAAGAACATGCAAACTTCACACAGAAAGGCCCTGCCTGACCCGGGGATCGAACCGGCAACCTTCTTGCTGTGAGGCACGCGCACTACCTGCTGTGCCACCGTGCAGCCCCACATTGCTTCCATTCATGTAAAATCAGTGCTACAAACTTTAATTACAAATTTTACGTCAGTTAACACAGGACAACACAGTTGTTCTTGATTCAGTGCATATTGCTGCAGTCAAACATCTCACCAGTGACTGCAGTGATGCTTACTCCACTGCTTCTGACGTCCTCAAACACAGAGAAGAGAGTGAATGTGTATTTAGTTCCAGCAGTGAGAGATGAGACTGTGTGAGTGACTCCTCCATCTCCATCTGGTGCAGTGATGTTTATCTCTGTATCATCATACTGGAGGATGAAGCTGACATTGTCATTGACTTCATTCCACTGCAGAGTGATACTGGTCTCATTTTGTCCCGTTGATCTAAAGTTGTCTGGGTTTGGAGGAGCTGAGAAGAAAAACAGAGAAGTGACCAATTTTATCACCAGACACCAACTCAGAGATGTTCTCAAAATAAAAAAAAAAAAAAATAAAAAATAAAAAAAATAGAATTGTAAACTAACAAACAGTCAAATTTGATATGTCTCAGCCAATACAAGTCCAATTCCAATGAATTTGGGACACTGTAAAACATTAAAAATGAATGTCATTGTTGGTAAATGTTTTTCAAACTATATTCAGTTGAAGACAGTATAAAAACAAAATATCATTTGTTGTAAACATACTCTCACATACTGAATTTGAGGCCTGCTACACGTTCCGATAATTTGGTTCATGGGCAGGTTTAGCACAGTGTTACATCACCTCTTCAACACTCAGGAAGCATTTGGGAACTGAGGACACTAATTGTTGAAGCTCTGAAAATGAAAGTCTTTCCCATTCTTGATATTTGACTTCTGCTGCTCAACACTCTGGGTCTCTGTTGTCACTTTTTGTGCTTTATAATGCATCACAGGTCTGGATGCAGCAGGCCGGTCTAATACCCTCACTCTTCTACTGTGAAGCCACAGAATATGGCTTGACATTGTCTTGCTGGAAAAACCAGGGATGTCCCTGAAAAAGACCTTGCTGGATGGCAGCATGTGTTGCTCCAAAACCTTTCAGCACTAACGGTGCCATCACAGATGTGCAGGCCACTCATGCTATGGGCACTAGCACAACCCCCCAGACCATCACAGAGATGCAGACTTTTGACCTTTGCACTGGGAACAATCTGGATGGTCCTTTCCCTCTTTAGCCACAACAATCAATGATGTTGATGGGGTAAAACATTCACTATTGTGTCAGTCAGGAACTTTTGAAGGACAGCGCTGATGATCGAGTGTGTTGATGGGACCCTCAAGGAAGACATAAAGAGATGAGCCTTCTGGGTTGTTTAATCCAACAGGCCAGAGGGACCACGAGTGGCCAGAAACTCAGAGTGCTGTCTGACTTTCTTCAGCCTTTCCTCTTTGAAATTGTTGTTTGCTTCCACTGGGTTAGCCTTTTTAGCACATAGATGGACTAATGTTACTGCTGAGACGCTGTAATGGTTATTAATGAAGTCAAACATCTCACCAGTGACTGCAGTGATGCTTACTCCACTGCTTCTGACGTCCTCAAACACAGAGAAGAGAGTGAATGTGTATTTAGTTCCAGCAGTGAGAGATGAGACTGTGTGAGTGACTCCTCCATCTCCATCTGGTGCAGTGATGTTTATCTCTGTATCATCATACTGGAGGATGAAGCTGATGTTGTTGTTGACTTCATTCCACTGCAGAGCGATATTGGTCTCATTCTGTTTAAGTGATCTGAAGTCGTCTGGGTTTGGAGGAGCTGAGAAGAAAAACAGATCAATGACCAATTTTATCACCAACAGTCTGCATGTCAGTCTTGATTCCATTCAACAGAGCTGTTTATTTACATGCCTGCTGCCTTCATCTGTTTCTCCATCTCTACTGTTATTGCTAGTAAATACAAATCATTGTTCAGTCGCTGTCTCCAAGGTGAGATTAAAAAATGATTCCTGCTTTCAGCCTCTTGTTGTTCAGTTAAAGCTCTTGCTGATGACAGCTGCTTGTTTTAGCAACTTGCAAGTGTGGCTGTAACTTACTGGTGTTAATTGGTTAATGAGTGCCAGACCATTGCAAACTAATCTATGAACCATTAGACAGCCATTGAATTATCTCCATGATACACACGTTGGAACATGTCTTTTATCATCCAGTATTGCTTCACACACTGTTCTCAGAAAACAACAGTGTTATGCTTTGTTCATAAGACACTGAAGAAGTCAAACATCTCACCAGTGACTGCAGTGATGCTTACTCCACTGCTTCTGACGTCCTCAAACACAGAGAAGAGAGTGAATGTGTATTTAGTTCCAGCAGTGAGAGATGAGACTGTGTGAGTGACTCCTCCATCTCCATCTGGTGCAGTGATGTTTATCTCTGTATCATCATACTGGAGGATGAAGCTGATGTTGTTGTTGACTTCATTCCACTGCAGAGCGATATTGGTCTCATCTTGTTTCGTTGATCTAAAGTTGTCTGGGTTTGGAGGAGCTGAGATAAAAAGAGAGCAATTAGAAAAGACAATCTTCAAAAAAACCTTTGCTGCTTTTCACTGTTTATCTTCATCTATTTTGCACCACTCTGAGAGAAGTTTCAAACAGGAATATGGAGTTATGAAAGTCTCTCACATCAGCTACTTTGGCTGATCTCATTTGCACCAGTTACACAGATTCTCACCAAAGCGTGGTCGACTTCAAAGCCTGCTCCACACACATTGCTTCCATTCATGTAAAATCAGTGCTACAAACTACTGTTCATTAAGTTTTTCTCCCTGATGCTATCTGAACATGATTAAGCGTTGCTTTCATTCACACTTTGCACTCTTTGATCCACTGCTGCTCCCAACTGCTGTTTACATCTTACAAACAGTCACCACATTCATTGTTTCTTTAAAAATCATTAATTGGTCAAGTAGCAACTTGTGTGATACACTAGAAATTCAAACATGTATTTCACCATCTTGAAAGTTTGCATTTTACGTCAGTTAACACAGGACAACACAGTTGTTCTTGATTCAGTACATATTGCTGCAGTCAAACATCTCACCAGTGACTGCAGTGATGCTTACTCCACTGCTTCTGACGTCCTCAAACACAGAGAAGAGAGTGAATGTGTATTTAGTTCCAGCAGTGAGAGATGAGACTGTGTGAGTGACTCCTCCATCTCCATCTGGTGCAGTGATGCTTATCTCTGTATCATCATACTGGAGGATGAAGCTGATGTTGTCGTTGACTTCATTCCACTGCAGAGCGATATTGGTCTCATTCTGTTTAAGTGATCTGAAGTTGTCTGGGTTTGGAGGAGCTGAGACAGAAAAACAGATCAATGACCAATTTCATCACCAACAGTCTGCATGTCAGTCTTGATTCCATTCAACAGAGCTGTTTATTTACATGCCTGCTGCCTTCATCTGTTTCTCCATTTCTACTGTTATTGCTAGTAAATACAAATCATTGTTCAGTCGCTGTCTCCAAGGTGAGATTAAAAAATGATTCCTGCTTTCAGCCTCCTGTTGTTCAGTCAAAGCTCTTGCTGATGACAGCTGCTTGTTAGCAACTTGCAAGTGTGGCTGTAACTTACTGGTGTTAATTGGTTAATGAGTGCCAGACCATTGCAAACTAATCTATGAACCATTAGATAGCCATTGAATTATCTCTATGATACACACGTTGGAACATGTCTTTTATCATCCAGTATTGCTTCACACACTGCTCACAGAAAACAACAGTGTTATGCTTTGTTCATAAAACACTGAAGAAGTCAAACATCTCACCAGTGACTGCAGTGATGCTTACTCCACTGCTTCTGACATCCTCAAACACAGAGAAGAGAGTGAATGTGTATTTAGTTCCAGCAGTGAGAGATGAGACTGTGTGAGTGACTCCTCCATCTCCATCTGGTGCAGTGATGTTTATCTCTGTATCATCATACTGGAGGATGAAGCTGATGTTGTCGTTGACTTCATTCCACTGCAGAGCGATATTGGTCTCATCTTGTTTGGTTGATCTAAAGTTGTCTGGGTTTGGAGGAGCTGAGATGAAAAGAGAGCAATTAGAAAAGACAATCTTCAAAAAAACCTTTGCTGCTTTTCACTGTTTATCTTCATCTATTTTGCACCACTCTGAGAGAAGTTTCAAACAGGAATATGGAGTTATGAAAGTCTCTCACATCAGCTACTTTGGCTGATCTCATTTGCACCAGTTACACAGATTCTCACCAAAGCGTGGTCGACTTCAAAGCCTGCTCCACACACATTGCTTCCATCCATCCATTATCTATACCGCCTTTCGGGGTTGCGGGGGGCTGGAGCCTATCCCAGCTACAATGGGCGAGAGGCGGGGTACACCCTGAACCGGTCGCCAGCCGATTGCAGGGCAACATGTAAGGACAAACAAACTATCACACTCACATTCACACCTACAGACAATTTAGAGTCATCAATCAACCTAATGAGCATGTTTTTGGTCTGTGGGAGGAAGCCGGAGTACCCGGAGAGAACCCATGCATGGGAAGAACATGCAAACTTCACACAGAAAGGCCCTGCCTGACCCGGGGATCGAACCGGCAACCTTCTTGCTGTGAGGCACCCGCACTACCTGCTGCTCCACCGTGCAGCCCCACATTGCTTCCATTCATGTAAAATCAGTGCTACAAACTACTGTTCATTAAGTTTTTCTCCCTGATGCTATCTGAACATGATTAAGCGTTGCTTTCATTCACACTTTGCACTCTTTGATCCACTGCTGCTCCCAACTGCTGTTTACATCTTACAAACAGTCACCACATCCATTGTTTCTTTAAAAATCATTAATTGGTCAAGTAGCAACTTGTGTGATACACTAGAAATTCAAACATGTATTTCACGATATTGAAAGGTTGGATTTTTCTTCGGTCAGCACAGGATAACACAGTTGTTCTTGAATAAGTACATATTAATGAAGTCAAACATCTCACCAGTGACTGCAGTGAGGCTTACTCCACTGCTTCTGACGTCCTCAAACACAGAGAAGAGAGTGAATGTGTGTTTAGTTCCAGCAGTGAGAGATGAGACTGTGTGAGTGACTCCTCCATCTCCATCTGGTGCAGTGATGCTTATCTCTGTATCATCATACTGGAGGATGAAGCTGATGTTGTCGTTGACTTCATTCCACTGCAGAGTGATACTGGTCTCATCTTGTCCTATTGATCTGAAGTTGGGTGTTTTGGGAGGAGCTGAATCATAAAAACAGAGCATTTACCATTTTTTTCAAGATGGAATTGTGTTTTGTGTTTGATTACTCATGTTTTTTATTTGGCATTACTTTTAGCATTGTGACAGGGAGGACCATGAAGTCATTGGGCCATGCCGATTAACTGATAACAAAATGATCTCTAGACCCTATCATGAGTTCATATTATGCAGTAAAGGGACTGGAGAATGAAGCTGACGTTGTCGTTCACTCCATTTTGCTCCGTCATCTTTAGATTTTCTGCTCTTTAGAGTTATTCACTGTCCAACAGCTGCCCTCATCTCTGGGTGAAAATGAAGCATCCCAGATTTCACCCACATATTGTTCATTTTAAGTCATTGCTAGTACATATTAATGCAGTCAGACATCTCACCAGTGACTGCAGTGATGCTTACTCCACTGCTTCTGACGTCCTCAAACACAGAGAAGAGAGTGAATGTGTGTTTAGTTCCAGCAGTGAGAGATGAGACTGTGTGAGTGACTCCTCCATCTCCATCTGGTGCAGTGATGTTTATCTCTGTATCATCATACTGGAGGATGAAGCTGCGGCTGTCGTTGACTTCATTCCACTGCAGAGTGATACTGGTCTCATTTTGTCCCGTTGATCTAAAGTTGTCTGGGTTTGGAGGAGCTGAGAAGAAAAACAGAGAAGTGACCAATTTTATCACCAGACACCAACTCAGAGATGTTCTCAAAATAAAAAAAAAAAAATAAAAAAAATAGAATTGTAAACTAACAAACAGTCAAATTTGATATGTCTCAGCCAATACAAGTCCAATTCCAATGAATTTGGGACACTGTAAAACATTAAAAATGAATGTCATTGTTGGTAAATGTTTTTCAAACTATATTCAGTTGAAGACAGTATAAAAACAAAATATCATTTGTTGTAAACATACTCTCACATACTGAATTTGAGGCCTGCTACACGTTCCGATAATTTGGTTCATGGGCAGGTTTAGCACAGTGTTACATCACCTCTTCTTCTAACAACACTCAGGAAGCATTTGGGAACTGAGGACACTAATTGTTGAAGCTCTGAAAATGAAAGTCTTTCCCATTCTTGATATTTGACTTCTGCTGCTCAACACTCTGGGTCTCTGTTGTCACTTTTTGCGCTTTATAATACATCACAGGTCTGGATGCAGCAGGCCGGTCTAATACCCTCACTCTTCTACTGTGAAGCCACAGAATATGGCTTGACATTGTCTTGCTGGAAAAACCAGGGATGTCCCTGAAAAAGACCTTGCTGGATGGCAGCATGTGTTGCTCCAAAACCTTTCAGCACTAACGGTGCCATCACAGATGTGCAGGCCACTCATGCTATGGGCACTAGCACAACCCCCCAGACCATCACAGAGATGCAGACTTTTGACCTTTGCACTGGGAACAATCTGGATGGTCCTTTCCCTCTTTAGCCACAACAATCAATGAAGTTGATGAGGTAAAACATTCAATATTGTGTCAGTCAGGAACTTTTGAAGGACAGCGCTGATGATCGAGTGTGTTGATGGGACCCTCAAGGAAGACATAAAGAGATGAGCCTTCTGGGTTGTTTAATCCAACAGGCCAGAGGGACCACGAGTGGCCAGAAACTCAGAGTGCTGTCTGACTTTCTTCAGCCTTTCCTCTTTGAAATTGTTGTTTGCTTCCACTGGGTTAGCCTTTTTAGCACATAGATGGACTAATGTTACTGCTGAGATGCTGTAATGGTTATTAATGAAGTTAAACATCTCACCAGTGACTGCAGTGATGCTTACTCCACTGCTTCTGACGTCCTCAAACACAGAGAAGAGAGTGAATGTGTATTTAGTTCCAGCAGTGAGAGATGAGACTGTGTGAGTGACTCCTCCATCTCCATCTGGTGCAGTGATGTTTATCTCTGTATCATCATACTGGAGGATGAAGCTGATGTTGTTGTTGACTTCATTCCACTGCAGAGCGATATTGGTCTCATCTTGTTTGGTTGATCTAAAGTTGTCTGGGTTTGGAGGAGCTGAGATGAAAAGAGAGCAATTAGAAAAGACAATCTTCGAAAAAACCTTTGCTGCTTTTCACTGTTTATCTTCATCTATTTTGCACCACTCTGAGAGAAGTTTCAAACAGGAATATGGAGTTATGAAAGTCTCTCACATCAGCTACTTTGGCTGATCTCATTTGCACCAGTTACACAGATTCTCACCAAAGCGTGGTCGACTTCAAAGCCTGCTCCACACACATTGCTTCCATTCATGTAAAATCAGTGCTACAAACTACTGTTCATTAAGTTTTTCTCCCTGATGCTATCTGAACATGATTAAGTGTTGCTTTCATTCACACTTTGCACTGTTTGATCCACTGCTGCTCCCAACTGCTGTTTACATCTTACTAACAGTCACCACATTCATTGTTTCTTCATAAATCATTAGTTGGTCAAGTAGCAACTTGTGTGATACACTAGAAATTCAAACATGTATTTCACGATATTGAAAGGTTGGATTTTTCTTCGGTCAACACAGGATAACACAGTTGTTCTTGAATAAGTACATATTAATGAAGTCAAACATCTCACCAGTGACTGCAGTGATGCTTACTCCACTGCTTCTGACGTCCTCAAACACAGAGAAGAGAGTGAATGTGTATTTAGTTCCAGCAGTGAGAGATGAGACTGTGTGAGTGACTCCTCCATCTCCATCTGGTGCAGTGATGTTTATCTCTGTATCATCATACTGGAGGATGAAGCTGATGTTGTTGTTGACTTCATTCCACTGCAGAGTGATACTGGTCTCATTTTGTCCTGTTGATGTGAAGTCGTCTGGGTTTGGAGGAGCTGAGACAGAAAAACAGATCAGTGACCAATTTTATCACCAACAGTCTGCATGTCAGTCTTGATTCCATTCAACAGAGCTGTTTATTTACATGCCTGCTGCCTTCATCTGTTTCTCCATCTCTACTGTTATTGCTAGTAAATACAAATCATTGTTCAGTCGCTGTCTCCAAGGTGAGATTAAAAAATGATTCCTGCTTTCAGCCTCCTGTTGTTCAGTCAAAGCTCTTGCTGATGACAGCTGCTTGTTTTTGCAACTTGCAAGTGTGGCTGTAACTTACTGGTGTTAATTGGTTAATGAGTGCCAGACCATTGCAAACTAATCTATGAACCATTAGACAGCCATTGAATTATCTCCATGATACACATGTTGGAACATGTCTTTTATCATCCAGTATTGCTTCACACACTGCTCACAGAAAACAACAGTGTTATGCTTTGTTCATAAAACACTGAAGAAGTCAAACATCTCACCAGTGACTGCAGTGATGCTTACTCCACTGCTTCTGACGTCCTCAATCACAGAGAAGAGAGTGAATGTGTGTTTAGTTCCAGCAGTGAGAGATGAGACTGTGTGAGTGACTCCTCCATCTCCATCTGGTGCAGTGATGTTTATCTCTGTATCATCATACTGGAGGATGAAGCTGCGGCTGTCGTTGACTTCATTCCACTGCAGAGTGATACTGGTCTCATTTTGTCCCGTTGATCTAAAGTTGTCTGGGTTTGGAGGAGCTGAGAAGAAAAACAGAGAAGTGACCAATTTTATCACCAGACACCAACTCAGAGATGTTCTCAAAATAAAGAAAATAAAAAAATAAAAAAAAAGAATTGTAACCTAACAAACAGTCAAATTTGATATGTCTCAGCCAATACAAGTCCAATTCCAATGAATTTGGGACACTGTAAAACACTAAAAATGAATGTCATTGTTGGTAAATGTTTTTCAAACTATATTCAGTTGAAGACAGTATAAAAACAAAATATCATTTGTTGTAAACATACTCTCACATAATGAATTTGAGGCCTGCTACACGTTCCGATAATTTGGTTCATGGGCAGGTTTAGCACAGTGTTACATCACCTCTTCTTCTAACAACACTCAGGAAGCATTTGGGAACTGAGGACACTAATTGTTGAAGCTCTGAAAATGAAAGTCTTTCCCATTCTTGATATTTGACTTCTGCTGCTCAACACTCTGGGTCTCTGTTGTCACTTTTTGCGCTTTATAATGCATCACAGGTCTGGATGCAGCAGGCCGGTCTAATACCCTCACTCTTCTACTGTGAAGCCACAGAATATGGCTTGACATTGTCTTGCTGGAAAAACCAGGGATGTCCCTGAAAAAGACCTTGCTGGATGGCAGCATGTGTTGCTCCAAAACCTTTCAGCACTAACGGTGCCATCACAGATGTGCAGGCCACTCATGCTATGGGCACTAGCACAACCCCCCAGACCATCACAGAGATGCAGACTTTTGACCTTTGCACTGGGAACAATCTGGATGGTCCTTTCCCTCTTTAGCCACAACAATCAATGATGTTGATGGGGTAAAACATTCACTATTGTGTCAGTCAGGAACTTTTGAAGGACAGCGCTGATGATCGAGTGTGTTGATGGGACCCTCAAGGAAGACATAAAGAGATGAGCCTTCTGGGTTGTTTAATCCAACAGGCCAGAGGGACCACGAGTGGCCAGAAACTCAGAGTGCTGTCTGACTTTCTTCAGCCTTTCCTCTTTGAAATTGTTGTTTGCTTCCACTGGGTTAGCCTTTTTAGCACATAGATGGACTAATGTTACTGCTGAGACGCTGTAATGGTTATTAATGAAGTCAAACATCTCACCAGTGACTGCAGTGATGCTTACTCCACTGCTTCTGACGTCCTCAAACACAGAGAAGAGAGTGAATGTGTATTTAGTTCCAGCAGTGAGAGATGAGACTGTGTGAGTGACTCCTCCATCTCCATCTGGTGCAGTGATGTTTATCTCTGTATCATCATACTGGAGGATGAAGCTGATGTTGTCGTTGACTTCATTCCACTGCAGAGCGATATTGGTCTCATCTTGTTTCGTTGATCTAAAGTTGTCTGGGTTTGGAGGAGCTGAGATGAAAAGAGAGCAATTAGAAAAGACAATCTTCAAAAAAACCTTTGCTGCTTTTCACTGTTTATCTTCATCTATTTTGCACCACTCTGAGAGAAGTTTCAAACAGGATTATGGAGTTATGAAAGTCTCTCACATCAGCTACTTTGGCTGATCTCATTTGCACCAGTTACACAGATTCTCACCAAAGCGTGGTCGACTTCAAAGCCTGCTCCACACACGTTGCTTCCATCCATCCATTATCTATACCGCCTATCCCTTTCGGGGTTGCGGGGGGCTGGAGCCTATCCCAGCTACAATGGGCGAGAGGCGGGGTACACCCTGAACCGGTCGCCAGCCGATTGCAGGGCCACATGTAAGGACAAACAAACATTCACACTCACACCTACGGACAATTTAGAGTCATCAATTAACCTAATGAGCATGTTTTTGGTCTGTGGGAGGAAGCCGGAGTACCCGGAGAGAACCCACGCATGCACGGGAAGAACATGCAAACTTCACACAGAAAGGCCCTGCCTGACCCGGGGATCGAACCGGCAACCTTCTTGCTGTGAGGCACCCGCACTACCTGCTGCTCCACCGTGCAGCCCCACATTGCTTCCATTCATGTAAAATCAGTGCTACAAACTACTGTTCATTAAGTTTTTCTCCCTGATGCTATCTGAACATGATTAAGTGTTGCTTTCATTCACACTTTGCACTCTTTGATCCACTGCTGCTCCCAACTGCTGTTTACATCTTACAAACAGTCACCACATCCATTGTTTCTTTAAAAATCATTAATTGGTCAAGTAGCAACTTGTGTGATACACTAGAAATTCAAACATGTATTTCACCATCTTGAAAGTTTGCATTTTACGTCAGTTAACACAGGACAACACAGTTGTTCTTGATTCAGTACATATTGCTGCAGTCAAACATCTCACCAGTGACTGCAGTGAGGCTTACTCCACTGCTTCTGACGTCCTCAAACACAGAGAAGAGAGTGAATGTGTATTTAGTTCCAGCAGTGAGAGATGAGACTGTGTGAGTGACTCCTCCATCTCCATCTGGTGCAGTGATGTTTATCTCTGTATCATCATACTGGAGGATGAAGCTGATGTTGTCGTTGACTTCATTCCACTGCAGAGTGATACTGGTCTCATCTTGTCCTATTGATCTGAAGTTGGGTGTTTTGGGAGGAGCTGAATCATAAAAACAGAGCATTTACCATTTTTTTCAAGATGGAATTGTGTTTTGTGTTTGATTACTCATGTTTTTTATTTGGCATTACTTTTAGCATTGTGACAGGGAGGACCATGAAGTCATTGGGCCATGCCGATTAACTGATAACAAAATGATCTCTAGACCCTATCATGAGTTCATATTATGCAGTAAAGGGACTGGAGAATGAAGCTGACGTTGTCGTTCACTCCATTTTGCTCCGTCATCTTTAGATTTTCTGCTCTTTAGAGTTATTCACTGTCCAACAGCTGCCCTCATCTCTGGGTGAAAATGAAGCATCCCAGATTTCACCCACATATTGTTCATTTTAAGTCATTGCTAGTACATATTAATGCAGTCAGACATCTCACCAGTGACTGCAGTGATGTTTACTCCACTGCTTCTGACGTCCTCAAACACAGAGAAGAGAGTGAATGTGTATTTAGTTCCAGCAGTGAGAGATGAGACTGTGTGAGTGACTCCTCCATCTCCATCTGGTGCAGTGATGTTTATCTCTGTATCATCATACTGGAGGATGAAGCTGCGGCTGTCGTTGACTTCATTCCACTGCAGAGTGATACTGGTCTCATTTTGTCCCGTTGATCTAAAGTTGTCTGGGTTTGGAGGAGCTGAGAAGAAAAACAGAGAAGTGACCAATTTTATCACCAGACACCAACTCAGAGATGTTCTCAAAATAAAAAAAAAAAATAAAAAAAATAGAATTGTAAACTAACAAACAGTCAAATTTGATATGTCTCAGCCAATACAAGTCCAATTCCAATGAATTTGGGACACTGTAAAACATTAAAAATGAATGTCATTGTTGGTAAATGTTTTTCAAACTATATTCAGTTGAAGACAGTATAAAAACAAAATATCATTTGTTGTAAACATACTCTCACATACTGAATTTGAGGCCTGCTACACGTTCTGATAATTTGGTTCATGGGCAGGTTTAGCACAGTGTTACATCACCTCTTCTTCTAACAACACTCAGGAAGCATTTGGGAACTGAGGACACTAATTGTTGAAGCTCTGAAAATGAAAGTCTTTCCCATTCTTGATATTTGACTTCTGCTGCTCAACACTCTGGGTCTCTGTTGTCACTTTTTGCACTTTATAATACATCACAGGTCTGGATGCAGCAGGCCGGTCTAATACCCTCACTCTTCTACTGTGAAGCCACAGAATATGGCTTGACATTGTCTTGCTGGAAAAACCAGGGATGTCCCTGAAAAAGACCTTGCTGGATGGCAGCATGTGTTGCTCCAAAACCTTTCAGCACTAACGGTGCCATCACAGATGTGCAGGCCACTCATGCTATGGGCACTAGCACAACCCCCCAGACCATCACAGAGATGCAGACTTTTGACCTTTGCACTGGGAACAATCTGGATGGTCCTTTCCCTCTTTAGCCACAACAATCAATGATGTTGATGGGGTAAAACATTCACTATTGTGTCAGTCAGGAACTTTTGAAGGACAGCGCTGATGATCGAGTGTGTTGATGGGACCCTCAAGGAAGACATAAAGAGATGAGCCTTCTGGGTTGTTTAATCCAACAGGCCAGAGGGACCACGAGTGGCCAGAAACTCAGAGTGCTGTCTGACTTTCTTCAGCCTTTCCTCTTTGAAATTGTTGTTTGCTTCCACTGGGTTAGCCTTTTTAGCACATAGATGGACTAATGTTACTGCTGAGACGCTGTAATGGTTATTAATGAAGTTAAACATCTCACCAGTGACTGCAGTGAGGCTTACTCCACTGCTTCTGACGTCCTCAAACACAGAGAAGAGAGTGAATGTGTATTTAGTTCCAGCAGTGAGAGATGAGACTGTGTGAGTGACTCCTCCATCTCCATCTGGTGCAGTGATGTTTATCTCTGTATCATCATACTGGAGGATGAAGCTGATGTTGTCGTTGACTTCATTCCACTGCAGAGCGATATTGGTCTCATCTTGTTTGGTTGATCTAAAGTTGTCTGGGTTTGGAGGAGCTGAGATGAAAAGAGAGCAATTAGAAAAGACAATCTTCAAAAAAACCTTTGCTGCTTTTCACTGTTTATCTTCATCTATTATTGCACCACTCTGAGAGAAGTTTCAAACAGGAATATGGAGTTATGAAAGTCTCTCACATCAGCTACTTTGGCTGATCTCATTTGCACCAGTTACACAGATTCTCACCAAAGCGTGGTCGACTTCAAAGCCTGCTCCACACACATTGCTTCCATTCATGTAAAATCAGTGCTACAAACTACTGTTCATTAAGTTTTTCTCCCTGATGCTATCTGAACATGATTAAGCGTTGCTTTCATTCACACTTTGCACTCTTTGATCCACTGCTGCTCCCAACTGCTGTTTACATCTTACTAACAGTCACCACATTCATTGTTTCTTTAAAAATCATTAATTGGTCATTTAGCGACTTGTGTGATACACTAGAAATTCAAACATGTATTTCACGATATTGAAAGGTTGGATTTTTCTTCGGTCAGCACAGGATAACACAGTTGTTCTTGAATAAGTACATATTAATGAAGTCAAACATCTCACCAGTGACTGCAGTGAGGCTTACTCCACTGCTTCTGACGTCCTCAAACACAGAGAAGAGAGTGAATGTGTATTTAGTTCCAGCAGTGAGAGATGAGACTGTGTGAGTGACTCCTCCATCTCCATCTGGTGCAGTGATGTTTATCTCTGTATCATCATACTGGAGGATGAAGCTGATGTTGTCGTTGACTTCATTCCACTGCAGAGCGATATTGGTCTCATCTTGTTTCGTTGATCTAAAGTTGTCTGGGTTTGGAGGAGCTGAGATGAAAAGAGAGCAATTAGAAAAGACAATCTTCAAAAAAACCTTTGCTGCTTTTCACTGTTTATCTTCATCTATTATTGCACCACTCTGAGAGAAGTTTCAAACAGGAATATGGAGTTATGAAAGTCTCTCACATCAGCTACTTTGGCTGATCTCATTTGCACCAGTTACACAGATTCTCACCAAAGCGTGGTCGACTTCAAAGCCTGCTCCACACACATTGCTTCCATTCATGTAAAATCAGTGCTACAAACTACTGTTCATTAAGTTTTTCTCCCTGATGCTATCTGAACATGATTAAGCGTTGCTTTCATTCACACTTTGCACTGTTTGATCCACTGCTGCTCCCAACTGCTGTTTACATCTTACTAACAGTCACCACATCCATTGCTTCTTTAAAAATCATTAATTGGTCAAGTAGCAACTTGTGTGGTACACTAGAAATTCAAACATGTATTTCACCATCTTGAAAGTTTGCATTTTACGTCAGTTAACACAGGACAACACAGTTGTTCTTGATTCAGTACATATTGCTGCAGTCAAACATCTCACCAGTGACTGCAGTGATGCTTACTCCACTGCTTCTGACGTCCTCAAACACAGAGAAGAGAGTGAATGTGTATTTAGTTCCAGCAGTGAGAGATGAGACTGTGTGAGTGACTCCTCCATCTCCATCTGGTGCAGTGATGTTTATCTCTGTATCATCATACTGGAGGATGAAGCTGATGCTGTCGTTGACTTCATTCCACTGCAGAGTGATACTGGTCTCATCTTGTCCTATTGATCTGATATTGGGTGCATTTGGAGGATCTGAGCCAACGAAATAGAGCATTTACCATTTTTTTCAAGATGGAATTGTCTTTTGTGTTTGATTACTCATGTTTTTTATTTGGCATTACTTTTAGCATTGTGACAGGGAGGACCATGAAGTCATTGGGCCATGCCGATTAACTGATAACAAAATGATCTCTAGACCCTATCATGAGTTCAGTAGTAAAGGGACTGGAGAATGAAGCTGACGTTGTCGTTCACTCCATTTTGCTCCGTCATCTTTAGATTTTCTGCTCTTTAGAGTTCTTCACTGTCCAACAGCTGCCCTCATCTCTGGGTGAAAATGAAGCATCCCAGATTTCACCCACATATTGTTCATTTTAAGTCATTGCTGCAGCTAACAGCTTGCTGTTGCTACTTGCAATTGCTGTTGCTCACTGCTATGGCTGTTGTTGTCTGGAATTGACTCTTCTGTGGCTCCCACAACATTTCAACTTAGTTTTACAAACATTTGTTTACAATTGATCCAGTTGCTAAGGCTCTGGGTATTTAAACATACTGTATATTTTATGCTGTCATATTGGTATGTCTACTTGCTAATCTATGTCACAGTGTATATTTGCTTAAATATGTCATGAAATATATTTGCTGATATTTATTTTTATGATCAAACAGCAGAAATAAGATGCATTACTTATTGAACAGACGAATGGGAAAGTGAGGGAGCAGTTATCATCTGACCATCGTCCCGAGTCACTTAACGCTGTGGTGACGCACTGCTCCATGCCAGAATTTGGTTGGTTGTCAGCCCAGTGTCGAAACAGAGAGGTGCTTCCATCAGACCACACTTTTTCCCGGTGCAGACCGATCCATACAAAGGACCCAGCTGTCAGATTTGTGATGATATAATTGTCTGCCTGATTTCTTATACTGAAAGACAAACAGTAGCATATACAGATCAAAGTTGAAAAAAAAAAAAAAAAAGACAAAATCAAATCTGTGATGGTGTCCCAGCTGACATTGGGGATGGGCACACTACACCCTGGACAGGTCACCAGTTCATCGCTGGGCTGACATATGGAGACAAACAACCATTCAAGCTCACATGGGCAATTTCCAGTCACCAATTAATTACATGTCTTAATTACATGTAATTAATTGTCGTTGGACACCCACTGCACCACCCTGCTGCCTACGTAAAATCAGTACACATAGTTACCTGAAAATTAAGGTATACTATGCTACCACACTTCTGACTACAAAACAGTAATACAGATTAAAATAGAAAAAGACAAAGCCTTAAAATAACCATGCTGCATTTTTGGATCCCCGTGACAGTGAACATTCTCAAAATGGGATTCCAGCTAACTGTCACAATAATGAAGAAGCATGATTTCATAAACAGAACAGACAACACCTTAAATCATTGGTTCAGTGCTGTACCTGGCCAGATCGACATAATTCTCCCTGCAGAATCTTTGAGCTTCAGTCCAATTCAGAGATATGTTGACCTTCACGAAGGATGATGTGCCATCTACTGTACCTGGAGATATATGGATGAGGATAAACATTTATTTTGGTTCGATGCACACAGGAGTGTCAGTGACAGAAAGTAGAAAGATCTAAAGATCTGGATTCAGTGGTATAAATTGTTGCTCATGTCACCTCCACATAACAAATACAGAGAAGTAAGGAAAATAACGAAGCAATTTATTTATAGCCACATGAAATCCCTTGAAGACGCCTTACAAGACCTGGCTAATGGTACAAGAAGTGGCAAAATGTTTCTAGAAATGCTCAGTGTGTCTGGCCCCTTGTTAATTCTGCAGCTGTAGGAAAACTCACCATTGTAGCACACAAAGTGTCGTCGGAGGCTGCAGTTCGAGTCGTCCCATTTGCCATAGTGTGAACTCTTACTTAAAAGCTCTACACAGTACTGTTGTCCTCCTAGATTGTTGGGCTGGCCAGTATACCAGTTTCTAAACTCTGTCTCTCCATCACCATAGAAGCTTCTGTCACTTAGGGACCATCTCCAGCTGTTCAGCAAATCATCAAAGAGACCTATCCAAGCCTTGCCTGTTCAAAAAGGTGTTCGTTATAAAAAACAGCAAGCATTCAAAAATATTTTTAAGGGCTCAATTAAACTAAACTGTAAATCATTTTACAACTCACTAAATATTGCTTAAATTATGAAATTATGTGTCTCCTCTGCTCTTCATTGAGGGCCATTGTTGTTCTCTCACATGTTCACGCTCATATTTTAGAATTTTATATACAGTATATATGCTCATATATGTGTGTGTGTGTGTGTGTGTGTGTGTGTGTGTGTGTGTGTGTGTGTGTGTGTGTGTGCATATAAGTGTAAATGTGTATAAGTATACAATTCCAATATGGAGAACTTGCCTGTGTAGTTCAGTTTGATGGCGCTGACAACAGCTGCGACATCAGATGGATTCTCTATGGTGGCCAAGTCATTGCCGGCCTGTCTGCAGAAGGTCTGAGCTTTAGTCCAGGTCAGCGGTGTCTTCACAAAGTAGTACTGACGAGAGTGGGCAGAGGCAACACTGAGCAGTACTCCTAAAACAAAGAATATTCACATCTTAATTAATTATTTTCGTATAAAGTTGACTTTCTTTGTTCATGTCTGGTGAATATGAGGAGGCGCTGCGTATCAGGTTGAACAACATTACTGTGGTGTTTTACAAAGCTTCTTCCTCATTGATGAGATTTTTGGAATTGAGATTAAATTCTTTTTAATCTGCATCTGCAAGTAGTTTAAGAAAAGCAGTCGTCGGCCCTTTGTAAAGAGTTGAAATGATTTTGTATATCGTTCAAATGCTCAAATGAGTCAGCGTGGTTAATCTATACCTAAGTTTCTCATTTATTTACAGCTAAATACACAATGAGAGAACATTCCCTCCCCACCGTTTTTTGCCATGTCATTGATTGGGTCGTGCTCCACTGAACCTGAACCAAACAGCTCTGCTGGATGTTATGTCTAATGCCTTAACAATTTCTCCACCTCAGCTCGAACCGGATCAAGTTTCAGTCTGTCTCAGTAAATCAGTGTTCACTGTTAACCACTGATAATAAAAAAGAAAAGCAGCAAACATGAAACATGAAGAAATATCTGTGTATGGTTCCAATCAGAGCGCTCAACATGGGCTGAGTCCGACAGTTCACACCTGCCTCTCTGCATACTGTAATGTCCCTGCAGAAAACACTTGCTGTACTTGGAATTCCTCGCCTAAAAGCCGACACAGGAATATATATGTTATATAAAATAACTGATGAACATTGATATAACAATTATTACAGTTATTTCATTCTTAGACGTTGTCGTCTTTGATTCAGTTCCATCCACAGCAAACTATTCAAGCTGTCATTTCTTCAAAAAGACAAAGAGCCAGAGTAACAAAACAAGAGGCACCAACCTGTGAGGACAAAGAAGAGCAGCCCATAATCCATGAGTTAAACCTGTGAACAAAATGCATTTGAAAAAATAAATCATGTGTTAGTGCTTCTTCTTCTAAACTGTCCAAACCAACTCCACTCTTCTTTTCTATGATATACACATGTAGATGTGCCAGCATATAGATGCCCAACACATTTATCTTTAAAATATGGTGTAAGTATTGATTTTACTCACCATATGTCTTTAAACTCTCTCTACTGAAAAAATACAGGACAGCCTCTGACTCTCAGGTCCTGTGTGCTGCTTGTATGGCAGCCAAGTAGTTGTTTGATGTTCATCAGTGCTCCACTGCTGTGAGCAAGTGTAACTCCTGAGTCATGGCTGAAGTCAGGGCTTAGAGAAGAGACACAGACTCTTCACTGACAAAGACAACCTTGGCACAGGAACCAGGAAATAAAAGCTTAACCCGGCAATTTACTGTCATCATTTCCCTCTTTGACATGCACAGATGGAAAGGTGTGCAGATCTGGTTAGACACGAACTGCTTCGCTGCGTGTGCTTATCTCCTTTGTGGCGGCGGGGCGGCATTTTTAACTGGGTCTCATGAGTGAAAGTTCGCATTAAGCTTCAGTAATGTCAGTGATTGGCTTTTATGGACACTTGACTCTTGGTTCTGAACATTTTGTGTGTTGCTTTTACTAAGCATGTTTTAATGAAAGAACATTGCTTCTCAACATTTAAATACCCTTTTATCTGTTCTGTTGTTACATAATCATTACACCATCAATTTCACCAAAAATTTCATAAAAGTTTCACCCACTTATCTATACACACACACACACACACACACACACACACACACACACACACACACACACACACACACACACACACACACACACATATACTGTAATATGTATCAGAAATGCAACCATTGTGTGATCATATAGAGTGTGTAGAAACAAAATATCCAGTGCTATTTTACATCACATATTTGTCATTTCTATATCTATTTTTCAACCAAGAAGTGAGAAATCTCTCACACTGAGCATTGCCGCCTCATGTTTCTGGCTTTGGTAGAAATATTGTTTGATGGCTTCATAAGGAACCTTCAAAAGTTTCTTGTGAATACCTACTACCAGCTTAAATCTTACTGCATGTTTCTGTTGTTCAGAGATATTTGATTCTGTCAGCACAAATAAGACAGCGAAATTAAACGAATCCAAAGATGCAGCCATTGTTTGTCTGGTTGGACAAGATTTTAAACGTGTACACACCCTTTCTCAGCACATTCTGCTTTTGCATGCGATATACATACTGTCACATCTGGGCAGCACCCAGTCATACCACATTCTTCTCTTAAGTTACTTGCTTGAGGGCATCTTGAACATTCATGGGTGAATCAAAGAACATTTTAAACTTACTCTGTCCATGCTGTCATACCTTTAGGACTGCTAACAGACTTACCTGTATACATACATGACCTGCATGCTCCTATGTCAAGGTGACCAAACAGGTTTATCAGTCCAGTCTCTTTGAAAATTTGTGAAATGAATCCCTACTTGTCTGGTCTGAGCACACACTCACTCTGTGTAGCACAGGTAAACATATGACGCACGAGTTTCTCATGCTTCTAAAGAGTCAAGTAGACACTGTATCTTAATGCTAACTGTATCTTAATGCACCGTTGGTCCGCCACAGACCCTCTGTGCACGTCACTGTCAGCGTCTCTGCTCCATCCTGCTGGTAGCACTGGCATGGAACAGGATCAGGTAATTACCACAGTAATTCAATATCAACCAAACGTCCAAATATGAAAGATTTACAAAGAAAAATATGTTAATATTCTTAATAAGGATATTATATTCTTATGTATATTCTGAATATACATGTGTTATGTGAATAAATTATGTAATATCTTAAAGGGAGCCTGTCCGCAGACCTTTTTTCATGTTCTTCTATTGGTCCAGCTCCTGCTTTTCATGGTATTTGAACAGGTGCCAGTGTGCATTGTTCACTATGAGGAAGAAACCTGGCCAACCATGAACTCACCCTCTGATGTGGCACCGGTGTAATTTCAGTGAATTCCACCAAGGGGTGTCAAGAGTCTCATTCACACAGTAGGCTGTTATTTCACAGTGATGCCACGGTAAATGCACAAAGACATTATAAACATATCCCCCTGTAAATTCATTTGCTTGGCTACAAACATATATTGCAAACTTATAACACAGATCCAAGGGAGGCACTAAATTACTGGCGAGTGGTCACATAGTCGTGAAGAGTGAAAGTGAAACCAATCGGTGGTATAAAAATAAAAAACACAAAAACAGCGCATCCTCGTTTTCCCAATAATCTGACTCATAATAAAAGGAGAAATGACTAAGGAAATATTGTATAATAGTGTGTTAAACAACACACACACACACACACACACACACACACACACACACACACACACACACACACACACACACACACACACACACACACACACACACACACACACACTTTGCTCATCTTGCTTGTCAGAGGCCAGTGCGCCTGTGCGAAACGACTGGACGCGGAGGCTGATGCTGCCTTCAAGGCCACCTGGAAAATTTGACCTTGTGAAAAAACACTGAAACGACGAATAGAAAAGGAAAATAAATGCGCTTCGTTTACCAGCAGCAAAACTGGTTGAGGAAATCAATTATAGCTACATTTATTTCGTAATGATGAAACATGTTGAAATGCTGTATGGACAAAAGCCTATTAAAATTCTCACTATCTTGAAGGCTAATTATCATTTGTCAGTGGTCAGAAAGAAAGTTTTTAATGTCTATTCATGGATCTATACGTTTCTGTTCCCTTCAGTTTCGGCGTTGTGTGTTTTTTTTCCCCATGCACTAAAATATCTAAAGACATAAACATACAATATCGTAGAAAAAACTAAAAATACTTTTAGTTAGCTGAATAATTTTCTAATGTTATATTACACAAAGAATTAGCTCACCTGTAGTAACCAAACGTTACTGTTGGTCATCTATTTTAACACTTCACTGAGGCCGATATAGTGTCAACATAACTCAAAATGTTTGGATTAACATTGAATGCAATGACTGTGTTTAATAGTTAATACTAAAAGGCCCACAGGTGTGTTTGATTAGCAACATTAAGGCTGGCTCCATTCCATTATGTGTCCCAGTAAGCCAGGCCAGCGAGACAGTGGACACATTCCAAGGGCTGTGAAAGTGACTCACCTGAATGGAACACAGCCGTTATTAATAATGTTATTAGATACACCTGTGTGTCTAAATGTCTGCCATGAAAACGGTCTATTGCCCTGAATTTCTTTTCCTTAATGAGTGTTTACATTCCCATGTCACAGACAAACTCAGGGGAGGATTTTCTTGAAACAAAAGTATAACATGTAACAAAGCACTTTCAGAAAATTTGCTTTGTGATTTAGATTAAAGGTCTCTGCTAGTCAGAAAACTCACTTATTTCAAATGTGATAAAATGTTTTCTCCATGCACGCATATTAAAAACAACCCAATTATACCGTAATGTGTCACTTTATTCTGAGTTCTACATTTACAATTTCAAGCTAATTTATTCCAGCATGTTTTAAGACCCTGCAGCAGTTTCATTGTATGTTGGTAAGATCCTTTCTTAATTTTGTTTAGATAGCCTAAGTGCTATAAAAATACAATAATTCGTCGTTTTTTATTATAAGATAAATTATATAAGATAACAGTACAAATAAAAGTCTGTCACCACGGTGTAAAGCGGGATAGACGTGTCTCTATTTACTCATTAAACTCTTAAAGGCCACTTTTGTTTTTCTTCTTCTTTAATTAGCGTTAAATGCTCGAAAGCAGGAGCTTGCGCCGAACACCTGAACGCAGCACGTGAGCTCTAGCGATGTAGAGAGAAGGCGAGGAAGAGGAGGAGGTGGAGGCAGATCGAGGAGAAGCATGAAGAACAAACTCGGTATCTAAGCTGACAGAAGGGGAAAGCATCTCGTCGTCCCTCGCTGGTTAGGGGCCGACTGGACGCGGAGGGAGGCAGCGGGGCCGCGGACAGGATGGAGGAGAAGAGGCAGTTTCTTTGTGGGGTGGTGGAAGGTAAGAGCGGCCGACTTCAGAACTGACCTCCTGTCAGATCATGTGATTTTTTTTTCTTACCTCAGGGGGATGATTTTGAATTGACCACCGTTTGACCTAGATTTCAGTATTGTTTTGTCACAGACTGGAGGTGGAGGGGGGCGCGGGAAAGGTAATATGTTGATGAAGACGGTCTTTGTGAGATGATGTTGCTGGTGATCAGCCAGGCTTGAAGTGAAGATCAGAGAGCAGGCGCTGAAAAGCATCCAATGATGTCTGGTTCAAAGGCTGCAGCCTAAGGAAAGGAAAACACTCTGAATAATGGCTGGGGTAGTGAAGATGATGATGGAGATGATGATGATGATAGTGAAACTAATGGTGATGATGATGATAATGGAATTTCAGATAATGTGATGTTGATAATGACAATGATGGTGAAGGTGAGCTGGATTATCAAGACTGCAGTTATGTCTGGAGACTGTGATGATGTTTGACTGAATGTAACGCTGTGAGAGATGATGTGAGGAAGAGCACGAATGATGATGATGGTGGCGATGGTAATGATGGTGGCACGATGAAAGAACACAATTAGGAAGAGTTTAATTTGAGGGCCTCAACGGAAGAAAAATCCAATGAAGAGCGCTGATGATGTTGGAGGTGATGGGGATGATGTGATGGTAGCCTCTGAGGGTGATAGTAAAGAACAGGAGGGGATGACCTGACCACCACACTAGCAGTGCGGGTGCAGGTTATGGCTGCAGGTCATGACAATGACAAAGCAGGATCCACACTAATTAGTACAGAAAATAGTGAAGAAGAAGAAATTGATGATGACACTGTTATACTGTTTTCAGACTAATTATGGTGGAAATTTGTGTCTGCAAGTATAGACCCTGAAAATAAACCAGAAATATTATTTTCTATGTATGTTATTTCTAATGCTGTCACAAGAAAACGGTCATTTCTAAGCATTTCACACATTCTTGTTCATACTAATAAGATCAGATGACAAACCAGATGTGTTCTCATCGTTTCTGTTGAGAAGCCAACTTCCTGTCACCCCAGAATCTGACGCCACACTGTATTGTGTTGAGGAGCTATCATGTGAATTTAGAGCGACAGAGAGGTGTCTTGTCAAAACAGCTGGCAGCGGCGAGGACAGATCTATCTGCTGTGGAAAGGAAGTGGAAATATGTCTGTCATCTCTGTGATTAAGGTCCATTTTATTGCCCAAAATATCTAATTCACAATGATATAAAACAGAGAAAAGCGACCAATCGTCACATTTGACGAGGTGGAACCAACAAATGATGATTATTGATTATTATAATCGATTTTAATGAACTCATAGTTTCAACACTGGTCTTTTTGTCTCAACTTTCCAGCTCTTCAAATCCTCAGCTTGTCTGGTTTCACAGCCCTTTGCAATGCGTTTATTTTGGAAATTCATATCGCAATGACAATGCAACACAAACACACACAGACACACACTCACACCTCATTACTAACTCCTGAAACCTCTTAAACCAGTGTGTTTCTCAGTCCCATGTGGTAGCATCCAACAGAGTTAGTAATTGGGTCTGACTTCGTGGGGAGTGCTCTGCAGCGCACACACACATGCACGCTCAGACACCCAGGTACCTGTGTCATACACGTGCGCATACACACGTGTGGATTTTCAGTGGATCTGATTTACTTCTCACTTTGACCCACTTACTGTGCGCGCACACATGCACATAGACACACACTTTCTCTCTCTCTCTCTCTCTTTCCCTGCAGACTTATTCAAAAAACACAAAGGAGGGAGAGGGACACTGGAGATGCTCCCATTTCTAAAAATAGCAAATGTGATGGAGAGTGTAGCAGGAGATGAATTATGCCTCTGCCAAACACAGAGGGGATGTGTCCAAGTAACCAGTGGAACAGCTCACATCCTTTTATGTGCTCATACAGTACTGTAGCTGTCCACGAATAGCGTCCAGTAGCTGATAACTGTCTAGTTTGTGATTAATTAGTGCAGAGCCGGCAACAGCAACTAAACCGTGCAGAGTACCACGTGATATGATATCCACTAGGGAATGGCGTGGTGCATATGTTTGATATGAAAAGTGTTATGCTGTGTTGTTTGTGTTCCACACAGCTATTTACTGCTTTAGAAAAAAGACATGCAGTATATCAAAAAGGGTATCCACAAGCCATTGAAGCCTATGATGGTAAAGAAAAACGTGTCCCCTGCATGGCCTTGTAGAATTCATCAGTACTCTAGATGTTTCATTATATCAGTGACATGCATGCTCTCATGTCATGCTTTTCATCTGCAGGCTTCTATGGGAGGCCTTGGTCTATGGATCAGAGGAAAGTTCTCTTCCAATGGTAAGTCTGTCATCAATCTTTCAAGAAGCTTGCAAGCTGTGATGAAACTGGTGTCTGCAAACTTGCATGCACTGTACTGTGTGTAGTGTATGTGAGCAGCACAGGAGCCACTGACCCGACGCTTCTGGGCTGAACCCAGTTGCACACCTTTATTTCAGTGCCAGGCACACCTGAGAGAGATCACTGACTCAGGATGGCTCCATAGCAAAGGGCAGGCTCATCCTCAGTCCTGAGGCTTAGCCAGGGATCGGGGGGGGGGGGCAGGGAGAGATACTGCATTTTCATGGACATTATTGTCATGTATTTCCATGTCTGAGCTGTTTCTTTAGCAGCATCTTTTTCCACGCAGAGACCTTCACACCAGGGAGCTTCTCAGCACAACCATGCTCTTTAGTTGTTGGCCACAGAGAGTGGAGAGATACCAGTGCAGTGCCACAATAGGCTCTTGTTTGTAAGCATCACGACATCATAAGAACTGTAGCCGAGAAGCCGTTTAAACCAGGTGAAATTCAACATTCAGTATAATCAACTGTTGTATACAGCGTGAGTCCCCGAAGAGACAGTAATCCATTAATCAAGGCAGCAGGTTCATGAGCCAAGTCTCTCTGAATCTTGATTAAACAGAAGCAAGGCAGCTCCGTATTGAGACTGCCACAACAGTTTTCATTAACAGTTCCATCAGCTCACGATGAGACACGGACTCTTTCAGCTTGAATCAGCGCGCAGTGATTGCCGTGACAGTGAACTACAGTAGAATACTTAACGATCATGCCCGAGTGCAGAACACACACAGTCAAGGTGCCATTTGAAGCATCGCTAGCCCATCCTTGAAAATTAAAACATGAATACACTGATCATGACACAACAGTGTGTTACATATGAAACAAGTGACAGATGTGGCTTTCCCTTTTCATGCACACTTCCTGTATATTGCACCGTGCGTATACCTTCTTGTCAGTAGGGAGCCAATTAATTCTTGACGTCACGCTGATCTTACAAATGAACGCATCAGCATAAATGCCCTTTGGGAGCACTGACACAGTTTTGTAGTACAACAGCCAATAGTGACAGTCGACTGCATCCCTGGAGAGAAGTTGTTCCCTTTGCTCTCTGCTTTCCACTGCTCTTAAATATATGGAGGAAGTCATTACTGAGGACAAAGGCACATGTTTTCTGTTCCTATTAGTAACCATGATCACAATTTTCATGTGATACTGGCCAAACAAAGCTTTGGTGAACAGGCCATTGCTGCTTCCTGATGAGGACAAATATGACTCCCAAAACTTTGTCGGTGTAGCGGCAGCTGAGTGTGTGGGCTCCAGGTTTATTTATAGATTGGCTTTTTTAGACTCAAGTGCGGGGCGCAGGCAAAATTCATACGCTCGAGTGTTGCATAAGTTTGGCAGAGTGGGGCGGTGGACGTGTGTACAGTATGTGAGTGCGTGCCTGTGTCTGATTGTGTGTTCGAGGCAGGCAGCTTGCAGCTTTGTGGAGGCGACTTACATACCATCTGTCCAGGAAGTGAAGCAGGGAGAGCGTGAGAACATAGTCCACCCACAAATGACAAGGAAGACAAGAGCTGGTCCATGTCCAGAGAGAGAGATTGTGATATTCATGTTTTGTCTATGTGTGTGATGCAGATATTGTTTCACTCCTCGTACTATGCGCTATTTATAATTCAGGAGTTCATTTCCTGTAACTGAGGCGGCCATGGAGCCCCATGATCAATACAGTGGACCTATTTTCTCACTGCTTGTTGTTTTTCTGTTTTTTTTTCCCTTCCTTCTGTCCTTGCCTCTTTCTCAGCTGCTCATGTCGTCTAAGTAAAAGATGATTTGTGTTTTTGCACTCAACAAAGGTTTAAATAGTTACGATAGTTTTAAATCATAAACTGACATCCCACACACTGTTGCTCACTTTATTTACAATGTTTTTTTTGTTTTTTTCTTTACCAGTATATAAAGTATAAACCCAAATTTAAATCAAATCAAACTGTGAGCTGCAGTGTAAAAACAGAGATGCAGGAGAGTGGAATAGCAAATTGACTATAAGGACAAAATTGGAAAAGTCTAATGATTAAACAATGATTTAAACGTTTGTTAAATCTGCTTTAATACATTATTTTAAAAGTGACAACAGCTTGCAGTCTTGGCAGAAAAAGCACCTTTGGACTTGAGAATTTGTGTATTTTAAGGTTTTAAAATGATCAAAAGAGTTCTAAAAGTTCTAATAAAGCATCTGTCAGGAGTGTTCGCAGAGCACCAAATCACAGTCTTTTTATGTCTTTTCTTTCTTTTCTGTGCCAGGATGCAGCACTGGGGGTTGAACACGTATCTGTACGGCCCAAAAGATGACCTCAAACACAGACTGCTGTGGAGGGAAGTCTACTCTCCTGAAGAGGAGGGTAAGATCCTCCCATTCATCCATCTGCTGATTTACCGCTCATCCACCCACATGTGCATCCAAGTTTTCCCGCTATGCTAGAAATCTAAGACATCTGTAATCATAATTTAGCATTTTTTTGCAAACACTGGCCGGTGTGACTCCTTTTGTCCCACTTTATGTTTCAAACTCAAAATTCTTCATCGCCTCTCCTCTCAGGTCAGTTGCGTACTCTTATATCGGAGGCCCAGTCGAGAGGCCTGAGGTTTGTTTACGCCCTCTCGCCTGGTCAGGACATCGTCTTCTCTTCTTCCTGCGACCTGACGCTACTCAAACGCAAGCTGAGACAGGTACAGGACACAGTGAGATGATAGATACTGCAGGAGTGCAACGTTTCAGGATTTGAGCCTCTGTTTCTTCTCTCTCTCTCTCTCCAGGTATCAGACCTGGGTTGCCAGGCATTTGCCATTCTGTTTGATGACATCGATCACTCCATGTGTCAGGCCGACAGCGAGGCCTTTTCTTCATTCGCTCATGCTCAGGTCACTGTAACCAATGAGATCTATCGGTTCTTGGGGGAACCACCCGTCTTCCTGTTCTGCCCCACAGGTAGGAGTAATGAAGTGAATTGAGTTGGAGTGTTTGCAGAATCTGACATGTGCAGTTGATGAAGCGTCTCTCTCTCCCTGTAGAGTACTGTGGTTCTCTGTGTTCTCCAAGCGTATCAAAGTCTCCCTACCTGCAGACTGTTGGAGAGGACCTGCTGCCCAACATAACAGTGGTATGGACAGGTGAGTGACAGATACAAGTTAGCATATATGGGAACTATTTAACTTGTGATGTAATGGATTTAACTGCTCACTTTACTGCACTGTATTGTGGTGGAAATTCTTGTGAGCTGAAGGAGGGAGTTCACCAGGAGACTTCAGATGTGTTATGCAGAGGTATTTATTGCAGGCTTGATGCATCAAGGAGAAGTTGATGAGCAACACAATGTCCACAAGTGAACCAAGGTAGTGCCACACCAAACTCTGAAGATGTCCGATCTAATGGGGTGTATTAATACCCCCAATGTCACATGTTTTCCCTTCTATTCCTTGAACTATTTCCTTATTATGGATATTCTGCACCCTCCTTCTACATTTCTGGTACTCTATTGGATAGTCAAAGCCCAAACAATAGCTCATACCATACTTACGTATGCCCTGACATCCATCCCTCTAACTGAGGACACTTTTGACCTAATTCTCTTAAAATGTCTCCTCGAGCATTCCTCCTTGAATTGGTCCGATATCAGTCTATACAGTTTATCTGCAAGACCTTGGCTACTTCACGAGGAGAGACTTCCTATCTGCTGTCTGCTAGAATGGCCTCCAAATATTATGTTGATGTGTCTGTGTCTGAGGCCTCTGTGTTGTCCAACCCTGAGACTTTTGGGCGCCTTACCACAGAAGGCCTGTGATAGAAAATTCCCTCACATGTATGACGTGGCTGTATTCTGTTGACCCAGCTGGATCCTGCTATATTTGCTGTCAGGGTTGCTACAGCTAAGCCTGCAGTTACATTTTTACATCAATACCTCCACTCACATCTCTCCCAGGCTGCACCCCAGCTCAGGCCCTGATTCATCCTCATTCTGCCTTTGATGCTTTCCAATCACCACTCCTTAATCACACACCAATTTTAAATACAGAGAAGACCGACTGCATGCTCCTCACCTCCACCAGTGACTCTGACTATCCTGCCATTAAAAAACCCTTATTAGTCATGCTGAGTCACACGTATACTTAATTTGGCTTGACAGAAGACTATCTTCCATGATTCATATTTAGGATTTGACTCAAATTTAAAAACAAACTAGGCTTCTTGTGTAGAATTAAAGGATGTCTGCCTTCTTCCAACTGTAAAAGTAGTGTGCAGTCAACCTTCATGTCTGTCTTTGACTATGAAGATATTCTGTATTGTTGTCTGTATTATGTTCCTTCTTTCAAGAAGAATAGGCGTCTCATGTTATTCATCTATAAAGCTCTGCTGTTGAAAAGTCTGTTTTTATGAATCCTTGTTTATTGTGTAATTGTGTTTCTGTTTGCTGATTGGGTTGTCAGTGTTACTTGTTCCCAGGTCGCTCTTGGAAAATAGATCTTTATCTCATTAAGACTGTGATTAAATGAATATAACATTTCTTTAAGTACAATTTCTTCATTTCTGTTTTTAGCCTCATTAGTTGACCCATGATCTATACAATACACAGCTCAGCACACACACACATGCAATTGGGTGCAGGCACAGATTCACACAGAACATCCTCCGTCCTCAAGGATTTAAGTGCAAATCCGCCCACATGCATATGGATGTACAATAGAAACACACACACACAAACACACACATTATCGTCTTCTTTTGTTTGAATTTTCTTCTTTGTCTTTATTGTTCTCCTATGAGAGGCTGTCCTGTGCTTTCCAACTTTCCAAGAGTTTTTCACTGTAGGAAATGAACAGAAACAGTAACAGAGTTGGTGTCGTTTGTTTATTCCACGTGTGCTGGGCAAAGGCAACACTCTCTTGAATTTGAAGAACTTTACCTGAACAACAACAAAAACAGCTCGGCATGCAAAATATGCAAAAAAATCACTCGAGAAAATAACTGTTTAATGGACATGTGAGCATCTTGTGAGACCTGATTGTCCACCTATTCAGAGAAACTATTCAGTTTATTTTGTTTTGTTACCGTAAAGCAAAGCACAAGTAACTGATGGCTATCTGATGTAAATACTTCGATTTTACATTTTGTGGTTTGTTTCAGTTTGTTTGATTTTATTATTCTTTATTCTATCATTATTCAGGATTAAAGGGGCAAGTCCAAAGTTCAAATACACCAACTGGTCAGAAAGCGCCCCATGGAGAGAACAGCTTCTTCATTCCAGTCTCCTGTTGTGCACCTCAGATTTGATTTGATGTGAAGTCTGTTCCTCAAACCTTCAGGCTTCCTCTTGTCAACCTTTCCCCTTCACTCTCCACAGGCAGTAAGGTCATCTCCAGGAAGCTGTCTGTTGACTGCCTGGCTGAGGTGGAGTCTGTCCTCCAGCGTCCCCCGCTCATCTGGGATAACCTGCACGCTAACGACTACGACTCCAGGCGTCTCTTCCTGGGGCCCTTTAAGGGCCGAGAGCCTCAGCTGAGGAGCCACCTGAGAGGCCTGTTACTCAACCCCAACTGCGAGTTCGAAGCCAACTACATCCCTCTCCATACACTGGGAAGCTGGTACAGAGCTGGAAAAGAGGAGAGGAAAGGTGAGAGGAGAGGTGGAGAGAAGAATGCGGCAGAAAGGCAAAGGGATTAATGAACAACTGGAAGGAGGAAGTAGCAGTGATGAGACAGAAAATGTCCCGAGTTAATAAACTAATATGGGCTCTGCCAGACCAGAGCTGTGCACAGTTGGTCCCATTGCTTCCGGGAGAAATGTTTAATAAGCCTGTGTTGCTTGGCAACTAACACAATTTTAACCACAAGGCAGAAATGTTGCCTGATATTATTTAACAAATCAATTAACTTGAAGGAATTTAAGTTCCATCTGTTCTCCCGGACAAGTCGACTGAGTAAACTTATTGGCTGTAGTTAAACAGAATAAAAATATTTCCCTGATACAGAGTTGAACAATTCACCAGTTTCATCAATCTCCATCTACTCTCACAGCTATTGACAGGAATCCATCTATTTCACACAAAGTGCATATACAATACAGGAAAATAGCACCAGAGGACAAAAGAGGAAACGAGAGCTGGGTGGAAAAATGTGGGGTAGAGAACTGCTGTAGTGTGTGATGTTGCTCTGACTACCGATCGGGGAGAGGCGGTGATGGAGGAATAATTGTGTGGTGTGTGAAGGAAGAAATGAGAAGAGAGGAAGGTCGCTCTGTGGAGGAGAAACAAGGCGGAGGGTGGAGGAGAAATGGGCTTTAAGGGAGGGGATGAGAAAAGAGATGAAGGGCAGGCTGAAGCCTGTGATGTGGAAGGAAATGGAAGAGGAATCTTAATGATAGCATGAGAGGGAGGGTGATAGTCAGTGAAGCAAGTACTGGATTCAGTGTAGGAGAAGGAACTAACACATGAACAATGCATGGAGTATGAAGAATTATAGGTTTTTATTCAAGATCAGAGTTCGTTGAGACGTTTAAGTGGCGATCTGATCCAGTTCTTTAATTTGTCTATCTTGTCTATGATTTTGAGTTTGTCATATTTAATACTCAACACTGCAAAATGGACTTGGCGTAGCTTCCATTTCTGGACGTTTTTTGATTTTTGGTTCTGTATTTTCTCCATTCCTACAGGTCATTAATATTGCAGTATTTCCAGCATAAGCACAGTGGCGCATGTTGGCAAAGAGAAAAGTAAAACAACAATCGCAAATGTCATGTTTTAGTGTTACTCCTATAGAGACTCTTATCAGTGGCTCCATCTGACCAGCAAACACCAGTGTTCTGAGATGGGTGGCTATCTTCTTTTCCAGTCATGCATAAATATCATAGATAAGGGAGACATGTACGATACACGTGAGTTGGTTTGTCCACCAAAACATGTCCCACTGGAATGCTGTGAACATCACAAACCGATTATGTAAAGGAGTGTTTCCTGTACTGTGTACTGTATGAATATGAGTAACTTAGCATCCTCATATATGACATAACAATGTTGTGTATGCCCTAGATGAGGAGTGTGAGTACTGTCCTGATAGAGCTCTGTCTGCTGCACTACATGATTGGATGGAGGAACTCAACCAACCTCTACAAGCAGGTAAAACATTAAGATGTAGTGCTGTACTTGTATATGTGTGCTGACATTCGACTGGACTGAAACACTTAACCTGCTCAGCCACTTTCACCACATTTGGTTGGATTTATACGTGAACTGCGTTATTTCACTGCACTGTTGACCACAAACTGAATTTTTTATCGTTACAGGTCGACAGAGCTCACGAGCAGACCACCGTTCCTCTGCTCCCACATCTCGTTGCAAAACTCCCGACAGATCCGACTGCCCGTCCACCATGAGAGGAACCTCTGCAGTGGCCAAACTTCCTGTTTTCCCCCTGAACTCCAGCTCGCCCCCGTCATCACCCACTAAGGTCAAGGGGGAGAGGGAGGGACAAGAAGGGGAGAAGAAGAGGTCAAACCAGCCCAGTCAACCCAATCAGCAACCCCCAGGATCCCGGTCTGGAGCACCTTCAGGTGGAGGCAGAGGGCAGAAGGCCCAGGGTCGGGGACTCTGTGGTGGGAAAGTCCTACTAAGTGAATCTCAGGTGCGGCTGCTGGTTGGTCTTCATTATCTGCCTCATGAGCATGGCCCGTCTGCCCAGAAACTGCTGCAGGACCTGACCTGGCTGAAAACAAACTGCCACCTGGTCAGCACTAACAGCAAAAAGACTCCGCCTCAGAAGGTCAGCGTGTGCTTTTTGTGCAAATTTAACTGTAGAGTGCGAGATTGATGAATGTGACTGATAAAAAGGGCTTGTATTATGTATGAATGTCCTCAGATCGATGAGTGGCGAGGTCGGGCCTCCCGCTTCCTGTCCCTGTGTGAAGACATAGCACAGCTCCACTGTAGCGTGGTGGGTGGGGCCAACAGGGCAGTGCTCTATGACCTTTACCCTTATGTGTGGGACCTGAGGAATATGGCTCTGGTGGCAAAAGCATTCATATGCTGGCTGGGTGAGTGTAAAGAGAGATGGGAGCAGGGAACTATGGGAACAGTATAGCATGCTACAGTATAGCTGACCAGTTGTAACCTGTGGTATACTATGCTGCCCTGTAACACTCCCTATAGTACAGTGTAGTATATGCTATAAGTATGCTTTGCTTTATTACCCTATTATACTGAGTATAGTATCGTTTAGTATAGTAGTTTTAGTTGTAGTGTGGTATAATGCATTATAGAGTAGCTATACTCTAGTATGTTATGCTATACTACTCACTGCCTGTGATACAGTGTAGTATATCATGGCTCAGTACATTATCCTGTGGTATAGTATTGTTCCAGTAGTATGCTATGCTATACTGTGCTCTTCTAGTCTTCATTATATCGTAACATACTGCGCACTATAATCTGACCCCACCCACTCACCTGTCTCACTCAGATGGACGAGTGTTGAGTGACAGCTCCACCCTGGGCACCTGGAGGAACTGCTTCCACTGTGAGTATGCATGACCTCTAAACTCCACGCCCAAAGTAACTAACTACACATCACCTCTGCTGCACAAATCATTCCTATCCAAAGTAAATTCAGTCTGCAAATGTTCTCCTACAGTATAAACCCGACATCCAATCACTGTTTCTTGCTTAATGGAGCTCCAGATAAGGGTGCAGTGAGGACTGAGCCACCAGTCGTGCTTCAAATATTTATGGTGCCGGCATAAAAACTGAAACAGAAGTTAATTTCAGCAAGCATCTCCTGAGGAGCTGTAATGCTGTAAAACACTGAACTTTTATGCCAGCATGAATATTTAAAGATGATAAACTGTGCAGTCATTTTCCATCTCTGCTGACTGTCCTAGCATTTCATTGGCCACAACCATGTGATGTCACCAGACTGATCTGTGGTTGTTGTCTGTGGTAGGGTGTGGGAAGTCCACGGGGGCGGACCTACTGGGAGTGGAGTCAGAGCCATGGGTGTTCAAAGGGGGCGTGTCTGGGGAGGTGCAGGTGTGTGTTTGTGTAATATCTTCCTTGGATTTTAGTAATAACTCCTCTTGTTTCCTTACTTTGTATCAGTGTGTGCTTGTATGCTTACATTCTAATTCTAATAAGTGGCATTGACATTCAGCCCTCTTATAACTGCCTAACGTGTGTGTTTCTTTGTGTGTGTGTGTGTGTGTGTGTGTGTGTGTGTGTGCTTTGAAGATGCTCCTCCCAATAGGCAGCAGCAGTGAACTCTTCACTCACCCTCCTCCTCTCTTCCCTACCTCTCGTCTCTATAACATCAGGCCCTACCACGGCAAGGACAAGGTAGGAGAAGTCGCACTCAGACATGATATTGTCTCATGCATAGTGCCAGGATGATTGGTGGAATGACATGGAAGTTTAAGGTTTCAGAAAGGGAAGGTCAAGGAATATTTGCATTTATACAATCAGTGCACCAGCTGCAGAATTTGAGCATAGCTGCGGTGGAAACCACACTACTTACCCCTTCAGAAAAACATTTGGAAACAAACCAGGAAAGAGAATTTGAGGTCATGCAGACACACTGACTTAATAATGGAAAGTCATGGAAAATTGATGAAATGTTCAGTCACAGTAAGATCCTTACATGGAGAAATGCTTCAAAGTTAAACATCATTATCAAGGGACCCTCATTGTTCAGTCACCTGTAGAGTTTTGGTGTGGGGAACATATGGTGTAACAGACCGGGGCATGAAATCTTCAAACAATAATCATTTATTTTGTGCGTGTGTGTGTGTGTGTGTGTAGCTGGAGTTGTATCGAATGGTGCGCCAACTCCACCTGAGGACTCAGGGTGGGCAAGGGTCCAGTGCTGCTCACCCAGATGTCATAGGAGACAGGTGTGTGTTTGAGAGAGAGAGAGAGACAAAGAAAGAGGAGTAATTGTTTGCATTGCAGATCATTTCCACAATGGCTATTTATCACATTGGAATACTATTTTCACATATTTTTAAATAGCAGTGTTGTTTCATGTCCACAGATGTCTCGGGCCGTGCCTGGCGTTGTGCCCAGAGTACAGCTTCATCCTGGAGGATGAGCTGGGTGTGTGTGGCTGTGTGTTGGGCATCTTGGACGTTCGCTCCTTTGCCAAGCGGTGCCAGGCCAGCTGGATGCCTGCCATGAGGGACAAATACCCACCCAAAGGGGGCAACACACACCCCAACGCACAGGTGAATATGGAGAGAAGAAGAAGCCAAATAGTCATTAAAAGCATCGTTTTTTATCCAAACCTATGCTGTCATTTTGAAGGGCGCGCACACACACACACACACACACACACACACACACACACACACACGCACGCACGCACGCACGCACGCACACACACACACACACACACACATAGGTAAAATTATGCGCACAAATGTTTAGACATATCGGTTCCTGCAGTTTCACCATCTGGACCCCTCTGTGATGGATTAATAACCTACTGGGCAGTGGGTGGCACATACGGGTAAACAAATCAAGTGACACACACGCAGTACAGATAAACACACACACACATCAACACTACATTAACGCACAGACCAGATTTGGAAATTGGGTTGTAAACAGCAAGAATAGACTGTAGATGTGTTGTAGTATGGTAGTTATGGGTAAGCATCAGGCATGACCAGTCAAATGATTCTTCCCCTTGATTGATAAGACAGACTTCGCCGTAGTGTGGCTGCTGCCCACCCTGACAAAGTGAGCTGAGTGATCTTAGGCAAGGAGCCAATCAGAGCATCAGGAACAGTCAGTCCTTGACATCTGTGAAGGATTCATCTGCCCACTCTGTGCGTCATGGTGCGCGCTGACAGCCCGACTCTGGGCGTCATTCACGCTGCAGCCACAGGTGTATGAAGCTGGGAAAAAGCTTTCCAGTACGCAGGTGTCTGAATGGCATCTTTTCTGGCTTTATGAGACACAGCAACGTGACACCAGTGTCTTATGTAATGAGTTATCACCACGTGCTCTTTGTTATTTATCCTTTCCTTGATTGCGTAGTTGTCTTAATATATGCTTTATGGCTTGGAAACTAGTGTTCCAGGAAAAACTGCTTACCAGCTTGTCAAACAGGAAGTCCATTAGACTAATAACAAAGGTCAATGTCTACAAAACACAAAACCTGAAGGTTCTCTGTTGATGTTATCAGGGATTTGAATATATGATGATGATTACTGATGATGACTGTCTCTTTGTATGTAATTATATTGTTAATGTGTTTATATAAGGGGCAATCCATCAAATTTGGCCCGTTAGTAACATCTAGTGGCTGCTCTTGGAAACTACAAGAATATAGGACTGCTGTTTCTACAACCCCCTCCACCAGCCACCAATCATTTAAACTGAAAGGGAAACAGTTCACGTCCAGGACTTCATCAGCAAGTGAGAATGTCTTTGCGTCTCTGCTCTCCTCTGTGCAGGACTTAATCCAGCTGATGGAGGAGGACCAGGGAGAGTACCCAGACTCTCTCCTCTATCACTTCCCCTCTCAGCTGCGACTGGACGCCCTGCCTGAGCTGGTGGACATCAGCGTCAGCCGCACCCTGCTCACCGCCCTCCTCACTGCGCTCAAGGCCAACGGTAAGGACACGGTGTCGAGCCATTGTATGAGTGTGTATGTATATGGTCTGCCAAAATGACCATGAACCCTCACTTGTGACTAATCTGAGGTCTATGGTGCAATCTGAAATGTTGTAGAAAATACTCACATACTCCTGCACTGTATATTAAAATATCCTTTCTGGAGAAAAGGCTAAACAGAAGAGCAGAAAAACACAGAGGGTTGAAGTAGTGTCGCAATACCACTCAGCATGCTCATTAATGTGAGCAGGGGTCAAACTTCCTGTCGGTGTTTTCACACCATTAAATTCGTTTTAAAATGTTTATTTGCCTGCATGCTGGAGAGCTGATATTAATTCAGAAGGTTGAAATCCTGCAGTTTCATAATTTTTCATGACAGACTACCTCACACTATCCTCTGGGGGAGTTTGTGCAGTTTTTGTGAGCAGAGATCTGTCTTTAACTGTGCGTGCAGGGTCTCAGGGTGTGTTCTGCGAGGTGCAGCCGACAGACCGTCAGAGGCTGGAGTTCCTGACAAAACTGGGCTTCCTGGAGATCCTCAGAGGAGAAGCGAGGAGCAGAGAGGGAGTGGTGCTGGGCAGGCTGCTCTGAACACAAACACTCACGTGGTCAAACACATGCACACCACCAGAAACATGTAAAGACACAGAGGCACTCGCACACACAGAAAGATGTTGGAAGCACAGCATGTACAGTACAGCATAGAGACGGCTCCGCCTCGCACATGAGCAGGATCTGTGTTTTCCCCCGTCAAGAGAGACAATCCTGGATTCCTTTGAGTCTGTGTGGCAGTAATGGGATGAACCCAGAGATTTCTGAGCGACTTCCAAAATATAAAATAAGCTTTGGGTTTAAACATTCAGCAGAACTGTGCTAATCCCTCTCAGATTCCGCCCCTGACTACAGATTATAGAATTCAGTCAAATTACAAGGAAGTCAACAAGAGAATAGAGCGAGATGGGAGCAGAGCAGCAGATCACAGCAGCTGCAGCTTTCTCCTCTGCAGAACATGTGTCACGTACAACCATTAACATGTATGTTTATACTGTATATATGTAAGCTTGTGTCCAAAGTGACCACAAAAGTCAGTTCAGGTGAATGTGCAACGTGCGTCTGATCTCACAAACTGTCGAGAGAGAGCGTGTCAAACAGCTGGCATGCGCACATTCTCAGGCAGTGGTGCTGAGGCGTATATAGGATAATAATTCATTAAGTCCTCCTTTTAAAATAGGGGCATTAGGCTTTTTAGACATTGTATTCATTTAAAACGGCCATGGAAACAGGCTTCTTGTGAAGCCCAGTCTGGGACGTGGTGATGTGTAGATTAGGTAGAATGTGTATTAATTTGGATAGTCGGACTTGCCTTTAGGGATCTGCCCTGCTGATGAGTCCTTAAGCAAGGCACTAAATTCTTATAAGCCTCAGAGCTGCTATTCTTATCTGACCTGATGTCTGACCTACCTGGAGAGGCGCAGTCTTCAGTCTTTATAGCTTTATTTCAACTGTACAGATATGAGAGTGGTGGTGCATTTCCTCTCAGCATAAAAGCAAATAATGGCATTTCCAAGTTAAGATAACATGAAATAATCCTGTACACAAACATGCTACAGGAGATCTCCTGCTCTGCTCCCGCTGCTTAGTTCATAAACAGTTATTTTCTTAAGGTTAAGGCTGTTGTTTTCTCGCTTGTGTCCTGTTGGTTGAATCGCCAGGCTGGACCCAGGCACAGCATCACTGTTTACACGTGCTTAGGTTAGATGAATGTTTACATGCATGAAGAACAAAACAAAGTAGGACTACATGTGTACGGACATAGACATGAATATACATTTATCACTTCAGAGGAATGCTCTAAGATGGCGACGTCGATGAAGATTTTTTTTTATTGGACTTTTTTCAGCTATTATAGCTGTAAAGTCCTGAGAGAAAACAACAAAATGCATGCCTGCTAAAATTCATCTGAAAAACTATTTATTTGTTCATTAAGGTTTCTGTGCATGAAAACAATCATGCGGACAGATAAGATAAACACACACGCGCACACGCACACACACACACACACACACACACACACACACACACACACACACACACACACACTTATCTGAAGTTTACGCTGGGATCAATTAGATATAACAGATACCTCTCTGTCATTTCATTGTCAGATACTGTAAACATCGCCAGTGAGTATGTGTGTGGTGTACGTGTGGATACTTTGTACATGGTGTGTGTGTGTGTGTGCGCGTGCAAACAAACCAATAAAGACGACTGTCATTCTGCCTTTATTCTGAACCATAATGAACACAAGCAGACTCACACACACACATGCGTGCATTCATGCTAAACGAAGCACAACAGCTCTCACAATCAAATCTTCAACTGAAAGTATGTAGAACTACGAATGTTCATTATTTTGTAATGCAGCTTAATAGACACAAGTACTGATTGTGCAAGTATTTATATTTCTACTTTTTCTTTTTTTTTAAATTATTATTATTACGCTCGATCAATCACAGACTGAGAGGCACTTTTGTATGTTTCTTCTTCTTCTTATCAAACTCATCACCATCGTCCGTGAGGTAGTTCACGTTAAAAGAATTTACTCCCAGAACTGAGAATGACGTAGACAAAAAAAGCACCGAGGTAGAAATGCATGTAAAGAAAAATGTTTAGAAAAGGTGTTATTGTTTGTGGCAGAACGTGTCACTTCACCTGGATGAGGAAAAAAAAGAGAATAATCTTTTTAATAATCTTTTAATATTTACAATTCTTTAATATATTTTGACTCTAGACCGGGGTGTATGGTTTGTGTGTGGATGTGTACAAGCGTGAATATAGTTGTTGACGGGAAACACTTCAAAATAAACTGCACAGGCAAAATGAAGCACTGTGAAAAAAAGATAATAATGAACCACAGCTAACACCCTCACTTTTCATTCAACAGAATAAAAAATATATAATAATAATAAAAATGATAAGAAGAATAATAGTACTAATTTGAGATTCAAACAGTTGCCTTTAACTTCCAGGCCGAAGCAGCTGTTTCCTGTCATCTGTGTGTCCTCACTGTCTCACTGTCTGCCTGCCGTGAGGTACATGTACAGTGTGTTTTTACAATGAGTCCCAGTGGAGTGCTATGTAGTCTGTCTATGCAGGGTAATGAAGGGGTTAAAAAAAAAGAATTACTGTCTGTTTTTATTGACGATAACAGTTAAACTGTCATTTTAACAACGATGATTTTATTGAACTGACTTGTTGATTTCATGCCTATTAAAAAAAAAACATTTCTTTCCCCTTATTTGGCGACTTCTCTGTTTTTTTTATGCGTCACGGTGAGTAAAAACTGGAATAACACTAAGCATGAACAAAAGTTGGTTGAAAATTTTACAAATTTATTAGAAATGTGTGAATATAGAGGCTCGAGTTACAACTTTGTGATACTTCATAAACAGGGTCAGTATTTTACTGACACTGCCACCTTGTGGATGAAATGTGGCTTCACAGTTTACTATTAGTCACATGTATATCTAACAATCTATACAATCTTCCATCCATCAATTTTCTATGCCGCTTATCCCTTTCAGGGTCGCGGGGGGGCTGGCAGATTGAGAGGCGGGGTACACCCTGGGCCGGTCGCCAGCCGATCGCAGGGCACATACACACACCATTCACACTCACACTCACACCTAGGGGCAATTTAGAGTCACCAATCAACCTAATTAGCATGTTTTTGGTCTGTGGGGGGGAAGCCGGAGTGCCCGGAGAGAACCCACGCATGCACGGGAAGAACATGCAAACTTCACACGGAAAGGCCTGACCCAGGAATCGAACCTGCGACCTTCTTGCTGTGAGGCACGCGCACTACCTGCTGCGCCACCGTGCAGCCCCTATACAATCTTTATATAAAAAATGTAGGATGCAGTTGTGTCTTTGTGCGTGTGTGCATGTGTGTCCTTGTGTTACACATCAGTGCTCTGCCTTTCTGTGGTGTTCCCAGCTTGCCATTGGCTGCGGGAGCGCAGGTTGCGTTCAGGGGCCATGACTTGACCAGTGGGGATGCGGTATGCTGCTAAACTGCCGGTCAGCAGCAACATCAGTGTGGCTATCAGTGTAGCTGCCCAACTGCATGCTGGGAGACCGACCTGATGAAAGGAAGGGAGGGAAGGTTTTTTAATAATGAGTAAGAGAGAGTGAAGTGAGACAGACAGTGTGAGTGAAAACAAGCTCCATTTGTATGTGATATGTTATAAGGTAAAGTAATTTACAAATTTTCAAACCACAAAGTAGAACAGCTGGGTTGCAGCGAAAGGCCTAATGTCTGAGGCAGCATGGCAGAAGCATTTAAACATTTAAATCCTGCACACTGCACCTTTGAAATTGCCACAAATCAATCAAAATGTCCTTTTGCTCACAAATAATAAATACTTAGTTGGCTTTTCACACATGAAACTTTTGAATTAGCCAGTTTCTTGAAGACGGCCCTAGAAGACAAGACAAAGACTTCATTTGTTGTATAATTGATGTGATGTTTTTCACATGAATGTGCTGCTTGAAGGTATGAAAGGCACATAACACTACAACTGATGTTTTTTTTTTCTTTTGGATTTATGAAAATGAAAGACCTCTTCACTGTGGAGTGACAGCTCTGTCATAAAACAGCCCAGCTGCCTTTTATGTGAAACTCCTGTTTGATCGACCAATCTGAATTAAACATTTAACACCAGAGCGTTGAGACACTGGTTGAAAGTCCTGCTTTTTATGTCAAGCCCTAAACACCCCAAAGTAATGCAGCAATACACTACACAGTCCATATCGTGTTGGACTGGTCGCAAGCACAGCAGACTTCAAACTTTCACATCAGAGAGGTCAGTGATGATGCTTTTCTGCCACGTTTCATCACCTTCTAGCAAATGTAGTTCCCACCAACTGGAAGTTTGTTCTTCAACAATGCCACTCGACAGAGCATGCAAAATGAAAGCAAATCTGAAACTAAAATTGTCCTCGGCATACAAAATGGGAGCAAAGGTGCGTGCCCTCACCGTTCCCAGGAGATTGCTCAAAGCGATGTCAGTATACGCAGAGAGGAATGCTGCAGGCAGAGGAGAAGAGATTAGGCTAAATATACCCTCAACACCCTCTGCATCTCTCTCCAGGTTGCTGGAACAGAGTTTGGCTGCAGTTGGTCCTGATAGGAGACACACTGGAAGTTCAAGTTGCAAAAGGGTGTGAAGGGTTTGGACAAGAAGAGAGATGCAGAGGAGGGTATGGAGTGAAAGCGATGGAGAGAGTACTGGATGCTTTAAAGTCAAGGGGGAAATGGATGCAAACAAAGTGTCTGTACAGTACAGTGGGCAGACCAGATAAGGTAAAGTGTTGCATGTTGTTTTACTCTGAGCACATTTTTAACTGTCTGAAGCGTGATTCAGCATGTGAGGAATTAGTTCATGATTTATCGAGGGGCAATGATGTGGGAAAAGACATCTTGATTACTCAAGGAGCTCACATGAATTACTGAAACTCAGAATGAGGTGAGGTGAGGCTTTCACACCAGCAGGTGTCCCATGTAAACTATCTGCAGTTCAGGAACGAAAACCGTGAGCTTTGTCTGATTGTCTCCAGTTAGACTGCAGCCTGAATGACACGGGACGGCACTGGAGACTGATGTGAGTCTAAAGATTAAAACTGACAAAGGTCAGTGCTTTGGTTTGGAGTTTCTTTGGTTTTAAAATGCATGAAAACCAAATGCAGTCCATTGTGTCCCATTATTAAGTCTGAATGTAAAAAAAATGTGTGTAAAGGGTTTTTAAATCAAGTAAACTCATGTTCACATATTCATACATGTTGAAAGGCTGTAGGATTTTAAAAGAATGTCAGTTTCAGCTGTCCTAACCTATTATTGTCTATTTCACAACCACATGAACAAGAGCCAGTAAGAAAGATTACAATTGTCTCAGCTACATGGACATTTAATATAAGTACTACATTTTACATTCTTTGTACTTTCGATATGCTGGTAAAGCTTTACGTCATGTTTTTAGATCACTAACACTCGCTAGATCACTAAGCAAAATAGTGTGTGTGTGTGTGTGTGTGTGTGTGTGTGTGTGTGTGTGTGTGTGTGTGTCACCGCTGGCAATGGCAAAGAGGTGAGTCCTCCAACTGAAGGTGAAGAAGAGTCCTCCAACTGCCATGCAGCCCAGAGCTCCATTAAAGCCCGACAAGCCTGAATACAGACACTCATGATGCACCGCCATGGATAAACCTGCCACACACACACACACACACACACACACACACACACACACACACACACACACACACACACACACACACACACACACACACACACACACACACACGTTAGGTTTTGGGGACATTACATAGACTTACATTCATTTCCTAACCATAAGCATAACCACAACTTGCCTAAGCCCTACCCTTGCCCTAACCTTAACCCGTCTTCACCCTAAAAATGTAATGATTTACACACACACACACACACACACACACACACACACACACACACACACACACACACACACACACACACACACACACACACACACACACACACATCTGCTGTACTAGAACCGTCCATGTGGTGGTGCCAGACACATACTGTTGGCTGCCTTCAGTTCAAATGTCACTTTGCGTCTAACCTAATATGGAAATATGTTAATTATGTCTTTCTATTCTACCATATCCAGACAGAAGGAATTGGATATCTGGTCCAACATGGAAGATGACCTTTTTGCTAATTCCTGCTTAAGCCATCATTTGATTACTGGTCTGGCAACAGCAAGCTATTAGAGTCTTGTGTAATAGTATTTAAAGGATATAATGCATCAAGGAGGAGCTGAGATGTAAATCCTGCTCTCGCGTTTATGAATTTTCCACTATGAAGAAGAAGTGCCTGTGTTCAGCCAGTGGTCATGTGATGATGGTGAGTGAGGCTGGGCAGGAGAAGTGCTGACAGAGACCCTGCCTGTCTCCTCTCCTGAGTTACACTAATATAAATGGGTTTTTTGTTTTTTTTAAAGGTCTTTTACTGTAATGAGAGTGTACGAGTAATCAGAAGGAGACATGAGAGAAAGAGCTCTGGTAGAGATTTTCATTTTCACATTTTCTCAGATGTAGTGAGTGACATTTTAACATGTCCTTCCAATAATAACTTCAGTATCAATATGTTTTTCTACGTCTTACATTTTTCTGATCATGAGTCCATCATCCAGTCTGTTTGAGGTGCTGCTGCAGGGCACTGATGAGGTAGGTGGATGAAAGCCTCATCTCTGACTCACATCCATGCTAAACAAACACTATACTGTGAGGCTGAGGCTATATGCAGACTGCCCTGGCCCAGATATATCAGAGTGAGGCCAGAAGCATTGACCTTTTCTCTGCTGGCCTTCAGCAGCAGCTGCACTGCGTCTTTCAACCCACACGTGAGGGAGAATAACAATCAAGTCACAATGACATCAGAAGGAGTAGGATCACTGAGTTCAGCTGCAAAGGCCAGCAAGCTTCATTCAGAACCAGCCAGCAGCATAATGCTTTGCATAACTGTGAAATATTTAAAGCCTGTACATAGGTTTTGTTTTGCCCTTGAAGCTTGTTGCAGCTCAGCCAGTATCACAAAGAGTGTAGTCAGGAATGTGCTCTGTTGCACTGGTAACCAACAGTGATGTCACAGCGTGCTGACACATGACCGGAGGTCAGCAAAAAGAAGATTTTCAGGATAAGATGCTGTTCATGAAGTGGGTTTCCATCCAACTGTTTTTATGTGCATGACTTTGTGACGTTAAATGAAGAGTAAGAGAGATGAAATCAGATCTTTGTGGAGCGATGATGAGACTGTAATGTTCCTCAATACATGAAACAAACAGAAATGTTTCCCAAAGTTTTCATTTGTTTGAACTTAGACTTTCACTCTTTGAATAATGTCATGTTGTTAAGCCCTCTTCTTCTGGAAGCACCAATTAGTACCAACCCTTTACCTTCAAGTCACCAACTCCTAATATTTGTAAAACAATAATGGATTAAAACGACATTTCCTGAAAATTCATTTTGAATTTGGATGGAAACTTTATTATGAGCAACATGCTACAGTATAAAATCGTAAAGATAAAATCAACTACAGCTGATCTCATTCTTGGATGATAAAGTCCGCAAAGTCACATTCCTTCTGCAGAGATGACGTTGAAGACAAGTTAAAAGTAAAACTTCCTCAGGTGAACAGACCTCCACCACCTTCAGGCTCACCTCAAGAGAAGTGGAGGAGTTGACGTTGTAAATTAATTGCACTTTACACTAACACTAACCCTAACCCTAACCCTAACCCAAAAACTGCTTACTAGCTGCTTGCATGCCTGTTTCTTGCCGCACAAGTCAGTGCATCTGTGTGTGTGTGTGTGTGTGTGCGTGTGTGTGTGTGTGTGTGTGTGTGTGTGTGTGTAAGCAGAGGCCATCAGTCCTGTAGCCCCACCCAGAGCAGCTGCCAGTGCTCAGCTAAAACTGCTTACTGGCTGGTTCATTGCACTACCTCTATTTGTGCACAACACAAACCCCAAAGCAGAAATTGTGTATTTTTACCTTCCTGACTAAGAGTAATATCATAAAAAATTACTGAACGCTGTCTGACCGTGCAGGAGCGTGCCCGCCAGTATTTGCTTTAGCAGTATATATTATTTACACACACGTGCAGCGTCTGAATGTGCTCCTGGGTGGAGGACAAGGAATCATCCTTTGTTCAACACCCTGCTTGCATTGACATATCACATTCTTGGTCGCTGTCACATTTTGGGTCGAGGAAGCCTTTTCAAACCCATGCAAAACTCTGAAATGCCAACCTGAAAAAGCATGACCATCCATGCAAAAAAAATAAAAATAAATAAATGACCAGTATAAATGCAATCTTTCATTCATGTTGTTAGCTGCAGCTGCTCCACCCTGCATCTTCCCCGTATCAACGCTGCAGGATTTTCTCAAAAATTCATCTGCAGTAACAGTAAATTTTGGAGGTCCTTCTGGAGATAAATGACCCTGGGGGTGTGCTGTGATTGATTTCCTCATTACCAGGCATAGTGGGCTGCAGTTTAGCAAGTCTGGTCCTGAGGCAGGCTGACCACACCCCAGTGCTGCCTCCTCTCTCTCTGTCGGCTACTCTGCCCTCCTCTCTCTATTTTTCTCCATCGCTGCTTCCCACCCAGCTCCCTCTGCATTTGTCTCTTCTTCATTCTACATATCATTATCTTCTTCTGCATCCTGTTCATTGTCACATGTTCCTTTTGTTTCTTGTTCCCTCTGTCCTTTCCTTGCTTCCTGCATCGCAGCATCTCTCTCTGCTCCCCTCGTTCCCTCCCCATATAATGGTTCCATTAAAGACTAATGGCAATACGGGAGGGGACGCCCAGAGAGTCCTAAAATTTTTACTGTTTTTCTACCGTGTGTGTGTGTGTCACTCCCAGGGTGTTGCTCTCTATGCTAATAGACTGACTCAGAGAGCTTTTATCATATCAAACCCGATATCTCTCTCATCTCCTCTTTTGCAGTTGCTGCCTACAAACCACAGCGACTATGCGCAGACTAAATGGAAGATAGTGCAATAGGTTGGAATGAACAACTGAAATGAACTGTACATAATGACTTGTTTTCCAGTGCTGGTGGGTGTTGGTGGGTGAATCCATCATTCTGTCCTTTGATGCCTTCAAGGGGAAAACTGTTTGTGGATGCAGCTAAATGGATTACTCTGTTTGTGGGCCCATTTGTTAACACTGTCCAGCAGCATGAGCTATGGAGGGAACTGCTTGTTGCTGTCCATGAAAGTGGAAAAAATGTTCTGTGTGTGTGATTAGTCTACTTCCACTGGCATTTATTTGACTAAGAGCCTTATTTCAGATGTTTTACGGGCCAATTTCCACAATCCTCTTTTTTTGTGAACTGTTCTAATGCTTCTAATCATGTGTGCTCAGAATTTTGGGTCTGTGCTTTATCCTCCAAGGATTACCATTAGGTCAGTGAATATCTTTGCTAGAAGTTAAATCCTTGCTGTATAAAGCCTCTTTTTAACCCAGTATATAGAAAGTGGTGGGTGTTAAGATGATATTTTCTATAAAAAGGCTGAGAGTCCACAGCCATACTAGCGGCTCTGTGAGGCAGAGGTGAACACACAGTGGGTCTTTGAGTTAAATGCTAATGTCAGCCTGCTAACATGCTTGCAGGAACAATGCATCATCTTTGCATTTTAGCATGCTATCATTTGCTAATCAGCGCTTAACACAAAGGGACAGCTGACCCTGGTGGGAATATCATTAGTTTTGAAGCTATTGTTTTAAACTAATTAAAATTTTGTCTTGAATATGCTTCTGGATAAAAGGTCCAGGAATCACCAAAGCGATTCATGCTGAGGGTTTGTACCATATTTCATGGTAATTTATCTGATAGTTGTGGAGACATCTTACTCAAAACCACAAATATCAGCCTCATGGTGGCACTAGAGGAAAAGTCAGGAGCCATTGATATGTGTGCAAAATGTCACGACAATCTGTCTGATAGTTGTTGAGCTATTCAAGTTTGAACCAAAGTGGACTGACAACAACACAGCCATCCCCAGAGTCACACTGCTGGCATGGTTAACTTTTTAATAGACTGCTTAATCGGGGGTCATGTCCCGCCCAATATATGAAAAATTGAATTCTGATCCCCTCAATATTTGTAGGATAAGGACTCCCCTCTATATTGCACTGGATGGTCACGATATAAACCAGTGAGTTACTGCTGTTGTTATTGAACACATAGACTGGTGTTTTTCAGTGCAACAGGCTGGAGGATGATCTGAGTTTTAATTCTTCAGTGGTGGATTCGATTAAGTCCCCGTGTTATGGCCGGTAGGTCTGGCTCAGGACTGTAAGTGCTAGATAGTTATGTTGTAATATAACACTGTTGTGTAGTACCGGTCATAAATATGGGAGTCCTCCTCGTAAAGATCCCTTCTTTCTGCACTCAGTGTTAGACTGAGAGCCTCTGCTTCTTCCTCCTTTCTCCTGCCTGATGCTGCATCGACTGTATGTCACACCAGAGATAGCAGATTCTTTGTAGAAAATATTTTACATGTATGGCTTCACATCAAAAATACAAAGCTACTTAAATTCAGTTGAGTTCTCCAGCTGCCTCAAATTTTCTTCCCTCCTGTATTTGATCCCACCTTTAGCATTTCTCCTATTCTCCTGCCACTTGAATGCAGCGGGAGGTAGATGCTCTGGCCTACATAGAGCCCCTGATCTCCTCCTCAGGAAACCCCTGATGGGAATAGTTTACACCACAATGGTTTGAGTGACAGCTCTAAATATGGCCACGCATTCTGCCTGTCCCAGGCGAACTCCGTGTCAGTCCGACCCACGCTACTGTGTCTCTCTGTCCATCTCGCTCCTTCTCACAGACAAAGCAAAGCAAAAGATATTTGGGGGTGAAGATTAGGAGGCTGATGGCTCAAATAGAGCCACAGTGATTTCCAGTGGTGGAGGAAACACTCAGATCTTTTACTTAAGTTGAAGTTGCAATAACACAGTGTTGCACCTGGTAAAGGAGGGGATTATAACTTATTTGCTGATTAGATTTTGTATTAATAATCAACTCTGCAAAGTAACTTAATATGCCAAAATAAATGTAGTGGAGTAAAAGGAACAATATTAACTTCCAAAAATGTAGTGGACTAGAAGTATAAGGTAGCGTAGAATGGAAATATTAAAGTAAAGTACAATTACCTGAAAATTGTACTTAAGTTACATTTCACCACTGGTGATTTCTAAACATCTGTTGTCTACTTGCCTTTGACCACCTCAGCTTTAGCAATTATAACTGCACCAAAGGTGGAAATGAAAACAATGATCATGACTGTGATGAAGATGGAGGTAAAGGTAAGGACAGTGCCATGGAAGAAGAGGGTGATGATGGCAGTAAATGTGCTGATAATATGGTGAAAATGACAGCAAGAAGAGTTAAGACCTGCCATGCCCTCGTCATCCACGGTGTCAAGAGTCCTGGTTGGAGGACTGGCATCCTGCGAGCTCCTAGTCCAGGCAGACTCACTCAGAGAACAGGGCCTCTAGCTGCACTGTTAGCTGAGCTACTAGCTAAAGGCAGCTGGCAGCTGCAGCCATAGATTGCTACAGCAAGTGAGCAGCAGTTAGCGATTATTCTGGGAATACGCTGCCCCCAATTTGTTTGGAGTGTCACATCTTACACATTGTGCCTTTAAGGCCCGGCCTCCCTTTCACACTTCCTGTTGCAGCCAGGTCATTTTCACAAAGAGGTAAAAAAAAAGCTGTCTTTTAGTCTCGTGGATTTTGGTGGTTGAAAAGACATTTTGAAACAGGATGGTCGAAGAGGATTTGAAGTTTGCTGGATGACCTGGATGAATCTGGTCATTCTGACACTAACTTATTCAACACTTGGCTGTACTCTAGCACCTTAGCACCAGTGCTATGGCTGCTCCAGTCCTAAACTACAAAATAAGTTAGTTAATGACATGATAATGATAATTACATCACTCTCTCACACACACCCACACAAACACCTTCAACTGCCTGAAACCAAGTCAAGGTAACTGTACACTGAGGATTTCGTGGGCACTGAAGGATAATGAATGCAGAGCAGCAATGGAGAGAATGATGCAAGTGAATAGAATGATAAGAGGAATTTGGAAAGCTGATAAGAAGAGAGGATTAAAAGAGACAGAGACAGAAGAAGAAAGAAGAAAATGGCTGTTCGCAGAAGGGGGGTAGGACAGAGGAACAAAGACGGAGCCAAGGGCACAACTTGTCTGAAGTGTGGAAAGGGTGGTGTCAGTGCAACACACACACACACACACACACACACACACACACACACACACACACACACACACACACACACACACACACACACACACACACACACACACACACACACACACACACGATGATGCTGGGGGTCCCCTTTTCTTCTCTGATGCATTTATCAGCATGTTTCTCTTTTGTTGCTCCTCTCTCCGGCACTACTTTTTGTCTTTCACTCAATTTATGCCCCCTGCTCCCCCCCCCCCTCCTCTCAACTCCTTATCCCTTATGGCTCTCCTCCATCTTCATCTTGACACTTTCTTCTCTGACTCCTGACACTGATCTTTCTTTTCCCCTCTGGGTCTCTGTCAGGCAGGATTACGTTTGGAATCTGACCTTGTAGCACTTGTTCACACTCTTAACTATCTTAACAATTGTGTCTGTATGGGGGTGTATGTGAGTGCATTTACTTTCATTCAGGGCAGTTAGCTCACCGAACTCCATGGTAAAATATAAACCTTTTTATGACACTGTTCCAATCAAAGTTCAACATAAAGATGACACTAATAAGAATTACAACATGATGAGCAGAGGAGGATGAAAAGCACTAATGAGTCTGACTAACATGTTCATTGTAATGAGGGCACCCAATACAAAAATGTGGCTAATTGATATGTTTCTCATAGTTTTCGGACAACAACTGAACTCCAAAGTACAGAAGAATAAGCCATATCAGGCTTTGGATGCACAGACATTAGACAGTAAGTTCAAATCATCAGTGGTTTTGGTCTTCTTATGAGATTTGTTGCCAATAAAAAACATATGGAGTATCACAGGCCTTATTCTTCAGAAAAAATCAATACTTAAACTCAAAGGCAGGAGGAGAGGAGGAGCCAGACAGGAATCTAATATACCCTTGTCCCATGGAATAAGTTAAAGGCGCACAGCAACATTTTCCATTTGCGAAACAAGACTGTTTCTGGTGGAGCTCTGAATTACGAGCATCCAAACGAAAGAAATAAAAGCGTGGTTGCCTTTTTTCAAGACTAATGAAGGCTACAGATGACTCAAGTTTGGCTAAAATCTTGGGCTGGATGAAAGGAGAAAACAGAAAAAACAGGATTATGCAATGAAAAGGGAAGGAAGGAAGATGAAGGAAGAGAAAATGATGTCCAAATGACACCAGTGTGGACCCTGGTTGCTACATTTCTCTTGTGCATTTCATTGCTATGCTCCAGCGGGCTCTGTTGCCTACACATTCTCATTACAGGCACATCTCTTTGATTACTTTGTCACACTGTTTTTATTGCAGCAGTGTGTGAATGTGTGTGTGTGCCTGCCACTGTCAGCATGTGTCCACGGGCTTGTGCTAGGGTGTGTATGTACAACCTCACTTGCACTCTGCTGTTTTTGTACAGTATGACTCATAGCTACAAAAACAAACACACACACAATGTATTTTAGGACACTGTATTGTACTTAATGCAGCAGATGGAAGCAGGGAGCCGAGTCCCCAAAAATTTCTCATTCTCTCTCCCTGAATAGAGTCACAGAGAGGCACATGCAGAAGGCAGACACAGCCACAGGCCTGTGTGTCTGTATGTAAGACAGCAGTTATCAATACCCCGACTAATTGCTCAGTGTCATTTGGAGTAGCTGCCCACAGGCTGCTGCTGCCTCTCTCCCAGTTTTATATTCATATGCACTGCTGGAGGGATTCATAAAACGTACCAGGCTTTAATCTTGTTAAAATGTGCTGTAATTCAACATTTGCCATTTAGGGAGCTAAGCCTGCCATCTACTTGAGGTCCTGACTGATGGTTTAATAAATGGAAGTTTTATGCTGCTACCTAAGACAAAGTTTAATGATACTGCTTTGTACTATTGGTACAGGTATGCTGACTTAGTATGACTGCAGAACATAGCGTCAGTAACAAAAAAAAGTATTTCTTTCATAAAATATACTATACAAATAAAAGCAAACAACATGAAGACATGCAATTTAACTTTCAGACTGTAAGTTTGTATATTGTGCTTGAAAGGGAAAACCTTTCTCCCAATCACAAAGGTGCAAGCTACACCTGTAGCTACAGTATGTATTTCAGGTACTACAGCTATTTATTATTCCACATGTGAAGTTTACATCATCCACGTGCCTGCATGGGTTTCCTCCAGTGTCTCTGTTTTCTACACAGTCCAAAGACATGCAGGTTCGGTTAATTGTGTGAATGTGAGTGTGAATGGTTGTTTCTATTTGGCAGATAGACTGGCGCCCTGCCCAGAGTGTACCCTACCTCTCGCCAGCAGCTACAGCTGGTATAGGCTCTAGACCCCTGCAACCCTACACAAGATCAGTGGATAATGGATGGATTTCCATGAATGGGCATCTCACACCTGAGGCTTAGGTGATGAGGAAGAGAGTTTCAGTCTGGCTAGGGAGCCTTGTTGCATTTCTCTCTCCCTTTTCCTGTCGTTTCTCTGCTGCCTATTATAAAGGCAATGCCCAAAATACTGTCCTCTTAGTTCGATCTTTCCTGCTTGGTGACGTCTTTCAAAGTCCAGGCCTGGGCCCTTTGTTATGAACACAAGCTGCAGTCATTCGATCATTAAAGGTTATTTTCTCAACAAAGCTCCTCCAGAGGCACAGAGGACTGTTTTCACAGACTGAGTGGTACTCCTCGTGACTAGTAAACTGACATTTATGTGTGAAATTTTGGAGTTTCCGTGTAAGTAATAATACCCAAGATGGAGTGGAGTGTTAGAGATACTGGCACTGAAAAGTGTGGGGGACACTAATCAGTCTGAAACTTCAGCCCTGATTGGTTAATGAACACCAACCACAGCTGGCACGAGGTCGGTGTTGCAGTCTGTGTCAAACTCTGAAGCTGTAAAACTGAAGCTTTTCTGCAACAACATCCCCCTGTCACTAACTCCTCCCACATGGACGCACAAACACACAGATGGAGGCTCACCAGCCAGCGTTCCCACTGCTGATCCCAGCAGAGCATGGACGACCAACAGGGGGGAGTAGAGCAGAACAGCTCCCAAGATGAGGAGGGTGGGCCCCAGGGCTCCGCAGGCGAAGATCTGACCCACACCGAGGAGGATGCCATGCATGACCTGGACAAGAGGGAGATGTTAGAGGAGGATTTTACACCGTGTTGCTTATTGCAAATTATTATACACATGTTTTATATTCCAGTGTAAAATTCCATGAGCAGAAACACATGAAAAACACAACGGCAGAACGTGCAGAGTCTATTCAGTGGCTCTCTTCCACACACACACACACACACACACACACACACACACACACACACACACACACACACACACACACACACACACACACACACACACACACACACGCTGCTTTCCCAACAGTCAGTGAGAAGTGAAGAGTTTCCATGGCGACGTGATGGGTGCACCTGCCTGTCGCTGATATTTACAAGTCATAAATGGTCTTTAATTATTGCTGCCGCTCAACTCTTTGTGCGTATGCGCTTCTATGTGTGAACATACGGGTGTGCATGCACGTGTGCGTTTGTGTGTGTGTGTGCTGGTGTGCAGAAAGATTAAATATGCTGCCTTGGTGAAGCCAGAGCGCCATCCACAGCAGAGTGAAAGCCGAAGACATTAAATATAAATAGTACCGACGTCACTGCCATCTCTGGAGAGAACCAGAGGGAAGATGAGGGGAGGAGAGATGGAAGGAGGAAGAGGAGGAGAGCAATAGAATATAACAAATGAATGAAAAGGGTAAAATAGAAGAGGAGGAGAAGAAAATAAAGGAGAGGTGAAAGAGGGAATGAGATGGTTTCACATCAAGGATCACGAAAGAATAAAATCTATAACTTTACTGTGCTGTCCTTGAAAATGTGGTTACATAGTTGTTTATTGTTGAATCATGAGGATGGAGAGCGAAGGAGGATGGAAAAGAAGGAAGGAGATTTGCACCGCAGATCAGAGAACGGATGGAGACGGGGGAGGAGAGAAGCAGGATTTAGAGGTTTAAGATCTCCCAATTAACAAATCAAAGGGAATTTACGAAAATGAAAGAGACAGTATTTACGAGGCTAGAAACAAACAAATGGAGGGAAACAGGAAAACAAGTTGAATACTAAAAGGGAAGAGAAAAAGAGGGAGAACGTCTGAAATACAGAAGACAGAGAGAGAGAGAGAGAGAGAGAGAGAGAGAGAGAGAGAGAGAGAGAGAGAGAGAGATAATCAGAGTCAGGCAGCTGAAACTTGTAGAAAATAATGATTTGGAGTGAGGGCATACTGTGCCACAGGGTGCGAGGCTTGTTAATGGAATTGGTGTGTAAGTCTTGACTCTATATTGAGGACACCTAACAATCCTGAGAGGGTTCAGGCAGCGTAGCTAATCTACTTTTTAGTAGTTTGCAGATCATCTTGTGCAGAAACACACTGCTATAACATCCTTCTCCACTCCTGCTCCGACCATGCTTCCAAAACACAAATAACAACAAATTCAGTCAGTGTTTTCTGTCAGAGAGTTTCACATCAGGAGGCCATCGTACAGGCCATGTGAGGTGTTGTGTCCGGTTTCAGTATTATGTTTGCAGAGGAAGCAAGGTCATACTGGAGACAGAGGTAAATGTGTTTTCCCACAGTGTTCAGGTTAATGTGGTGGATGAATATATGGAATTTTACATTCAGCTTTGATGCAGCAAAGTGGAGTGGAGCTGACCCTGGGACATGGCGGTTAGCTAGAATACATCTTAGACCACCTGAGACGATTTTCTAAAGATGATGTTCATTTTTTCCTTCTCTAATTCCACTTCCCTCATGCTCTTCATTTGCATCTCGCCGCTGTTTGCTATTTCCGTTCTGCAAAATGTACCGGCATGGCTGATTTCCGGTGGGATTAAAGTCATGGAGATGTTGTGGGGAAAAAAGGAAATTATACCTCACCCCGTTATCCAGCATACCCCTGCCTGATAGTGCTGAGGGAAATGGGAGAACAGATGTTATTTTAAGAGCACTATGGGTTCCATGGAGGACGCTGAACATAACAGTGATATATGCATACAGTGTTTTAGTTAATATGGTAAAGGTAGCAAAAATTTCGTGTTTCTGGTGACAAGACAAATATATGTTCAATATGCACTTGCTAGAAGTCATGTTTAGTCTCCACTTTCTCCTGTAGGATACATCTTTCTCCTTAGCTTTTGGTCTATCGGATCTTTTCATCTGGAAATGGGGTTGATGTGAGTGCAGATCGAACAGTGAAGCTGTGGTCCATAACACCTAAACAATCAGCTGAATGACGCTTAATCGCTCTGTAGAGCGGAGGGAAACTGCAGACTTGGGTGATAATTCTCTCTGGACTCATCACGATGAGAGACCTCTTGCACATTACATATAGTTTATTTGACCCATTGTTATAACTGTTAATTTAGTGTTTCTTTATAGATCTGTATATGTTTAGAGGAATTTCTTTTTGTATGTTCTGTAGCTGCGTGTGAGGTTTTGCTCGGATCAGCACATACTGTCAAACAGTAATTTAGTACATATACACAAATACTAACAAGTAATGCATTCATTACATCTGGAAGAAGATAGATGTTGTCTGAGTTGGATTATATAATCTGTTGTGCCTGTTTCCAAACAAAAGCATGGAGATTAAAATCTAAAGCCAGCTGGCTCATGGAGATCAAGAGCAGGCTGCAGCAGCTGGTGCAAGGAAGACTCTGGATCCTTTTGCCAAAGTTTTGTAAGAAACAGCTCAAGGCAACTGCATTTAAATTCAGCGGTCGAACTCTATTTTATTTACAGGGTGGAGGCCACCGTGCAACAGCTTGCATTCTAATCAAGTAGTTCCAGTAGCATGTAAATTTAGACCTCAAGGTTTTTTTGTTGCTTCTTTTCTTCTCCTCGCTATACAAAAAGGTAACAGCCACTATAAAATCCCCCTCAACGTATCCTTCCTGGAAACCTGACTGATACTCTTTACTATATAAACCTGCACGAACTGGTTCACACATGACCTCAGTCCACAAACTGAGCAAAATAAGACGATCGCTTCATCTTGCGTGCCGCAGCTTGCAGCAGCCACCATGAGTTTCAATCACCAAGGGCTGTTAATTAAAACTGTTTGGGCTGATTATAATTTCTAAACAGGAGCTCCATCAGTGACTGTTGCTAAGTAACTGGTGAGTCATAGCTGGCTGATCTTATACATATTGTGCTCATATCAGTTTTTTTCACTCCAGCGACGCGGCTGCGACGCGGCAGGCTCGCGGAGGATAACTGGTTCAGCTTGGTTTGTGTCTTTTTTAAATCTCATCTTCATTATATAGCCTGTCACCTCTAATAGCTCCCTTCCACACCGCTAATGGCCGCACCTGTTTTTGTGATCATGTGACTTGATGGGCTGTCTCTGTTCAAATATCACGGCAAATGTTACTCTGGCAGACACACTCATGGTGGAATGCTGATAAAGAAAAAAAGGCAACGTGGGCCTCAAGCGTTCCCTCTTTCCCAGATTTGGGTTGGGGCTACATCTACCATACATGGCATGCAATATATCAGCATGTAAATGTACATATGAATAAAGTCATTGCATAAACTTCACAAATAAACAGCTTAATACAAATTCTGTTTTACGTAGCATAAGATCATTTACTGCAAAGCCATAATTCCCATTATTCCATATTATTACATTGCACCTTATACTGTATCTTATATCCCATACTATATAATGTTAATATGTCATACTATCTTGCTACATTATGTTTCTATAATGCTGCTACCTTAATACAGACAGTGACAGAATCCACCAGCAGACAGTGCAGTGACATTTTAACTGACCGGCATGATTTCCTTTTGTTTTTGTCTTATTTTCCCTGACTGTGGTCAGCCTTCCTGAGGGGCTTCCCGCCTTCTGTGGACATGAAGGTCAAACGACGTTTTTTGTGAAAAAACCAAGAGGCACTGCTTGCTGCTCGCTGGCATCTTTCTCAAAACAGCAGGTGAAGACAAAAAAAAAACAAGAAAACACTGCTCAGCTGGGTGGGCAGCAAAAGCAAAAGCTCAAAATGAATAAAAAATCCCACCCGAACCCAGCTGAAGGAGCCAGCCTTCCTCAGGATGGTCTAAACCCAGCTCATTTTCCCTCTAGTAGGGAAACAACCCAACACTTTGTGAATTCTGCTTCCAGGAAGAGCAGACATGAAATACTTCACATAGATCACATAAACATTTTGACTTGAGATAAATGTTTAATTTGTTATGTATTCTGAATAAAGTAAATCTACCAGATGGACTGCCATGAACTTTGGTCCAGACATGTACGTCCCCCTCAGGATGTATTGTAATCACTCTGGTGATCTCCTGACATTTCAAAATTTGATGTGACTGCTGCTTTGGTTTAAAATTAACTTTGCTGACGTTGGACGACTACAGGGTGTTACATATTTAACTTTGCTTCAGCAACATTTCACTGTAATGAAGGAACAATAATTACACTGAGTAAGTCGTGGTGAAGTCCAGAAGCACAGGTTAGCGGTGGAATAGCCTGTAATTAAATGCATTTACTCATTTACTGGAGTAACTTTATACATGAATCCAGAGTCTGCATTTGAACGGCAGCCTGCAAGCTTCCCTATGATTCAACAGCCTGTGCACAAACATTTAATTCAACATCGGATCGCCGTACCTCTACCGCAACGAGCTCGGTGCCATTGGGATTCGGCGTCCCCGCTGGCGCAACTGTGTGGTGCGGGAAGTAGGGGTTGTCTGGGCCGGTGCAAAGGAGGTAGAGGAAGATAGTGATGTTGAAGGGAAACACAGCGACAGGCAAGTCCCAGCGGTCCAACACTGGGGAGAGACCACTGAACAGGAAGACACTGGAGAAGGGGACAGGGGTGAGAGGGTGGAGGTGCTGAGCTTTTTTTAAGAAATGGACCTTGTTGCAGACATGAGTAGTGTTCATAGGTTGTGAGTGAAGTGCAGGCACTCCTGATATATGCCACTGGGTGTTGTGGTGAGAGGATATATTTTCTCTAACCTTTAGTCCTGAAATGTGTGCATAAGTCTTAATATTTGCAGGTTTATTGAGTTAGTAGTTTCTCAGTTCATTTTTCCCATAGCGTGTAAAAGAAAGAAAATACTGAAAATATCAGCTCAATGTGGCATATTCAAATTACTGGTTTTATCTGACAAGCATATCATTTTGGATGGCTGGAGATAAAACACTGTAATGCTTTTGGTGTGAAAATATTTGTATTTTCAACTTTATCAGAGTTGGCAAAGTTAACAAGAGATACATTTGCCAAACCAGTCTGCTAATCTTCATCCTTGAAGCCTTCTTCGGATGACGAATGGAAATGTTGCCCCTTGTGGCTGTTAGGGGGGAAAAATAGCCACTGCATCTGCACTTCTCACCTTCCACTAAGTATTAGTATTAAGCCTACCAGTGTCCTACCATACTTGGACAAGCAAAACAAGGGTGAGATTTAAGATTTATTAAGTGTTTTCAAACAGTATTCTTAATTTTTACTTCAAGACATCAAGGATGAAGATTAATTTATTGGTTTGGCAAATATACAGCTAACTTTGTTAACTGACTGCCGAGCACAGTGGAAGAGGGGCTACAGTAATGCGACTCTTTTGTAATGGTCATATGCGCTTTGGAAGGTGAGGACAAACAATGTCCTGCTGTCACCAGATTGCTGTTTTAAAAGGAAATAGAAAAAAAATTACTTTGTTGTTTAGTTTGGAGGAGTTGTTGGGTGCCTGCCATGCCTGTTAAGCTACAATACGAGCAGTGTGTGTGTGTGTGTGTGTGTGTGTGTGCGCGCGCGCACGAGTGTCTCACCACGTAGCTGACCCCAAGCAGGCAGGCAGCAGCAGCCACCAGTACCAGTCTCCAGCCGAGCTGAACTCTCCCATCAGCAGAGACACCAACATGCCGTTAAAACCGTGGTGACCTCCCGACACCTCAGCGCTACACACACACGCAGAGCAGGAGGAGTCACGTATCACAACTGCTTTAGCTTTTTTCTCTGTAGCACAGTGATGTAAGCTAACATGAGAAAATGATCAATACACACATTAGCTTAGTTTGTTACAGGTTCTCAAGAAGCAAACTGCTCAGGTGTTTTAAGGAGCAGAGACCTCCGGATGACCCTAAATGTATTCAACGTGTCAGACTCACAAACAGTCGGAGCTCCAGTTCAGATGGGATTATTTTCAAAACCATCAAACAAGGTTGCATATTAGCATATTATACTGTGCGTGGCATAAATATTGGGATAGGATCTAAAATAAGGCACTGCCAGGCAGTGGGTGTGGGTGAATGCAGGGCTATCAGTCATGGAGCTGTTATTCTCATGAATTTTAAGTAGAACCCTCTATCAACTTTAGCTGTAAGGTCGAGCAAATTATAGACTTACGTTACAGGGTCGGCCTCCAGGCAACAGCCATGTTTTTACTGAGGATTCGATTATTTGAAAGGGACATTTTTCTGACGCATGGTTTTAAAACACCCAGCTCATGAAATATGTACAAATATGCTCTTTCTTGAGGTTCTATCTGCGTGTATGTTTCTGTATACAATCATATCATTCCACCTGTCTTGCCCTATGACCACAGCTGTTAGCGTAGAGGCCAGTACACCCAGAGTTCCCAGCAGGCCCTGCCAGGGGGAGGCCCAGTACAGCGCAGCCAAGATGAGAGCACCGCTCAGCGGGTTGTTGGCTAGAATCACCCGGGCCACCCCTCTCAGTCCCCACACCGCCAGCTGCAGCACAAACAACTTGTCTGAGGACATAGAAAGACAACATTTTACATATTTTCCTTGGCAGCATTTCCACCCAAACCTGTTGGGGAAAGCAATATTTTCACCTCTTTTTTTTTTTTTTTTTTCCAAATGTTGTTAAAAAAAAAAGGAACTTAAGAGGCAAACAAAACTTGTTTCTCAGTTGGCTTTCTTGGTGCAACCACAGGGTTTTCTAAGAAGAGTCATGATGGGAGTTTAATGATGTTCTGTTTTATGTTGGAGGAAGAGTTCTGCAGCATTCACCGTGGGAGTTGTGTGATGATTCCATCTGCATATTTTAGAGGCAGTGTAAGTATTTCAGACTCATTTATTTATGATTATGGCAGTTTAACACATTCCGAGTGTTTGGGAACTTCTTGTTTTTGAAAAGTATGGCTATTAATCACATTAAGAGAAAGCTGAATTATGCATTTCCTCAGCACATTTGATAAAGGTCATTCAATATATTACATTTTACACTTCACATTAGGAGTAAAAACATCTTTTGGGGTGCAGCAGTGTATTGTGAAAGTTTTCCTACCCTGCATGTACTTATCCAAGTGCTCCATGTCCCCAGTACACAACAGCAGACCGTTCAACACACGCTGGCTGAGGCTGGCACGGCGCCTGCTGGCCTCCTCCATCTCTGCTTTGGTGTCCATCCACATCCCCGCAGCTGCTGGACCGCACCGCTACAAATGTGACGAATATGTTGGAGTAATGTTGGAGAAATCCCAGAGCTCCTGCGTACTTTGCTGTGTCTTTTTGTTCTTTGCCTCTTGTTTGTTCTACTGATGCTTCTTTCTCAGGCACCCCCTTTCCCCTTTTCCTCCTCCCCCCTCTTTCCTCTGCGATGAGGCTTAAGGGGTTGACTTATAAAGTGGTGCACCGGGTAACGTATTCACTAACTTTTGACACGTGCTGGAGAACAAAGTCCAACATCATCAGGACTTTGTCAAGGAGAGGAAGATTGGTCCATCCCTTGTCACCTCCTTCCTTTGTCTTCCCTTTCCCTCCTCCATTCATTTCCAGCCTCTCTGTGACGTCTCTTCACCTATAGCTTGTCCATTTAAGTTACTCATCCACTTTTTATTGCAGCGCACACGTGTTCGCCTCTAATTCACTTGCAAAGCCATTGGTGGGCATCGTGTTATCTCAAGTTTTTTTCCAGAAAGCGTAATATATAACCAGCTATCCGAGCTCAGCTATCTCCGAGAAAACAGATGCAGGAAAATAAAATACTGTTGACACCAGATTCTTCTGAGCGGCACTTACTTTTGACTTTCTGTTGACATCACTTTAACAAGCTCTTCACACTGCGTCTGCCTTCAAAGGATTTCTTCCTTATATTTTGTTTCCACTTTAAGAACAGGTGAGAGCACTTGGAGTTCAGAAGCAGTGTGTGTGTGTGTGAGCGTGCATGCACACCTGCAACTCTACCTCTTGTCACCTTTTCTCCTTTTTGGAGTGACACCGAACTCACTGAGTGAAAACGCTTCAATCCCTCCTCCACTTCAGAAAGACAAAATTGTGACTTCCGCAAAGCATGCGCATCTATGCGTGCACCTGAACCTGTGTGTGTACATGAATGGCCGTTGGTGCACATCCATTAGCGTGCTCAAAGTGCAGCAAGTGAAAGGCAATAACAGCATGTCAGATACCATCACAGAGAGAATCTTTTCACCCTGTCTGAGCCGGAGCAGCAGGGATTCAAAAGGCCTTGTTTTTGCAGGTGGAAATTGCTGTGCCATTCAAGAGCCCCTGACAGCTCATCTCTCTCTCTCTCCGTCTCTATCCATTTTTTTTTTTTTTTGCTTCAATAAATACAGCCCCTTCCTTCTGTCTGTATCTGTTCCTCGGCCCCTTCCATCAATCACAGACCGTGAAGCCGGGGAAAAGAGCAACAGATGGACCAACACACATGCTAGAGTGAGCTGTAATGAGAGGAAGAGATGCAGGTGAATTTTTGAAGATTCCACTTTGACCTGCGAATGTATTGGTTTTGTTAAGGCAAAACACACAAACTCAGCCATACATATGCAACGCAGTAAGGGATGACACCATACTGCAGCTACAGTCACTTTTTGTACGCATGTTGTGTGTCTGTTCCATTCCAGACATACAATAAAGCAGGGGTGCAATAAGGGGTGGAGGGGGCTCACTTGGAGTAGTATCAGATATCAGGGTGTAGTATATAATATCCCCCCTTGGCGGCACCCCTGGACATATTCAATTATTGAACATATTACAATAACCTCTGCATTAACTGGAACTGCTTCTTTAGCGAGGCGTCTGACGTCAGATGGTAGTGATGATGATACTCACAGCTGGTTTTCCTGGTTTGGGTCAGTCATGAGCAGAATGGAGTCTTTGTGAGAGTCAGTTTGGAAAAGAGTTGCTCACAGTAGAAGGTTGTTGCTTTGCAGCACAATGATTTCATGTTGTAGACACCTCAGCTGGTTCCACATAAAACAGCTTGCAGCAAATGTGTTGAATTCCTTTCATTTACTTTGATGTCCTCTCACAAAGCACCTGAAGGAGTTTTCACTCTCAGCAGCATATTCAGATGTCACTTCAGGCTGTTGTTCATGCAGAACAGGAAAATGCAGTGATTCCTCTTTCCAGTTGCCACAGCTTTAATTTCACTTCAGATGATTTCTCATTTGAAAGCAGAGACCTGAGGAGCTGCTGGAGCCTTAGGGTCCACTCTGGGTCAGCTCTGAGGGGTTCTTGGTCATGTCCCTCATGAAGGCCAAATCACTCACTCACACTTGCTATCACTGAGTTTCCACGTCAGGTTTTCCTTCATCTCTATGAGTTATTCCAGACAAATTGACACTTTGGAAATTCTCCTTCTGAATGCTGTTTTAGCTTCTTAGCCATTAGCTCGCTCACCACAAAACTCTCCTGTATAACACTGCCTCTGTCAGAGTGTGGACACACTTGCTTGTCTTCTACTTCGATTAAAATGAATCTTTGTCGATTTCTTTTTAAAGATGTGACACTCTGCATCTACTTACATGTAGCGCCATGATGCAGTGACGTGTATTAGTTCAGAAGTTCTTCTGTGACAGCAGACCGACAGGACACCAACATAGCACATGTGGGTTGGACACCTGAGCACAACAGGGAAAACACAACCGATCAGTCATACTGAAGGTAGACCAGACTAAAACTGACAGGATACTTAGCATGAGCTTCAGGTCTGGTTGTTACCACGCAGCAAGGCAGGTGATACGATGAATACTGGTAGTAATCTGGGTCTCTGTATGCTGAGTGAGCTCTTGATTGATTGATTGCTGCAGTTTGGGAGGCCGGTCCCAACCTGCCGGCCATGCCCTGCAGGAACACAGACAGAGAGACAAACAGGAGACACCAGGAAGGGAAACACTGGAGGACAGAGCAGTTACCTCTTAAAAAATGAATGATGTTGAATTCAAACCTACAAACTTGGAATACAAATGCCTGTAAATGTGTATTCTCACATGCATGCAGTGTTCATCTCAGAAAGCATTGCACAGTTGCACACATGTTACTGTATGTTGTATGTTATCACTTGTGCAGGTCAACAGGTGAGACTGGTTTAAAGGAGGAGTGGCACAAGAGAAGCAGCAATTAATCGCAACTACAAATGTCCCAACATGTCATGTTAATAGTGCAAATGGTAACTGAAAAGGCAAAATGCAAAGCAAACCATCAAGCTTACGCCTGAAACATCATCGTGAACCTGGAGACTGAACCCAGGACCTTGTACATGCAAAGCACACACTGAAGAGTGATGCACTGGATGACTGCAAAGTATGTTGTCTGCTTCAAAATATAGCAATCTACCAAAAGCGTCACATCAAACTCCACGAGAACAGAACAGCACTGATATACTAGCAACTGTTAAGAACTTCAAAAGGACATTTGCAAGTATTATTTTACTAACCTCAGGCCAATTTTAAATAAATAACTAAAAAGATAACAATCGAAACTAATATAAGCATTTGGATCAGTTCACACAAACTCCCCAAAGCCTCTAAAATATCTAATTACTGAAGTGGCTGAAAGAATCCAATCTTCAAAGCAAATGAAGCACGAGGCCCTGATAACATCACAAATGAGGTGCTGAAATTGCAGCCCATCTGGACTTCAAGATGCGATCGTCACACTGTTCATCATGGTACTTAGCTACAGAGTTCTCCCCGAAGTCAACACCAAAGGGCTTCTCATCTTAAAACATTTCCTCGCTGTGTAAACATTGAATTACTGCGACTCCACAGAAGGCGGTCGGAGTGTGAGAGCGGAGCACACATGAAACACCCTGATAACACGGGTGATTACGGCGATATCTGGAGGAGTGATTGAAGAAAAGAGGGAGAGAAACGCAAGCAACTGTTTCCTGTAGTGTCCACGATCATAAACACTTCTCACATTGTCCTTTTTCTACCTCTCTGTCTTTCTTTCTCCCATCCTGTGGTGAAATGCATGCTGGAAGCAGGAATACACACACACACACACACACACACACACACACACACACACACACACACACACACACACACACACACACACACACACACACACACACACACGCCACTTTAGATTAACATGATACTTGATAATTCAATTAGAGTTTCCCACAGCACTGGAAAGTCAATGTGAGCTGCTCAACAACTTCCTTCCTTGTCTGCAAAATACTGAAATACTAAAGTCTGACCTATCATTAGAGACAACACACACTTCCTGTCCAGAACACTTGTGCATAACTGGAAGTCAGCAGGTGTCTATTCCAAATTTGAGCTTCAACATAAATGAAAACTAACTTTTGCGCTCACAGAAAGCAGAAACAGCTAAAGGAAAGTGATAATGTCCCTCTCCAACCAATAATGTGTTTTACTTATTGTTGCTGATCTCACAACTTTTGAAGCCAGCTGTGGTCCAATATGCAACCACTGGATCTGAAATGATACGAGTAGGAGGTTGAAGTGCTGACTTTCAGCACGCTGATGGGTTAACAGTGCAGTTTTGTGTGTATTCCCTGTTTTAGGATTATGCAGCAGAACAGTGAACTCATAATTACAGATGAAGCAACTGAGGATGCTTTAAGGTCCTGACTGAGCATTTTTAATACAAGTGATTTCATCCACCGAAGAGCAAAATAAAGGAAAACAGCCGAGAGGGAAGTGACGATGGCTGCAGCATGGAGTGTGAGAGTGTTTGGACAGTGATTTTACTTGGTACAGTTCCAATAGTGTAGGTCTATAATTCATGCACCCCCTCTCTCAGAAGCTACTGTATGCTGTAAAACTTTACTAGTTCATGAGCCCAGCACTCTGCAGAACTGCAGCAAACTGAGTGTAAGTGTAACAAGAGGATGTGATGCTCTTTGTAGCGCTATTGACGATAGCACTTCAATTGACGATAATGCATGAAATAGTGCATCAAGCCATCTAGCTGGCTGTTGTGGTAAGATAACTTTGATGCACCTGAGCTTATCGTGGCGAGCTGGCTGACTCATTCAGACAATACACGGCAACAGAAATGCACAACCTGTTCGTCCATCACTCCTCCACCAGTCACAGCTCAACACACAGTCAAGGGGTTGCTTAATGAGCCGGCGACTGTGGTGTTGGTGACATCGAGTTACAAGAGCACCGACGGGGAGATATTCATTGTCTGCTAATGTGTGTCATAGACTTCAGACAGACACTGGCTGCAAAGTAATTGCCACTTGATATAACATACGATTCATTTATTTAAGTTAATGTTATCTTCATGGCTTTTGTCTCCTGAAGTGGGGGTACTGTATAGCAAAAGGGCTACAATATCTGCAATGTTTAATCTGCACTCTAATTTGGAAGTGCACATTGTTACATTATAGCAGATTTTAACAGCATTTTAACCTCATAGTCATTGTTTTAGTTCAGATCCAGAGTGCTGCAGTGTGGAGCCAACACAAGAATTAAAGGCTCATTATCATAATGCTCTTTGACTGCACTGATTAGTCACCCTCTTCCACATTGACAATTCATTTTCTCATCAGAGATGCTTCAAATACACACACACACACACACACACACACACACACACACACACACACACACACACACACACACACACACACACACACACACACACACACACACACACAGGGACAGAGATTACAGTGAAGCTGATCAGTGGATCAGTGAATCAGTGGAAGTTGTATTTGATTTGTTTGTCATGGCCTGCAGGTGATCTGACCATGACCTGCTCCTTGCTCAAGAGACTTTATTTTATTTCAGTTTATCTGTCCTCACCTTAAAGATTTCAAACAAACCAAAAACATAAGGCAGAGACAAAGAAGCTAGTAAGCAAGAAGAGAGATAACAAAGGCTAGTCTGCTGGAACAGACAGTATGGCAGACAGATAGTGGAGCCACAGGGCTGTGAACACTGGGGAATGACTGGATGATTGAGAACAGGTGGTAAGTGAAACTGGCAGGGAACACAAGACAGGAAGTTAACATACAGAAATGCATAAAGAGGTTTACTCTAGCAGGCTATTGGACAGCCTTTTTATGATGATATTTTTATTTTCTAACATTCTCAAACGCAAACACATGTAGCTGCATTTTAAGCAAACACACTGCAAGAAGTTTCATTTTGTGTTTATTCCGGCAACCCCTGTGTTTCTTGGAGTGAAGACTGCCTTTCCAATGAAATACACCACCGCCTCATTAAGATGCATTTGTTTTGGAAGCGAGTCAAAGAAAGTCAAAACTCATTTTGATACTACTTCCTTTCAAATCCTGCATCCTCTCCCATCTGCTGAATGTCTCTTTTTGCTTGTGCTCTTTCACTGTCCCTTTAAGCTTTTTCTTCTTTCTTCTTTAATCAGTTCTTTTTTCTCTCTCTCTTTGATGATCCTGCTCCATTATCAGCCATAACCACAAAATTTACTGTCAAAAATAAAATTCTCCTGGTAAACATGCTAGTAGCATATACACTATACCATATATACTACAACCAGTCTTCTTGCTGATGGTCTCATTTGCTCATGCAGCTCATATAGAGGCATGAGTATTTAACTGAAACTGCTTCATAACCAGTTCTTTCTTCTTGTAGCTGCTTTGACACTGACTTCTCAGGCGCGAGCATCATTGCAATAGGCTCTTCTTCTTCACAGTCTATTAGCGAAAGCATTGGAGAGCAACAAGACAGGCGAGGGGTGAATGACTGATGGAGGGGATGTCCCTGCTGCACCAGTGGAGAGCCCTCTGGGTGATGAGTGGAGCTTTCTCCTTCATGGCCTTCTCACCGTTCCTGCAAATCACTCTCTCAGTTCAGTGCTTGTTACCACCTGTTTCCCTTTAGCTTCTCACATTTGCATATCCATATGTATATGTGTGTGTGTGTGTGTGTGTGTGTGTGTGTGTGTGTGTGTGTGTGTGTGTGTGTGTGTGTGTGTGTGTGTGTGTGTGTGTGTGTGTGTGTGTGTGTGTGTGTGTGTGTGTGTGTGTGTGTGTGTGTGTGTGTGTGTGTGTGCATGCATGCGTGCGTGCGTGCGTGTGTGTGCATAGAGTGCGTCACAGAGTAGTGAACCTCTCCCCATCTTCACTTCAGACAGACTCAGCCTGTCTGGGATGCTCTTTTTATACCCGGTCATGTGACTCACCTGTTGCCAGTTAAGCTAATTAAGTGTGAGATGTTCCACCAGCTGGGAGCTTTTAGCATTTCACAGCTTTTCCAGCCTTTTGTTGCCCCTGCCCCAACTTTATTTTGCTGGCATCTAATTCTAAAAGAGGATAATTTTCAAAAACAAAGACATTTCTCAGCTTCAGCATTTGATATGTATCTTTGTGCTTCTTTCAATTATGTAGATTCAGTGTTTGGACTTAGTTTTCATAATTTGGACTCACTGTCTCATTGTTTGACTCCTGATTTTCACTTTGTATCTGTTGATTTCATGTTAATTATCTGATTAAGTGGGACATATTGTGTTTAAAAACCTATCTTTCTGGCAGAAACTGGCTTCCATATTGTAGTAGTTCTGTTTAAACAAATGAACAATGATTGAGGATGTTGTTAAACCAGTGCATCACTCACCATGTTTGTGTTTTATTTCCTCAAATCAAATCATGAAATCTTCTAGAGAAACAAAATTTTACCCAGTAGATACAATGAGCTGGGAATTATGATGATCAAATATTCATATTACAACATTTAAGCAGTGTTTTCTCACTCATACATGCACATAAAGCACATCAATTTCATTTTTATAATTAATTGTTTGTGCTGATGTTCTATGAATGTGCTTACTTGCATGTTTGTGTGTCCTTGCACGCTCTCTTGTGTGTCATAGTCATTATGTGTATTTTGCAATAGAACTCCAAAAACTCACTTCCGGCCAGTGACTGATTGCACAGCCACAGTAGATATAGTCTTGTTTGGAGAGCTATGAGGAAGATTTTAAATATAGTCCTCTCTTGCTCTGTATTTCTCCCTCTGTGTCCTTGTTTGGCTGTACAGAAATGACGACCGCTAAACCTAATCCAATCAAATTAACATACAACGTGAGAGGAAACAGATAAGACGGAGGCGGTGAGTGACTGCTGTGTGTTTATGACTCACCACCTGAGACTCCAGAGCTCCTCAGCATCCTTGGAAACACCAGCAGTGTGTTGTGCCTATGACTGCGTGGTGGTTTTATATAGGCATGCACCCATTTAACCACACTGACATCAGGGCTGATGTCGATGTCGGATCCAGCTAAGGAAGAAATTACAAATTCCAATCTGAATTTGCCTCCAAATCTTTGATTACATTTTAAATGACCTAATCTGGATCAGACTATGTAGCTGCAAAGTGGCTCCAGGCTGCAGGGGCAGAGACATAATGACCTGTTTGCCCATAACAAGTTTTATGGGGTTTATGTGCCAGACTACTTCTTGGCAGATTGCAGTGAGGTTTCTAAATGATAAAACATGTTAAACAGTGAGCTTTGGAGGTGCAAGTAGGTGGATTCTCTTCTCTGTGTCCCCCTGTGTTCAGTCTTTATGCTAAGCTAAGATAACTGGCTGCATATAAGGATGCAAGTGGAATCAATCTTCTTGTCTAACTCTTGGAAAAAAATATTCCCAAATATCAAACTACTGCTAACTTCCTCACAAGGAGCATGTCATGCAGTCATCATCGTTTCATCTGGTGTCCGAATGAAACTTGTACAATGTTTGATTGGACACTCTTTGTATTTGCTCTATCTCTCTGTAAAGAAAAAATAAACATCCCTTGTTGTTTTTTAGCAACGTGCAGTCACTGTAGCCTTGATTATTTAGCAGCGGAATGACCTTAAAGGTTAGAAAAGGAAATGATCAGACACATGGCTAGTTGACCCTAAAGGAGGTAATCAGCTGCTCTGTTTGACTTCTATCTATTGCTGAAATGGAGTTTCTGCAGAAAAGTTAACATCAACTCAAGGCTCCTTTTCACAACCAGACCCAGACAGTTTCCAAAATAATTCAGACTAAAGTGCCCCTGAGCGAACTCAAACTATAGAAGGCTATGTGATCCTTGCGGCTTTGAGGTGTCAGTGCTAAACCGGCCTTAAAGCAGAAACCTAAACTGGTATACAAATGAAAGCAAAATGAATGGAAGCTAAATTGTTCTCAACCAGTTAAGGACATTTACCTGCTTTGACATTTAAAGATAAGCCGGCAAAATATCAAGTAGCCTGATGGTTCCCGCTTCATTCCTTCACTTGGGAATCCCACACTGTATTCAGTTTCCATCTCTTTTAACGTGTCCTTGAACATGACACCAAGCAGAAGTACTCTGGCCTCCCCTGTGAAACCCATGAATGTCTGATGCTCTGTGGAACTGACCACACAGTTCAGTTTGTTGGTGCAGCGCTCTGCTCATCAAAGATGATCATTAAAACCCTTAGTTTACCACCTCTCCTCTTGAGTTTTTCTTTATTTTGTACCACTTCCAGTTGCATTTGACGAGTAGTAGCTCTGTCAGGTGCATAGCCTGTATAATGTTATGAATTTTGTCTTTGTACTGAAGGTATAACAGATCATCCCTACCATTTCTCTCTCTATTGAAAGGACTAGACTTTGATTGAAGTGTTTACCCCTCAAATAACTCAATAAACCAGTATCTGAATCTGTGCCGTTAGGAATTTAGACTTTACTGAATATAAAATATGTATGCTTTATCAAAAACATCTAGCCATTTTTTGTGGCCTTTCAAGGCTAAAACCCTTGATATGAATTCCTTGATCTTTAAATAGTTCTTCACTGAGTTTATGTCAGCTGTTTGATCACTGGCTGTGAAAACAGCAATTTTGGGCGAAAGCTTGACAGGCAGTTTGGGATGCTTTTCCCCAAAAGGCTGCATGTTTGATCAGCAGTTTATCTTCCTTCCTCCGAGCTGCTGCTGAAAAATAAAGCTGAATGGAAATAAATAAAGAATGTGAAGCATGGCTGGAGAGAAACATCTGTCATTTGGGCTTTTTCTTTATGTTTTCATGTAGTTTCACTTTTTTTATTCATATCACAAGCAATATAAATCCTAAGATGTGAAATGACAACAAAGTTCTTGCCTCAATAAGCAATTTTTGTTCTTCATTTCAAAACCCATTTGGGAAGCAAACAAGAGAAACAAACGGAGGGATGTGAAGACAACTTTATTACTGAAGTTTATTGCCAGAGGAGGATGGGATGACAAACAACTGCCACACTCAATGTAGATATTCTGGTGAAGCTGAACCAAAGCCACAGCTTCTAGACCATAGATACAACAAATATCCTTGTAGCCTTCAGTCAAGTTAAGCTTAAACTTCTTTGGGATTGTCTCATTGATAGCGTGATCCACTGTGTCTTTGGATGGTTCCATAGAAACACTCAAGGAAGTGGCTCTGCATCAGAGGTGGCTAATGCTCTCTGAGGCCCAGCGGCTGAAAACAACCACTGGTTTTTAACAATTGGTGGGGACAGCACTGAAAGTGGCTGTTCCCTAATGGCCAAGGAACATCAACAATCCCATTCCACACATCCATTCAACTTCTTCAACTTCAACTTTATTTATATAGCACTTTAAAAACAACCACAGTTGAAACAAAGTGCTGTACATGTATACACATATATGTACACATTCTAGTGTACATATACAGTACTACGTATATATTTAACAATAAATTCCCAAAAAACAATGTTTAATGATCACTCCTGCCACTCTCTGAAAAAAACTCTTCTTCTCCTAACTTATTACATGTTTGATTAACCCCAGCCTGTGTCGCAGTATCTACTCATGTAGCTTCATCCAGCTGCAAATATCTCAATCACAGAAGCAACATGTTCTTGAAATTCATTGTGTGACCTGGTTTCAAAACCTACACTGTTCATGTGAGTCTAAAAACATGATTTGCCCTTTTAGCAATTGTATAAAGGCATGACCACGTCATAACATGGCTTCACTCTAGATATCCGTGACATGTTTCTGCAGAACGCCATGTGAAGATGATTTTATCTGCAGTGGCCAAACGTTAAGCTTCCTTAGAGAGTGACGTGGTTGAAACGCTGCTGTGCCAAACCGGTCGATAACCCACCTTCGTCCCTCCAGCTGCTGAGCAATTAACCAGCAGCAGCAGATGAAGACAAGAAATCATTAGAGAGGCTAAGCCCTAACGATCAACTCTGCATGTGTGTGTGTGTGTGTGTGTGTGTGTGTGTGTGTGTGTGTGTGTGTGTGTGTGCGCACTTGCTGTGTTTGTGTATCTCTTCCTATGTCAGGAAACGTGTAGGTTGAGCTGCCATCAACACAGAAAATCATTAAACTGTGCTCTGCGTCTTTAACTCTGGACACTCTCCATCCATCTTGGTGCAGTGCGGGATCTGATGCAGCGTTGGAAACTCGATGTGTAGCATTTAAAGTTGCAAATTGCAGTATTTAATGCCATATGACTACTTCAGGAGCATAAGGGCCCTTTCCATTGCATTTTAATATAGTAGGAAAATACTCATTTCTATCTTTTCAACACCTCTGGCTTTGAGCTTCAGCACATTCACAAAGGCAAAATCTCTGCCTTCCTCTGCCCATTCAGTTAGATCATGCCTGAACTGTTAATGTCATTTGTGCTCCAGACAAACCAGCCCTGACCCTCCACTAAGCCCACAACAGCTGCCTGTCTCTGGAGTTCTTGGCCTAGACAAATCCAGGTTGCCTCTACTAAATCTGAAGAGCAAGAAGTGGAGGAGGCTGGATTAGTGGTGTCAGCGAGAGAGTTAGGGACTGCAAAAGAACTATCAATTTGTGCCCTTGATTTACATCCATGCAGACGGAGGATTTTGTTTTTGTGGAGAAATTTGACAGTGCAATCCAATTAGGATGAGCTGCTTAACCTCACGGTGCCTTTTTTGCGCCTTAGCTGAAAGTCAGAAAGTGTACAGTCTTGTTCACTTTGAATTCTATGCAAAGCAGGTTGTGGAACAAACAGCTTGCAAACAGCCTCTTAAACACTGACTGCAGTAGCATGCTTCAGCTGCAGATCCACTGAGCCCTGCACCCCCGAACTCCAGAGCCCTTTAAAACTGAAGTCCGAGCTGACCTCCATGTTGTCTGACCTCCTTGCAATCCATTTGATGACTGTGACTTAGTAACAATAATTTGATTCATATAACTGACGCCTACTCATCACCAGCAAAGCATGGATTTCCTGCAGTGGGAGCCATCACTGCAGCAGCCACTGCAAGCATTTGCACTGCACTCACCACATCACAAAGTCTGCATTCACTGGTAATATCAAAGTGTATAACTGCTCTACAGTAAAACAAAACACCAACAAAAGTGCAGCAACACATAAAAAGAGACTTGTGTCCATGAGTCTTTTGCCCTGATGCATGCTGGGAGGCTTCCCTGGGACGCTACAGTTTAAACACATACAGACGATGACATTATGTAGATTAAGCAACCATAATTACATATTTACAATATTAATGACAATTCACAATCATTACCATTCCACATGGTAAAACCATACCATCATTAAATAAATGATTACAATTAAATTAAATAAATTGAGTTGTTATACTTTATTTCAGAGAGAGTGAACTTTGAAAAATGAAATACTCTTAGATTGTCAAAGTAAGAAAGTCAAATGGGTGTCACTGCTTTAAGCAACATAATCACACTGTCACATTAAATTCTTTGCACAGTAAATAAAAGTGACTGTTATGATCGGCAACGATCGATATCAATGAGGCTTTTCCTGTTATGGGATATCAGTGCAAACGCTAATGGAAAATATGAGAGAATTAATTATTCAGTATCGTAAATGAACTTATATGACTCATCTCTGACTGACAGAGTATGCAAGGAAAGTACTGCTGCTCGCTGGCACTGTCGTATATTATACCAAACCGACTCACAGCCGAGTCTTTTGAATTAGTAGATCGATAATACACCATTGTGTGTGTGTGTGTGTGTGTGTGTGTGTGAGAGAGAGAGAGAGAGAGAGAGAGAGAGAGAGAGAGAGAGAGAGACGTCGTTATGTGGTTATGTTCTATATATCCATCTTAAGGTCATTGCAGTGCAGTGTCTTGGTAAGTGAGTCATGTTGTAGCATCTAAGGTCAGTGATGTCAATACATCCCTCAATTGTTTCTTAGGGGCCAGACAGACCCTCCTCTATTTCTTTTGTCAATTATGCATCAATCATTAGTCTTTGTGAAGTAACAGACATCTCTATGTATGATTCATGTCTACATGAAATGCAGAAATTCTCAGAATTTTGTTTTCATAAACTGTCAACTGTCTAAAAATCATGGACTGAAGCCGTCAATGGTTTCTCATTTGGCTGGTGGCTCAACAAGATCATGACTTCTTTTAGTGTGTGTACGTTTGCCAACATAAATCTAATCATGTGAGAATCTTAGTGAGCAGAGCACATTTTCTCTGGGTGGCTCAGCATGATCACATTGTGGTGAGTTCAAGGCCCAGCTGATGCAGAATGAACATCTTCCACCTTCTCAGGCATTGTGCTGTCTGAATGAGACACGTCAATGTTTAATGATAACTTTGGTCCGGACAGTTGCTAATGAACTCTTCTGTATTCTTCATTTGTCTCCCTCCTCTTCCTCCTTCTTCTTCCTCCTCAAAATGCCTTACCCCGCTTCAGCGGCTATAACACAATCATTTGCTTTCCTTCCTGCAAAATAAATGAACACCATACTGGAAAAGATGGATGACAAGTGACTGACAGTCGATTGAGGATATATGAACTCTGTGGTTTTACAACATGACAAGAGTTGCTGTCGGTGGGAAAGAGAGCAGGGTCAGAGATCAAGGCTCTGTGTGTGTGTGTGTGTGTGTGTGTGTGTGTGTGTGTGTGGGTGGGCCCTGACTGACCACAGGGGATGTGGTGAGAGGGGCAGAGAGAGCAGGGTGGATGGCTGGTAACAAGAGCTGCATATGAAAGATGATGCGGTGAGCACGAGGAGAGGATGCTCTGGCAGAGAGTGGTCGACTGAGAGCCATAAATGAAAGCGGAGAAATGGAGATGGAGGCACTGAGAGAGAGGAAAAAGTGGAGAGAGGGGGTGGCATGGGGGAGATCAAAAGGAAGTTTTTCGCTCCCTTCATCTGTCGCCCTGGGCTGTAAAACATCTATTAACAGCACATGAAATTCGCACCAATCTCACATGCTGCGTGTTCACATGTGGTTGCTCTTTTGATCTTCGCCTGCATTCCTCGCTGCAGACCATTAACCGCACCTTCCCCCCGTCTCTGCGAGCAGCTATGGAAATACAAGGCGAGGAAGATGATGAGGGTCTGTCAGACTGGACGTTCAATCTGAGAAACTAATTCAACCTTTCATTTCGCGTAAAGATAAATGTCTTCAGCAGCTTATTCTGAATGAATTCAATGACACATTCTCCAATCCATTTATGTAGATGCACAGTCATGGAATTGATTTTCTACTGTGTGTCCAGTTACCACCTATTCTAACTGAAGAAGCACCAACCAGAGCCAGGGTCAAGTTATTACACAATGCAAAACAGTACACATGATAGAATAGGCCTATTTACAGTGCCATGACATCTAATATTAAGACACTGTCTGCATCAACCAAAACACAACCAGCAAAACATTAATAATAGTGCTGGATAGTGCATTGCATGATTGCCTATTCTGGAAGAAAACAAATGAAATACATTGTCAGCAAACATACCTTTGGTATCAACATTTCGGCGACTTGCCAGGTACATTAATTAATGACATTTCCTCATTTTGGGATCAAGAAAAAACATAATTTGGTTGTTTCCTTCAAAACATATTTCCTGTTTTTAATTAGTTGTACAGAGACATAATTTCCAGGAGACAAGGCTCCATGATGCATGGTTGTCACTCAGGAACTAGACAGGAAACGCAATCAGTCACAGACAGCTTTGATCGGCAGGTAGTCTACAAAATAAACAGTATTTTTAATTTTCTTTGTTAATCTAGAGAAACATGCTGCGCCATAAACACATCGGTGAACTGTATGTGACTGAGTCTGATGCCGCTCTTATTTCCCTCTGAGCCTTTTGATGCTCATTTCCACAGCAAACAAGAGAATTAGATGACACAGTCTTAATAACATCACTAAACATACAAGTGACTGATGATTTTTCTGCTCTATTAAAGTTTTTTTTTGGATGAGCCTGAAAAATGCCTGCGAAGTGTTCTCCAGTTACCTGATGTCCTTGTATTTCCTTTGATTTCTAGATGGCTTCTGGTTTGGGGGAAGCTGTGATTGATGCTGCTGGGGAAGAACTTGCCAACGTATGAAATTTGACAGGATTCCAAACAAGCTTTCACAAATATAGATTAAACAGCAAATTGCATTTGAGCTGTACTTTATTACTGTTTGTTTTCATGCCTAGCGTTTCTCTAGATTGCTGACACTGCACTTTGGCCAGCATGGAAAAGCCCAGCTGCATAAAGCCCCATATGTGAAACGGTCCCATATTGCATTTGTTGCATGTTCCATCAAATGTGTTCACACTGTAAAGGTCATTTTTCCATCTGAGCTTTTGCTTTGTGACCAGATTAAGATCCCATGGAGATGTCTCACCTCCTCTTGCTTTCTCTCTGTCTGTCTCTCCATATGTCCCTTGAGCTGTGGTCTCTGCGGGGAGACACCAAGAAGAAAATGAACCCCAGGGACTGCTCACTATCATCACTGACTGTTGTGTTGTTTAATCCTTCCATTCCTGTTTCCTCACATTCATTTTCCTTCAAATACTGTGTGTTGTTTCTTCTAAACCTCAGTACAAACATTCCGGGCCTCTGTTGTTCTACAATAACAAGGGATAGACTGTCAGAACTGGGACTTGTAGGTGGAAGCAAAAACTTATCAGTGCAGTTGTGCCAACCTCGTTCTTTCATGCCCATTATCTCACGCTGCCTCCTTTCCATATCTGCTGCCTCCTCCGGGCTGACGGAGCGAGCCGGCTCAGGCTGGACGAGGCATCCGCCCCCTCAGTCTGTCCCTCCCCGCTCCATCAATCTCCCACCTGCTGCCTGGCATTCCTCCTCCAACTTATCTCCCTCCATTTGTTATCCTCGCTCTCTGTCTCTCACACGCTCCACCACCCTCCTACCTCTGAACTGCTACAGCGCTCTGTTGCCATGGCAGCAAAGGTAATGTGGAGGCAAGAGATCAGTGAACCTGTTTTTAACCTTTTGTTTTTGTGAATGTGCCTAAATATCACACACACACACACACACACACACACACAATCCCCCAGGTGATTGTAGCTTTATAGGCTCCGTCTCGTAAACCCGACAGGATCATGTTGTCTGTCTCATTTGCTGCCTTTCTCACAGGCATAGGCACCTGTGGCCTTCATGCCGTTGCTATAGCAACCTATATGGATCCTTTATTCGATTCTTCATTGGTCAGAATGCCCCAGGTTACGTCTTGATTGGCTGGAGGGGTGGAGGGTGGATTGACTAACAACCCATGCAGATATTTTTTGGTTTGGTTTTTTGTGGATCCACAGAGGGAGATCATTGTTGTTAGTCAGGTTTGTTAACTGTGCTGCACAACACTCCTGATTAATGTTTGACATTCAAGATGAAAAAAGATCATTTTAAACTTCAAATATTGTGAGCACTGGTCTAACATCAGTCTAAAGAAGAAGATTGCCTGTCTTGACAGCACGTTGCGTGGTTCACCCCATTTATCAAGATCCATCCATCCATCCATTGTCGATACCTGACGATCCCTTTCCGGGGTTGCGGCGGGGCTGGAGCCTATCTCAGCTGTCAACGGGCGAGAGGCAGGCTACACCCTGAACCGGTCGCCAGCCGATTGCAGGGCAACATATATACAGTAGATGAACAACCATTCAGGCTCACACTCACGCCTAAGGACAATTTTAGAGTCACCAATTAACCTAATGAGCATGTTTTTGGTCTGTTGCTGGTTTGATCCCCGGGTTGGGCAGGGCCTTTCTGTGTGAAGTTTGCATGTTCTTCCCGTGCATGCGTGGGTTCTCTCCGGGTACTCCGGCTTCCTCCCACAGACCAAAAACATGCTCATTAGGTTAATTGGTGACTCTTAATTATCCTTAGGTGTGAGTGTGAGCCTGAGTGGTTGTATGTCTTTGTATGTATGTCGGCTGGCGACCAGTTCAGGGTGTACCCCACCTCTCACCCGTTGAAGCTGGGATAGGCTCCAGCCCCCCCGCAACCCCGAAAGGGATAGGTGGTATAGAAAATGGACGGATGGATGGATATTTCTGTTGTTGCCAGCCTTTCATGAACACCATTTCCCATAAGGCCTAGACCAGAGAAACAAATTGTGAGGCATCCACCCCCTCGGTCTGTCCTTCTAGAGAGTTGAAGGAGGGGTGTGTGGAGTGACAGCCATGAGACACAGGGTGAGGTCAAAATGAACAGCTGCATGTGGCTCTTCTAAAAACAACCGTTTAGTTAATGTAGTTTGGCCTGCTGATTTGGCAACACTGTGAGCAGTTGCAGTGGCAGTACATATGTTTTTAGAGGTCATGTTGTTCAAGTTTTCTCCTGTATCAGATGATTTAAGTATGTGCGCTGCTGCACTACATTTCAATGGGTGTTTTTTGTATGCAGACAAAATTGTTAGAATTTGTCAAAATAACCAAAGAAGTGCTGTCGTGGATGCAGGTGGACCTCAGAATATGGCCATTGAACTGTAGGAACACACTGAGAAAGACTGATGAAACTAACGCTCAGTAAGAGATTGTATTGGGCTACAAAAGCTAGTGGAACAGAAAGTAATCGAAAACTGAGGTCAAGACTTCAGCTCTCCATTGTAGGAAAAGTAAAAGTGACGGGATGTGAGTCAGTTGCAGTTGGTTCGCCCATGTGCCCCAAAATAAATCATCCTTAATGATTTTCACGCCACACCCGACCTTTCTTTTAGTGCCACCATCAGGTCAGAATTCTCTCTTATAATGAAGAAACGCCACAATATAAACTACAGATTGCCTTGAACTCAACTATAAGCATTTATTTATGCTTCGTTCAGAATCAAAACTTTTGAGTATGTTTTTGCAGCCATGTAGAAGTCATGTATTTTGCATGTGAGTGGTGAGTTGGTAGAAGAATATGTAATAATATATAAGCATGGGCTGCCCAGAATCTGAAGATTTTCATTTCATCCGACACAAAAGCAGCAGATTAGTTCCTCCTTGCATGGCTGTTAATCAGCGAGGTTGCCTGCTGTTTGGAATGAAAGCCTGCAGACTTTCAGCCTTCCACACTACATGGCTGCCTCCCCCAGATTAACTATATATTCAAATGAAGCAGTTTAATCAGGGGTGCAGTCACATTCTGTTTGTCACATGTCTCAGCTACTGTAACTCCTCAAAAGCAATTGTTTGCTCTCATCAACCAACGCCTGCCTTTTTCCCTTTTTCCCTCTAATGGCTTCAACCTATCAATCTGACTCTCTGTGCTCTCACAACCTGACGAATAGGCAGCCTTCAGTCTCCATTAAAATGAGGTAATTGTAGGCGTGTGGGAGGGGCGGGTGTTTATTTGTAAGCATCAAGATTGAGACAGATGCTTAATGCTATTGCCACTTTATGGTCGATGACCAGGGTTCACCAGCATTGCTTGTAATAATATATCAGTTTATGTGCAGAAGGATGCATGCAGTATGTGCTGAAAGCTCCCCTGAGTGTGAGTGTGAAATATAAAGGTCTCAGTGAAACTTGTTTAATTGTCTGCCATGAAGGTTGTTTTCACAATGACTCATCTGCTCCATACCACAGTGTATTGCAGGCATATTTCTCCAGACAGACAGACAGACAGACAGACAGACAGACAGACAGACAGACAGACAGACAGACAGACAGACAGACAGACGGTTTTAAAGAGCAGTACTGTGAGATTAGAAGGGCTCTGGAGGACAAAACAATAATAATTGTGACTCGGAGTGGGTTGAATGTTGCAGTGGAGGGAGCTGAGCTCAGGGCAAAACAAGTAAATCATTGTTATTGAACGGAAAGGGACTTTAATACACTATTACCAGATGTCTATATTGTGCCTGTAGTGATCTCAATAAGGAGAGATCAATGGCAAGTTACTGAGCTTAGCGAGAGAGAGAATTTGGTGATAAGACTCCATAGGTGTCAAGCATCTTCATTAAGCATGGGCCCATATGGAGGTGGCAGACAGCACGGCATCCACACAGAGCCAAGATGGAGTAAAGCCTGCTGGAAACTCTCAAATGAACAGCTTGGAGGGCATGGCCGTGATGTGAAGGTGGTGGGTTGTGTAATAGTAAGTCCGAAAGACAGAGTGACAGAATTGCTCTCTCTCTCTCTCTCTCTCTCTCTCTCTAAAAAGTAAGAAATTCTGCATTTGGTGATGTCTTGGTTTTGCTGTCTGTCTGATGTCATGGTGACAACACAGCTTTTTACATCGCAGTGAAGCAATTCTTCGTTATCTTCAGTTGCTGTCTTACAGTGTATACTCCAGATAACGCCCCCCGGTCCATTCTGTCCCGCTGGATGAATGTGTGAGCAATGATCACATGAAACCAGAGTTTAGCTGCAAGTAAGGCAGCAAACACTTTCTAATATGGAGTCTTATATAAGGATGTTGTCATCATTAGTAATTCACAGGCCTCCTTTGAAGTTTTGTCACCACACGTAGGCCTTCTCCTTCGCCTGCTTTATCTTTCTGACTCTCTCCTGCTCTCTCTTTGTTGTTTGTCCTCTCTCTCCCCTCTGCGCCCCTGGTAAAGATTCAACACTGATAACAGGTTATATAAATATGTGGCTTCTACACAGTGTTAGTCATGCCTTTTGTTTGTTTCTCCTCTGCTGTCATCACAAAAGAGCAACCCTGAGGAAGAGTGTTGGATGAAGAGAAACATTTGATATCTAACTCACAAACAAGCCATGGTCTTCATTATACTGTTGTGTATCGTTGACCTTCAGATATCCACCAAGACGACTGTCTGCAAACCCACGCACATCGGCTGTTCACAGACTCATCTCACTGTATCCCAAACTAACTTTCCCCCCTCATCTGTCTCATTTCAGCCCCCTTCGCCTTGACTTCGTACCTCAGCATGGTGCTGTGTCATCCCTCTCCTCCTCCCTCCGACCATCTATCCACTTCCCCGTCCACGGCTGCAGTCATTTGAAAACTTCCCTCTCCCCATTCCCTCACTTCCCTCTGCAGATTGATGTTTTGAGGCGTGCTTCTCGGGGGTTTATTGTGCATACTTAGTACTTCAAGCTTCAGGTCCGGCTCAAAATCAATTTTATGGTGCATTTCAGTGACCAAGAGTCATAAATTCAAGGAAGTTCAGACTTAGCCTGGTTATATGTAGGTGTTTACACATCGTAAAAAAAAGACCCAATTACTCCCAGGTGTGATTGTTTAGCTAACTTAACTACCTGAGATAACGGATGTTATCTTATGACCCATTTAGACTGAAGACTCTAAACCTCATTTCCACCTGACACTTCATCAAAATGCTGAATGCAAACTGGTTTTGATTCAATTCAAAAACACCAATATGAAATGTTATGCTGGCGTCAGGCTAAATAACCAAAGAGCTTCATTAAGATGAGCAAAATCTATTTTGTTTTTCCTACTCACGTGCCGAGGCTGTAATCCACTAAAAGTCTAACCTAACGCAGCGTCTTTGGTGATTAAGAGTGATGCCTCTTTTTCTTTTTATCACTAAAAACATTAGAGCGAAGCAGCATAAAAAGACCAGGATGATTTAGAGCAAAGGGAATGCTGCTCAAGCGTAGTGACAAGAGGCATTAACAAGAACAGTGACGTCTGGTTTATCTGATATTTGGTTTATATGCGCTCCTAGAATTTCCCTAATCAGGACAAATCTCTTTTTTGTACAAAGTCATGCACACACACACACACACACACACACACACACACACACACACACACACAGTCATATCCTGTTCTGTATTCTAGGCAGACACACACACACACACACACACACGCTGCTGTAAGTGATTTGATTGCAGTACCTGCCTCCCTGAATCGACGTGACCTCACTGTGACAGGTTACATATTGATGTACATGAAGTCATGTGTTTAAGAAGAGGCTCTCTGATTATAGATCCTGAGGGACTAACTGCTCACTGCTGCACTGGCTCCATGCCAATGTGCTGTATGATGCTCATCCATATAGCAGTCTCTGCAGCTGCATCAGTTTCACCTGCAGAAGCTGTGAAATAGCTATGAAACCCGAGGTACATGTGAGTCTGCAGGTCTAGCTTTGTGTGTGTGTGTGTGTGTGTGTGTGTGTGTGTGTGAAGATGTCAGTAAAGTAGCTGAGTGGTTTAGAAAGGCTGATGAGCCAGTTGTCCTTGCACTGGCTCTGTCTGACTCGTGAATCAATGCAGAAGAAAAAGTATACCTTGCTTCACTGAACGGTCTAAAAAAACAGTCATCATAATGAAACTGACATTTGCTATCAAAAGAAAAACTCTCTTCAACATTATTATTTTCATGTTTTGTTTGGGGGAAGATACTGCTGTTCTTTTATTGATTCAGTCGTTATTTATTTTTCACTTCTCATTCCATCATTCCACCCTCCGCTGATTTATTCTATTTTGCCACCTAGTTCTCGCAGCATAAAAGGGTACACACTAATAATCACGGCTTAGTGGAACAGAAGATGAACAGACAGAGACATGAAATCATGAAAGTATACTTTCTTTTTAAATGTTCACAAACTATTTGCTAACTGGGTCTGCTGTTTGTTGCTGGTTGAGTTGCATAGAATTAGTCTATCAGAGCTTTTTTGCTGAAAACAGCTGCATACTGTTGCTGGAAATAAGACTGAATCAACAGTTAAGATGTCAGTGTGTAAAACCAAAGCAAGGAGCTGAAAGATGCTAATATGTTCAGCAGAACTCTGATGGGTTTTAATCCTCTGTGGGGTTCATCACAATAAGCAACATATTAGCAAAGCTTTAAACAAACAAAATATGACTTGTTTTCAGCCATGACCATGGCATCAATTATCCTACAATATGACTGGGCTGCAGCGTGTGACATCATGACTGGAATCACTGACAGTGGTCAAGATGCCCTTGAGGAAAACAGGACAATAGGTCTTCTTCCTGGAGCATCCGCATTTAGCTCATAGCTGGCTTAATCGTAATTGTTCCGCCAGAGGAGGTGAGGAATAGGGGGATGGTAGTGATGCTGCACATCGCACAGGTCTATTATATTGCTTCAAAGATGACACCAGAGGTTTAAAATAGAAACCAGTCTCAGTGAGCGACCTCACAAGTCAGAACTACCGAGGAAGAGCAGAGTGACAGAATGTCCTGCTTCTCCGGACACTTCCCCACCAAACACATGATGTAACTCAGTGTAAGATTAGACCGTGGAGCGGGAACGAGGGAGCACAGAGGCAGAATACAACAAGAGATTCTAAAGATACGTCTCAGTTTTATTGTATTTTTAAGCAGATAAGCACGCTGAGCCAGCTGCCTCCCCACTGAACCACTTAGCTGATATTAAATTCTGCCACGATGACTTCATCCTGGAGCACTTTGCCACTCAGCAGCTATTGCATCATCAGACTTGGAAAGGGGCCCGATGATGTCATCCCCAGGGTGCTGCAGGTGAGGACACGCACATGTGCATGCACACACTGTACTGTAGTGTTAGGATTTTGAAAGAGCCTTTTGAGCTTAGATACAAGAAATGTGGAAAGGAGCTCTTGAATGCAACAATGATAAATAAAACATTCTCCATTCACCATTAAAGAGCTAAATGCTGGTAATAGCAGACACCACACACACACACGCACACAATTAACTTCACATACTTGGGAAATAATGACTTCAAACTCAATTTTTTTCTCAGAACTTGCCATATTTTATAGTAAGTTACATACATTTACACTTCAGCTGTCTTTGTGCTCACAGTAAGGGGGACAAAACACCTACAGTAAACAGTATGTGGCTCACATCTCCTCAGAGCTAACACACACACACATGCACACACAGTCGCATCAGCAAAAGCACTCTCATAGTGAAACACACACACACACACACACACACACACACACACACACACACACACACACACACACACAAATGCATCCACACTTAACTGTCCCCAGTGCACTCAGTCTGTTCCCGTCTTTTCTCAAACCACCTAATTTAGGCTTCCTCGTACTTAAGTAATGATATATGAAATACGACTTATACTTACAAAACATGTTCAACAAATCAACTGTACAAAACAAAAACGGAAATAAAAAACCTACGTCTTTATGAAGAAAACATTGTCGTTATAAAATAAACTGTAATAATCCACATTTTTTACAGCATTGTCAGATGTGGTTCATTCTGGGTTTCACATGATGGACTAGGTTACTATTTATAGGACGAAGAGCAGAAGAAAGAGAAGAAGAAGAAGGAGCAGAAGAAGAAAAGAAGAGTAATAGCGACATTTAAGACATTCTGCACTGCACACGGTTACAGTGACAATTGTTTGTTGCCATGGAGATGATGTTGCATGTTACCAGGTGATTTTCTGTGACAGTCTTTGGGATCATTTAAAGCTATGGGGTTCCCTTTGTCATGCCCCCCCCCCCCGACTGAACCCCAATAACTTCAAAGATAAGTGATTGAATGATTGACTGAATGATGACATCACTTCAAATGACCCTTCCCACAACATCTGAGTCCCCCCCACCCTTTGTTTCCCACCCACCCTCACTGAAAGTCCAATGGGTACTGGCTAACGAGACGTTAAATCCCGCCCATCCTCATTCCATCCCTCTCGTGGTTGGACCAGACTCAATATGGACGGCAGAATCCACCAAGACCCCGGCGTTCTAATCCTCAGACATGGCGTGCCACTTGGCAATTTGGCGACGCGGATGGTCACAGATCTCCCTCCAGTGCTCGCCGGGGGTGCCTGTCGCTGACGTGCCCAGCACCAGGCGCCCTAGGTTGGTGTTGGGGCTGCGCGAGTTGCCTGTGTCTGAGTCCATCAGCAGCAGCTCCACGCTGGTGTCCCTCAGGCCCTCGTCGGAGGGAAGGTCAAAGACAAACAGCTCGTTGAAGACCGGGTTGGGGGAGCACTTCTTCACATGGGTCTTCTTTTTGCACACACGCTTCTTCCCATGGTACATGTTCACCTTGACATATGGATCTAGAGTTGAAGAATGACAAGAGCAGATGACCAAAGTAAGGACAGAAGCAAAGGCATGATGAGTCTCCACGCCTGAAGCAGCTGGAGAATGGCATATTATTCCCAAGACGGATCAATAGGGCAATCGATAGAGCGGAAATGATGGATGTTAGCGATGAGGACAAAGGAGGCTGGCTGTGTAAACACTTGTGTGTGTGTGTGTGTGTGTGTGTGTGTGTGTGTGTGTGTGTGTGTGTGTGTGTGTGTGTGTGTGTGTGTGCTTGTCACTAAAGTGCTCTCTATCACATCCTGATCAGATTACTTCAGTGTGGTGGTGGTGTCATTATGGCAACTATCAGAGCATCCAAAGTAGTCTGGGCTGCGTGGCAGGAAGAACAAAATGGCTTTTTGTCTCATCTATTTATGTTTTTTTGAAGGAGGTTTATGCAATTGTGTTTGTCTGTGTGGGATGTGTTCCCTCATGCTGCAGCTTGAAAGGTGCATCTAAAAGTGTCTGTACCTGTAGGTCCATTGTTGTCGGTCTTGGGCAGGTGGCGAGCTTTGAGGATGACCACAGTCAGAGTGTTGGTGGTGGACTGGTAACACAGGGACAGCAGTAACTCGCCTCGGCTTGAGGACTTCTGTGGAGGGGTGAATAGTTGACAGGTGGTACAGTAGGGGAAAGAGCAGGGGTGAAAAGACAAGATGAAAAGATGATGCAAGAAGAGATGGCAGGTGTGAAAGGAGAGAGAAAGAAGAGACCTTCAGACATGTTTCTCAGCTTCCAAACCAGACATGAACTCGTACCCACTCTGTGACAGACTGCACTAGCAAATAGTGCAACAAGTTAAGAATAATGTTTCTCAACGTAAAATAGCAAAGAATTTGGGGTTTTCATTGTCTCCAGTACATAATGTCACTAAAAGAATCAGAGAATCCAAAGAAATCTCTGTGCACAAGGGACAAGGCTGAAAACCAGTACTGGCTGGCCGTGATCTTCAGGCCTCAGATGACACTGCATTGAAAACAGACACAATTCTGCAGTGGACATCACTGCATGGGCTCAGGAACACTTCCAGAAACCATCGTCTGTGAACACAGTTCATCACTGCATCCACAAATGTACTCTGCCATGCAAAGAGGAAACGGCATATACACCAGATCCAGAAACACTGTCGCCGTCTCTGGTGCCAAGCGCATTTAAGATGGACTGAGGTGAAGTGGAAAACTGTCCTGAGGTCTGACGAGTCAAAAAAATCACAGTTCAAAGCCAGCATTCGTGATGGTGTGGGGGTGCATTAGTGCACGCGGCATGGCTAACCCACACATCTGTGAAAGCACTGTTAATGCTGAACCACACATGCAGGTTTTGAAGCAACATATGCTGCAAGTAGACGTCTTTTTCAGGAAAGGCCCCGCTTATTTCAGCAAGATGAATGCCAAACCACACTCTGCACGCAGTTCTACATTAATCATGGTCTTAATTAACGAACCCAGAGAATACAGCAGTCTTAAGTGCTTCATAATGACTAATGACGAGCCAACATGCTACTAATATGCATGCTAATAAGCAACTAGTTCATGGTGCATATATGTGTGCCTAAATACTTACTACTATTTAATAGTACCTAACAGGGAGCACATTTAGGAAATCTATGTTATGAAAAGTAAGCAAATAATTAGCTATGTTCACAAGGTGGTGAATCCTGCTGGTGTGGGTGCTGACTCCATAATCATCACCTGCTTATGGGGTGTTTTCTCATATCTTAACATCACAAACATGTAATTGAGAAGCTCCCTAATCTGCCCTGCATTAGCACTTTCTCTGTGTTACTGTTCTGCAATTTGTGGCAGACAGACACATCCACGTCTGCGTCCACACACCCAGGAGAGCTCACACCTCGCATGCTGCGATCACACCGAACAGGCTGTCATGCCTCGGCTCACGATTGCCATGGCAATGACAAGTAGCATGCTGACAACTTGTACCCATGACTTGATGGTTTCTGAAAATAAAGATGTCATTCCCCTAGGTAAATTGTCAATGTATCATAGATGAGACGAATAAGTAATATGACTATAATGTACCACTCTGTTGTTTTCTTTTTGTCCTCTTCCAGCTTGAAAACAGGGCGATGGCTATGCTATTTGCGACACATTGTATCGATTCCATGAACTGCTCACACGTGCACGTGCGCGTGCACACACACACACACACACACACACACACACACACACACACACAAAGCAGTGGGACAGGATCTATGCCTTGCAAACAAAGGGAGCCACCACCCTCTCAGCAAAAGGCTGCTTCAGAGGGAACAATGCTCACAGCTCACATTGAGAGACTTCAGCCAAAAATGATTTTAAAACTAGTCTCACTGCACATTATACACATGGATGGATGTAATTATGAATAAACTATTCTGTTTAATCCATTGTTCTTACACTCTGTAAAGCCCTGTTAATCCATCAAGAAAAGGTTGTTTGTACTTTTTTTTTTCCACAGAAAGTGATTCAGAAGGATGAGTGCCAATATCTTTAAACAAAGCAAACCCTTTGCTTAAATACAGCTGATACTCAGCAAACAACTACATTCAAAGATGCCTTTTTCTCTGTTAACCTGCCCGCATCAAATTCAACAAAAGAGCCCGGAAGAAGAACTGAAAAGCATTATCACAGATTCTAAAACTAATTTTTGATCCATCATATTTGGATCACAGCAGACTCCTCCCTACAGCAGAGGCTTATGAGATTTGTCTCTCCTCGGACCACAAGGAGGATGCAATAGAAAAAATCTGGTTAGCGTGGAGAGAGCCCGCAGAATATTATCCTCTTGATGATAAAAATACAGAAGGAGCTGTGCTGAGAGGGAACAATCCTTTCATATTTCTCAGAATCTGAGTCACAGTCTCTGGAGTACTATCTCGTATCAGAGAGCTTTAAAGGTATTAAAGAGAGCTCACATTCCTCCTGGGAGGGAGAAAATGCGCACAAACCTATCTGCTCCCACCTGGTAGGCACAGTGCTTCCATTTTAGCAGAGCTCTGCAGCGTGTAACATTAGCCCACAAATCTAAAATTACACTGATATCATCTCACGTTCCACCTACAAACGGACAAGCTCCTGTACAGACAAACCATCTCATACCGATCTAAAGAGCTGCGATAAGGATAGAGATATCATCTTACACTCCATCCATTAAATTCACCAGTACACTAAATGTAACAGCCAACCCTGCTGCCACAATCCAAGTCTCGTCCACAGCCTTTTCAGGAAATATATATAATCATGGCTATTTCCTGTCACAGCTCTACAGCACAGTAAGTCAGCCGACATCTCAACAACTGGTGCTGATCGTATACCACGTGACATTCCTCTAACAGGAAAACGTCCGACTGGAAAGCCCATTTATGGTCCTCATAGGAACAGCCAGTCTGGAGTCTGTTTATCACCAGCCCGCAGATCCATAGCGGTGTGGTGTGGATATCACTCCATCTATTCAATATGCTACAGGGAACAACGTCCATGCAATAGCCTATTTCCTTTCAATCAACTGTAATTGCTTTGCTATTTTAATGCTCTGATGCTGTTTGGATATGAAGATCATCACTAAATTAAAGACAAATTGAGCAAACTTCAGATTATCCTGTGGTCCAAGCCTTGTTTACTAAGTGGTAGGAAACATTTTATCTATTCTAACTTTTAAATGCACTGATCACATAAATTACATATTTTAAGGATTTCAGAATAATCAGCTGTTTGGGGATTGGACACAATTAGACACAATTATTAGCAGTCCATTTCAGAGCAAGACCTCGGTATCGTCTTTCCCAAATTCATAAAGGGCAACAGATCTCTGCGTCTTCAGAGTGATGCACTTCATGTCTCCTTTCTCTGCCTTTATTTAACATGAACACTTTTCTACTTACTAGAGACAGATTATTATTATTATTACTTACATTCATATCTAAAACTGCCCTTCAAGATGCTGATTAAGCCATTATATTAACACTCGAAAGCGGTGTGACAGTGTGGTTTCAAGAAACATAATACGATGAATCTGCATTCAGGTGAAAGCTCCATGCTTTTAATATCATTATACTTACATAAGTAAATGGATTTCAGGATGATTAAATACTGATTTATGTCCTGATTAATACTGTAACAGTGGAAGCACTTTGTTGCAGCGCTTTTAGGGATGATGCAAGCACTGGTGTTATAATGAGGGAAATGATGAGTCATTATTGGAGCTGTTTTGGAATTGGAAGGGATTTTGTGGTCAGTTTCAGTGCTAGTTTGTTATATAAAATGTGTCTGGTTCAGTAAAATCATTTTAAGACACTGTACGTGTCATAAATCTCATCCCAATGAATGCACTCCAAGGAAACTGATAACCAATGTTGGTGAATTCAGGGTACAAACATCCAAATTGTTTGAGATCTTACCTTGACATTCCTCTTGATGATCTCTCGACTCATCAGGACACGCCCGTCTGATAAATCGATCCCGGACAAGGGTACAAGGGTCTCTCCGATGACCTCGTCACGGGAGAACCTATCAAAGCTCAGGACCATGAAGTGGAGGGCCAACTCTGACACTCTGGCCAGCGGGATCCCGTAGAAGCTGAAGGTCTCATCAAAGGCAGGGTCCAGAGTTTTCCTCAGGACTCTGGTCTTCACCCGGTGCTTTTTCTCCGGCAGCAGGGTAAGCTTGATGTAAGGGTCAGATGTCAGCGACTGCTCATCAGTTGGGGTCAGGCCGTGGGCTTCCTGGATCAAAAAGGTCAAATCAAGCTAATCAGTCAAGACTGCGTGAAACTATTTTTAGTCGACTTTCTATCAAACAGCTGATTGTAAAGACACACACACACACACCTGACACCAGGTGAAACACAGACAGTACCTTGATATGGACAATGAATGCCTTTTTCTCTGGCTGGTACTCCAGGGAGAAGTGGAGAGTCCCAAGCCCACCCTCCCCCTCCTCTCCTTGTGGCTTGTCCACAGCTGGGGTCGGTGCCTGGCTGGAGAGGGTGCTGGATGGTGAAGGGAGGTCTCGGCGGTCCATTACCCCAGGTTGGGTGAACCCTGCGTGTGGAGAAGGCAGCTCGAGGTCCGGGGAGCTCCGCACCTTCTGGTGGTGGTGATGAAATGGTTTGGTGGTGAAGTTGCCATTCAGATCCCGTTTCTCCAGATCCAGATGCAGAGCCGGCCTGGCATCGTTTGGACTTGATGCCAGTTTCCCAGTGCCGGTCGGACTCATTAGTGACGTGTGGCAGTTTCCATTAACGTCAGTTTTACTGGTGTCGTTAGCTGTTGTAGCGGCCGGTGCAGCAAACTTCTTCTTACCACTGAGGCTCTCGGGGTAGATGTCGACCCCTTTGAGCATGTGCACAAACTTGTAGGGAGGTGTCTTCTGGGATTTGGTGTTTTTACGCTGGCAACAGATCCATGCGAAAGCTGATACAGTGAAGACAAGGCCAAAGACACTCACCACAGCAACACCCACTGGCACTGCCACTGTGGAGGAGGACAGAGAGAGAGGAGAAAATAAATTAAGTTAAGATGTCTGAATGCACGCCCCAACCAACACCGTGGAACAAACAACAGTAAAAACAATCTCACATAAAACAACTGTGCAGCTTACACAACCTCAACAGATTTAATTGTGGCACTGAGGCAATTGAAGCCATTTTGTGTGTCTGACTGACGCAGGCTGCAGTCTTGACTCAGACACAGAAAAAAACAAGCCAATCTGTTCAACCCTCATGGAGCACTATCAGTACTGTGTTCATATACCAAACATGGCTTCAGTAAAGCAACAGGAAACAGCCGGTGTAAGTAATGAACTGCTGGGAAAACTACACAACGTCACTACGTGGCTGGTTGATTTCTGACTGGCTGAACTCAGAGGCAGAACAAGACCTCAGCAAAAGCACAAATGGACGACAGACCTACAATGTCAACTGGTTGAGAAAGATTTTCTGACTAACGACCAGACTTTAAAATGGAAACATCAGGATCATTCTGGTCGATACAGAGAACAAACACCAGCTTGGCAAAACAGATTCTTGCAGATCTGTTTTGTGCAAAGTGGGATATCAGGATGAGCATAACTGATATCCCATCTATAAGAACAGCCCAGAGATTTGTGATAGAGTCCATGTTATATTCCCCCTGCAGCAGGGGAAGATTTACTACATCTGTTATCTTTTCAGCAGCAGTGGTTCTTTAGGGACCTAATGCCTTTCAATGGTACTTGTGTCCCCTATAGTACCATTAAAACGTTCCTATGGAGACATATTATGGGGATATTTGCCACTGAACGCTTAAGCTCTTTGTTTTGTGGTGTTGAACTGTGACTCAACAGCAATCAGCAATCATGCTGCCTTCTCATGCAGGCAGAGTTAATAGGTCTGTTTCAGCAGAAGAAACGCAGACCATTTCCTGCAGTTATGAGGGCGGCCCAGTGGAAAAGCACTCAGGTTAACACCCATAGAGAGAGAGAGAGAGAGAGAGAGAGAGAGAGAGAGAGAGAGAGAGAGAGAGAGAGAGAGCAGAGAGAGAGAGAGAGAGAGAGAGAGAGAGAGAGAGAGAGATGTACTGTAGTTCATATCATTTCAATCATTTATTTCCGTTTCTCATATAGCTCCTTTGTTGCCTGGTTGAGTCTGGTGCTGTAATGTTCACACAACATATTTAACAACATCCTACTTATTTTCCTATAATTGACATAGATTACATAAAATTGTATCATTTGTAATTTCTGATCATGTATTCCTGTGAGGAATCAATATTTCCTGTGGTGTTATTCTAGAGGTTATTATGATTGTGTGTCCATTTCAAGTGTATTTACACTCCATAGGCTCATAATGTATTACTAATGTGACTGCTTCTCCATGAGCGAGCAATAAGGCAGTGAGTAAGCTCATTTCAGCTGCAGATCACAGCTCTCGTACATATTGTTGTCTCCGTTTTCATGAATATTTGAGCCGGACGCGCCGGGTGGACTGGATTTCAACAGCAAACAGATGGATGTGGCGACGGGAGGGCGGCGAGGGGGCTGCCGAGCCCAGAGGAAAGAAAGACAACAAACAGGTGCTTCACCTGGGCTGTAGTAACACCTGCGCAATCCCAAAGTGTAATATTAAATGGACTTTGTAAATATTGATGTCGTATTAACACGTCAGCTCCACCCTCGTGGTGAGGTAATTAGCTGTCGCCTTCAAGCTAGTAGCAAAATGGAGGCTGGGAGTCTCCTCAAACACGTTGTTTGATGGAGTGAAAGGGTTAGACGGCACACCGTCAGTCACTTTCATGTAGTATTTCTTCAGAGAATAGTCTGCTGTAACGTATGAAGAAGAAGAAGCAAAAATTCAACTCAAAAAGTAACAAATTAGCTACTTATCATTAGCGGCTAATAACGCTAACAATGAGTCACTTGTAATCAATGACTCCACACCTGCGTCCTTGTTTGCTAAGAGAGGCTGTTCGGACTCACCGAGCTGAGCTCCGTCCTCCACCAGAGGAGCCATGGTCTCTGTCCAAGGTGCTGAAACGGTCCGTCTGCGTTCACGCCGAGCTCTCTCTTCTCTGGCGAACTCCTGATGTCGAGGCTCCGCAGTGTCTCGGCTTGGATGAGCTTAAATAATGCACGCGCTGGTGTAGAGCTTCAATAATGGAGGAAGCAGCCTTGTTTTCCCAGAGAGAAGGATGGAGGGATGCTCTGTCCTCGCCCTGCTGCTGTTACTCTGTGATGCGTGAGTGTGTCTCAGAGGCGGCAACACCCCGTTTCTTCTCTCTCTCTCTCTCTCTCTCTCTCTCTCTCTCTCTCTCTCTCTCTCTCTCTCTCTCTCTCTCTCTCCCTCCTTGTTTTGTCTCTCTCTCTCATCCTCTGTTCACCAGCCCCTCGCCCCCTCCCTGCCGGTAAGGCTTAGCTCATCACTGCTGACGCAGTGGTGACGGAAGCCGGCTGTGAAATCAGGACCCCCGGTGTAGCAACACAACAGGGCTGCCAATTTCCCCGATGACATGTTAGGGAATGAATGGTTTCTGGTGTGTGTGTGTGTGTGTGTGTGTGTGTGTGTGTGTGTGTGTGTGTGTGTGTGTGTGTGTGTGTGTGTGTGTGTGTGTGTGTGTGTGTGTTCGATAAGACTGCTGAAAGAATGTGTTATACTGTAATCTCATCATTCATTCAAGTGGTAATTTAGGTGATAGGTTTGGATGCAGTGATGCTTTCCTCTGATACTGATTGGTAGTAACTGGACAGCTCAGTTTACTGTGATCAATCCATACCACACTCTATAGTGTATTTAGTATCTTTATAGTACACTCTGTTATAAACTTTCCAATATACTGCAGATCAACAGCAACTGACTCACATGTCACTGAAGCACAACCTTCTGCTTTATAGAAACTGTAATGTACTGCAGGCAGCAGTCAGTTTGGAGGATATCACCCCCTCCTTGTTAGCAAAATGCAACTAAAGCACAACTAACAGACAAGGAGCAGAAAAGAAAAAGAAAAGTAAGAGTTTGTTGTTAATTGGACAGTTCAGCAGAACAGGTTTTTGGTTTTAAGTTGTGTGAGGATCAGTAGACTCTTTAATTCACCCAATGAAACTGGGCCTTTTTTGTATCATCATGCCACTTTTGTAATGTATAGTATAAATGTAGTTGTAATGTCTAACTGTAATCAATTAGTCAGACTCTGTGCAGGTAACAGTCGGTTGTGTTGTCCCTAACAAATAAAAACAGTGAGTAGTTGCAATATGATGACGTGCACAAGTCAATGTGTCCTGCCTTGCCGACAGGTTTAGCATTTGGTATAGTCAAATACTGACCCCTGGTGTTCACAGTAAAGAATGCATTTTTTTTCTGTAGAATTAAAGCATTTAGTAAAAAAAAAAAAAAGTGGAAATTAAAAGAATATACACTACAAAAGCACACAAAAGCAATCAAGATTTGAAACCCATATCAAAAGAGCCTTTGGAAAGAATAAGCTAATCTCTTTAAAGAACTGGAGTTTAGAAGCTAACTGTGCTACGTGCCAGACAAAGGACACCAGGACGCCGATGCAGAGTGTGATCAGAAAAACAAGTTTATTCACAAAGTAGCAACAGAAGTTCAGTTCTCAGGAAACATACGTATAATCAAAGTATCAAAGAAAATTCTCACTGGGGTAAAAGTAACAACTGAAAACGCTGAACAGAAAATCACCTTCTAAAGCAATGGGAATAATCCAGCAGTGGAGACAAAGAGAGCATTGCTTAAGAAGCTGGCTGATTAAGCAGACGAGCAGCAGGTGTGCCAAGAGACCAGAGCTCCAGGAGATCGCCCCGCCCCTCGGCACTTGCACTGCAGGAAAAGGGAGAGAGAAGTGAGTCAGGAGCAAACACAAAAAGACAACAAAAAACAGGACCACAACAAACTGTGCAGGACAGTGATGGAAAATTGTGGTATTATCAGGGTTATTAATTAGGTCAGCTTCGATAACTTTCTATAGTGATAAATAGGTCAGATCCTGCTCAGAGTTACTTTTTAGAATTTTACTAAACCACTCCTAAGTTAGGACTTCTTCCTGGAAATGTTTGAGTTACGAGCTCTTTGAGAGGACTCTCACAATGTTTGTGAGTACAGTCTCTGTTGACTCTATCTAATCTACAAGCTTCAAATGTGTATTTATGCTTGCAAGACATTAAAACTGTCTGCAAAACAACTAAACTATATTATGAATGAGGCTGCTGAAGAACAGAAGCTCCACTTCTGACATGTTTCCTGCGGGCACTGAAAGCACAATGGAGTCCTGACTGAGTTGGAACACAAACAGAATGCGACAAATACTGTGGACATTAGATGTTAATGCATATTTCAGCTTCCCTTTAAAAGCTGCGTTGGTACTTCTGATGCTATTGCAACTACCACAGTATTATCAAAGCTGCTATAAATACTACTATTACTGGTACTCATGAATATGTTAAATGCTCCATCCTAAATGTTTGTGTCATGTCATAAAGGCCTTAGCTGTGTTGAACCATTTATAAGAGAAGGAAAGGTCTTCAGGAGGGTCTCACCCTCCCCAAATATAACTGACATCCAAATACATGCTTCCTATTGGTCACATAGCAATGCTGTGTACATATCTAGAAAATAAAGGTCTGGAACTCCTGGTAATTTGTTTCTATTGTTGAGTGACTGTTAGCTAGCGCACTGAATGTAACTGCCCGATATAACACCTGGACAAATTGGCTCAAAGCAGGTCAAACTTCTGTGCTTGGAAAGTAAATAACAAATAAAGCAGCTTCACCTGGGAGCTGCAGCAATGGAGCACATCTACTGTACTGTCATCTTTATGACTCTTTTGTGTGGCGTAGTATTGTTCAGAAAACAGAAGACAACCAGCTGTTGCTCCATGAAACATCTGGATAAAGCTGTGAAGCTCTGATCATCATGTGACAGGTGCAGCAATGCTTTTGAAATGTCCGTTAAGACTTCGTCCAAAACAGTTCACATGAAGTAATGAAAGTTTCCAGATGTCAGTCGATTTGAAGATGTAAGAAGCTATAAATCAGTGGCCATTAGTGGCTTCTTAGGTTAGTGACCGTTGTCTCTTTATTCAGATGCTTTAATGGGAACTTTCAAGGCAAGAATAGTTTTTTCTCTCCTACATACTTTTCAGTGCAAGTGACAAGTCTTTGTCATTTAGTACACCCTTTAAAGGTACACTTGGTGTTGTTTGTCAACCAACAGGTGGTGCTGAAGTCCACTACTCCACCTTGCATTCATTTTACACGCTGAGGCCTGGAGCTCATGTTTCATACCACCCTGCAGTCACTCCTCACACCCATGTTCACTCATAATTTCCTTGCCGTCATTGTCGGTCTAATAATGAGACCACTGTCTTTTTAAATATGATTCTGCTGTTACACGCAAGCCTCCACCTGTCTTCTTAGATTCTTCAGCTTCATCATCCTCATCAGCCTCTCATCGGTCAACAGAGTGATCAGCCACCACCACCAGTGTCTGGATTTATCTTGCTGCTACTGAGGGTGATGCCCTCGATTACAAATCTACCTGAGGAGTCTAAACTCCAAAGAACCTCTGACAAGAATAATTATCACATATCATCTGTCACAATAATCTTTGTAATTGTTTACAGGAGAGTGGAACTATCAGTGTACAGTTCCAACTGATTATTGATAGTTTGCCGTGCAGCGAAAGATCCATCACTTTCTATGGCTCATATTGGCAATATTAGAGTGGAAATATCCTGAACTACAGGTCACAGTAGGCCAAGCATTGTAATGATAATGGGAGCCTCAGCTTCAATGTTAAAACAGTAATACATGACATATGATTACTGAAAGGAGGACATGTAGCAACACAATAGGGCTGCCAATATCCCCGATGACTTGTCAGGGAACTAATGGTTTCTGTGTGTGTGTGTGTGTGTGTGTGTGTGTGTGTGTGTGTGTGTGTGTGTGTGTGTGTGTGTGTGTGTGTGTTTCGATAAGACTGCTGAAAGGATGTGTTATACTGTAATCTCATCATTCATTCAAGTGGTAACTTAGCTGATAGCTTTGGATGCAGTGATGCTTTCCTCTGATACTGATTGGTAGTAACTGGACAGCTCAGTTTACTGTGATCAATCCATACCACACTCTATAGTGTATTTAGTATCTTTATAGTACACTCTGTTGTAAACTTTCCAATATACTGCAGATCAACAGCAACTAGACTCACATGTCATTGAAGCACAACCTTCTGCTTTATAGAAACTGTAATGTACTGCAGGCAGCAGTCAGTTTGGAGGATATCACCCCCTCCTTGTTAGCAAAATGCAACAAAAACACAACTAACAGACCAGAAGCAGAAATGAAAAAGAAATGAAAGCAAAATTAAGAGTGTCTTGTTAACTGACTCATAAGCAATTAAGAAACACACACATGCACACACATGCACACACACACACACACACACACAGTTGAACAGTAGGGCGGGCTCACCAGGTGTATTTAAAACGCTTTCTGGTTTAATGTCTCATCATTTCTTCCTTCATCACCTGAACAGCAGCTCTCCCTCTATTCACCCAGCAGGTAAGATCAGAATCTGTCACCCTATACGATGGTTTACTCTGTAGACCTTTACATAAACTCACAGAATGTAAAAAGCTGCAGTTTGATTATTTCTTTTCAGCTCACTGATCATTTACACGTTATCCCTTTCATTTACAACAGTGATGGCAACAGCAGTTTTGTCCAGAAGCAGAGGAGGCCTGTTCTTCATCTTCACTCTGCTGTGTCTGGTTTCCCTCTCAAGTTCACTGATTGGCAAAGAACAACTGGTAGATATATGTCTTGCTTAACCTCCCGCCGCTGTAGAAAATAATCTTACATCTATTTGCACGTCTACAGCTGTTATGAGTCATCTGCAGCTGTATGTGCTGCATTAGAGCTGTTGGCATGTCCCTACATGTAACTGTATGTTGATTCTCTCTCTGGATTTGTAGGAAAATCTCAAAGAAATGGTTGAGAAATATGAACAAGATATCGACAGTGTGAAGGTAAGTCAGTCGGTCAGTTTCCATGTTGCTCATATGCTCATAAAAATGTGTTCTGATAGGATGACTTTATGTGCTGCAGTGGGCACAACATCATGTCACATCATAGCAGGCTGAGTTGGTGACATGCCATGAAGAGGTTTTCTTTTTCCCCATTAGGCTGAGTACAAAGAGTACACATCAGACATTGCCGCTGTTTCACAGCTCATGGATGAATACGTGAGCATGGCGGATCGAGCGATGTCACTGATGAACAAAGCCTCACATGGATCAGCTGACTCTCTACCACTGAAGGAATTTGTGCAGAGCATCGTGGAGAAAACCAAGACTTTCCTTGATAGGCAGGGTGAGGGGCTTGCTGCAAAAGTAGTGAAAGCAGAAGAGAAACTGGAAGAATCTAAGAAAATGGTCAGGTTCCTTGAGGAGAGTCAAGCTGAATTTTAACCTCTGTCTCAGTCAGTGCCTCCATGTCTGACACTGCATCTGTTGTTTCTGTCAAGTTTCCCTTTCTTACTGCACAGCTTCAGTTTAATGTTTCTATGAACTGACTTTGAAACCATGAATTCCTTTTATTTCTCTGACATAAAATAGGACATAAGAGAGGGACTCACTATTGATGGGAATATGAAATTTGTTGATATACCTGCAGCTTTAAATTAATATATGTGCAAATATGTGGCCATTCCAGTTTAGAAAGTAGAAAAAATGTTTATGCAAAATGACACAAACGCATTTAACAACTGTTACTTCTAGTTATTTCAAATATTAAGGTGGGCAACTCTGTTCAGTCTGCTGTCCTACATGCATGACTTGGTTACTGTTGTGATACAATTGAGTAAATATTGTGGAAAACATGCCAGAGCTGATAATAAATGGTGAAATAAGTATTGTACATGAAACTCAGGACATGTGGGCAACCCAAATAAATCCAATACATGAGAACTGTTGTTGACTGATGCCTCCTTTCTTTGCAATCCAAAAATACGAAGCCCAGAGTTCTAATACAAATGTGTTGGAGACAATGCCACAAAAGGATACAGGTGAGGTTAGACACAATGTGAGGCTGCATGTGTGCTGCAGACATGTTTAAATACTGCATCACCTCTGCTACTGATTGGAAAGCTGCAGTTTCACAGTCAGTCACATCATTTCTAAGACTCTGAATGAAAATATTGCCATCATGACATATGAAGTTGCATCGAGTGGTTTCTACACCGATGATGGGCTATATGGAAGACGACTCCTGAGAACAACCACTGGAGCGATTAACAGCATCCAGACTGTCCTTCCTGTCTGACTGCAGTTAATTCGTCTGTATTCTCTGTTGCCTTTGCTCTGTTGATTTATCCTCCGTAACAAAAACATACATATTTGAGTACAGAAATGAAAATTGCAAGTGATGCTTTCAAACATGTTACATACATGGTTCCTGAATGATTAGCTGGATTCTAGCTTAAAAATGTTGCAAACAGTAGCAAGCGAATGCAGCATGTCATTCCTTCTCAGCAAGTTTGCTTTATGAGAAGGAACATCACCCCGTTTTTCCATTTATCTGACATTAAGCTATTATCTCAAGGTACAAATATGTAAAGAAACATAAGGAATACTGGAAAGACATCTGAAACAGACAGATCACAAAACAAAACCAGAACACATTCATCATAGTGTATGCAGGCATTGATTGGACAGACCACCTGTTACAGTATGAGTTCATATTTCCAGGCTAAGTAAACTATTCATGTTGTTTATCAATGGGTCCCAGATTTTGTCAAATCTCTTATTGAAGATGATATCTGTGATGGAACAGTCACAAAATTGCTCAAAATTGTAATTATAGCTCTACTTTTTATTTTGTTTCTGTGATATCTTACAGCTTTCATTTTGGGTTATGTTGGTGGATTAGTTAATACAAGGTTAGTATGAAACTAACCTTAACTATGTGGGTCACCAGTGCTGACAAACATCCCAGAGCCTGCATAACAATCATATTGGCACTATTAGAGTGGAAATATCCTGAATTACAGGTCACAGTAGGCCAAGCATTGTAATGATAATGGGAGCCTCAGCTTCAATGTTAAACAGTAATACATGACATATGATTACTGAAAGGAGGACATGTAGCAACACAACAGGATGAAGGACGTGTTATACTGTAATCCCATCATTCGTTACAGTAAGTGGTAGCTTAGCTGATTTAGATGCAGAGGTTTGGATGCAGTGATGCTTTCCTCTGATACTGGTTGGTAGTAACTGGAATAACAGCTCAGTTTACTGTGATCAATCCATACCACACTCTGCAGTGAATTTAATATGGTATCTTTATAGTACACTCTATTTCAAACCTTCCAATATACTGCAAATCAACAGCAACTGACTCACATGTCACTGAAGCACAACCTACTGCTTTATAGAAACTGTAATGTACTGTAGGCAGTAGCTAATTCGGAGGGGGATATCACCCCCTCCCTGTTAGCAAAGTGCAACAAAACACAACTAACAGACAAGGAGCGGAAATGAAAAAGAAATGAAAGCAAAAGTAAGAGTTTACTGTTAACTGGACAACTTGTGATGACTTGTCAGGGAATTAATGGTTTTTGGTGTGTGTGTGTGTGTGTGTGTGTGTGTGTGTGTGTGTGTGTGTGTGTGTGTGTGTGTGTGTGTGTGTGTGTGTGTGTGTGTGT